>NC_044907.1:17826170-18531037 GCF_001633185.2 Quercus lobata | reverse complement strand
TAAGCCTGCCTTTGGATAAATTCATGGTTGATGTCAATGGTTATGTTGCTTATCAAGTTTTTGATTTCATTTTAATCACTTTGCAATCCACTACATTTTTACAACAAATCATAAGTGATTAGTTGTTATTGGTTTAAATTTGAACCTAACACTAAGATTACTTTTTTGCCCTAATAATAACCAGTAACAACCTACCATTTAAGATTTGTTATAAAAATGTTGTGAAAATGTTGTAGACATATAATTTCTTCAGCTAATAATATATTTGGATGCAAAATGAATAAGCTAATGTAAGGTTTTTTCATTTATTTATTTATTTATAGCTTTTGGATGAATAATATAATCGATTATGCCTCTTTTGACCTTTAAGGCTTAAGCATAAGCTATTGGAAATTCTTATGGAAAGACACCATTGAGGTTTATTTATTTATTTCTTATTCAATTACAAAAAAAAACTTTTTTTTTTAATTTTTTGTTTTTACATTTCCCAATATATTGACATTAGATGGGCCAACTGTAGCCCAACCAAACTTACTGCGCCTAATCTGCAGCCCTATGTAGTTGAACAAATCCATGGGGACGTCTTTTACTACCTCATCTACAAGGGCACAATTTAAGCTAAAACATTAAAAAAAACAAAAACAAAAACAAAAACACACACACCAATCAAACGTGTATTATGGATGGTATGATTTGGTCATTTGAATTTGAATTTAGGGATTAAAATCTAAATACCTTATTTGGATAGTTTTAAAATGTCAAGGTTTGAATTTGATAATTCCACCGATTAATTTAAACTTTAGAGAGTTTTAAATTAAGACATTTTAAATCCATTTATTTAAAATTCAAGTCTTCCAAGTTTTAAAACCCAAATCTTAAGCCCACAATACATTAATACATTATAGTAAATTAAATCCAAGTCCAATATCCAAGTTTTAAAACCCAACCGTAAGCCCACAATACATTAATACCACATCACCTTTCACAGAATCACAAACACTACTAGAGCTGTGTGAGAATGGAGGAAGAAAACTCCGATTCTAGCAAAAGAAGCTCAACTTCCAGCGAAGACAGCGCTCCCTATTCCCCTCACTATTCTAGCCATGCTACAAACCCCATTAATTCTCAAGAAGAAGAAGAAGAATCAAGCGATGATCATCGAACCAAGCACCAATCTTTAAAGAAGATCGAATCAGCACCTTATCTAACACCATCCTCCTCAGAATTCTCTCCTCTTTGCCCACCAAAGACGCTATCAAAACAGGCGTTTTGTCCGAAAGATGGGCCTATCTTTGGACCTCCGTTCCCTCTCTCGGCTTCACCGCCGTGAATGAGGCTCTGCTTCTACACAGAGCTCCAAAACTCACAAATTTCTCTGTTCTGTTGGTGTACGAGTCAGAACAAAAGACTCGCCTGGATCGTTGGGTACGTTTTGCCACAACTGGCAAGGTTGACCGACTTAGTCTACGTTCATCATCGAGTTATATCAAACCTTATGGATACACATTGCCGCAGCATCTCTACGCTGATGAGTTTGTTTCTGAATTGGATTTTCATTTCTGCGAAATTAAGCCTAATGGGTTAGTGGGTTGGAGTTCACTCAAGCGCTTGTGTATTGGGTACACGGCTTTGTCTGAAGATGTGATAAACAAAGTGTTAATGGGGTAGTCCTAGACTTGAATTCTTGAAATTGCATAATTGTTATCAGTTTAATCGGTTGGATATGGTGTAGGATAAAGGATGTTTCGACATTGATTGAGGTTAAGCTCAATTTCGAGCTGTTGGTGAAATATGAAAGCATAGAGGAGGATGCTTGTAAGGAACACCGAGATATTGTGAAAGAACTTCTTCAGAGTCTGCATCATGTCAAGAATCTTACTGTTGGCAAATGGTGTCTCATGGTTGGTTTTAATTTCTTAAATCTCTCTGTTAATTATTTTTCTTTGTTTCGATTGTCATATGAAACACTTCCATGTTTTTCTTGACTGCAAATGTTGATTACTTTTTGAGAATCTGCATCAAGTGAAGAAACTTATTGTTGGCAAATGGTGTCTAAAGGTTGGTTTTTCTTGATTACTCTTTTCTCTGTATCATTTTTTTTTCCGCAATACTTCATGTTTTCTTGACTGCTAATGTTAATTGCCATTTGCAGAGACATGACTGTATCAACATTATATTTTTTATCTTCAAATTTTTTCCATTTTGAAATCTAGCATACACACATTGATTTATCGCCCTTTAAACCCTAAAATCCAAAACAGCAAAATCCCATAGCGTTAATTACACTTTACTCATTTGTGCTATGTGCCATTTTAATGTTGTCTACCCGTGGTTTAAAAAATATTACTTTACCTATCTGAGATTAGTTATGTTATGTAGCGGTTCCCCACCTCATCACTTTCATTATTGAAAACATGCAAAACCTATGAAAAACAAAGAAATTAAGATCTGAAAAGGGTATTTGTAAAGATTGTCAAAGTTAATTAAAAATTTCATCTTTCCCTATCTTTCATTGACTGAATGATCTTTGAATTGATTTTTCCCCCGAACTGAAACTTGGCTTTAAAGAAACTTGAAGATTTTGTTGAAGTTTCTTCCTTCCTCACCGCTTTTGCCAACATTGATAGCATCCTCAACTTTGATCTTCATTTGTCTAAAAGCAGCCACAAATTCCTTCCACAGTGAAATATAATCCCATCCCAATCTTAAAACAGTAACAAAGTCAATACCTATCAATAAGGTAGTGGACATAAAAATTGAATGGAGTCCCTAACTTCCTATCACATTTGGCTACTCTTTGTTCAAGAATTCGAGATTCATGTTTATTCTGATCTGATGCCTTCATGAACCAATCCCATACACTGTTTGGTCTTATTTTCCTTCCCCACTCAAACCCGTTCTATCCTTGACTAGGAAATTACTTCAGCAAACACGTGTTCAAACTTAGCCTTATAAAAAACCCATGATGGTATGAATCCTTCATTAAGCACCCTAGTTTCAAGCCCTTGAACATCCTGTATCACATATCAAACCCCAATAAAATTTTTATTGCTCCTTGGCAAAAATTGATTTCAAAAAATGGATGTTTGCATAGACCTACTTGAAGATTCAAAGTTGAGTTAGCATCTGGCATCTTCAAAACAATCTGTGCCTTACCCTGCACATCAAATTATTATTATTTTTATAATCTGCCCTGCACATCAAATTAGATCTATGAAATTTTGGACGTTGACACAACACAAGTGTTATGTTTCAGCTTGGACATAGCATGTTAGAGACAGCAACTTGTTAAAATTCAGACCATACATATGTCGCAGGACCAGCATACTTAGCACAAAGAAAAGGCATTTCTTTTTGTTGATTGGTAAGTGAAAAATAGAAAAGGCATTTCTTATACATTAGTTAAGAAACTCTTCTAGTCTTGGTACAAAGAAAAGGCATTTTTGGGTCAATTTCTTTTGGTCTTGTCTGTGGTTTTAGATTCATGAGGGGAACCTCATTTGAGTGATTTTAGGGGACAAAAGCATGTTGAGTGAGGATGAGATTCATGCAGGTGAACCATTTTTTTATATGAATAATGTTCTTGAGTCAAAGCATAAATAACTTCCACAATTTTTTCAATAACCCTTTTCAGATCTTATTTCTTTGATTTTTTATGGGTTTATTTATTTATTATTATTTGATTTTAATGTTTTTAATGGTGGAAGTGATGAAGTGGGTAATGGCTACATAACAGAGCCAACCTTGGGTGGGTAGATTGACACTTTTAAAACTATGAGTAAGCAACATTAAAACGACCCAGACCATAGGTGGGCAAAGTATAAGTAACCCAATCCTAAATCACCTATCCATCAAATAGACTCAAATGCCCCCATAAGATACTTTGCATGGGTTATTTTTACAGCCTTGGAACAGCAACCCACTTTTTAGTTTTTCACCTTTCCCAAATCCTACTATTCATTTTCTCAGTGGAAACCCTATAATATTACTGTTTTCCAGCCTTTCTCCTACCAAAACCTAACCCTAAATCCTCAAAATCTAAGTTGTCCAAAGTTGACTCATGAATTCCAAATCTGATTTGGTTTGTTCCCTTCTCCTATGCGAACTCCATTATGACATGATAAAATATCATAATATAAAAGTGAACTACAAAACATGCTAATGTGCTTTTATTTTGTAGCTTGTAAGAGACTATGATGTAGTGAATCATTAGAAATCAAAGGAGATCTATTTCAAGTCTTTGCTAGTACAACTCAAGTTTGTCAAGATTTTATGTTTTGCAAAAACCTTCCTCAAAAAGGAATTCATTTTAGTGGTAACATTTCTACTTAAGAATGCAAAGGTGTTGAAGAAGATGGTAATCATTGAACCACGGACTAGGCAAAATCCAACACCTAATATGTTACGGAAATCTCTACGAGTGGCACAAAAGTTGTTAAGCTTCCCTAGATCCTCTCCTAATGCAGTGGTTGTGTTCCCATATCAGTAAAATCATTTTAAGTTGTTCAATCCTCTTAAATGATCAAATTCTCATAAATGATCAAATCATCAAGTTGTTGATATATATATATATATATATATATATATGTATTAGGGTGAAAGTTGCTGAAAAAATTAAAATATTACAAAAAAACTCCTAAACAAATGACTAGCACTAGACCCAATCTTTGCTCATTGATTTATCACCCTTTAAACCCCAAAATCCAAAATACTGGGAACAGCTACTTAAGTTTTAGTTATTTCCTCTTGTTGAATCTCCAAATCCTACTATTCCTTTTCTTACTAAAAACACTATCATCCTTATTTTCTTACTATTTTCCAGCCTTTTCACTTTCAAAACTAATCCTAAATCCTCAAAATCCAAGATGTCCAAAGTTGACTTGGGAATTTCAAATTTGAATTGGCTTTGTTCCCTTCTCCTGCATCTCCATTATAACAAGACAAGATATCATAATTTAAAAGTGAACTTCAAAATGGACTAATGTACTTTTATTTTGCAGTTTCTAGATAGATGTTATGATGAAGTAAACCATTGGAAATCAAAGGAGATCTATTTCAAGTCTTTGCTACGACACCTCAAGATTGTCAAGATCTTTGGTTTTGGAAATTTTTTACACACAAAAGAAGTATTCATTTCAATGGTACAATTTCTACTTAAGAATGCAAAGGTACTGGAGAAGATGACTATCACTGAACCATGGTTTATGCGAAATCAAACTTGTTTTTGGGGTCGTGAATTTCTACAAGTGGCTCAAAAGTTGTTAAGCTTCCCTAGATCCTCTCCTAATACAATGATTATGTTCTCATATGAGAAAAATCATTTTAAGTTGTTCAATCCTCTTAAATGATCAAATTTTCATAAAAACATAACTAGTTATGCATATTAGTTTGGTTCAATGAACTAAAATATTGCTATGATTAGCTGTTGATTTCATGTACTTATGTTTTCGTTGTGATGTTAAACTTGCTTTAGGATATATTCATGTTTAATGTCAATGGTTTTGTTGCTTATAAAGTGTTTGATTTGATTTTAATCATTTTGCTGTTTCAAACTTTCAATAACATTGTTAGATATACCCAATATCTTATGGTTCTTTTTTGCTACAAATATGTATAGATTGACACGAAATAACATGAAAATAAATGCAATTAGTATCATATTAACAACATAATAAACAAATTTTTGTAACATATATATATATATATATTTATTTTTCAAGTTTAGATATAAGTTTGTAAGGCTTATATGCATAAAATTTTGTAATAGTACTACTCGAACTATTCATAAGATTTATATAAATTGTTATAGCCTCCCAAAAAAAAAAACCAAAATACCCTTTCTTTTCCTCTCTTTTAGTCTCATTTCCACCCTTTTACAATAATAGATTGGAAATTTCGATACATTAATATTTGGGGTGGGGGGATATGAATCCTCCATGTCTTTATTGGAAATATCAGGCAACACTGACTAGTTAAGTTACAAAGTTCTTAGCTATATATTGGAATTAGATAGAATTTAATTGGTTTAGAATTAATAGATTTTTTTTTTACCTACATTAAAGAATAGCTATTAGAACTTTAGGGGTAGATATTATCCAACCATAAGCTATTTATTTTTTTAACTATTTGTGAAATATGTTATCTTTAGACTTATCTATATTCTATTTAAAACTAAACACATTTGAATTTTGGTTAACATCATGAAATTTGGAACATAAGCTTTTGATGCCTCACAATTTTATGTGTCCTTATTTTAATATATTATTTTTAGTTAAGTTTAAATTATATTATATATTTCAAAATTCCATAAGAATTTTCCCAAATCTTCAAAAGATAGAAAGGATAGTTTTGCACATGTAACAAAACACAATCATAAAAAATGCATATTAATAATTATCATAATTATTAAATTTCAAATTTAACTAAATTTATTTTTAAAAAATTATATTTTGTTATACTTTCTTGTACATTACATAGATTATTGACTAATTAATTTCTTTTATTATGCACTAAGCTTTTACTTACATCCCTCGCTCAAAAAAAAAAAAAGGTTACTTGTGTGTGTGTTGGTTTTTTTCTTTTTTGAAAAGGAAAAGAAAAGAAGAAGGAGGAGGAGGAGGAAGAGGAGGAGGAGGAGGATGATGTTACTTGGTTTAGAATTAATAGATATTGTGGGGCCCAAATAATTTATGGGTCGGGCCTGTTTACCCGTGAAGGGGGCCAGAGGCCCAAGCCAAGGAAAGGCTGTGGCCCAAGTTCGGCGGGATAGCCTTGAGATTCAGCCAAGGACAGTTCTGTCCTCGGCAAACCCAAAACCCCACCAAAGAGAGGGGCAAAAACGGCATAGGACTAAGCTTGAAAGGAAATCTAAAATATCCGGGGAAAGCTGCCCTTACTGCCATTCAATGCTCTGAACCTGACAGGGTCGCATTCTTTGGCTTTTACAACCACCCCCAACGACTTTGAGTATGGGCTGATGGGACAAATATCAGCCTTGGAAATGTTGACCCTATACGTGGACGAAGGACAATGAACACAGGCGAGTATAAAAGGAAAAATCAGTAACCTAAAGGAGGGGCTGGGAAAAATGGCCAAAAACCAGAGCCTCCCAGCCCACCTCCAGGAGAAAGACTCCAGGGGTGAAGGAAAACTTAACCTTGTATGAACACCACGAAAAACCCACCGCCTGTCGATCAAGGCCTAGCCTTCCAAACCCACGCTCTACAAATGATATTGTTAAGGCCTTTTTACGTGCGAACCCGACACTGTTACGGTCCGCCACGAATCGTGTCCTTACAATTGGCGCCGTCTGTGGGGAGGGTTTGTGTGTTGGCATAGGCGGTAGGTCGAAATAGTTTCTTTATTATTTCTAACGATTGGTTATAGAGTTCCAGCGTAAAGTTCCGTTAGGGGCTATGCTTCTTGATTAGGGGCTACGTTTGTCAGCGTTAATCGCGCGGATAATTCTAGGGGCTTGGCCGAGGAGCTAACTCCCTTAAAGCCAAGTTCCAACGCTAAAAGAAAACTAGGTTTTGGACAGAACCAAGGCATTGCATGGTCCACGGACTCAAGCCTATGGGGAAACCAACTACTTGGATGTGGAAAACTAGGTTTTGGACAGAACCAAGGCATTGCATGGTCCACGGACTCAAGCCTATGGGGAAACCAACTACTTGGATGTGGAAAACTAGGTTTTGGACAGAACCAAGGCATTGCATGATCCACGGACTCAAGCCTATGGGGAAACCAACTACTTGGATGAGGAAAACTAGGTTTTGGACAGAACCAAGGCATTGCATAGTCCTCGAACTCAAGCCTATGGGGAAACCAACTACCTGGATGAGGAAAACTAGGTTTTAGACAGAACCAAGGCATTGCATAGTCCTCGGACTCAAGCCTATGGGGAAACCAACTACCTGGATGAAGAAAACTAGGTTTTGGACAGAACCAAGGCATTGCATGGTCCACGGACTCAAGCCTATGGGGAAACCAACTACTTGGATGTGGAAAACTAGGTTTTGGACAGAACCAAGGCATTGCATGGTCCACGGACTCAAAGGCACTATGGCATTCCTCGGACTCAAGCCTATGGGGACCAACTACCAACTAGGTTTTATTGCATAGGACTCAAGCCTATGGGGAAACCAAACTGGATGAGGAAAACTTTTGGACAGAACCAAGGCATTGCATAGTCCTCGGACTCAAGCCTAGGGGAAACCAACTACTTGGATGAGGAAAACTAGGTTTTACAGAACCAAGGCATTGCATAGTCCTCGGACTCAAGCCTATGGGGAAACCAACTACTGGATGAGGAAAACTAGGTTTTGGACAGAACCAAGGCATTGCATGGTCCACGGACTCAAGCCTATGGGGAAACCAACTACTTGGATGAGGAAAACTAGGTTTTGGACAGAACCAGGGCATTGCATGGTCCTCGGACTCAAGCCTATGGGGAAACCAACTACTTGGATGAGGAACCAACTATTTAAAAAGAAGACTATGGCACATAAACCTCAAAATCCATCCGAAGAGAACTCCTCGTTAACAGATGGGTTAATCCCTTGATTGCACGGATTCCTCGGTCTACCCTCGGATCCCCAGTACCAAAGGGGTTGATGCGGTACGGTGCAATATATTACCCAAAAGCACAATCAAAGTCCCTCGCTACTCGGCTACCCTTTCGGACGAATTATTTAGAGTTTATCGTTCTCGGACATTGCTCTAGCATGCATCGCGCAGCACTCAGCGATTATCCCGGTTAGTTCCAAGAGTTTAATTTATTGAGGATTAACCTTGTTATACTTGATAATATTTATGAGTTTAAACCAGTAGGAATCTGTGTTAAGGCATTTTTCTGCCTGGAATATCATTAAGGGCGAGCTTACATTTAATATTCATGCACCAAGTAGTTGTTGCAGAGAAGAAAAGTATGTAAAAAGAAATAAACACATCTTTTATTAAGACAAAGGAACAGTACAGTGTACAATGAAAAGCTGAAACAAGCTTACATTAAAGCTAACTACGCAAGTAAAGAAAAATACAAGAGAATGAAGATAAAGCCGAGGAGGTAGCACAGAGGAGAGGTTGGCTACTGCTTCGAGACCTTATTCCTCCTCAATGCTTTTGCACACCCATAACTCAGGCAGTAAAAGAACCCAACTTGAGCCTCACACCGCTGAAGGAAAGGTGCAGGGAGCCGGAAGTTGAGAAACCTTCACTAAAAATTTGCCTGCAACAAGGCAGAGGCGCTGATGGCGGAGAATCTTTCTTCTGACACACCAAAATTCTGGCATGAACAGAACCTGCTTCGGATTTTGACTAAAAGGGGGAAAAACGCTCTTTTCCCTCTGTCGAAACGGAGCGTTCCCTTGAATTTACGCCTCCTTTGCCCGTACTTCACTACTTTGAGCCTCAGGAGGACATGGCGCCTCCGTGGCGGATAGAGTTCCTTTTCCCCAACCCTCGTCTCAAACATGATATACTAAGGGAGGAAACTGAAGGATTTGCGCGCAGGTAAGGCAACTTTCTCTCCTATTTATTTAAAAAGATACGGAGGTGGCATTTAATTCACGCAGCGTCCCGAGGAACGCTACAGACAAAATGTCTCCGGCTCGATTTCCCACGCCATCTGCAACCATGAGATTAAAGGAGTCTCGTGAAGGCGCACCTCGAACACTGGGACGCCAAAAAGTACCGCGTGACCAAAGACTACGGAAATGCCTCTTAATTTGTGGGCCTAGTAAAATTCGTGGCCCAGGCCCGTTCTGCATGGTGGCCCACGGACTACGGCCCACGCCGAAGGATAACCGTTGCCGAGGACAACCTCCTGCTCGGCAACTTGTGAGATACCTGAGGAAAGGGATAAACTGAACCAAAGTCTTGTATGGTCCTCGGACCCAAGCCAATGAGGGAACCAACTACTTGGATATATAAAAAAAAAAAAAAAAAGTTTGAGTTTCGTAAGATTGGCTACTTGATAAAAATGCCAAGTTACTTCAGCCACGGCTTAAACACCGTAAAAGGCTAAGGTCAACAAAGGTGTAAGGAAGGTGGTGGAACGCCCCAGTATTCAGTAGCCTAAGAGGGCTGTTCATTTGGCGGGTGATATGTCCTCGGATGGTTATTTCTCACACGGCATCAAGCCTTCGGTTCTCTCCTCGGCTAGTTCGGGGTAAGTATTATTTCTTACGAGTCGTCCTTATTGTGCCAAGCACTTCTATTAAAGTTATGGCGACATCTTTTTATTATCAAGTATTTTGGTCTTAGTCGTCATTGATTTAGATGCTATATTATTGTGCCGAGCAGCGCTTGCGAATTTATAAAAACATAGAGACATAACATGCGAAATGAAATAACAACGATTTTTATTAATATGAAAAATTATTACAACGTACAAAAAGGGGCTCAAACAAGCCTATACAAAAGGTGAGCTGCCGAAGCAACACTAACATCCGCAGTACAGATAAGTAAACGGTCAGGCGCCTTTTAAACTCGTCTTCAAAAGTCTCTCCAATCTCTGCCTCAATGTTGCTCATATTAAGAGAAGAACCTTCTTGGGAAAAAGATGAAGGAGAAGGAAATAGTAAGGAAGAAATCAATGAAGAAGATGGAGGACATGAGTAAAGAAGGAGGAGAAGAAGAGAGAAGAGATGAAAAGAAAGAAAAAGGAGCAAAAGAGGGAGAAAGAAAAGCACGAGGATGGGACTGGTGCTGGGAAGACTAAGAAAGGGAGGCAAAAGGAGGCGCCAGTGAACGAAGAGAGGAAGAAGCAGGGGCACTTAGTCCCTGCCTCGATCCTGACTCCCAACACACTGGAGCCATATTAGGTATGCTCATGAGAGCGCGGTTGGTACTGATGATGGGTGTTCTTGACTCAGTCACACCGAATGTTTGACGTGACGAGTCCCTGCTTCGGATTTTGGCTGAAAGGAAGGTAAGACGAATCTTAAGCCTCCACCATCCCTGCCCTGACCGAGCCATTTCGAGCTTTATTAGAACATGACGCTTTGAGGAGGGGTATGGTTTCTTCATCATTTGTTATGGTGAATGTACTGTGATTTAGTGTATAAACTGGTGGGTAAAATAAATTCTAGGGGAGGCCAAGTATTTCAAATCTCAGAAGGATGAAAAGGGACTCTTTTACAAAAACAATAACCTCCTACCTTCCTTCTTATACAGAGGGGAGAGCGGGAGACATTTAATAGGTTCAGATCTCTAAAGGAATCTGCAAACACAAACATGCCGGTTCCGTTTCTCCACCTCATCAAAACAAATCGTCGAATTAAAGTAGTCTCGTAAATAGAGGTCATTAAAAGCACGTTTTGGATACCCAAACGATAAGAACGCATCAAGCGTAAAATCAAAAGACTGTCTCGTAGACCGGTGCATTTCCTGGGCAGATGAAGAGCCACCAGCATTGTTGACAGGCCGAGTTGACTGGGCCATAATAAAGGCTCGGCGTTACCAAAACCCCCCTTTCCAACCAAGAGGTTGGACAGCAGGGTTTTGAGGGGCTATTGTGGGGCTCAAATAATTTATGGGCCGGGCCCGTTTACCCGTGAAGGGGGCCAGAGGCCCAAGCCAAGGAAAGACTGTGGCCCAAGTTCGGCGAGATAGCCTTGAGATTCAGCCAAGGACAGTTCTGTCCTCGGCAAAACCAAAACCCCACAAAAGAGAGGGGCAAAAACGGCATAGGACTAAGTTTGAAAGAAAATCTAAAATATCCGGGGAAAGCTGCCCTTACTGCCATTCAATGCTCTGAACCTGACAGAGCCGCATTCTTTGGCTTTTACAACCACCCCCAACGACTTTGAGTATGGGCTGATGGGACAAATATCAGCCTTGGAAATGTTGACCCTATACGTGGACGAAGGACAGTGAACACAGGCGAGTATAAAAGGAAAAATCAGTAACCTAAAGGAGGGGCTGGGAAAAATGGCCAAAAACCAAAGCCTCCCAGCCCACCTCCAGGAGAAAGACTCCAGGGGTGAAGGAAAACTTAACCTTGTATGAACACCACGAAAAACCCACCGCCTGTCGATCAAGGCCTAGCCTTCCAAACCCACGCTCTACAAATGATATTGTTAGGGCATTTTTACGTGCGAACCCGACACTGTTACGGTCCGCCACGAATCGTGTCCTTACAGATATATATATATATATATATATTTTTTTTTTTACCTACATTAAAGAATAGCTAGAACTTTAGGGGTATATTTTATCCAACCATAAGCTATATATATATATATATATTTTTTTTTTTTTAAACTTTTTGTGAAATATGTTATCTTTAGACTTATTTATATTCTATTTAAAACTAAACACATTTGAATTTTGGTTAACATCATGAAATTTGGAACATAAGCTTTTAATGCCTCACAATTTTATGTGTCCTTATTTTAATATATTATTTTTAGTTAAGTTTAAATTATATTATATATTTCAACATTCTATAAGAATTTTCCCAGATCTTCAAAAGATAGAAAGTAGGGGTGTCAATTCGGGTTAGCGTGTCGAGTTCGTGTCGTGTTGTGTCGAGGTAGGGGTATTCGACTAAATGGCTCAACCCTAACCCGACCCATTTAATAATCGTGTCATGATCCTTCAACCCTAATCCGACCTGTTAATTAAGCGGGTTGACCTGACCCAACCCATTTGACACGCTTAATAAACGAGTCGTGTTGGGTTGACACGATTGTAACACAACCCATTTCAATTTGCATAATATTAAATATAACATCCATCTAGAAATAATTTTTTTTACATCCCAAAAAGCAGTGCATACACTTTAAGTCTTCAACTCATATTAAAAATAATATAATTCAAAAAAAATATAACATTCATCTAGAAATAAGTTCTTTACACTCCAAAAGAAGTGCATACACTTCAACCCAAATTCAAAATAACAAAAATGAAATAACATAGTTCAACAAAAATATAATATCTTTGGAACTCGCCAAATGCTAAGTATCAATATTGAAAGAATTTGAGCAAACAGTAGACTAATCCTAACTATGACCATGATTATCATCCATAGATTCTTTGCTGATGTCCAAATTCATAACATCTTCCACAAGCTCATCCAATTTCATTTGTGCGAGTTATATGCCCCCCCCCCCCAAAAAAAAGTATTAGTAGTTCTAAAGTCTGTAAAGTTTTAATTTCCAATTATATCCCTTGTAAATTTTTGTAATTACTCACTTTTCTTTTAAAATTTAAAATATATGTTGGATATAAAAAGTATTTGACAAATCTAAAATAAAATAAATATTTATTTGTTATACGAGTTAAACGAGTTGTGTTAAATGGGTCATTTCGGGTTGACACAAATAAATTGGCGTGTCAAACGTGTCTATTGCGGGTTACGCGGGTTAACCCGCTTATGACACGTTTCTTATCGTGTCGCTTTCGGGTCGACCCGTTTATGACCCAAACCCATTAAGGCCCAACCCTAACCCGAAAAAACACGTGTCGGGTTCGTGTCGTGTTTGCGGGTTGGGTTGAACATTGACACCCCTAATAGAAAGGATAGTTTTGCACATGTAACAAAACACAATCGTAAAAAATGCATATTAATAATTATCATAATTATTAAATTTCAAATTTAACTAAATTTATTTTTAAAAAATTATATGTTGTTATTGTAGGGTCAAAGATTTTGACAACCCCGGCCCATCTCATATTAAGCCCAAGGCCCATGCCAAGGAGGAAGAAATGGCCGAGGACGAATAAAGAAAGTCCAAGTGGCCCAAAAACTTTGCTGAGGACAATCCTGTCCTCGGCCAACCCATATCCTAGTAGGGAAGAACGGCCCGCCATCAATAGCAGCCTCCCAGAGCGTCCCAAGAAAAAGGACAAGCACTGTAGAACAGCCACGGGAGCATGGTGTAGGAACAATTCAGGGAGAAACTGTCACCTCTGCATTAAATGCCCATAACTAACGTTCTGGCCGCATTAATGAGGAAATGACCCCTGAACAGTGCGGTCTTGGTTGCTGCAACTCATTAGAGGTTTGGGAAGGTGGCTGATGTGGCAAGCATTCGAGTAATGACCTGCATGATCAACAGATGGAGGGCCAAAATCAATTGGAGGGAGATATATAATGTGAGAAATCCCCTAAGAAAGGGGGTGGAAAAAAGAAAGGAGAATATAGTAGCAATGTGCATGATCTTGGAAACCTTTGTGACCTAGCACTGAAGAAATAATAAGAACACTAAGTTCCTCGGATGAAGTGCCCGATGACAGAATTTCATACTTTGGTCCATATCTTTGTTATTCAATCCATTCATAACTGTATCTAGTTGTAGTAATCCTCGCTAAAACCTAGTTCTTAAACCTATTCTCTATAAATCTATTGTATTGGGCTAGTTGGGCTCGAGTCCACTAATCTAGTAGTAGAAGTACTCAAACCCAGTCCTTACAGTTATACTTTCTTGTACATTACATAGATTATTGATTAATTAATTTCTTTTATTATGCACTAAGTTTTTACTTACATCCCTCGCTCAAAAAAAAGGTTACTTGTGTGTGTTGGTTTTTTTTTTTTTTTTTTTTTTTTTTTTTTTTTTTTTTTTTTTTTAAGGAAAGAAATGAAGAAGAAGAAGGAGGGGGGGAGGAGGTTACTTGGTTTAGAATTAATAGCTTTATATATATATATATATATATTTTTTTTTTACCTACATTAAAGAATAGCTAGAACTTTAGGGGTAGATTTTATCCAACCATAAGCTTTTTTTTTTTTTTTTTTTTTTTTTTTTTTTTTTTAACTTTTTGTGAAATATGTTATCTTTAGACTTATCTATATTCTATTTAAAACTAAACACATTTGAATTTTGGTTAACATCATGAAATTTGGAACATAAGCTTTTGATGCCTCACAATTTTACGTGTCCTTATTTTAATATATTATTTTTAGTTAAGTTTAAATTATATTATATATTTCAACATTCCATAAGAATCCTTCTCAAAAAAAAAAAAAAAAAAATTCCATAAGAATCTTCCGAGATCTTTTTTTTTTTTTTTTTTAATATAGTTCTTCCTAGATCTTCAAAAGATAGAAAGGATAGTTTTGCACATGTAACAAAACACAATCATAAAAAATGCATATTAATAATTATCATAATTATTAAATTTCAAATTTAACTAAATTTATTTAAAAAAATTATATTTTGTCATACTTTTCTGTACATTACATAGATTATTGAATAATAAATTTCTTTTATTATGCACTAAGTTTTTACTTACATCTCTCGCTCAAAAAATAGGTTACTTGTGTGTGTTGGTTTTTTTTTTTTTTTCAAGGAACATAAAAGAAGAAGAAGGAGGAGGTTACTTGATTAGTTGGTACTTGGACGGTTGAATATATACCACTGCCAGTTTATTTAAAACTTTTCCCATTCTCTTTATGTGTATTAAATACACTCTCAAAAAAGAAAAAAGAAAAGGAAAAAATGGGCCAATTTTTTACTGGGCCTAATCTGCATTCTGCAGCCCTAATTAATTGCTTGTCTATTATTATAAAGAAGGAATAGAAGGTAAAGTAAAGAAGCTCAAATCACTATTCACTACTGTTGAGTTGAGAATGGAGGAGGAACAAATCTCTGGTTCTATCAACAACAATTTCTCTGACCGATCCAACTATAATTCTAGCCATGATACAAACCCCAATAATTATTATTATGATGATGAAGAAGAATCATCATCATCGAGCCATAATCATCAATCCAAACGAAGCAAACACGCACCAATCTTAGAAGAAGAAGATCGAATCAGCGCCTTCTCTGACTCGATCCTTCTCAGCATCCTCTCCTTCTTGCCCATTAACGACGCTATCAAAACGGGCGTTTTATCCAAAAGATGGGCCTCTCTTTGGACCTCCCTTCCCTCTCTCAGTTTCGACTCCGGTTCCTTCGAATCCTTCGAAGATTTCACCAAAGCCGTGGATGATACCCTGCTCCTACACACGGCTCACAAACTCACAAACTTCGATATTCAATTCGAGGACGATTACGACACAGTACTAAATCCTCGCCTCGATCTTTGGGTTCGGTTCGCCACAAATGCCAAAGTAGAAAAACTTAGTCTACACTTGTGGAGACCTGATCGTTTCGATCTTGACAGATACCAATTGCCTCAGCATCTCTACGCCAACAAGTTTGTTTCTGAATTCAATTTTAGTTGCTGCAAAATTTTACCTAAGGCGTTACCACATTGGAGTTCACTCAAGCGCTTGTGTATTTGGAACTCGGCCTTGTGTGAGGATGTGATAAGGAAAGTGTTAATGGGTAGTCCTAGACTTGAATCCTTGGAATTGCATCAGTTTTGGGGGTTTACTCGGTTGGATATAGTGTCCGAGAGTTTGAGAAAATTGGTGATAGATAGCTACGTGCAACATATGTTTGAAAGTGAGGAGCGTAAGTTGGAACTGGAACTTGTGGCTCCAAAGATTGAGTGTTTAGAGATTTTGGGGTGTTTTTATATGAATAGGTGTCGGATAAAGGATGTGTCGGCATTGGTTGAGGCTAAGCTTGATTTCGACATGCGGATGGAGGAGGAGGAGGAGGATGATGGTTTGGAGGAGTTCCAAGACATTTTGAGAGACATTCTTGAGAGTGTGCATCATGTCAAGAAGCTCACTGTTGGCAGTTCTTGTCTCATGGTTGGTTTTCCTTAATAAATCTCTTTGTTTCGTTTGTTTTTCTTGATTGCTAATGTTGATTTACATTTGCACAGATCAAGGTTGTATCTTTTATTGTTGGTAGTGCCATTGCTTGGCTAGGCCCTACATATAAAATTTTAATTGAGTATCTATCTATTCAATTTTGTTCGAAAATGCCCCTAGGTCCTACTAGCCAAGAATTTTGAACGGAATACAATTTCGGCATTTCGGTGCAGCATCTATTGCATTTTTAGTGACTAGTTATTGTACTATTCAAGGTAGTCGAAAGGTGACCTTAAGGGGCCAAGGCATTGTATTGCCCAAGGTGAAGTGCCAAATTCTTAATATATTCATTATACATATAGAAGGATCATATGCACCTAGTGTATTAAAATATTATAATGAAGTGTTTTTCAATGTGTTTCATGAAGAAATTAGGTCTATCAAATCATTTCAAGTAGGATTAACATGGTTTAGGCTCTATTAGTTATTCTAACAATAGGTTTTACAACGAGCTTCTATATATCAATAAGTTTTACAACACATTTTTGCAAATTAAGTTAAATAACAATAGGTTTTATAACATTCCTTTTTAAATTAATATCTAATAGTAGATTCACAACAAACTTCTATAAAAAAATTTTAAAATTACAATTAAAAAAAAAAAATATTTTGAGGTTCTCACCTTAGCGCCTTTTTCATGGCTTAAGGCAGTAGCCTTGCTCGCCTAGGCTCTAAAGGCGAGTGCCTCACTAAAGCCTTGCCTGTGCCTTTGACTACATTGGTACTATTCGATATTGCTTTAAAGATTTTATATTAATACCAAAATGAAAAATCACCATTCACTGTTGTGAGTTAGGCTTTTTTTTGGGAGCATGTTGATTTTAATCCAAGTTGTAATCAATCAACAATTAAAGGACCTGATATTATTGGTCCAATTACATGAGTTCAACTTTTGAGTTAGAGACACCTTCTTTAGTTTCATGATAAGATGTAGGGCACTTGTTTTAGTGCCAAATAATGATTGATCATGATAAAGTATATGTAACACATGTTTGATAATTTGTTCTGCTGATGTATTAGAGACACCTGCTTTTAGTTTCATGATAAGAGGGCACTTGCTTTAGTGCCAAAGAATGATTCGTCATGATAATCTGTCAACTCTTAATCAAGGTCTTGGCTTTCCAAAAAGGGCTTTTTTTATTTTTTATTTTTATCATTGTCTGCATATGGGATATATTGACATTTATGTAAATTAGTGTTCTGTAAAACATGTAGCTAAATTGTTCACTGGCGATGTATATTATGATTGGTTGTGTTATTTTTTTCTTACATTTACTTTACCTTATTGTGTTTTGCTTCTTGCTTTGATGGACATAGGCTCTATCTATAATGACGGTGAAACATCTGCCTTCTCCATCGTCAAAGTGCAAATGTTTAACGATAGCAAGCATGGGGGAATGGGATTTTCCCAAAATTTTAAGCCTACTTCAAAGTTCACCTTATATGGAGACATTGGTTTTAGACATCACATCCTGGGGCTACATGTGGCCAGCGGTATGTTTTTCTTGGACCAATTTCCCGATTGTCATATCAAAAAACAATGAAGGGTTAATTTTAATCATTACTTCTTTTTTTAATTTTGGTTTAATGTGTCAACAAATGAAGTAACACAGCCTATGACTTTGGATAGAGTAGGATTGTGGAAAAGAATACATGTGGCCGACTCTAACTAATCTTGTTGAGGATCTATAGCTAACCCAAAAAATTTGGGATCATGGCTTTTGTTGTTGTTGTAGTGCAATGTGTCTAAATATGTAGGGGTCAAATGATTCCCTCGAGGAGAGTTTGGCCCCCTTAAGTCCTTGACGTAAAGAGTTAATGTTGATTGTCAACCTCTTTTAAGTGGTTGCTTTGTGGACTATTTACAAAAAACCGTCTCATTGACAATGCATCTTTATTTTACAACAAAGACTTCAGCGATAGATTTTTGAAAATCTGTTTGTTTGAAGAAGAGGCCATTCATTGCTAAATTTACCATCCAGAATTCTTACTTATAAAAAAGAAAAAAAAAAAAAAAAATGCTATCCAGAATTTCTAGCATAGGCAATGAAAAGCCAATTTTACTTTACTTTAATTCATTTTTTAGTGTAAGGGCAATTATGTTAGTTTCTTGTTTCTGAAAATTGGCTATTCTAATAGTCCATTAAGTCTTATTTTGGTTTCTTTTAGTTTAGGGGTTTAGTTTCAGCTTTAGTCATCTGCTTCCATTTTGAGAATGTTTTTTTTTTTTTTTCTTTCCAAAAGTCATGATGCTTTGTTTGAAGCTTGTATGATATATGAGGTGTGATGCTTAGAAGTTTATTTTTTATCTTTAAATTTTTTCCAACCTGAAATTTAGCATACACGCATTGATTTATCACCCTTTAAACCTTAAAATCCAAAACATCAAAATCCTAGAGTGTTAATTATACTTTACTCATTTGTGCTATGTGCCATTTTAATGTTGTCTACCAGTGGTTTGAAAAGTTTCACTTGCCCATTAGAGGTTAGTTTTGTTATATAGCGGTTACCCACCTCATCACTTTCATCATTAAAAACATGCAAAACCTATGAAAAACAAAGTAATTAAGATCTGAATAGGGTATTTGTAAAGATTGTGAAAGTTACTTTAAAAATTTCATCTTTCCCTATCTTTCTTTGACTAAATGATCTTTGAATTGATTTTGCCCCCAAATTGAAACTTGGCCTTAAAGAAACTTGAAGATTATGTCAAAGTTTCTTCCTTCCTCACCGCTTCTGCCTACATTGATGCATTTTCAACTTTGATCTCCATTTGTCTAAAAGCATCAACAAATTCCTTCCACAGGGAAATTCAATCCCATCCCAACATTAAAACCGTAACAAAGTCAATGCCTATCAATAAGGTAGTGGACATAACAATTGAATAGGGTCCCTAACTCCCTATCACAATTGGCAACACTTTGCTCAAGAATTTGAGATTTATGTTTATTCTGATGCCTTCATGAACCAATCCCAGATCCAGTTTGGTCTTATTTTCCTTCCCCACTCAAACCCATTCGATCCTTGACTAGGAAATCACTTCAGCGAACATGTGCTCAAACTTAGCCTTATAAAAAATCCATGATGATATGAATCCTTCAGTAAGCACCCTAGTTTCAAGCCCTTGAACATCCTGTATCACATATCAAACCCCAATCAAATTTTTATTGCTCCTTGGCAAAAATTGATTTAAAAAATTGGATGCTTGTGTAAAAGTCTGATATGAGTAGCAGGATTCGAGGTCAGCTAGGCCTCCTAAAGAATAGAATAGAATTGAGAAAGTAAGGAAAAAATGAAAGGAATACAAGTTTGTTCTTATTGCCTGCAGATTCAAAATAATCAATAGCTATTTATACAAGTTTACAAATGCTCACTGCCACTAACTAACGACTGCCAGCTGTAGTAACTAACTCTACCAGCTGTCCCTTCATCATCAACTAACTAACTAACATCCAACTGCCATAACAGCTACACTAATCTCCCTAATTAACAGTAATCACGATCAACTGAATTAATGCTGAATTTATGCCTAAGCTGAACTAATGCCCGAGCTGGTCTCTTAACAAATTCCCCTCCTTTAGAACACCTTGCCCACAAGGTGAGGGAACTGCAGCTGAAGCTGATATAAATTCACCCAAGTAGCATCCTCTTTAGTTCCTCCCTGCAACTGAATGAGAGAACCTGTGTGAAGTCCCCTATTTCTGAGCTGATGGTACCTTTCCTGCAATACAGCTATTGGCTCTGGACTAAGGGTACCTTCGGAGTTCACTGATGGAAGGGTGGAACATGGTGTCACCTGCTGGCCAAGCTTAGCCTTAAGGCATGAAACATGAAATATTGGATGAATTTGAGAACCAGGAGGTAAGTCTAGCTTGTTGGCAACTGCCCCTATCTTCTGCAGCACCTGGAATGGACCATAAATCCTTGGAGACAACTTACTAAAGGCCTTATGAGAAATGGATTTCTGCTTATAGGGCTGTAACCTCAAGTACACCCAATCCCCCACAGAGAATGATCTTTCTGATATGTGCTTATCAGCATGCAACTTCATTCTTTCCTGAGCACTGATAAGATTGGACCTGAGTAAAGAAAATAGCTCCTGCCTGGATTTCAATTGAGCATCTACTGCCTCAACTAACAACTTTAGTTGTGCCAGGCATATAATCAAGCAATCTTAGAGGTGGGTAGCCATATAGGACTTCAAAGGGAGTGAGATTAGTAGAAGTATGGAAGTTGGTATTAAACCAATACTCTGCTAATGGAAGCCACTCCACCCAGCTGTGAGGCTTGTCAGCAGCAAAAACCATGAGATATTGCTCCAAGCTCTTATTCCCAACTTTAGTTTGGCCATCTGTCTGAGGGTGAGAAGCAGAAGAAATGGCTAATTTCACTCCTTGCAGCTTCATGAATGCAGTCCAAAAATGTGAAGTGAAAATTGGATCTATATCACTCACAATTGAAGAAGGCATTCCATGAAGCTTGAAGACAAACTCCATGTATAAGGCTGCTACCCTTGAGGCTGTATAAGGGTGTGCTAGGGGAATGAATTGTACATATTTAGAGAACCTGTACACCACTACCAAAATGACATCCTTCTGTTGAGATTTAGGTAAACCCTCCACAAAATTTATGCTAATGTCAAGCCATGGTCTTACTGGAATAGGTAAGGGCCGCAGTAAACCAGCTGGTTTACAAGTCTCAGTCTTCACCCTTTGGTAAGTATAACACTCCCTAATGTGTTTCTTCAAATCCTTTTTCATTCCTGGCCAGTAGAAGTCCTGTTGGAGTCTGTGTAAAGACTTAAAGTATCCTGAATGTCCCCCTAAGGGTCCATTATGGATCTGGTGCAACACAGTGGCTTTAAGATCACCTTGAGTTCCCACATAGAGCCTTCCCTTGTACAGCAAAAAACCATTCTACAAGGAGAAGCCTTTGGAAGCTTGTTCCCCACTCTGTAATGACTGAAGTAATCCTTGCACCCTCTGGTCAGTTTCATAACTAGTCTTCAAGTTTGCAAGCCAAGCGGGAGTAGGAAAGGAAATGATGCAACAAGTGCTCACTAGACCAGAATAGGTATCATCAACTTGTAACAAGATAGCATCTCCCTCTGAAGTGGCTGTGTCTCTTCTAGACAAGGCATCTGCCACCTTGTTCTCCTTGCCCTTCTTATATTTTACTATGAAATCATAACCAAGCAACTTGGTGATCCATTTTTGTTGTGTTGGTGTACCAATTCTCTGCTCCAATAAGTACTTCAAACTTTGTTGGTCAGTCTTTACATAGAAAGGTTTGCCCCAAAGATAAGTTCTCCATTTCTTTATTGCAGTCACCAAGGCTAGCAATTCTTTTTCATAAGTAGATAAGGAAAGACTTCTTCCCTTCAAAGCTTGACTGTGTAAGGCAATGGGCCTCTGATCTTGCATTAGGACGGCACCTAAGCCTTGGCCAGAAGCATCACATTCTATAGTAAATGGCTTGTTGAAATCTGGTAAAGCCAGCACTGGGGGGTTAGAGACAGCTAACTTGAGTTGAACAAATGAGTGCTCAGCCTCATCAAACCATGAAAAGTAATCTTTCTTCAGCAAGGCTGTTAATGGAGCTACAATTTGACCATAACCCTGCACAAACTTCCTGTAATACCCAGTGAGACCAAGAAATCCCCTCAAGGCCTTAACATCAGTAGGGGTAGGCCATTGCTGCATAGCAGCAATCTTCTTGGGTCAGCCTTCACACCTTCACCAGAAATAAGAGGTACTCTACCTCCAGACAAGCAAACATGCACTTGGATCTCTTTGCATACAAATGATGTTCAGCTAATATGCTCAAAACAGTTCTGAGATGGTTAACATGATCAGCCAAAAAATGACTGTACACCAAAATGTCATAAAAAAAAAGTACAAACCTCCTAAGATATGGCTTGCAAATATCATTCATCAAGGACTGAAAAGTAGAAGGGGCATTGGTCAAGCCAAAGGGCATGACCAAGAACTCATAATGCCCTTCATGAGTCCTAAAGGCTGTCTTAGGAATGTCATCTTCCCTCATTCTGATTTAGTGGTAACCAGACCTCAAGTCCAATTTAGAAAAAAAAAAAGCACCATGGAGTTCATCTAACAATTCATCTATGACAGGTATTAGGTATTTATCTTTAATTGTTTCATGATTAAGTGCTCTATAGTCTATGCACATTCGCCAAAAACCATCTACTTTCCTGACCAGCAAAACAGGAGAGGCAAAAGGACTTTGGCTATTCTTGATTTGGCCAAACTCCAATAATTCTTTAACAATCTATTCTATTTTAGCCTTTTGATAGTATGGATACCTGTAGGGCCTCTGACAGATGGGTTGTGCTCCATTCTTCAAGTTGATTTGGTGCTCATGCCTTCTTAAGGGAGGTAACCCAACTGGTGTGTCAAAAACTCCACTGAACTCCAGCAATAGAGCTTCAATCTCTGCTGGATAAACACTCTGCTGTGCACTTGCAGTAGGCCCTTGCACTGAAATGTGAACTAACAATCCTTTCTTGGGTGGTTCTTTTAAGAAATTGTCACCATCTTGTAAACTGGAATCTGCAGCCTACATGCCTTGTACCGAACTGGATGACCACAATACATAAAGGACATGGTCAAGAGCTTAAAGTCCCAACTAATACCCCAAGAGTACTGAGCCATTGTGTTCCTAAGACCAAATCACATCCATCCAAGGACAGGGCATGCAATTGAACATAAAATTTTTGGCCTTGTATCACAACTAAAACATCACTACAAAGACCATGAGTTTTGATTATGGTTCCATTAGCTACTTTTACATCAAGAACTGGAGTAGTATCCACTGGAATGTGTAGTTTAGAAAGCAATGAAACATCAATAAATTTGTGTGTACTACCAGAATCTAAAAGAATTACTAACCTTTCTTTTTCAATTCTGCCGCTGACCCTCATGGTTCCTGGAGTAGGATTACCAATGAGAGCATACAAGGTAATTTCTGCTTCCTCTCCACGACTGTCTTGCAGCACTGCTTCTGCTTCTAACTCTCCATTCAATTCTGTAATCACCTTGGTTCAGTTTTGGTCCAAAATCTAACCCTTCCAACAAAAAACAACTTAGCCCCCTTACATTTATGTTCTGGAGACCACTTATCATTACAGTTGTAACACAATCCCTTCCTTCTTCTTTCTTCCACTTGAGCTGGAGAAAGCCTCTTAATTGGCAGCCTGATCTTGGTTTCATTGCCTGCAGTCAGTTTAGGGGCCCCAAGAATAGAGGGTCTGATCTGTTCTTGGACATTCTTGGAATTCTTCTTGTTTGCTAGCAAAAATTCTTCTTGAATCTTAGCCAACCCAAAGGCTGCATTCAAGGTAGGAGGATTCAACATCTTCACTGGTAGCCTGATTTCATCCCTCAATCCACTCAGAAAGCAACTGAGCTTGTGCCTTAGAGACGATTCCTTGATTCTGTTTGATAAAGCCTCAAATTCTGACTTGTATGCAACCACTGTTGTTGATTGCCTCAATCTTGTTAAAGCTTCCATAGGGTCATCATAGGCTGTTGTCCCAAACCTGATCTGTTGAGCTTCAATCAAGGTTCCCCAATCTTCAAACAACCCAGTGTCTTCACCTTCTTGGAACCAACACTAATGCCTCCCCATCCATATGAAATGAAGCCAATAGCAATTGCTCATCGAGAGTTGTGTTGTAGTACCTGAAATACTGATTGGCCTTATAAACCCACCCAGTAGGCTCCTCTCCTGAAAATCGTGGAAATTCTAATCTCAAGGGTTTGGAGATAGCAAGAATTGTTGAAGTGTTTGATTGAATTTCGTGGTTTCTTGGGGTCTGCCGTTGCCTAGTTGCTTCTAAAGAGTTCAGCTTTTGCAGAATTGCATTGAGCTGCTGATTCATTTTATTTAATGTGCGAGTATGGATGTGGGTGATCTTGTGGATTTCCTCAATATCTTTGGCATGGTGATCTGAGGCTGTGCAAGAGAAGCAATGGATTCATTGAGGACAGCTTGAGATCGTGTTTCTGCCATTGATTGCAGGATGGACCTGCTCTGATACCAATTGTAAAAGTCTTATATGAGTAGCTAGATTCGAGGTCAGCTAGGCCTCCTAAAGAATAGAAGAGAATTAAGAAAGTAAGGAAGAAATGAAAGAAATACAAGTCTGTTCTTATTGCCTGCAGATTCAATACAATCAATAGCTATTTATACAAGTGTACAAATGCTCACTGCCACTAACTATCTACTTCCAGCTGTAGTAACTAACTCTACCAGCTGTCCCCTCATCATCAACTAACTAACAAACATCCGACTGCCATAACAGCTACACTAATCTCCCTAATTAACAGTAATCATGATCAACTGAATTAATGCCTAAGCTGAACTAATGCCTGAGCTGGTCTCTTAACAATTTGCATAGACCTACTTGAAGATTCAAAGTTGAGTTAGCATCTGGCATCTTCAAAACAATCTGTGCCTTACCCTGCACATCAAATTATTATTTTTATTTTTATAATCTGCCCTGCACATCAAATTAGATCTATGATATTTGGACACAAACACAACCCAAGCGTTATGTTTCAGCTTGGACAGAGCATGTTAGAGACAGCAACTTGTTGAAATTCAGACCATACATACGTCGCTGGACCAGCATACTTGGTTCAAAGTGAAGGCATTTCTTTTTTTTTGATTGATAAGTGAAAAATAGAAAAAGGCATTTCTTATACATTAGTTAAGAAACTCTTCTAATCTTGGTACAAAGAATGCTCTGTGGTTTTAGATTCATAAGGGGAAGCTCATTTGAATGATTGTAGGGGACGAGCATGTTGAGTGAGGATGAGATTCATGGAGGCAAACCATTTTTTTATATGAATAGTGTTCTTGAGTCAAAACATAAATAACTTCTACAATTTTTACAAATAACCCTTTTAGATCTTATTTCTTTGATTTTTTCTGGGTTTTTTATTTATAATTTTAATGTTTTTGATGGTGGAAGTGATGAAGTGGGTAACGGCTGCATAACGGAGCCAACTTTGGGTGAGTAGATTGGCTCTTTTAAAACCACACGTAGACAACATTACAATGACCCAAACCATAGGTGGGCAAAGTGTAAGTAACCCAATCCTAAATCACCTATCTATCAAATAGCCTCAAATACCCCCATAAGATACTGTGCACGAGTTATTGTTACAGCCTTGGAACAGCAGCCCAATTTTTAGTTTTTCACCTTTGTTGCATTCTCAAATCCTACTACTCCTTTAGTCCTTTTCTCATTGGAAATCCTATAATATTACCATTTTCCAGCCTTTTTTCTACCAAAACCTAACCCTAAATCCTCAAAATCTAAGTTGTCCAAAGTTAACTCATGAATTCCAAATCTGATTTGGTTTGTTCCCTTGTCCTACGTGAACTCCGTTATGATATGTTAAAATATCATAATTTGAAAGTGAACTGCAAAACATGCTAATGTGCTTTTATTTTGCAGCGTGTAAGACAACACTCTGATGTAGACTATGTAGTGAAGAAATTAAAGGAGATCTATTTCTATTTCAAGTCTTTGCTACTACACCTCAAGTCTGTCAAGATTTTATGTTCTGCAAAAACCTTCCACAAAAAGGAATTCATTTTAGTGGTAAAATTTCTACTTGAGAATGCAAAGGTGTTGAAGAAGATGGTTATTACTAAACCATGGGCTATGCAAAATCCAACACGTAATATGCTGCGGGAATCTCTGCGAGTGGCACAAAAGTTGTTAAGCTTTCCTAGAGCCTCTCCTAATGCAGTGGTTATGTTCCCATATCAGTAAAATCATTTTAAATTGTTCAATCATCTTAAATGATCAATTCTCATAAATACATTGTAGTTGTGCATATTAGTATGGTTCAATGAACTAAAATATTGCTATGATTCCGATTTCAAGTAGTAATGTTTCTTTGTGATGTCAAGCCTGCCTTTGGATAAATTCATGGTTGATGTCAATGTTTATGTTGCTTATCAAGTTTTTGATTTCATTTTAATCACTCTGCAGTCAATAATATATTTGGATGCAAAATGAATAAGCTGATGCAAGGTTTTTTTCATTTATTTGTTTATTTATAGCTTTTGGATAAACAATATAATCGATTATGCCTCTTTTAACTTTTAAGGCTTAACTGCTTAAGCATAAGCTATTGGAAATTCTTATGAAAAGACACCGTTGAGGGGTTTTTTTTTTTTTTTTTTTTTTTTTTCAATTACAAAAAACTTCTAATTGAAACTTTACATTTCCCAATATATTGACATTAGATGGGCCAACTGTAGCCCAACCAAACTTACTGCGCCTAATCTGCAGCCCTATGTAGTTGAACAAATCCATGGGGACGTGTCTTTTACTACCTCATCTACAAAGGCACAATTTAAGCTAAAACATTAAAAAAAAAAAAAAAAAAAAAAAAAAAAAAAAAAAAAAAAAAAACAAAAACAAAACACACACCAATCAAACATGCATTATGGTATGATTTGGTCATTTGAATTTGAATTTAGGGATTAAAATCTAAATATCTTATTTGGATAGTTTTAAAATGTTAAGGATTTGAATTTGATAATTCCACAATAAATTTAAAAGTTTGAAATCATTAAATTTTAAATAACACCTAAAATTAATAAATTTTAAATTAAGACATTTTAAATCCATTAATTTAAAATTCAAGTCCAAAATGCTTTCAAAAAAAAAAAAATTTCAAGTCCAAAATCTAAGTTTTAAAACCCAAATCTTAAGCCCACAATACATTAATACATTATAGTAAATTAAATCCAAGTCCACTGTCAAGTTTTAAAACCCAAC
Organism: Quercus lobata; assembly: GCF_001633185.2. Lineage (NCBI taxonomy): Eukaryota > Viridiplantae > Streptophyta > Magnoliopsida > Fagales > Fagaceae > Quercus > Quercus lobata. Next base: position 18,503,495 of record NC_044907.1, on the reverse strand, counting down.
CTTAAGCCCACAATACATTAATACCACATTATAGTATCTTACATCACCTTTCACAGAATCACAAATACTACTTGAGCTTAGACATGGCAAAACGGGTCAGACCCGTTTTGACCCGACCCGTTTGACCTGCAACCCGTTTGACCCGTAACCCGATTGACCCGTTTAAAAATGATCCGTTTTGACCCGTGACCCGTTTTGACCCGTGACCCGATTGACCCGCGACCCGATTGACCCGACCCGAACCCGAACCCAAACCCGACCCGCACGTTTTGCCACGTTTACCAATGTTGAGTAGATTTAGATTGAGGTGTAATTTTTATAAAATATTTACTTATTCTTTTTTACTTAATATGTTATGTACTCCATTATAGTTTGTTATTTTTTACTTGCCACCTTTATTTTCTCTTCCTACTTTAAATAGATTGAAGATTATACCAAGATTAGTTTCTAGAAAGTTGGAACAGGAGTTGCACCAAATTTGGGTATCAATTCAAGTGTTTAGTGGTAATTGGTAACAATATCACTAGTGAGAATCTAATTACAATTAAGGAACTCATAAACAATTGACAGATTGCATCTATTTCCAAAAAAAAATTGTTTGAAAAATACGGGTCAACTCGACCCGACTCACGACCCGACTCAACCCGCGACCCGTTTGACCCGCAACCCGATTGACCCGTTTTAAAAATGACCCGTTTTGACCCGTGACCCGTTTAACCCGCAAACCCGATTGACCCGACCCGAACCCGACCCGACCCGCCCGTTTTGCCACGTCTACTTGAGCTGAGTGAGAATGGAGGAAGAAAACTCCGATTCTAGCGAAAGAAGCTCAACTTCCAGCGAAGACAGCGCTCCCTATTTCCCTCACTATTCTAGCCATGCTACAAACCCCATTAATTCTCAAGAAGAAGAAGAATCAAGCGATGATCATCGAACCAAGCACCAATCTTTAAAGAAGATCGAATCAGCACCTTATCTAACACCATCCTCCTCAGAATTCTCTCCTCTTTGCCCACCAAAGACGCTATCAAAACAGGCGTTTTATCCAAAAGATGGGCCTATCTTTGGACCTCCGTTCCCTCTCTCAGCTTCACCGCCGTGAATGAGGCTCTGCTCCTACACAGAGCTCCAAAACTCACAAATTTCTCTTTTCTGTTGGTGTACGAGTCAGAACTAAAGACTCGCCTGGATCGTTGGGTACGTTTTGCCACAACTGGCAAGGTTGACCGACTTAGTCTACGTTCATCATCGAGTTATATCAAACCTTATGGATACACATTGCCGCAGCATCTCTACGCTGATGAGTTTGTTTCTGAATTGGATTTTCATTTCTGCGAAATTAAGCCTAATGGGTTAGTGGGTCGGAGTTCACTCAAGCGCTTGTGTATTGGGTACACGGCTTTGTCTGAAGATGTGATAAACAAAGTGTTAATGGGTAGTCCTAGACTTGAATTCTTGAAATTGCATAATTGTTATCAGTTTAATCGTTTGGATATGGTGTAGGATAAAGGATGTTTCGACATTGATTGAGGTTAAGCTCAATTTCGAGCTGTTGGTGAAATATGAAAGCGTAGAGGAGGATGCTTGTAAGGAACACCAAGATATTGTGAAAGAACTTCTTCAGAGTCTGCATCATATCAAGAATCTTACTGTTGGCAAATGGTGTCTCATGGTTGGTTTTAATTTCTTGAATCTCTCTGTTAATTATTTTTCTTTGTTTCGATTGTCATATGAAACACTTCCATGTTTTTCTTGATTGCAAATGTTGATTACTTTTTGAGAATCTGCATCAAGTGAAGAAACTTATTGTTGGCAAATGGTGTCTAAAGGTTGGTTTTTCTTTTTTTGATAAATAAAAGGTTGGTTTTTCTTGATTACTCTTTTCTCTGTATCATTTTTTTTTTCCGCAATACTTCATGTTTTCTTGACTGCTAATGTTAATTGCCATTTGCAGAGACATGACTGTATCAACATTATATGATTTATATCTTTTTATTGTTGGTAGTCTCATTGCTTTGCTAGGCCTGAGTAGAGAATAAAACACAGCATCTGGTGCTCTTTTTAGAGACAAATTACTGCACAATTTGATTTCGTTTAATATTGTTTGGTTGCATTAGTTAATACAACTATATAGGTAGTTAAATTCACCTCACTATACCTAAATTTTGCCATTCTTTTAATATATTTCAAGAAGAGAGCGAGTTGATGAAGAGGACCCTCTTTGCATATTCTACTTTTATAGTTGTTCTCTTTTTCTATGTATTTAGGCATGTTTCTAATTAGTGAGATAAGAATTGTATCTCAGCCTGTAATGTATAAAAGAAAAATGGTCATGGTGACATTGACAGTATGATTCTTGAAATGGGAAAATATATAAAACTACACTTTAAATTCTTCTCTAATAGTGAACTGCCTAGAAGAGCCTGGTATCCATGGCATTTTTGTTTTCCTGTGGTTGTTTGATTTGGAGAATTTTTAGAAACTTTTATTCTTTTTTGAAGTTGAGCCTTGATTTGATGGCAAGTGTTTTCCACAAAAAGGGTATTGGGTTTGATTTCGGGAGTCATCTACTTCTATGAATTGGTATAATGATTGTTACCTTAACCTTTCTTAAACCTGTGCAAAAGTGGAAACTCTGTTTATTGAGTAAGACCTTTTTAGTGACTAAATTTTTTTAAGGTGTGTATCACTTTTTGACAATTCCATCTAGTTGGGTTATTTGATATAAGATCTGATACCCCAAGTTATGTTACAGTGGGAATTTGGTGATGGTTTAGGCTTGTAACCTTCCGAATTTGGTAGCCAGTGAGTATATATAGATCAATGTGCAAGCTAACTATAATGGTTCTCTTCGTTGATAAGTTGAAAATATTTTTTAACGTACTTGTCTTAGTAGTTGAGTCACACCCTGTCATAGAAGAAACTAAACTGTATCAGCCCCATGGTTTAATTAGTAAGTAAAAAACAAAATTTCATACCACGTACACTCTTGTGGCAACTAATAATTAATGGTACAAATCATGCCATCAGGTCTTTTCTATTTTCCTTTTGTGGCAGCCTGGGAGGACGAGTGTCAAGGAAATTCGAAAAATCCATTCTCTCAACTATTAATAAAGAAAAATTATTGAATACTTTGGAAGTACCATAAATGCGTACTCTTCTCTCTCTAACATCAATTGAGTCTCATTATTATCTGAGAGAGAGAGAGAGAGAGAGAGTTGAGTATGCATTTATGGTATTCCGGAAGTATTCTATAATCACTCATTAATGAAGCCCATTTGGCCATTATCCCACCCTTTGCTATGAACTATCAATATCGTCTATACATGATATGAAAACATACTTTCTCAATCATTTGAACTTACCAATGCTAAACTGTCTTACTCTCTTGCTTCTCTCTCTTGATGTTGTAAGGTATTAACAATATCAGAAGTGAGAACTTGGCCATCTCCATTGGCAAAGTTCGTATAAACTTCAGTATTTTTCCACTTCTATTTGATCTATCTCACCTTTAAAATACCCAATTTCAAATGGAAATGATTTTTTTTTTTTTCTTGTCAAGCCTTATTTCCACTTGCTTTAAGATATACCCATTTATATTTTACAAAGGAAATTACGTTGCAAATTCAAATATGTATCCCCTGACTTAATGTTTATCTGTAGCTGGAGTTTACCCTAGACTTTACCATTGACAATAACTTTGATCACGAGAAATACTGGAAATCGCAGAATAGGGCATTTGGGTGTTTGTCTCGGCATCTCAAGACTGTTGAGATTGTTGGCTTTGAAGCAAAGTGTTTTGGGTTGAAATGTTTAACTGGACTTGTACAATTTCCGCTTAAGCATGCAAGGGTGCTTGAGAAGGTAATATATGGAAAAGCTAAGGCTAGTAATCAAACCCCAACTCTTTTGGAGGCATGCAGATTACTTAAGGTCATTTACTGTTTTATCATACCAATTAAAGATCCTCTCCAAATGCTGTGGTTGTGTTCTCCTGGGGCTCTATTATAACTCTCATAAACAACAGTTTCATAATTACTATTGCTTCAATTCATGCTTAGAAATTTTCCTTCTTTTAAGAGGACTTTATGACCAAGCTTTTCAATAGCCTACGCTCAAAATGTTGTAATGTCATCTTCTTGGTATTAAATTATTAATACAGCATCCAATTCATGGATATATGTTACAGTGATGCCATTTTCTCTTGTCTAATCTCTTTGCTTTTGAAGTTGGAGTAGTTTGATTCAAAGTTCTCTGAACTAAATATCAATCGAACTTTTGGTTTGAAACTTTGAATGGCTTGTGCCTTGTTGAACGGATCAAACAATAAAATGACTTCAACAAACTAGAAAACGTTTGTTATAGACTTATAATCAAATGCTATTGTTATTCGTGTAAATGCTTTGATTGGATGATATGAAAAGCTTTAGGAAGAGGGAAATAGGGAATCATTTCTCATCTCAAGGATCCAATTTGGCATTATCACTCAGTTCCATTCTGATTTCCGTCCCTTTTTTCAATATGAACGACTACTTAACTTATGTAAACAGTTCACTAATAGTATTAGAGATCGGTTTTTTTTTTTTTTGGTCAATTGGTAACATGACATGCTGTTCTCCAATATTTTCAAAAAAAAAAAAAAAAAAAAATCTTTTACATGTTATAAAATTGTTTGTTAAAGTATTCTGCCGTAGAATCGTGCTATTTGATTGAAGCATGATTAAGTCTTTAGAACATGAATTTCAGGACCAAAACAAATCACCTAAATGCAATTTTTTTTTCCTCTTTTTGAGATGAACCTGAATGCAAACTTGGTTATTCACTGAGTATTTGATTATTTGGTACTAAACAAATAGAGAATTAAGAAGACGCTTGTCTTGATTGTTTAAAGAAAAATAAATAAAGGAAGAAAAAAATCTTCTTATTTTGGTTCTTGTAAATATACCAAGTCATTTGGTGATTGATATTAGAGAAAGAAATGAATTAGTAATTGATATTTGACACATACAGAGTCTTGTAGTAAATAGGGGTGTCCAGACCCGACTGCGACCCGCTGGACCGACCAACCCGCCCGATCTCCACTCTAGTTCAGCTCGAATCGACGCTCCCGTCGGTCGGTTTTAGGTTTCCTTGCCTCAGGCCCAACGCCAGCGGATTGAGTGGCGGGTTTTCTTCTCCAAAACCCGAACCACCCGACTCGACAGAGGTTATATACAAATCTGACGAAACCAAGCTCAAATCCGAGGAGATCTAGCGAGTTCTCAACCATATTTGGTGAGATTTAGCTAGATCCGGCCATTCCCAGCAGATTTCAGCGATTTAGGTGCAGATTTCAGCGATTTTGACGCAAATCTGGTGAGTTTTTACATTTTTCGGCGATATTTTGCAAATTCTGGCGATGATTTTGCAGATTCGGCAATGATTTTGTAGCCCCGGCAACAACTTGAAATTGACCAAACAGACCTGATCTCCACCCAAACCCTCAACCAACTGACGCCGGCGGTCGGTTTCAGGTCACTCTTCTTTCCACCCGACTCCGACGGGTCGGGTTCGGGCTAGGTCGAAAACCGACTTGACCCAACCCGTGGACACCCTAGTAGTAATCTTGGTATCACATATAAAATTTTATCAATTGCTTTGCATGTATTCTTAATTCAAAGATATTCCCCTATTATTAATTTTTTTCTTACACGATACCATTTGAACTTTTAGTATTTTCTCCGTTATATATGGGTTTTTATTTTTTACCCTTAAACAAAGATTGTTTTTTCTACCATTAAAGTAAAAAAAAAAAAAAAAAAAAAAAAAAATCTTTTCATTAGAACCAAATTGTTTAATAATCTTACTCCTTTGCTTACTATAAATACCATATTTTACTTGTAAATCTTCATTCATTAATGTTAAGCAAAATTCTTAGTCTATTCTTATCTTTTTTCCCTCATTTCTCCACTTCCTTCTCTTGGAGGTTTGGCTACCCCAAATTAGCCATATACTTCCTCTAAAAAAAAAAAAAAAAAAAAATTAGCCATATGCTTCACAATCCCAGGAAAGGATCCCCTCCCATTCTAAATCCTCCAAATTTTTTATTAAATTTTTATTCACTTATAAGACATGTAATATTATAAAAAATAAAAAAAAATAAAAAAATATATGCAAACCATATAAAATCAAACAAATACTACATGTCTTACTTCTATCTAAATAATGGAACTAATCCCCTAAAACCCCAAGCAATCTAGTTTTGAACACTCTCTTTTCTCCTATAGGACAGGTTGACCTCATCTCCCCTCTTCCCCCCCCCCCCCCCCTAAAACCCCATCCACCAAAAAAAAAAAAAGTGTTAAAGACAACTTCAAACTCATGTTGGATAAAGTGAGGCCAACTTGATATTGGAAACCAACTCATGAAATCATCAAAGTGGATGAGGCTTGGTGGAGATATTAGTTAGCTAATCTTGTGAGTAGGCAGCTCATAGCTGTAAATTAAGTACCTTGAAGCAAATGATCATGAAAGAAGTGGTAATCAATCACAATATGTGTAGTATGCATATGAAAGACATCATTGTGGGTATCTTAACAGCATTTCAATGGTCACAGTGGATTGAGGTATTTGTTAGACAATCAACTCCAAGATCTTGTAGGAACCAACGCAACCAAAGAGCTTGGTTGTGGACTTGTGTTGCTAGCAAGTGCATGATATTTTTCCTCAATACTAGAAAGAGTAATGACAACTTTTTTCTTGTTGTGCAAAGAGATGAGGGAATCACCAAGAACTAAGCAATACCCTATAGTGACCAATGGTCAGTGGGATTGCCTATCCAATCTGCATTTTAGTAAGCTGGAGAGTCAATGGAGAATGATAGGAAAAGTGAAATTTATGGAACATGGTGTCTTTCAAATACTGGAGGACTCTGGGAACATCAGCATATTGAGAGGACCGTTTTGCAACCATGAATTGACTAACATTCTAGATTACATAGGAAATATCTAGGCAATGAGATAGACTAGACTCCCAACTAACTATCTATAGAGGGTAGCATGAAGAAGAGGTTCTCCACTAAGTATGCCATGTTAAAAGATTGAATTTCTTATTGTATAAAATAGCATAAAATATTATACAAGGGACTATTTTATAAAGAAAGAGGTTCTCCAATATGAGTGTAATAAAAGTAAATGTAATACAATAATAAAAAAATCTCAAAGCCCGTTGAGCTTGTATTGTAACAAAATGTATCTTATTTATCCATTTGTCACTCTTTTATTCTCCTTTTAAGAGCTTAGAGGTTAGAATAAATAATTCCACTATCATCTCTAGAATCCCTATTAAAGATCAAGGAACCCAATATATATATTACTAAAAGTTGAAGCATAGCGTTTAATGCTGCTGTTCTCACGTTACGCCACATCAGCTGCCACGTCATTTTTTTTTCCTTTTCTTTTTTAAAATATAATTTCTCCTACAATTTTTAATCTAGCACATTTCTTATTTATTTAGTTTCCCTATCAAGCTCATCCCAAAGCCTTTTCAGTTCAGCTTTAGGGTTTTGTGTGAACCTTTTCAGCTTAAAGGAAAAAAAAAAAAAAAAAAAAAAAAAAAAAACCCTAAAGCTTTTCAAATTTTCTTATAATTGTTTTTAACATTTTTTTTTTAATATTTACACTTCTCCAACCTTTCTCTCTCCCTTACCATTTCATCTCCCCACTACTTCTTCAATCTTTCTCTCTCCCTTACCTTTTCATCTCTCCACTACCCTCTACATTAATATCATTCTTCCTCTTTCCCTTCATCTTCCTTTATTTTTGTCTCTTCTTATTCACACCCTCTTACTATAAATTTGTTACTATCTCTTCTATTCTATGCATAATTTTCCCTCACAAAAAAAAGGTTCCCTCTCTCTCTCTCTCTCTAAATTTTTTGGTGGATTTTTTTATTATTTTTCTTGCATTTCTACTTTAGGTTGATAATTTTTTATATTTTTTAAAACTCTATTTTGGGTTAATGCAATTTAGTTTTGTTTTTTTAAATTGTTGTTGTTGTTGTTGTTGGTTTTTTTTTTTTTTTTTTTTTCTTTTCCTCTTTGATTGTTAAATGTTATCCTATTGCGTTCTAAAGAATTAAATATAGCATATAAAAATATAATATTATTCTATTACATAGCATGATTTGGATAATTCAGTATTTATTCTGTTACATAGCATGATTTTTTATAGTGCTCAATTTAGATGTTAAACTATGAGACTTTACTAATTTTTGTTTATTTTCTAATCCTTTGTGGTGGACAAAGTACTCTTAATAGTTGTATTAGAAGTACTCTATAATGCCATTTATTTAAAGAAAAGCAAAGGTTAGCCAAATGAAAATAATTGGATAGGCGACAAATTTTAACTTTTGCAATTTTATTTTTATTATTATTATTTTATAAAAATGCATGTATAGAAATTTAATTCTTAGATTTTTAATAATTGTTTATTTGATAATCTATTAAGGTTATTTTCTTTGTAGAAATTATAATTTTGGCCGCCCAAAAAATATTAAAACAAAATTTTATCCTAATATTGGTTCAGTTAATCATTGTTAAGTTTTATTAATTTTTTTTAGTTTACATTTTTTTAGTGTTTTGGATTGTTCCTATATTACATCTATGATTGTTCCTATAATAAATAAAAATATAATTACGAAATACATTTCTCATTATTAGATTAGTTTAAATTGTAAAAAAAAATTTAATAAAACCACCATAAAAATAATTATCACGCGCAACACGCGGGTTCGCGGCTAGTAATAATAACTTAAAAGTGCAGATACACATACCTATAATTGTATGTATATTGTTATTAATATTTATTCATATCAATAGAGAGTATTTAGCTTCTAAGATAATTTATTACATTAAGGGGAAGATGAGATGATGAAGGTGGTGCCTAGAGATCGAAACTATGGCTATTGAAATGGAAGATTGGATGATGGCGTTGTCTCCTAATATTTTGTGACCTGATTTCTTTAGCAACACTTGTCTGAAGACTTGGAGGACCGCACACAATAACACCAACATCAACGTAGCCCCATTTCTCTGATATATCCCCAAAGATATCTGCAACATGACAAAGGAAAGGAAATCAAGAAAGCCTCTGGTGTAGTACAATTAAAGAGATTAAACTTTGTTATTAAGATTTTTTTTTTTTCATGTTTCTTTTAGTTTTACTCCATCCATTTATGTCAAATATTTTGTCACAGGTTATCCTAAGCTTGGTAAATAGAGGAGGGTTGTGGTAGATTGATGGCTTATGTGAAATTTAGTCACTATAGACATGTACACATTAAGGTGTCCCTTACAAGTAAAAATACATGTGGCCAACCTTGACTAGTCTATTGTTGCTGTTGGGACTAAATTTGGTTGTCGTCATCATCATTGTGTTCTTGTTGTTATATTATTCTTTTAATTTATGTTTTGAACAAAAGTTAAGATGCAATACCTGTGAAGTCTGGTCTTGAACCATAATAAGTATTGATTGAACTTGCATGTTTTTGCTGATATGAATCTGTGTGAACTACAATTTCATTATGTTGCATCTTCTTAACCATTATCCTATTATCCTTGCATGCCTTCTTTGTTGCATTTCGTCTTTCCCAAAGATGCCACAAACCAACCACAACACCCCCAAAGATAAAGACACTTGCAAGCATGCAGATTAAAAGGAGAAGCCCTTTGTACCACCAAGGAGATATGTCATAAGGGTTTATGTAGAAAGTATCCAGTAAATACAGTAAGATAACAAAGCCTAGTGTAGATGAGATAACATATAGTCCAGACCATATATTATTTCCTGTACCAACTAAAACTGACATGATGCAGCTGTTAGACATAGGAGGAGGAGAGTTTGTAGCCTCGTGTACTTGACCCTCTTCCTGCAAATAAATAACAGCTATTAAAAGTCACAACATGAACATGATAACTTTAAATACAAAATGAAATAACAAGGGTTTGAGAGCATTACTAAGCATACCAGTGGAGGTTGTGATTCTTGAGTGACAAAAATGTGAATCTCAAGATTTAGTTTATCCAAAAAAAATGGACAAATTAATTCCATATCATTAGTAGAAAGAAGAGGAAGCTCGTTTGATCTTTTCACAGCCCAAACAATCAAGATGTTTTGAGGCAAACAAGGTTTTCCTTCCCTAGTATGATGGAGAATGTCACTCAAGATAGCCAGAAATGGTGAAATTCCTACGCCACCTGCAACTAAAATAAGGTTTTCATACCTAGAGAATCAAATGGTGAAGTTAGTTCTTAAAATAGAAGATAATATGAAACTTAAAATTAAGCTTGATATCTAGTAAATTCTAGTGAAATTAACCGTTTGGGTGCATACATCAAGTGATATGGGAATTCATGCCCATAAGGCCCCTCAACAGAAGCTGTTATCCTTGTTCGAGGCCGAAGATGCAGGTCAGCTTCAGAACTATTCAAGATATTTTCTCTGAGCTTTTCTGTCCATTCCCCAATAACCTTAATGAGAACGGATAGATGATATTTACCATCTAGAGGACTAGATGAAACACTAAAAGGATGCCACTGCAGCCAAGATAATTCCCGAACTTGAAGGAAAATAAAACTAAGGGCATTGTACTGCAGATCTACATCATTGAGGAAAAGTGTCACAGCTATGGTAACAACATAAAAACAAGCAAACTACAAATTTATGGGAAACTAGTATTACTTGCAGGTTTTGGAAGCACCAATTCCACAGTTCCACAAGGAAGGCACTTGATTGAAATAATATCAATAGTCTTTCGTGATTGGCAGAATCTCAGAAAGCGGTCTAGAATGAAAAGAAATATTCCTCCGGCAGATACACAGAACAAGAAATGCCCAACATGCAAAGCTAAAAAGATAATAAAGATTACATATAGTTGATGAGTGTAGAAGAACAACTCAAACTTCTTCTTTCTCATTGGATGAAGTGATGTCATCCACATCAGTAAACCAGCTGCCAGACTTATAACACCTGGAAAATGAGAAACACCGAGATCTACCCACTGAAACATCTGCATCAAACAATTAGAGATATAAGCAGCGTCATCTTCATATGACCTTATATTTCTTTCCATGAAGGTATTCTTAGATACATTCTATGAAGGAAGAAAAAGCATAAGGTTTAGGACATTGACAAGGGTTACAAAGGAGATGGGTTTCTTGTCTTTCTTTTGTGATGCTACTCAATGACTTAACTTACCTCTCATTTAAGTCTTGAAGAAGATGATGAAATTAGTTACAACCTAGTTCTACACAATTTAGAAATGGCTTGAATGGAAATTGGAACTGATTTTTTGTGATGAGCATCAAATTAATTAGAGATACATATAAACCCATATCAGCTTGGCTTCTTCCAAAATCAAGGAAGCATTCTGATCCATGCATGCATACAGAAATACCAAGCACTACATAAGCTAAAAGATTATGACTACAAGCCAAGACTAAGGGTGCGTTTGGATATCACTTATTTTGCTAAAAACTGAAAACAATAAAAAAATTACTGTTCACTATGAGGTTACTGTTCATATGCCTTGATGCACTATTCATGTCCCAAGAACAGTGCACCAGGCGCTGGCTCAAAAAAAAAAAAAAAGGCTAAAACGCGTCTACATAAAAACACAGACGCAATCCAAACGCTTTCTAAAGGGACTCACTTCTATGCTCATGTTTTTATATATTTATTTTTATCATGAACTAGTTAGAATCATGAATGTTTTATCATGTGAATAAGACAACATGGACAGAATCCAAAGGCCATCAAACAAGTCAGGTCAATGACTTGTAAATTAGCAGTTTGCTTTCATAATTTGTGTGTGCCAAGTAATTATTAGCGACCATATGATTGAATCAAGAAGAAGATATATTAAAAGGAAAAAAATGAAGAAGATATTTGTAGCAACAACCAGTATACAATCACCAGAAGGCCTTAGCAAGAATATCAATATGATCTATCCAATGATTAGGAGTTGTTGAAGTAGAAGAATTTGCATCATAACATAAAAGGTTGTCAATAGGTATTTTAACCACAAAACAATCACAAAATCCCATTCTAGAATTGTTTATAGTGTTGTGCTTGTGTCTTTGAACAATCACTATGTTATCTATATTTATATATATCGAAAAACTAAAGCGTAGTATTTATTATTACTATACTCTAATTAAGCCACATCAGCAGTCATATCATTAACATTTTTTTCCCAATTTTTATATGATTTTTTAACATTTAAATTGAATTTAAAACCCTATCAAATACAATCAAAATATCATATTTATCTTATTTTTAACTATTCTTATTTATTATTAAATTTTCAATTCCATTTTACCTTTTCATATCCCCACTACTCTCTACCTTAACTTTCTTCAACCTTTCTCATTCCATTTTAACTTTTCATATCTCTACTACTCTCTACTTTAATATCACTATTTTTCTATCCCTTTATCTTCCTTAATTTTTGAATCTTCTTATTTTTATTCTTATCCTCATACTATACATTTGTCATTCTTTTTCTCACATATTCCATGCATAATTTTCTATTTTTTCTACACACAAAAGGCTCTCTCTCTCTCTCTCTCTCTCTCTCCTTTAGGTTGATGAACTTTTGTATTCTTTAGAATTCTCCTTTGGGTTGATATGATTTAGTTTTGTGTTTTATGTTGTAATCTTTTTTTAGTCTCATTGATTGTTAAATGTGATCCTATTGAATTATAAAGATAGTATTTAAAAATATAATGTTATTTTATATAGCATAACTAAAATAATTTGGTGTTATTTCTATACATTTCATTTTTACTATTTTTCTTCTCATCTTATTTTATTCAAATATTTAAATTCAGCAACATCCTCTGTATCATTAAATTATTTATATATTTTTTTTCTCATTTTTGTAAAATTAAACATATAATATTTTATTTAAATTCAAAAAATAAAAAATTTTCTTATAAAGTCTTCCCATGAGATGTTACAATGTATCAATGGAAAAATGAAATACAAAACAAATTCCAATTTTGAAACACTAAATTAAAAAAAAAAATTATATATATATATGAAACCAAACATAATATGAAAAAACTAATAGTTATGGATATACTAACTTAATGGAAGCAAAATAGAGTGAAAAAAATAAAAAATAAAAATAAACATTATAGTACATATTTAGTACATTAAAGTTATCATCAAATTTGGAAAAACAATAAGATGCCAATGGAGAGAGAGAGAGAGAGAGAGAGAGAGAGAGAGAGAGAGAGAGAGAGAGAGAGAGAGAGAGAGAGAGAGAGAGAGAGAGAGAGAGAGAAATCGAGTGTCAATTTGTAACCGTTAATTAGAAAACAATGAGACTGACAAGAGGAGTAGAGAATAAAATAGAGATAACCTTATGGAGGACATCAAAAGCTTTACTTTTACTTTTCTTTTGGTCTTTTTTTTCTTTTTTCTTTTTTTTTTTTGCATCTCTTCTTTAGGCTAATGAATTTTTGTATTCTTCATAATTCTACTTTGGGTTGATACAATTTATTGTGTTTTAAGTTGTTATCTTTTTTATTATCTTTGATTGTTAAATGTTATTCTATTACATTATAAATATAGTATATAAGAATATAATGTTATTCTATTACATAGCATAACTAAAATAATTTAGTGTTTATTGCTATACATTTCAGTTTTACTATTTTTCTTTTCATCTTATTTTATTCAAAATTTAAATTCAGCCATATTCTCCATATTATTAAATTTTTTATCATTTTTTAAAAACTAAAAATATATAATAATTTACTTAAATTCAAATATATATATATATATATATATTTCTCATAAATTCTTCCCATAAAACGTTACAATGCATTAATAGAAAAATAGAATCCAAAATGCATGCTATTTTAGAAACACTAAATTTATAATAATAATAATAGTAGTAGTAGTAGTAGGAGTAGTAGTAGAAGAATATCAAACCAAACATATCATACAACAAACTAATAGTTATGGTCCTAAAAAAAAAAAAAAAAAGCCTAATAGTTATGGATATACTAACTTCATGGCAGCAAAATCAAATGAAAAAAAATAAATAAATAAAGGTTACAGTGACTATTTAGTACATAAGTATTATCATCAAATTTGAGAAAACAATAGGATGTTAACGAGAGAGAGAGAGAGGAGGAGAGAGAGAGAGAGAGAGAGAGAGAGAGAGAGAGAGAGAAGAAGAGAGAGAGAGAGAGAGGAGAGAGAGAGAGAGAGAGAGGAGAGAGAGAGAGAGAGAGAGAGAGAGAGAGAGCATCAAATGTTTTTTTTGTTTTTTTTTGAGAAACAAGTGTCAATTAAATAAATTAATTAGTAAACATTAATTAGAAAACAAAGAGGCTGATAGTTGAAGGAGTAAAAAATTAATTAAAGATGACCTTACAAATGTAATTAAAAACTTTACAATGCAAATAAATAAATTGTTAAATTCACTTAATTAAATCATATAGTCAATAATTAAATACAATCATACAAAATTTAAACGTAAAACTAATCAAACTCCAATCTAGAAAACCATATTTATTATCAAACCTAGAAGGAAGATGTTCTTAAGTAATAATAGAAATATATAAGAAATAAAGATGGAAAATTTCAAAATCCCTTTTTTTGACATTTCATTTAACATTATTTATATATAATAAAAATATTTTTAAAAAATCCTTAAATGGTTATATTCTTCACACACCATGACTTTTTTTTTTTTTTTTTTAAATACAAGATAGAAATTCTTCTCTATCTTAATTTAAGTTTATATGTGTGTAAATCTCACTTAGAAACTTAAACCCTGACCTTTGCCCTCCACACACCATGACTTTTAATAACCTAATGAAATGTTCTAAGATTTTACCTCTCATTTAATGCCTCTGTTATGCAAATCATCAGCCAATAAAATACAATAATGGTAAAAAAATATTATAAATGAGATCATGAAAAAATTAATTAATCACTATTATTATGGAATACATGTCTTAGTTTTTTATGCATCTAAGGAAATGAAATGTATAGAGTTTACTTATTAAGGTATATGTAAAGATTCATGTTAAAAAAAATATGTAAAGGTTTTTTTGTAAAAAAAATATATATATATATATATGTAAGGTTTTTATTAACTTAAAAGACAATGAAAAACCAATTGTTAATAAATACAATAGTCGCTACTCTATAAATCACACACAACAATATATTTAATACCCTAAACAACATATAAATTACAACCCCTGAAAGAGAATCACCAAATTTTTTAGACAACATCAAAATAAGGTATAAGAATTTTAATTTTTAACTTCCATAGAAAAAAATATTACCCACATTATTTCAACCTTTATAGAAAAGAAGGTTTACATGTAGAATGCAAAATGTGTTTAATTGACTTAGAGATGTAAAAATTAGTCAACCAACTATGGTAAATTCAAGGTTTCAAAATTTAAATAAAAAAAATTCTACAATAAAAAAAAAATTTATTTTGCAATAAATATGATTATGAAATGCATTACTCTTCATTAAATTAGTTCAAATGACAAAATAATAATAATGAGACTACGACTAGTTTGTATAATAGTAATGAATAAAGGCAGCCACCACATAACCATATTTTATAAGCCTGCTTTAGTTCTACTCAAAAACCCTTTCACCCCCAAATTAAACCAACATGTTGCACCATCTCTGACCTCAAGCAGAACGGCTCAAGAATAAATCTATTTTTAAATTGCAACTCCCACCTAGTCTATCTTCCGTCAGGCTTTTGATCTAGCTACCTGCTCCAACAAGAGCAACATGAAGGCCCAAGGCCGTTCTGTGAAACTACAGCCAATCTTTATGGAAGTCAAATAGCTATCTCTTCATTCCCATTATTTCTGTCCATAACTTAAAATTTTATTTCACTACTCTTGCATTGGAAACTGGCAATTCATGGTAATTTGTGCATATGAATAATAAATAAAATTTTTTACCAAAGAATTATGAATGAAACAGCCAAACGGCATAAAGGATCAATTTCATAGAGGGTCAAATCAACAAAAATAACAGTTATTACTGATGCACAGCACCTCCCCATCTGTAAGTCTTGAAACCCTTTGCTTTATTAAAAGACTTCTCTAGTCTTCTTGTCATTCCCATTTTTCCATTTCTATTGCATTCTTTTTGCGTGTGTATTTGTGTGTGTATATATATTTGTTTGTTTGCCAAAAGAAGAATATATTATATATTTAAGGAAAAGAGAAACGCATATGTATAAATATGGCTTTGCACAAGAAAAAGAATTACACCATTAGCACTCACCTCGTCTAGGATGTGTCCCTCAATTGTCCATGCAATTGCATAGAATAGTCCATGGAGAGTAAATAGTAGCATAGTGAGATGTCCAAGCCACACATGATATCTTGTTGCTTGCTCGAAAGGGATATCTATAAGGCGGAGAAGAACTGATCCTCTTGCAACCGGAAGAAACAAAAAAGCCAAGCAATCTAATCCGATAGTACCAAAGCGAAGTCCCAGTCTTAACATGATGAAACAACTGAAAATTTCAAAAAAACTAGGAATCTCAACCAGTGAAACCAATTTTCATGTACTGAAGAAAAAGAGCTATAAAAAATTTAAAAGGAAAATGCACACTCTGAAGAATTTAAATTTCTCACTTTCCCACTTGAGATAAGTTCCATTTGTCTCTTATAACCCACCTCCATTAAAAAAACAAGGGTAAATATATACTTTTAATTTGCACCTCTATAACTTTTATCTTAGTTTCTTCAATACCTCATACGATCTGGAGACTTTATGAGTAGGCCAGGTTTTGGATTTAATTCCTTTTGTTCTTCTTTCACATTTTTTTAAAAAATTATAAATACCACTTTTTGATTTCTTTTTTTATTTATGTTTTTTATGTTTTTAATTGTGAAAATAGAGAAGTGGGTCAGAGCATTTGCAATAGGCTCTTTAAAGCCTTTTTTGGAGAGCAAACACACCAAAAACACCCTATAATAGCCTCTCTAACTCTAAATTTTTTTTAAAGTTGCTATAGTAGCTTTCTTCAAGAAGAGAGCACTGTAGCAAATATTGTAGCAACTCCAAACATTTTTTTCCCTCACTCTCTCTTTCGCTTCTCATTAGAAAACAAAGTTAGATGAATGCCAACTCTCTCTCTGCCGGCTATGTGTGTGTGAAGTGAGCAAAGAGGAAAGAAAATAAAAACAGAAATGTAGACATAGAGGAGAAGTCAGAGAGTGGCTAGCTGTGTGTGTGTGAAGTGAGACGAAGAGGAAAGAAAATAAAAACAAAAATTTAGACACAAAGGAGAAGTCAGAAGATGTGTGGAGGAGAAACAAAAATGCAGTTACATAGGGGAAGAGTGGGGTACGTGTGTGAATGAGAAAAATGTACTTGAAAAAGTAGGTAGGTATAAGATAATTGTAACTGTTCACTCTCTAAATAGTACAAAATTTTGGAAAAACTGCTAGAGAGGCTCTTATGGATGTTTAATGGAGATTATCTCAGGTGGGCAAAGCAAGGGAGTCAATTTCGTACTCGAGACCGTTTCGGTTTGGCCTAAAAAATGATATATTTCGATATCGGTCAACACCGGTGCACCGTTTCGGAATTACCGCTACATATTATTTATATATTTATTAGTCAAATTTTATATAATTTATTAACAAAACTTAATAGTTTTTTAAAATGTATGAAGATCTAATTACTACTACTAAGAGCATTCTCATCAGGTGTGCCAAATGCGAAATATTTGGCATTTGGCACACCAAACACTAAAAATAGACCATCATGAGGTGTGTTAAATGCCAAAAAATTTTGAGACATGCTACAGTACAATCTCATCTTTGGCATGGTATGAATGAAAATGACATTTGATTTTTATTATTTTTTATTCATCTTTCTCCCTCATCTCAAATAAAATTTCTCTTCATCTACACTTTCGGCCACACATTCATTGTCACACATTCACTGCCACACATTTTGTATTTTTTATATTGTTAGTTTTTTAATGTTATTTTAATATTTGTATATATTATTTTAATGTATAAAATTAAAAAATAGAAGATGTGATGTATAGTGAATTGTAAAATGTTATGTTAAAATAATAAAATAGCCTTTTTGGTATGTTAAAATAACATATTTATAGAACACCTAATGATAATGCTCCTAGTTTGCTACTTATAAGAATAATAAAATAATATTTGTATTAAGAAGGATTGGAATCCAGTGCAATTCACCCAAGTCCCTCACTTTTTTTTTTCTTTACTTATTTACTTTTTATTATTTCTTATATTTAATGGTTGAGATTTAAAGTTACTTTTTGCAACTTTGAATCTCAACCATTCGTACCAATTGAATCAGGTGCATTGTCTCAATCAATACTAGGAATATAGGACAACGTTTAGTTACAAAATTGGTTGTACCTTAAGGCTACAAACTCACTCAATAATATAAATACTACAACATATTTCGAAAATCTAAACGTTGAATTGCATGTTTTTTACGTCCTTAATACACGTTAAATTTTGTGTCAATTGGATATCATTTACTATATGATCTATAAACTTATATTTGCAATTTAAAAAATTTATTGATAACATAACTATTGATCTTTAATTTTCTTGAAATTTTGCAAGTATGAAGGATATAAGAAGAAGATATAATCAAAAGGTGAATTTGTCAAAATTCACATCCAATAAAAAGATATTAAGTAAGTTTGTAGTTTAAATTTTTTTTTTTTTTTTTGGTTTACATCTCATAAATGTTTCTTACATTTTAATATAATGATAAATATAATAATAATAAAAGTACCAAGCCGTGTGATGTCAAAAAGACAAAATTTGAAAAGTTAACTTCAGTGAGCCCATTTAAACGTCGTTCATTCACATTGATTAGACTATCCAAGGCGGACAAAACAAGAAAGTGTACAGAGAAGAGAAAACATTTGAACGGTGAAGAAGCGCTGGCAGCAGCAACTGGGAGTGGGTGATCGGCGCTGGGTTAGTGACTGGATATATATCAGTGAGCTGTGAGGATGACAGTGCAAGTTAACTTTTGAATTAATATTTTTTTTGGTGTTAAACTTTTGAATCATGGATAAACAAGGTAAAAAGGAGGGGAAGTGTCAACTCTTAAATCAAAAGTAGGAAAGATGAAAACAGGCCTAATTTTAAGTGAGTTTAATTTCTCTAAAAGTTTTGTAAAGATGACAACTACAGAAACTACTGAAGTGGAATGATCAACAGAAAACTAAGCAATATAAAAATAGTATATGGTTTCTATTTAAAAGCTATACAATAAAGTCATAAACAAAGTAGCACCCATTCAGCAAAAAAAACCTTAGTAACACCCAACCCAACAAAATATCGTACCACAGATCTTAAGGGGTCCATGTCATCGGTTAATGTTCCTAAGATCACTGCAGTATAGACATAAACATCCCAGATAACAAACACGATAAAGAGGATTATGCCAATCAATTCAGCAGCGGAAACAACCCCAAGTGGTCCATCCACAAGAACGGGAAAAGTCCACAATCGGAATCTTGGAGTCTTCTTCCTGAAATAGACGAAGTTTTTATGTGACTCCAATTTAAGCAAATATATTATGGGCAATATTATTTTATTCCTTTTGCAGCTGACTATCGTATATCGTAAAAACAAAATGAAAACATGTAAAAGGAGTGCATAGATTAAAAAAATACATACTCTTGTAGTTGTAGTTGGTCTTCCCCAGAGATTAGAAGATATTGAACAGCAAGAAAAGCAATAATGATAATTGGGCCGCTGTATAGCACCAAATAACTCCCTGAAAATGCACATTTTTAAGTCGAACTAATTTGAATGCGACAACGAGGTTGAAGTGTCCTTGCATGGGTTGCTCTCCTTTTTGTCATTCCTACAGGCTTTCATTCGTTGCACCAATCCAGTCAGCATAGAGTTCACTCCCGAAGTCTGTAGGAATGACAAAAAAGAGAGCAACCCATGCAAGGAATTAGGAATACAATCCACATGGTAAATTTAAGAACCCATTTAGCCAATGATACAAAGTCGATGTTTTTCTTGTTGTTGTTGTTGTTGTTGGCATGAGCTACATTGGAATGAAGAAGAGGGTGAGAAGTGTGTAAAATGTCATCGACGGCCATGACTATGGGAACGAGGAAAAGGAATCAGCAGCGCGCAAAGCAGGGTGATGTTGTTATTGGAGATGATGATGGCCATTTTCATATGGAATTGTAAATATATATAGGCGAATTCAATTATAATTTTTAGGGTAAATTGTAAAGTAGACTCCTAGTGTTTCGGCTTATTTGGATTTTACATCTTGAAGTTTGAAAAATTAAATTTTACACTCTAAAATTTACTTCTGATAGCAAAATTAGCCAATCCATTAGTGGGTTGTTGACATGTCTGATAAGTGCCACATAAGCTAATGAAATATACTAGTTGATCCAATTAAAATATGACATATGGATAAAAAAAATCCACATCAGATAAATAACTTAAAAACTTTAAATAAATAAAATAAAAACTTTTTAAAAATAATTAAATAAAAACTGTAAGGACACGATTTGTAACGACCCGTAACAGTGTTGGGTTCGCATGTAAAAAGGCCCAAACAATATCATTTATAGAGCGTGGGTTTGAAAGGTTAGATCCCAGTCACCAGACGGTGGGTTTTTCGTGGTGTTCATACATGGTTAAGTCGTTTTCGCCCTAGGAGTCTTTCTCCTAGAGGCGGGCTGGGAGGCTCTGGTCTTTGGCCATTTTTCCCAGCCTCCTCTCTGGATTGCTTACTTTTCCTTTTATACTCGCATGTGTTCCTTATCCTTCGTCCACGTGTAGGATCGACTTTTTCCAGACTGATACTTGTCCCATCAACCCATACCCAGAGTGGTTGGGGGTGGTTATAAAAGCTGAAGAGTATGGCTCTGGCAGGTGCAGAGTATTGAATGGCAGTAAGGGCAGCTTTCCCTGGTCGTTATACTTTCCAGCGTATCCTTCTCTATTGACCCAGATATTTTAGATTTTTTCCAAGTTGCTCCTATACCGTTTTTGCCCTTCCTTCCGGTGAGACCTCGGACATACCGAGGACTGAATCGTCCTCGGCTGTGTCCCAAGGCTATTTTGTACTTGTATTACCGAGCCTGGGCTATAACCTCCCTCGGCTCGGGCCTTTGGGCCCCAACGAATAAATGGGTCTGGCCCACAAATTATTGGGCCCCACAATAGTCCCTCAAAACCCTGCTATCCGACCTCTTGGTTGGAGAGGAGGGTTTTGGTAATACTAAGCCTTTATTACTGCTCGTTTAACTCGGTCTTTTATTAATGTTGGAGTTTCTTCATCTACCCAGGAAATGTACCGGGCTACGAGACATTCCTCTGAATTCATTCATAATGCGTTCCTACCGTTTGGTTATCCAAAACGTGCCTTTAATGATTTCCCTTTACGAGACCATTTAAATTCGACGGTTATTGACGGTGTGGGGAAGTGGAACGGGTATATTCTTGTTTACATACTTTCTTGGAAATCTGAACAAATTAAATACCTTCCGTTTTGCCCTTCATATAAGAAGAAAAAGTAAGAGGTTATTTCTCTTGTACAGAGACCCTTTTATTCCTTCGGAAATCTGAAACCCTTAGCCTCTTCCAGAGTTTACTTTATCCGCTAGTTATATTTTAAATTGCAATACATTCGAGATAGGAGTAAGTAATGAAGGAACCATACCCTTCCCAGGAATACCATGTTCTTGTGAAGCTAAAAATGGCTCGGTCAGGACAGGGATGACAGAGACTCAAGATACCTCTCCTCCTCCTTTCAGCCAAAATCCGAAGCAGGGGTTCGTCGCGTCAAACTTTTGGCACGATTGAGCTAGGGTCACCCATTATCAGTATCAGCCGCTCTCTTATGAGCATATCTAACTTGGCACCAGCGTGTTAGGAGTCAGGATTGACGCAGGGACAAAGTATCCCGGCTTCTTCCTCTCTTCCTTCACTGGTGCCTCCTTTTGCCTCTCTTTCTTCTTCTTTCCACCACCAGATCCATCCTGGTGCTTTTCCTTCTTCCTCTTCTTCTCCTCTCCCACCAAGGAAGGTCCTCCTCTCAATATGGACGTCGATGGGACAGAGTTTGGAAAGACTTGGGAGCAGAGCTTGAAAAGACTTTTGGCTGTTCGTTTTTTTTTTTTTTTTTTTTTATTATTGTTTTTGTAACTCGTTTTCTATATAGGCTTGTTTAAGTCCTTCATTGTACGCTGTAATACCTCTTTATGTTAATAAAAGTCACCATTGCTTTATTTCGTATATTCTATCTCTTCTTTTTGAAATGGTTATGTCGTAAGCAGACGTACTACTTTGTGACTTCTCTTTTATTTCTATACTCTGAACGATTCTTAGGGCCAAAATCCCGTTTAATAAAAAGATCTTGCCCTGTGCTTATTGAAACTATTCGACATAATAATGCCGATTTGAACAAATGATATAAATCCTTACTAAGAAGAAAAGAAAAAGATGTTATGATAAGCTTATTAGGGTTGTCTGGCATAATAACGCCAACCTAAGAAAACAATACTTAGAGCCGAAATCCCTTACTAAGAAAAAAGATGTTATTATGAACTTATTAGAGGTATCATGTATAATAAGACCGACCTGAAAAAGAGGGTTGTATACCCCAAATTTGGACGAGGTGATGGCTGAATGCTTGATGCCACGCATGAAGTAATCATCCAAGGATAAATAACCCAAAAATGTACAGCCCCTGTAGGTTGCTGAGTAATAAGGCGTTTCGCCATCTTCCCAATAACTTTCATTACCTTAACCTTTTCTGGTATTTGGTCCGAGAGCTGAGCGACTTAGAATTTTTCTTAAGTAGCTGACTTCTCTAAGTAGTTGGTTTCCCCATAGGGTTGAGTCCGAGGACCATGCAATACTTTGGTTCTGTCCAAAACTCAGTTTTCTTCCAAGTAATTGGTTTCCCCATAGGTTTGAGTCCGAGGACCATGCAATACCTTGGTTCTGTCCAAAACTCAGTTTTTCTTCCAAGTATTTGGTTTTCCCATAGGTTTGAGTTCGAGGACCATGCAATACCTTGGTTCTGTCCAAAACTCAGCTTTTCTTCCAAGTAGTTGGTTTCCCCATTGGTTTGAGTCTGAGGACCATGCAATACCTTGGTTCTGTCCAAAACTCAGTTTTTCTTCCAAGTAGTTGGTTTCCCCATAGGTTTGAGTCCGAGGACCATGCAATACATTGGTTCTATCCAAAACTCAGTTTTTCTTCTAAGTAGTTGGTTTCCCCATAGGTTTGAGTCCGAGGACCATGCAATACCTTGGTTCTGTCCAAAACTCAGTTTTTCTTCCAAGTATTTGGTTTCCCCATAGGTTTGAGTCCGAGGACCATACAATACCTTGATTCTGTCCAAAACTCAGTTTTTCTTCCAATTAGTTGGTTTCCCCATAGGTTTGAGTCCGAGGACCATGCAATACCTTCGTTCTGTCCAAAACTCAGTTTTTCTTCCAAGTAGTTGGTTTCCCCATAGGTTTGAGTCCGAGGACCATGCAATACCTTGGTTCTGTCCAAAACTCAGTTTTTCTTCCAAGTAGTTGGTTACCTTACTTCTGTCCAAAACTCAGTTTTTCTTCCAAGTAGTTGGTTTCCCCATAGGTTTGAGTCCGAGGACCATGCAATACCTTGGTTCTGTCCAAAACTCAGTTTTTCTTCCAAGTAGTTGGTTTCCCCATAGGTTTGAGTCCGAGGACCATGCAATACCTTGGTTCTGTCCAAAACTCAGTTTTTCTTCCAAGTAGTTGGTTTCCCCATAGGTTTGAGTCCGAGGACCATACAATACCTTGGTTCTGTCCAAAACTCAGTTTTTCTTCCAAGTAGTTGGTTTCCCCATAGGTTTGAGTCCGAGGACCATACAATACCTTGGTTCTGTCCAAAACTCAGTTTTTCTTCCAAGTAGTTGGTTTCCCCATTGGTTTGAGTCCGAGGACCATGCAATACCTTGGTTCTGTCCAAAACTCAGTTTTTCTTCCAAGTAGTTGGTTTCCCCATAGGTTTGAGTCCTAGGACCATGCAATACCTTGGTTCTGTCCAAAACTCAGTTTTTCTTCCAAGTAGTTGGTTTCCCCATAAGTTTGAGTCCGAGGACCATGCAATACCTTGGTTCTGTCCAAAACTCAGTTTTTCTTCCAAGTAGTTGGTTTCCCCATAGGTTTGAGTCCGAGGACCATACAATACCTTGGTTCTCTCCAAAACTCAGTTTTTCTTCTAAGTAGTTGGTTTCCCCATAGGTTTGAGTCCGAGGACCATGCAATACCTTGGTTCTGTCCAAAACTCAGTTTTTCTTCCAAGTAGTTGGTTTCCCTATAGGTTTGAGTCCGAGGACCATGCAATACCTTGGTTCTGTCCAAAACTCAGTTTTGGCATGGGGCCTTGGCTTTAGGGGAATTAGCTCCTCGGCCAAGCCCCTAGAACCATCCATGCGGTTGACGCTACGAAGCGTAGCCCCTAATCAAGAATCATAGCCCCTAGTGGAACTTTACGCTAGAACACTACAACCGGCTGTTAGAAATGACAAGGGAACTGTCTCGACCTACCGCCTATGCCAACACATAAGCCTTCCCCATAGACGGCGCCAATTGTAAGGACACGATTTGTAACGACCCGTAACAGTGTTGGGTTCGCACGTAAAAAGGCCCAAACAATATCATTTATAGAGCGTGGGTTTAAAAGGCTAGGCCCCAGTCACCAAACGGTGGGTTTTTCGTGGTGTTCATACATGGTTAAGTCGTTTTCACCCTAGGAGTCTTTCTCCTAGAGGCAGGCTGGGAGGCTCTGGTTTTAGGCCATTTTTCCCAGCCTCCTCTCTGGATTGCTTACTTTTCCTTTTATACTCGCATGTGTTCCCAGACTGATACTTGTCCCATCAACCCATACCCAGAGTGGTTGGGGGTGGTTGTAAAAGCTGAAGAGTATGGCTCTGTCAGGTGCAGAGTATTGAATGGCAGTAAGGGCAGCTTTCCTTGGTCGTTATACTTTCCAGCGTATCCTTCTCTATTGACCCAGATATTTTAGATTTTTTCCAAGCTGCTCCTATACTGTTTTTGCCCTTCCTTCCGGTGAAACCTCGGACATGCCGAGGACTGAATCGTCCTCGGCTGTGTCCCAAGGCTATTTTGTACTTGTATTACCGAGCCTGGGCTATAACCTTCCTCGGCTCGGGCCTTTGGGCCCCAACGAATAAATGGGCCTGGCCCACAAATTATTGGGCCCCACATTTATATTTTCTTATACAACATAAAATTATTTATCCAAATATGTAAACCTCAAATAATACAAATCATTTAGTTATTACATAACAATTATTGTTTTAGAATATTAGAACATAAATATGTAATTAAATAATGAAAAACAACTAAATAGTACAATAACAGTGTATATATATATACATGGGATTGAGATCCACGTGACACCCCCCATCTTCTGCCTTTTCTTTGTTCTTTTCTCTTTGCCTTTCAGCTACCCAAAAAAACAAAACTCTCTCACACCATTGTAGTGTGGTGTTGTCTTTGACATTAGTCCATAAATTATTTGCTTGGTCATGAACTCATGATGTATGCTAAAAAATCATTATGAAATTTCTCCTTTTTTTTTCCTAATTTTTTTGTAGGTATCTACTCATTTTCTAAATTTGAATTGACTATGCAAATGGGTATTTTGCCAGTGTATAGTATATTTTGTTTCTTGAAATTCATTTTAAAGATATAAACTGTGGCTCTTTTTGGTTTCTTGTGGACAATATTTGCAGTTTTGGTTGCTTGAATTGTTACCAATCACGCCTAACAAGTTTAGCCCAAATTTTTAAGTTTATATGTTAAGGCCTTCCAAAATATTTTGGTGATGCTATTTTGGTTCTAAAGAATGTTTGAAATTTTGGTGATGCTATTTTTCATTTAATAAAAAAAATTTGAATTAAAAAAGAAGTTAACGTGTGTAAGGAAGAATAGTCTCCTCATTGAGTGGTTTTGTCTAGTAAGGGTCCGTTTGGATACAGTTTATTTTGTTGAAAACTGAAAACACTGTAGCAAAATAATTTTTAAATGTGTGAATAGTATCGTGGGACCTATTTTTAATATTTTTTTTCCTGAATAAAGTGGCAGTGGGTCCCATGAGCAGTATGTAAACCTTGCATGGGACCCATTTCTCATCACAATTATAACACAAGCCTTGTTTTCTTTTCTCCTCCATTTGAGCATTAGTTAGCTTTTTGCAATGGAATCTTAACCTTTAAATCATTTTATGTTATTATTCAATGAATCCATCTGTAACCACCCATACTCATCTTATACATCAAGTCCCTAACTAACTAACCAACTATATCCAACTGACACTAACTAACTAATTACCTTCAGATGTAGTGCACACTCATACGTAGACACTTGCACACTTACATGCACAGCCTTGCAGTAATAAACACACCCCCCATCGTCAGTACACGCACACCCCTGCATTACTAAGTGCATACCCCTGCATTACTAAGTGCATACCCCTGCACTAACACACACACACACACACACACACTCTTGTACCCAAATACACTTATACAATAGAGATGCCTAACAAAGGGTTTCATAAAACTTGACAGACAAGAAAATATATTCTAAATAACTCCTTATTAATACCTAACCATAACAGGAACCAAATTTGACCTAAAAAACATTAAAAACACCTAAAAACAAGGAAATAATAACCCCAAACCTAATATAACGTTTTTTACATAAAAATACCAAAATTAAATAATTACAAAAATTAATTGTAGATTCTGTCCTATATCAGGCCCCTCCACTTGAAACAAACTCGTTCTCAATTTCGTTTTTGAAATCTGAAATCTTCCATGCCAAGAGAACAAATACTTTAAATACTTCATCTTCTTTGTACTCTTACCAAACTTGAAAGTCATCAACTGGGGTAACTTGAACTTCTTGTCCCTTGATCTTCATGCAATTGAAAATATTCACCAAATAAGAGTCAACGATCAAATCAAATCTTTCCATCCCAATAAAATCAATAAAATTTGTTTCGATGTCTCCCACCAAAATTATAGTAGCTTGAATTTTACAATCATCTAATTTGACTTCATCGAGATCGTTGACAACTTCCTCTATATTTTCTTCTTTAATGGTCTCTACTATCTCGACCTCAAGATTATTCTCTATAATAGGGTCTTCATTAATCTCCTCCACAATCTTGATTTTAGTTTCTTCTTCCATAATAAGATCTTCATGAACTTCCTCATAAAATTCTATATTTTCTTCAAGAAAAATGTGTTGTTCAACAAACAATTCTTCTCTTAATGGTAGAATATATGGTTCTCCATTATAATTCAAGTGTGAATTTCTTGGCCAAAAAAAAATCTTGTATTGTATACAACAGAAGTTTATCACAATCCAAAGGATAAAATTTGATAGCAAGCATCTTTTTCATCCTTGACCATGAACGAATTTTGTCTTTACCTTGTCAGATTCTATCAGTTTGTATTCATTCCCACCAATGTAATGCATACTCTCTAAGTTTATAAAAAGCAATTTTAACTTTTTTCTCATCACAAATATTCTCATAGTCAAATAGATCCTCTAAATCAAGTAACCAATCAAGAAAATCTTCTTTATAAAAATAACCATGAAAACTTTCAATTCTTTTATAACGCCTATATGAAATTTGCTTACCAATAAGTTGCCCGTGAGTATTGTCTCTGCAACAGTTATCCCTATTATTTCCATGCTCCAACGACGGCATCCTAGCAAAGATATTTGTGAGTGCTAACTGTACGTCATGTAATTCTTGCTAAGTTTTCTGTCACCGGAATTGCTACCATCTTATACTTAGCCACTAGACCAAGATAAATCAAGGCTCTGATACCAACTGATGCAGGAACGTGGAAGTATCAAGAAACAGAACATGTCTACTTCTAGAAAAGAAGAAACAAAACACATTTGCTTCATAAAATAACCTCAAATCCACAAGGGTTCCTTGATAGAAGCAAACACAAGATAACACCACGATGTATTATCAAAGAGGAAAACTGAAGTGATTGGTGTAAAAACTTCTTTACAGCCCTCCAAGTTGAATCAATCCACTAGTAAATAAGTTAGAGTACAAGGATTACAATATAGACTCTTCAAGTCTAGACTACCCTCTATACTTAAACCCTCCGAGTCTCTGTTACCAAAGGGCTTCACTAAGCCTTGTCTTTATTAGTTTTCCAGATCCCACAAGTATCACCAATTGCATCCACCATAGTATGGCACAACCCAATGTTTCCCAAAAGCTTTAAAGCAATTCACAACACTTAGAATAGGTGTGATTTTTCTTTGGGCTAAGAACCTCTCAAATGATATGAAACTAGAGAGGGAAGAGAGTGAAGAAAACTAAGAGAAATGCATAGAGAATTGTAGGTATGCAATCTCTAAATCTCCAATGTATTTCTAGGGTTTTCTCTATGATACTCTTCTTAAAATTTCATGGATAATGTGGGCTTTTATAATGTGGGTAAAGAAATGAGGAAAACACACAAAATAGCCTGTCAATGCATCTTGCGAGTCATCTGGTGGGTTTGCCAAGTTGCGAGACACTCGCGAAATACACCTGACATTTGAGTCGTTTAAATTTCCATATGTGCTCCTCATGTGACCTTTCAAGGGTTGCATGAGTCACTAGTCAGTCGCAAAATGCTCTGTTCTTCACAGTTCTTCGCCAATTTCCACACTAAACCAATTACATTTATCCCACAAAGATATAGGGAAATGATTGAAGAATTACAATTAAATTTAACACAAAATTAAAGTCAACAAAACAGAATTGAAAATTACAACTTTATAGAGTTTTTTTTTTTTTAAATCCTCTATATTATTTTTGTATATGCATTTGCCTCAAATATGAAATATCATAATAGTAATGTATGTCCACATCTTCAAAAAACTTTCACAACAAATCTTGTGTTGCAAACTGTTATTGGTTCTAATATGAACTTACCATTGATATCAATTTTATTACCAACCAATAACAACTTGCTACCTATGATTTGTTGTGAAAATATCTCTCTCTCTCTCTCTCTCTCTCTCTCTCTCTCTCTCTCTCTCTCTCTCTCTCTCTCTCTCTCTCTCTCTCTCTCTCTCTCTCTCTCTCTCTCTCTCTCTCTCGTCACAAATGCAACTTAAACAAATTGAAGGTTCAAAACCTGAACAAACCTAGTGTTCAAAACCATAAAAACATAGACCAGCATGTGGCCAACCCAATCTACACTTCTAAAAACTGTCACTAACAAATTGGCAAGATTAATATAAGAACTCAACTAGAAGAACCAACACCATATTTTATGATTAAGGTTATATGTGCATACTTTATGATTAAGGTTGTGGTACTTATATTGTTCAATTTCAAGGACAAGATATGATGCTAGTTTGACGAAGCAAATTAAGAAGATGGAAGTCAACCAGTATAGTAGATTAATCTGACGAGAGAGAAAGTTAGGGATTTGATTTTTCCTCCAAACTTTAACTCACGTGAAAATTTCATTTTTTTTTCTTTCTCTTTTTTCATAAAAAAATATGATGTGGCTATACAGTTGGTAGTTGATGGACAAGTAAATCATTTTTTTAATTTTTCCATTTGACACGTCAGATTTGTCTATCCAAGGGATAATGGCAGGAACTAAATTGATACATCACTGAAAGTTAGGGATCAAATTGACACAATTGAAAGGTTAGGAACAAAATTGAAATATGGTGTAAAGGATGGGGATCATTTATGTAGTTTACCTATGAATTTTTGTTATTATGGGTTGTAATTAATATTTTTTTTGTTGCATTAATCACAGTTAGTGGGATTACAAGTCAACAATTAAGTAAATTGGAAAAATTAAATGGAACTAATTAAATTTGAAAAATTAAACAGAGTAAGTTATTGAGTTTGGCATTCCAGCTCAATAACTAGAGCTCATTGGCCTTCAGAAATGCTACATACAGCTGCTAACGACTTTATATTTTCTCCGTTTTTGACTAAAGTGATTATAAGTTCTACATATAGCTCCCCAGTATATGTTCAAACTTCAAAGACCCCGTTAAGTCCTTAAACTTATTAAGGGTCTGTTTGGATAGAACTTATTTTACTGAAACTGAAAACTGAAAACTTAAAATACTGTAGCAAAATAATTTTTAAATGTGTGAATAGTACCGTGGGACCCATTTTTAATGAAAAAAGTTGATAAAAAGTATAATTTGTGGGTCCGTGAACAGTGCATATGTGCACTGTTCACTGCAGAAAGTCAACAATTGCGGTTACTGTTCATTAAACAGTAACCGCAATACTCCAAATGAAAACGCGTGAAAAAAAAAAAAAAAAAAAAAAAAAAGAAACGCAAAACGCAAACGCAAAAGCAAACTCAGGAACCAAACACACACTAAGAGTGCGTTTGGATTGGGCATTTTCTGCCCAATCCTGCGTTTGCGTTTTTCCAAAACTTTTTTTTTTTTTCACGCGTTTTGGAGCGTTTTGAGTGTTGCGGCTACTGTTCATGCACTGTTCAATGAACAGTAGCCGCAAACTTTGACTTTTCAAATTTTTTTGGACCAATCACAGCACATCGTGTACTGTTTACGGACCCACAAATTTCACTTTTCAGCAACTTTTTCATTAAAAATGGGTCCCACGATACTATTCACACATTTAAAAATTATTTCGCTACAGTGTTTTTCAGTTTTCAGTTTCAGTTTTCAGTTTTCAGCCGTATCCAAACGCACCCTAAGTTTTGTTGAACTCAGGATGCATCACTCTTTCAAAATTTCAATTGGGGCTCGGAGATTAGGAGTGGTTAGTGGATTAGTTTTTTTTTTTTTTTTGAAACCAGAGGAGGGGTAGTTAAACACTTTAAACTAATATAATTGAGAGCAAAAGACTATAAGATCCTCACAATTTGTTTTTTAGCCCATCGATATCTCTAGACTAGAGGTAACATAATATTTCCATCCCATTTTTCAAAGGAAGTACCAAAACAAAAGGACCAAAAAATCATAAGTTTATGTAACTTATAAATGCTTTTACGCGTAAAAAAGTGACTTCATAACATATAGCACCACACACTTTTGTTGGTCTTGACCAAGCAACAAAACCAGAAGAGACTACAAAACCGCCATCCAAATTAATGCAAAACAAAACCACTCAAACTTTTTTTTTTTTTTTTTAATATATGGTACACATAAAATAAGAAATAGTACAAACTCTTGGTGAAAATAGCTAAATATCACGTTTTAGCAAAATTTGTGACAAACTAACACTGTTTTGGAAATATCTAGCAATCTGTCACTTTTTTAGTACTCAAGTTCAGTAAACTCGAGTTCCTAAGTAAGTCACCAACATGGCACTGCTAACCTAGAATTTGAGGGATTAAAAAAACAATATATTTTTTTTCTACTTTTTGTTTCATACAAAACTTTTATTTATTTCATCTTCAACCTTGTGATCATTGTGTCCACCTTGTTGAGTGCATCATAGCAACGTGGGTCCAGCCCACAGTTGATAAAACACCTCATTAAAGAGGTGGTTGGACAAGCCACAAAAGACAGCCTATTTTGTTGGACACGCTGAGGAGAAAAAGAAGAAAAGAAAGGGGCTGATGCATTAAGGCTATTTGGCCTAAGGGAGAGCTGAAGGAAAAAGGAAGTGGCTAAAGCAAAGTCAAGGCAAGTGAGTTGCATTTATTGTGATTTGTTGTCAAGAGTGTGAAAGGAAGAAAAGAAGGAAAAGATGAAGAAATAAAAGGAGAGGCCATTCGGCCAGTGAGTAAGAAGTGAAGTCCCAAAGAAAGTAAGGACTAAGTGCAGTCTTGAAGAACTTGTGGACACAATGAAGATGAAATAAGTAAAAGTTTTGTACGAAACAAAAAAAAAAAAAAAAAAGTACTCAGCTTTGTTAAGCTCAAATACTATAAAGAAGAACTCGATTTCTGTAATATCGAGTACCATATTACTTTTTTAATTACTTATATTTTAGGTTAGCAGTGTCACGCTAGCAACTCACTTAGGAACTTGAGTTCACTGAACTCGAGTACTATTTAGAACTCAATTTTGTGAAAATCGAGTACTAAAAAAGTGATAAATTGCTCAATATTTTTAAAACAATACTAATTTGTCACAAATTTTACCAAAATATGATATTCGACTATTTTCGCGTCAAACTCTTTCAAGTCCCTTTAGTACAGGAACAAATTGGTTCAACTGCCTTCTTGTGTTGTAGTGTTTTTCAGGCCCACTAGGCCACTAGTGTTTTTGGATTCTTTTTTGCGTCAAATCGTGCCCGTTCTGGTAGTTGAAAACAGTCGCACATCATTACTGTTATTACAGTATTAGTATTGGGGTTGTAAAACTCCCTCATATGGTAAATGCAAAATATTTTATAATTTTGCCACCTATTCTATATTTATATTTAAGAATATTGTAGATTATCGTTATCGCATGTATATACTTAAATTAGGGTGAAGGTTAGAGAAGAATTTTTATTTTGTATAAAAAAAATATTGAATATTTATTTTCTGATTCTTCTTCCTTCTCTCTCTCTCTCAGATCGGCATGGAGATGATGCTATGGAGATTGGCCTGTGGTGGCGTGGATGGTTGATTGACAATGGTGGGTCTATGGGTTTGGGTGTTGTGTGTGTGGGGGGGTTTATTGGTTTGGGCATTGTGTGTGGGTATGGGTGTTGTGTGCGTGTGGTGGCTGATGTGGGTTGTGGTGTTGAGATCGGTGTGTGGTTGTGGAGGAGATCGGTGTGTGGTGTTGAGATCCTGTGATATTTTAACTCCTAGAGGCTAGAGATGTGTACGTATCCGGGTTTTTCAAGAAATCAACAACTCCTTGTAACATCTAGGAACCTTGATTTGGATCTTTCAAAATCCATTAGGCCATCGATCCCACCAAGTCCACGGGGTCCCACCTTGACTCTTGAGGTTGGCGGAAGAAAAAGAAAAGTCCAGTAAAAGCAAGAAATAAGAACAGAAGATTACCAATCAACACCGTTTAGTGCAAAAGCAAGGATATTGAATGGGTTTTAACAGGGGAAAAAAAGAGTTACAGATGGCTGTTAAAGCAGTTTGCAAACTTAAAAAATCAACACCGTTCTGGGTTTCTGTATTTTTTATTTTTTCAGTTGTCAGTGACTGGTGCGTAGAAGAAGAGGAAGGGAGAGATATAATAAAAAAATAATATTTAAATAAAGTGACAAACGAAATAGTGTTTGAGAAGTGGGATGTGTTGTAAGAGCATCCACAGTAGATGTTGTAAAAAAAATGTCATTTTGTCATACTAAACACTTACTTTATTATTTTACCATATCATTTTACAACACCTTATTTATCAGATGTTTTATCATTGAATTCTATACATTAAAATAATATTTACTACACATTAAAATAATATATTATCCTATCCCATTATCATCAACGACACCAACAGCCACCACCAGCAATCAACCCGACAGCCCACCACCACTGCCACACCACCACTGCCACTGTCACCGGCCATAGCCCACAGCCCACCACCACCATCAGATCAACCCAAATTGCAGTAAAAAAAAAAAAAACCCACAACCCATTATCATCAACGACACCGACAGCCACCACCGGCAATCACCCCCACTGCCCAAAACCACTGCCCACCACCACTGCCACTGTCACCGCCCGTAGCCCACAACCCACCACCACCATCAAATCAACCCAAATTGCAGCAAAAAAAAAAAAAAAATTGACAGCCACCACCGGCCATCACCCCCACAGTCCACCACCATTGCCACTGTCACCGCCCATAGCCCACAGCCCACCACTACCATCAGATCAACCCAAATTGCAGTAAAAAAAAAAAAAAAAAAAAAAAAAAACACCACAACCAGAGAGAGGCAGCGTGAAAGGCGGACAGAGAGGAGAGGGAAGAGGGTGAGATTGACGGCATGCGGCAGATCCAAACACTGCTATTCCATCACACGTGGCGGATTAGGTCTTCGAACTCCTTCCGCTTGCGAAGCCGGTACTCGGAGAGTTTAGTCGCGTCGGTGATCTTCTGCTTCGGAGGCCGAATCCAGCCTCTTATCGTTCCCGTGCTTCGCGAAGGATATGCTTGGCGATAATCTGAATCGGCGCCGGAGTTTTGTTCTTAAAACGTGCCGGTTTCGGAAGCTTCACCTCCGAAGAAAGAAGGAACCAATACAGGGAGAAGAGAGAGGGAACCGGAGAGTGAGAGAGAAGAGGAAAGAAAAAATGAAGAGAGAGGAGAGAGAAAAGAGAATATAAAATAATAAATTTTTTACAACATTTGTCCGTACCGTTGCAAATTTGCAACAGTACTGTAGACATGTTGTATAATTTTTGAGATTTAGCACATTTCATAAAGCATCATTTTTGTATTTTGTGTGGTAAATGTGCCAAATATTTGGCATTTGGCACATTTACCACACCTGCTGTGGGTGCTCTAAAGTGGTATATTATAATAAATATAGCTTTTGAAATGGTAAAATTATTTTGTAAAAATCATATAGGTAACATTAATTTTGCATTACATGACATTAATTATTTTGAAAGAAGTGCTAAGTTCACAATATTCATAACATTTTTACAATAAATCTTAGATAATAAATTGTAATTAGTTTTAATTTAAACTTATTTTACTCACTAATTATAGCTAACAATAATTTATCACTTGAAATTTGTTGTGAAAATATGGTAAAAATATATAATTTTTCTAGCAGATCTAGACTCTCCTCTCAAATCTAGAAATTTCCGGTAGATGGAGTTCCAGTTCTGAGATGAAATGGCTTTCTTCAAATAGTGTTGCATACAATCTCATTATAATAACATTCCAGAGAAGGGTTTCTTTTGTTTTGCACAAAAAGATAAATACAACTGGTTTTTTTCTAACTACCTCAGCGGCATGACAAATAGAGGTCTTCTCTGAAGAAATCATAAACAATAACTGAGGTATGCATTCATAACATTAATTTCCTCTTTAGGTTCCTTAATTTTT
The DNA here is from genome assembly GCF_001633185.2 of Quercus lobata. Taxonomy (NCBI): domain Eukaryota; kingdom Viridiplantae; phylum Streptophyta; class Magnoliopsida; order Fagales; family Fagaceae; genus Quercus; species Quercus lobata. The sequence goes on along the minus strand of NC_044907.1, from coordinate 18,468,404 downwards.
CTATCTTTTTATATAATTTTCTCCTTATTTATCTTACCGATATCATCTCTTTTTATTACCCTAGCAGACTTACTGAGTTAGGTGTAGCTAGTTCACCTCTATCTAGATCCTGCAACAAGAACATCATAGGCGTGTACTGACAAATTTTGTTTAACTTACCTGTAATGGTGTCCTTTTGCCTTGAAACAATGTCCTCTTGTATTGAGGATACGATTTAAAATTAGCATATTGGAAACAGTGGTTTAATTAACGTCATTTTCATACGTACCTATTTTAGGTAAGTTAAATTAAATTGCTTTCGAAAGTTAGTACCCCTTTTTGTTTTGAAATAAGGATTTTATTAATGTGTGCTCTAAGTACACACAATAGTAAATTAATTTAGGAAAAAGTTTATTGGAAATTGAAAAAATTTTGACAACTTTTTCAATTCTCAATAAAACTTTTCCAAAACTAAATTTATTAAGGCACACATTAACCAGACTCTTGAAATAAAGTCCTGTTACATTGTTTCCCAGAAAAGAAAAAAAGCCCTCTTGCAAGCTGTGATTTAATTAACGTCTACCTATTTTAGCTGTGATTTAATTAACGTCATTTTATTAACGTCATTTTCATATCTACCTATTTTAGCTGTGATTTAATTAACGTCATTTTCATATCTACCTATTTTAGTTAAGTCAAATTAAATTTAACTGTAGTAGTAGGCCAACATGCAAGCTGTGGTCTGGTGATGGGACTTACATTGCAAACTGAAATAATGACCCTGTAACAATTAGTGCAAACTGAAATAATGGCCCTGACATAAAAATAAGACCACTGTTTTGCTATCAAAAATAAAATAATAATAATAAATGAGACCACTGTTCTAGATCCTGCCAATGGTACGATGATGCACGTTTCCGTTGTTTACGGCTGATTGGCAGAGATTATCATTTTGATTTTAGAAAAGTAGTCTAATTGCATTGATGATATGATTCAAGAGACTGAAAAATAGCTGCTTTAAAAATTAAATTAAATTGCAAACCCTCAAACTTAAAATTAGATTCCAAATCTAGGCAAGTGAATTTTATCTGCCAATCCAAGCATTTCTTTTGACCATTTCCTGGAAGTTATTGGATCATATGCATCTTTAATTGTATTAGAACTTTTTTTTTTTTTTTTTTTAGAAACGAATTGTATTAGAACTTCATTCACTCACTTTTGTGTGTATTTGTTTTTCAAAAGGAAATAATTAATTTTTAATAAGTAAAATATGATTTTTTTTTTTTTTTAGAGTTTCAATATGTGACATCCATTTTTATGATTGTGATCTTTATCAACAAACCAAGACATCAAGTCAAAATCTGTTATTCAATTATTAGAGATTTTACTAGTTGAGCTAATTAGAACATACTGTAATTTGCCTACCCACCACTATTTTTTATAAAATACACACATACATATAATTTAATTAATGGCCTCTCAAATGTTGGAAAAAAATTGTATGACCATACATTTTTATTTTCCTCTTATTACTTGTATATCATACATAGTTTTTTTTTTTTCTTTTTAATTATTATGGGAGTATATCATACATAGTTCAAATAATCCATATGTATTGATTACATATATTCCTAAAATAGATAAAATTATATAAAAATTTATTTATTTATTTATTTATTTATTTATTATTACACTTATAATATTAGTATATATCTCATTACCGTAATATTCGAGAAATATATTTCTAGAAATAGATAAATAAACTTCTTTAATAGAAATCTTCTTTATTTTACAAAAAGAAAAATTAAAAAAAAAAAAATTGCTTTCGGAGAATTAGAGATGCAAAAACTCTGTTTTTATTATTATTATTTTTTTTTAGAAGAAAGGACAAAATAATAGATTTTGTGGTTAGAAGTTAGCTAGAGATCCTTATTGTGTTTGTTATCTTTGAAAAATAGGGGTCTTCATTAGTTTATGATATTGTTATTTTTTCTTATATTGATTTGTTTATGTTTAGGCAAATAAAATGAAGTTTATTATTTGAATTAGTTAAAACTGACTAAATTTTCATATGTTTCATGGTTTTTAAAACTATCAATATACTCTAACTGTTTAATTTTTAATGCTTTTAATAAAAGACTTGATCTGAAATGTATAAAGAATATTAGTCCTAAGCAATAATATTTAAAAGATAATTCATAGTTTATGAATGACTGGATAAATATAAATTGTTTTAACTAATACAAATTCAATTTGATGTTAATATTTTGCTTATATATAAGAAAATAGTGTTTGTTAAGAACTTATAAGCATATTATATGTATATATGTGTGTGTGTGTGATGTGTGCGCAGTGCGCACGTGTTATATTCTTTGGATTTAAAATTTTCTAGATATACTTAACTTGGCCTTCCTAAACAAAAGATTATGGGTTTATTGGTATTGACAGTTAGACGTGCACCTTTTGCTAACCAAGATGCAATGGTCAAAATTTTTGTTTAGAACCTTAAATCCTTGGAGTAACACGGTTATTCCTTGACTTGTTGGGTTATTTTTTGGGGGTTTGCGAAATAGTTTGAGGGAGTGTGAGGATGGATGACTTGGCTTAATCGTGGAATCGGCTTACTCTTTCAGATAGAGAGGGGCTAGGTTGTTGTTTGCTTGATGATGATAGAGCTGTTGATTTCTCCATTGCTGCGAAGTTTTTAACTAAGCAAGCCATCAATATGGAGGTTATAGCCAAGACTTTTACCCTGCTATGGAGAGCTAGAAATGGCTTCAAGATTTAGAATTTTGGAGACCAAAAAATTCTTTTCACCTTTGACAATAAGGAGGATGTGGATCGAATCTTGGGAGGCGAACCATGGAGTTTTGACAAACACCTGGTGGTAATGAGTCGATATGAGAATGAGTTTCCGTTGCAAGATATAAAATTTGATAGGACCACGCTATGGGTTTAGGTTCATGGAATTCCGATTAAATACATGACAATTGAGGCGGCGAAGAAAATTTGTAGTGTCATGGGGGAGGTCTTCAGGCCAACTAATCCAAAACTCTATGATAGTGGTTACTTCATACGTGTTCAGGTATCTATTGATTTGTCCTTGCCTCTGTGCCGTGGAAGATTAACCTTTGTAGGGGAAGGAAAGCAGGTGTGGATCTCTTTTAAGTACGAAGGTTGCCAAATCTATGTTACTGGTGTGGTCGGCTTACTCACGATGATAGAGACTGTGAGCTTTGGATTGACAGTGAAGGCATACTTACACTAGAATAGCGTGAGTTTGGACCCAACTTGAGAGCACTCCCATTCATTGCTACAAGGAAGAGTGTGATCAAGGTCCCTGGGTTCTATGCTACAAAGAAGAAGTTGAGCTCAGGTACCTCGGTAGACCGCAATCCATGCCGAAAATCTGATTCTGGGAAAGGAAAAGCATCGGAGCAATCACAAAATGTAACGGCTAGCAGTGTAGACAGCAGTGACGCTGAAAATATTTCCCCATTAATGCGTAATGATTTTGGTGGAGTAATTAAGGAGGAAACGGTATTCCAAAATCAGTCAAATGCGGTCATTATTGAGGAAATAAAGTCTTCTTCTAAAGTCGAAGTTGAATTGAAAGCCAATAATGAAGAGATAAGTTTGGGTAAGGAGTTTGGTGCAGCTAAGTTTGTTGGAAATAGGAAGGAGGATTCGGGTTTAAAAGCCAAAGTTAATGAGGAAATAATGGTGGAATTAAACGAAATTAATGAGACCGTATTTGATTTGGAAATAACAATGGAATTAATGAGACCGTATATGATTTGGAAGCAAATAATAAGGAAGTTTGTTTGGCTAAGGAGTTTGGGGCGGCTACACTTTTGGGGGCGGCCAAGAGAGCAACAAAAAACCCTACCTCACGTGACAATCTTAGTGGTTTATCTCAACCTAAAAAATCACGTGACTTCCTAGAAGCTAAATCTCTCCATTCAGAACCTAATCGTGTAGCTTCTACTTGGACACGCAGAGAAAGAAAAACAAAGGGCAACATGGTAGGGACTTATCAACCTCCTGGAAAAAAGAGAGTTACAAGAACATAGGCAGACCTACCTGCAGTGTCGGCAAAAAGATTTCAGGTTGACCCCAGGAATGAAAAATCACCTTCAGTAGTGGCGAGAGCTGTTGTTCAGCCTCACCAACAGCAATGAGTTGTTTAGTGTGGAACTGTCGCGAGCTTGGGAACTTACGTACAGGGAGGGAGCTTGTTGAAATCATATGGGCAAAAGATCCTGCTGTGGTGATTTTAGTCGAGACACTTAGAGATGGTGCAAGGCTAGAGTTTGTTTAGAGTAGGTGGGCTGATCGTGGAATATGGAATTTCAGGTATGAGGTAGAATTTATGGATGTCAAGGAGTTGTTGTCTTGAATGATTGTAGAAGGGAAGTCACTAGAACTGTTTACATACACGGCTTGGATGGTGTGGAATCAAAGAAATAAAACCTGACTGCACTCACAAGCTATTTTGTTTCATCAAGTGGTAGAACGTGCAAAGGAAGTGTTGGCACAGTATCGAGAGAATTTGCAGGTCCCAAATGTCCTAAGTAATAACCAATGGCAGTGGAGGGACGAGGTGGAGATGCCCGCTAGCTGGGTTGGTGAAAATAAATTTTGATGGTGCGATTTTTGGTGCATCTAATATGTCCAGTATTGGAGTGGTGATACGGGATAGTAATGGGGCTGTTTTAGCTTCTTGCTCACAAAAAATCCCTCAAGCATACAAGGCTGAAGAGATTAAGGTGCTGGTAGCCCTCAAGGCATTGTCTTTTGCGTTTGAGTTGGGATTTCAAAGTGCTATCCTTAAAGGTGATTCTCTTGGACTGATTTAAGCTTTGAAGTCAGAGGAGCATAGCTTATCACCAACGGGTTTACTGATTGAAGATGTGAAAGTGTTTGCTAACAATTTTGTAAGATTGTTGTATTCTCACATTAAGAGAAACAACAATACAGTTGCTCATAATCTGGCTAAAAATGCATTATGCATACCAGATTTAAAAGTATGGATAGAAGATGTCCCATCACATTTTATTTCGATTTTACAATTGGATGTAGTTGAATTACATTAATAAAATCCATTAGTTTCCTTCTCAAAAAAAAAAAAAGTTAAATAGTATTCGTGTAGTTATCAATAGATTGTTAAGTTAGAGCATCGCCATCTGGAAATGTCATCTTATCCTATTTTACCATCCCAAAAAGCTACTTTATCAACTATACCATACCATTTTACAACACACCTAACATCCCAACTTTTATTTTCCTATTCTACTCATTAAAATAATATATCTACACAATAAAATATATTTTTTCCTTTTTTTTTCCCCAATTTTCTCTTCCACACGCGTATACATCTTCCAGAATTTTCTTTACTTTTCACCTTCTTCCAGACTCCTCCATTCCTTTATCTTCCATCTTCATTTTTGTTTTTTCTTTCTCTGTGTTTTCCCTTTCCTTTATCTTCCATCTTCATTTGTTTCGTCTAACCATACCATTTCTTTCTTTGTGCTTCTCTTTGGTTCTCACTCACTCTCAATTCCTCATCAACAACTTGTCACCGCTAGTATCAGTGGATCTCACAAGCTCACAAGCTCCCTCAATCTCAAGCACCACGCCTCCACTGTCCAGTCACCACCACCGTGCCTCCACCATGACCACCATGCTACCACTGCCCACTGCCCACCAAAATACCACCGGAACAAAAACCCATATTAAAAATATAAAAAAATAAAAAAAACCTAGATCAACCCCGATCAAAACCCAGACAGTTGTTGAGCAAATCCTTGACCAAACCCACATCGTACCGCCCCGACTAGATCAACGTTTCCTCCATCGTCGATCAACCCATCATCAGTGAGAATCACAACGTCACAACAGGAAAAAAAAAAAAAAAAAAAAAAAAAAAAAAAAAAAAAAAAAAAAAAAACTTTAAAACCCAGAACACAAAACATGACCTGAACTGCAACCCACGAGAAAAAATGAACCACTGTGATGTGGTTTTGCCTTTGAATCAAGTTTTGCTATTTCAAAACTAGGTTGGGTTGCTATCTAGTGTTTTGTCTCTAATGTGGTTTTGTTTAGGTTTGATCATTGATGTGTGATTTTGGATTTAGGAGGAGGATGGAGTTTGGGTCTAAAGAGAGGAGAGAGCAGATGAGAAAGAGAGCAGATGAGAAATGAGAGAGAAATTTTGGGGTATTAAAAAAGTATTATCCGTACATACCATTTAGCTACAATACCATCATATATTTACGATGGTATTGTAGCACTATGCCAAAAAAATTTACACTTTTCCATGAGTAGCCTTTCGGATGTTGAGAGTTATTGGGCCTGAAGGCTAAATTTTGGTTACATTTGGCATATAGCCTTCCGGATGGGGATGCTCTAAGAGAAAATGAAAAGTGTATGTTCATCTATGATAGTCTTTTTGTTTTAGGGTTTTTTCTTATATAATTGAGGAAATGTTGTTCTAACCTTTGGCCATAGTATTTCATTTTCTAATAATGAGATGTAATGAAAACCTTATAGATTGATAATGTGATGGATAAAACTTAGAACTTTTAAGTTTACAACACTTCTTTTAAGTCCATTGAACGCATTATCCAAATGTCCTCGAAGGGCTAGTTTTATGGGGTTTGATTTGGCACGCATTATATTTAGTAGGCAGCAGACTTTTACACACACACACCATGATCCATGACTATTTGAAGGCAGTTCCACCGTCATTAGGGGTGGAACTACTCACATGAGTGGGGGGACTACAAAATTTTTATAAATCTTTTTATAGTATGCTATGTAATTCTATTAAACAATTTAAAGATTTAACTAACAAGATTCTTAAAAAAAAAAAAAATATTTAATTGACAAAAAAATGTAGTTGCCCATCAAATATTTGAGCCAATGGTGCCCTTAAAAATATATGTTAAACCGTATAATTTTGGTGTGCCAAAAATAAACCTTTTCATTTCAAAAATTACATATTTTCAAAAAAATAAAAATAAAATAACAAATTAAAACCTATAATTTCAAAAGTAATAATTACACTCTTAAATCTTAAAAAGTAACAAAATTAAGGTTCAACCCATTATGTTTGAGGTTTTTTTTGGGGGGGGGGGGGGGGGGGGGGTTGCATTTGTTACTTTTTGAAACTTCAAGATTTAATTTACTACTTTTAAGCTAAATTTCATACTATATTTCTAAAGTTTGGAAATCTTTGGATTTTATATCCTAAAGTTTCAAAATTTAAATTTTACCCCTTGAAATTCTATTCCATTTGCATCAGCAGTTTTTTAGTCCATATTTTTCATTAAGTGTCACATGAACCTTCCATCCAGTTCTTTTTTAATGGTAGTTTATTATGCTATGCTATTTTCAATCATTTAATTTTTTTAGGCTATAAAAATGATGTGACATCGTTATATAAGATAAACTAAACATGCGTGGTAAGTTTATGTGGCAATTAACGAACAATATAGAGAAGGGGCTGCTGATGCAAACGGAATAGAACTTCAGGTGGTAAAGTAACAAAATTAAGGTTCAACCCATTATGTTTGAGGTTTTTGGGGGGGTTGCATTTGTTACTTTTTGAAACTTCAAGATTTAATTTACTACTTTTAAGCTAAATTTCATACTATATTTCTAAAGTTTGGAGGTCTTTGGATTTTATATCCTAAAGTTTCAAAATTTAAATTTTACCCCTTGAAATTCTATTCCATTTGCATCAACAGTTTTTTAGTCCATATTTTTTATTAAGTGCCACATGAACCTTCCATGCAGTTCTTTTTTAATGGTAGTTTATTATGCTATGCCATTTTCAATCATTTAATTTTTTAGGCTATAAAATGATGTGACATCATTATATAAGATAAACTAAACATGCGTGGTAAGTTTACGTGGCAATTAACGAACAATATAGAGAAGGGGCTGCTGATGCAAATGGAATAGAACTTCAGGTGGTAAAATCTAAATTTTGAATTTTCAGAGTGTAAAATCCAAACACCCTCAAACTTTAGGGAGTAAAATCCAAATTCTGAAAACTTTGTGGTATAAAATCCATATACTCTCAAACTTTAGGGGTGTAGTTTGCAATTTAGCCTTACTTTTAAAACTATAGAGTTTGATTAATTCGTTTCTTTTTAAAACCATAGATTTTAATTTGTTACTTATCAAACTATAATGTTTAATTCATTACATAGTTAAAATGAAATTTCTCAAAAGAGAATTGGCCAATTGATCTAGTAGTTACAGAGACAATAAATTTTTTCCTCAATTTATTGTTATTTTTATTTTCGTAAACCTTGCTCTTGTAAATCTATTACAATTTTGCTTCATGCCTTTGAATACTCCATTGGTTCGATTGAAATTTTGATGTTCACTTTGATAGACAAGTTGAAAATTTATATTGAAAATAAAAATGTTAAAAAATTCATTATGAAAATGGTAAAAGATAAATTTTATTCTATGAAAGATTGTGAATGAGCATAGTTTTGATTAGAGTTGTTGTTGGTGTTATTATTATTATATTGTACATTTCTAACATCAAATTATATAACTTTTGTAAACTTATTGGAGTTTAAAATCTAATAAGTTCTCCTAAATTTTTTTTAGTAATATATACGTAAAAGCTGATAATTTGTATGTAATACATTGTTGAAAAATCTTATGAAAAAAAAAAGGGAATAACAAAGAGATAATGGATGAATACTAAAAGCACAAATAGTCGTTTTCTTTAGAAAGTTTTTACCACACACAGGTTTTATTATAGGATTTTTGTAAATTTTTCCTCCAAAGTACAACTAAGCCAAGATTTCTACAAATAGGAAATTTGGAAAAATTTTGTGAATTTATTAAAATTTGTATAGAAGTATTTAAATTCTGAATATGAAATCAATATTTATAGATAAGGGGTTATGACCCTTCAAAAGGTACTTTAAGGGAGTTACCATGATTTATTTTGCCATTAAGAACTGAAATATAAGCATTTGAGATAAGGCCAAAAAAAAAAGCATAATTGGGAATATATATATATATATATATATATCAAATGGTACGAGTTAGCTTTATATTGGTTTTTTTTTTTTTAATTATTATTATTTTTTATAATCACAAGTTACGACACAAAAATGAAAAACTCATAAAATATCTTAACATTGAATAAAAGCCTAAAAGGCCTCTATTCTTTTTCCTTTTTTGCTGAATAAAAGTCCCCTATTCAGAAAAAAGTCACAAGCCCACTATCTCAGTTCATTAACTCTCCCGGGCCTGATCTTCTACTGGGCTTTGTCTTGCTAATTTCTTTCATTTTCTGCTCTTGGGCTTGGGTTCCTTGTTAGGTGAGGACCCACAATTTAGAAATAAAATATCAGGCTCATGCCCTTGCATAGTGTTATCAGGCCCATCTAAGCAAATTATATTCTGTGCCTTGTACCCATTAAACAGTTGTTGAAAAGAATGTTTGAAATCAATTCATACTATTCTACTCTTTGCAACAATATATCATGCTTGTTAAAGGACCAAGATCCATTCACTAGCACCGGTTCCCAATCTGCAAATGAGGCAAAAGTGAAAAGCATCTTATTGTCCCCCATATTGCGGGTTTGAAAACCTGTTAAGCACTTCCTCTACTTTGCTCGGCAGCTCACCACCACCACCCCCCACCACCCCCCCCCCCCCCAACAAAAAAAAAAAAAAAAAAAAACTTGGGATTGGGGGATTTATAGGTGATAGGGAGCTCCTCTCCCCAGGAAAGGGGCATTGAGCTGGGTATTTATAAGCAACAATATGTTTATGTATTGAACGTAATTGAATCGAGAATATTAAGATCAAGAATATTAAGATTGATGAATGAAAATACCCAAAAAGATAGGATATAAAATTATGTAATTCAATTAAAAAAAGAGTGGCTCTCATTGAAGAAAAGAAGAAGGGCGATTGATTGAGATAGTTTGGTATGTGCAAAGGAGAATTATTAATGAACCAACGAAAAGTAGTAATTTGATTCAAGTCAAGGGAACAAAAAAAGTTAGAGAAAGACATATAAAATAACACTAGTAATAGTACTTAAATAGGATAGAATGACAGGAAGAAAAAAAATGTGAACGCTATTGATGAGTATATATGGATTCATAGTCAACTCCAAATGTGAGGATTAAGTACTAACTTTGGTTTGGTAATTATCTCATAATAAAAAAAAATTAAAAAAAAGAAGAAGAAGAAGAAGAGAGATCTTGTATCGTTTCTGACTGACCTTGATTAGTGAGTTGTTAAAATAAATACACCAACACTAGGCCCAAATCCATAGCTAACCTCAAATTGTTTTTCTGTAGGGAGGTCTTTATGTGAGGGCTAGGAGCGTTAATGCTTTTACTTGCTCCACTAGTGCACCAGTCTCGTGTTCTACTTACAAATTTTAAGATGCATTTTGGTATTGTTTGTCTCATTGTTAGCCAAGAATCATCTCTTAAGAGAAATTAGCCTATGCCTTAAAGACGGATACTATATGCACAACACCAAGCAATCTATCGGATCCATGTATTGTTCAGCACATAAAAGGAAGTAATTTGTTGATGCATGTCTTCCGATCATGCATAAATGTTTCTATTAACAATAGATTTTATTGGCTATAGATACAGAACAGAGCTAGTCAATAAGGAGCTAGTTGTGGTAAGCTAGACAAGTTTCTCTTCGAATTTGAATACACAGATCGTTACTCTTCTAACGTGAACAGGTGGGTTCGCTTCACAACAACCCACAAAGTCGAAAACCTCTATTTAGAATTTTATGGCACAGAGGCCAATACGTCTTGTCCTAGTTATTTGTTGCCTCGACTTCTATGCACTAATTCGACGTTAAAGTTGCTGTCTCTAAGGTTTTGCGACTTTGCAACAAAACCCACTATTTGTTGGACTTCGCTTGCAGTACTATGGATTAGTTGTGCAAGTTTGACCCATGATATGATGCAGAATATTTTGTTGGCTAGTCCTGCTCTTCAGAGTTGAGATTGTATAACTTTGTACTTCAAGGTGAGAACGACTTTGCGTTTCAAGGTCAGAACGTGGTCATAAATTCTATAAGCCTGAAAAAACTAGAGCTAGGTGGAGATAAAGATCGTGCCAAAAATTATGATTATGCTACAGTAGAGATTTCAGCTCCTAATCTTCTGTCGCTAAGCATTTCCGGATTTATGTATAAAAGGAAATTCCAGTTGACGAATGTATTGTCTTTGGTCGAAGCTAAACTTAGTTTTGAATGTAAAAGTGATGATTATGGAAGAAAGTCCAGTTATTTAATCTATCAAAATGATTCAAGGGAACTTCTTTTGAAGCTTCTTCATGTTCCTAAACTTACCCTATCAACTTGGTGTCTTCAGGTAAGGTTTCTTTCAAGGCAAAAACTTAGGTACAATGCACAAAAATTGACTGTATCTTAGATTCCTCAATTAAATTTAATAATGTGGTTATATTGACTAATGAACAATTTGATTGATTTTAATTGTTATTATAAAAGATAACATTGTTTGGTTGCATCAGTTAATACAACTAAGTTTTGCCATTCTTTTAATATATTTGAAGAAAAGAGAGTCGATGAAGAGCTCCTTATTCTTTGCACATTCTACTTTTATAGTTGTTCCCTTATTCTATGTATTTAGGCATGTTACTAATTAGTGAGATAGGAATTGTAACTCAGCTGTAATGTAGAAAGGAAAACGGTCATGTTGACAGTGACATTGACCGTATGATTCTTGAACTTGGAAAACATATAAAACTATGCTTTAAATTCTTCTGACTGCCTAGCTTGGTGTCCATAGCATTTTTGTTTCCCTTTGGTTGTTTAATTTGGAGAATCTTAGTCATGACTTCTTCCTTTTAGAGGTTGAGCTTTGATACATGACAAGTGTCTTCTACAAAAAATGACAGATTGTAGGTTAAAGTTCGGAAATTATCTTCTCCTATAAATTGGTGATAAAACTGCTACTATGATATCTTTTAATCCTTGTGCAAAAGTGGGAACTTATTTTGGCGTCTAAATTTTTTTCAAAGGTGTGCATCACTTTTTGACAATCCCATCAAGTTGGGTTATTTAATATAAGAGTTGAAAACCAAGTTATGTCACCATGGGAATTTGGGGAAGGTTTAGGCTTGTAAACCCTTCCAAATTTGGTAGCTAGGGAGTATTATATGGATCAATGTGCAAGCTAACTATAAATGGTTCTATTCGTTGATAAGTTGGAAATTTTTTGTAATATACTTACCTTAGTAGTTGAGTCAAACTCCTGTCATAAAAGAAACTAAACTGTGTCAGTCCCACGGTTTAATTAGAAGAAAAAAAAATCATACCATTCTTGTGCAACTAATAATGCCATTGGGTCTTTTCTACTTTCCTTTTGTAAAACTTCATTCTATCAACTAGTAATGAAGTCCATTAGGCCATTATCCCCTCTTTGCTAGGAATGATCAATATTCTCTATACATGATATGAAAACATACTTTCTAAAGTCATTTGAACTTATCAATTCTAAACTGTATTGTTCTCTTGTTTCTCTCTTAACAATATTGGAAGTGAAAACTTGGCTATCTCCATGGGCAAATCCCAAATCTTTGGTTTTGGACACGGAGCTTGACAAATGAGACCTTTCTTGGAGTAAGGATAAAGTTTAGCTACAAAATTAGTTGTAGTCTAAGACTATAACTTTACTCAATAAGATAAATATTATTACATATTTTGAAAATTTAACCGTTGAATTGCATGTTCTTTATATTCTTAATACACATGTCAAATTTTGTGTTAATTGGATATTTTTTACTATATGTTCTATAAGTTTATATTTTATACATAATTTTAAACTACAAAAACTTACAATTTAAATAATTTATTGATGACATGGCTATTATTCTTTAATTCTTTAGAAATTTTGTAAGTATGGAGGATATAAAAAAAAGGTAATTCAATGATAGATTTATCAAAATTTACCTTCTATAAAAAGATAATAAATAAAATTGTAGTTTAAGATTACAACCAATTTTATAACTAAATTAAATCCTTTAGAATACTTTATAAATATCAATTGAACTTTCAGTTTGAATGGCTTGTTGAACGGGTCAAAAAAATAAAATGACTTCAAATCTCACTCTCTTGTCAAATGCTACTGTTGGGTCCAGCTCACTCTCTTGTCAAATCTCATTAATGAGCTTGTCTCTTATGGTCTGTTTGGAAGTTTAGAGAGGGAGGAGAGTAGAGGAGAGGAGAGTAGTGGAGAGGGGAGTAGAGGGGAATAGTTATTTTTCACCTTGTTTGGATGTTTTTAAAATTAGTAAGGAGGAATGGAGTAATTAGTCCTTCCACTTATTTGAATGTTTTAAAAATTAGGATAGACAGGAGAAGAAATTATTTAAATAGACAAATTTACCCCTATTTGAAAATGCTTAATTTAATTCCCAATTTCCGATGATTTTAATCTTCAATACTTATTTTGCTCAAATAAAAAAAATAAAAAAATAAAACTTATTTTGCTATGTGTTGACTCTTCTCGCTTATGTGGCAGCTACTGACAGGATAGCCTTAAAACAACAATATGAAATATAAAATGAAAAACCTGCAACACAGAATAGGATTATGTGAGAGTTACAGAAAGAAATGAGGAATTGCAATGGAAAATCAAATCAACAATGAGCAAAATCAAAAGAATTACTCAACCTATTGTGAAAATATAAGCTACGCGCACATAAATTTTAGCTAACGTAAAGTAAATTTAAGTTAGAAATTCATTTCTGAGGCATAAAGGCACCATGTTTGGTTACCTAGAAAATGACAAAAAGTAGAGAAAAACCAAACACAAATTAGTCTAGGTAGCAAACATGTTTTCAGTAATCATTACATTAGCGTTAGCAACCAGATGGGCCAAAATTGTGGTTGTTCCTTGAGATAAAGAATATGTTTCTTCAAGTACAAGGATTTTTAAATATGTTTTTCCATTTCTACTTTGTTTGCTTGTTAAATTTGGGTTTTGATAGAGAAATGTGAGTCTGATGTGAATTTATTTTATATAATAGGTTTGTAATTTTGTTAATTTAGAAAGGGTAAATTGGAGAATTCATTTGGTCAATAATTTATCTGTTCTACTCTCCCTTCAAATCTCTCCAATTTTGAGGAATTAAAAATGAGGAGTTAGAGGTAATTGAAACCCCTCCAAACCCCTCCTCCTTCTTCTTTAAAAAACTTCCAAAAAAGGTAATTGAATTACTCTCCCTCCTTCTACTCTACTCCCCCTCCTTTTTTAAACATCCAAATAGACCATTAATTAAATGTCCCCAAAGTCAGACTTCTCTAATAGAGAAGTGGTGCAAGGTGTGTGGAACACGCTGATGTTGGCTAAAGGGAAATTGATAGCCACACAAATTGAGAAATAAAAGCTGCACGTGTGGGTTTTTTAAAGTTTAAGGTCTGTCTGTTTATTTCGTAGAATTTAAAATTTTTTATTGAAAGTATTATAAATAATGGTAAAAGTTAATTAAAATAGTATAAGAGGATTCTTAAAAAAAAAAAAAATAGTATAAGAGGACTTAAAAATAGTACTAAAAAGTACAGTAAAACTCATATATAGTAGCAAAAATAAACTTAAATAGTAAAATAAGATTGCAAATTCCATCCATGTCAAACGCACGATAATTCACGTTGAATAGACAAAAGAGAGGAACAAAGACTATTCGGCCATTTTTGAGAGAAAGAGCTCAAGTAAAAGAGAGACAAGCGGAGAGCGCTAGAGAAGCAATCCAAAAATAAAAGAGAGAAGAAACATAGTGAAACTGAGTTAGTGTATGTTTGGATAGTGTTGAAATGATTTTGTAAGCTGCGTCCAGCGTTTTGGTGTGGGTCAAGTGCACTGTTCACGGGACCTGCAAGTACTGATTTTAGCAAAATCAATTTTAAAACTGGGTCTCACAGCACTATTCACACATTTAAAAATTATTTTACTACATTATTTTCAATTTTCAATAATAAGCAATATCCAAACACATCCTTAGAGTGAAAAAGAAAATGTGACTTTTTTTTTCTTCGCTCAAGCTACACATAAGAAGGAACATAAATTGGTGGAGTTTTCTTTGAGTTATTTTGGATACTACAACCACAGAAAGTTGAAGTAAGTTTTTAAAGGGAAGGTCTTTTCTACTATCTTTGTTGTATCTCCAATTTTGTTGTGAACTCAAGTTTGGCATAGACTTGAGAGTTACAGTCTCTATTTTTTATAGTGGATTTTTTGGAGCTTTTTCCCAGAAGGGTTTTCCATGTAAGATTTGTGTGGCTGTATTTCTATGGTGCATGCCAAAAAATTTTTTATTTCAATAATATTGATATTACTCGTTAGTCATCTATATATATATAATAATAGGTAAAGTTGAGAGAAAATTCAATTATATTTCAAATTTGAATTTAATTAGAGTCTAATTTTGCACCACGTGTCCCACAAGTGAGTTAATTCAATGTAAAAATTGGATTTCAGTTAGAGTTTAATTTTACGACATGTATCCCATGTATCCCATCTAATTTAAATTTTTTAATTTTTGTACCAAATGAGTTAATTTTGTGTAAAAACAAGGAGTCCAATATAAGTAAACTATTAAAAAAAAAAACAACATAACTTTTTAATGATTTTTATATTTATGAGTTTTTTTTTTCTTTGGTAGAACTAAAAACAATTTAAGTTTATAAGCCATCTATATATATATATATATATATATATAAAAGGCTGAGAAAATTCCAATTAGATTTTAAATTGGAATTCAATTACATTCTAATTTTGCGCTACGTGTTCCATCTAATAAAAAAATTTAAAATTTTGAACCAAGTTAGTTAGTTCAGTGTAAAAACTAGATTTCAATTGGAGTTTAATTTTACGGCATGTGTTCCATCTAATTGAGGTTTTTTTTTTTTTTTTTTTTTTTTTTTTTTTAAATTTTTGTACCAAATGAGTTAATTTAGAGTAAAAAACGAGGAGTGTAATATAAATAAATCATAAAAAATATAATCATATATCTAACACTATATATAAAATTAGAGGAAGAGAGAGTTTAAATGATTTTATATTTATGAGCTTTTTATATAAAACAATTCATTTGGCACAAAAATTATATATATATATATATATATATATATATATATGTAAAACTTAAAGAAAATCCAATTAGATTCTACAATTGAAGTCTAATTTTCCACGTGTCCTAAATTATTTATTTTAGAAAGAGTTTTAGTATTTCTTAATTTTGGAATGTGGGACCATATCATAAATAACCATTAAAATGAATTATTGTGTACAAAAACCAAAGAGTCTAAAATTAATGAACATAAAAATATTTAAAAATTGATAATTTACATTTTCTACCTAGTAACATTTTTACAAAACTTTTTAAAAAGTTAAAAAATATATATAAGAATGACTATCAATAATATTTAAATTATATATGTAAGATTATTATACTATGCATCTTAATATATATCTTTTAAATATATTCATGCATATGCATAGGATTACAAGTTAGTTTATTTTAATTCATATATACATACAGTTATTGACATTGACACATATATATTTAGATTAGGCTAGAGTAGAATTTCTATCTTGTAAAAAAAAAAAAAAAAATTGCATGGACTAGTGGTTAATTAGTAGTATGCACTAAGCTTTTTCATACATCCCTTGCTCATACGAATATTTTTCACATAAATTAAAAAAAAGAGTTTAATACCCATTATAAAAATCTACTTTTATATTTTATTTTATTTTTTATCTTACCTATTTTCTCTAAAAAAAATTCATGTTATATTATTTATTTTATAATACATTTTATTAAAATATCAAACTTTCTTGATTATTTTTTTAATTATTTTTCTTTCTTCGTTCAAAACAATCATAATCTATTCTCTTTTTTCATCTTTCGAAGAAAAAAAAGAATAAAAAATTAAATACAAAATAAATAATACTAATATAAATTTATTGTAACAAACCTATGAATTAACACAATTATACATTGATTTGGTTATTTTTGAGCAAAATTGTGTAATTTTACAACTTTTTTCTATTATACCCAAAATGAGTGCTTTACGGCTTATAGGGAGGAAGAATAATTTCAGGGAACTGAGAAGTCTCGGCGTCTCACCATTCACTATTGAACTGAGTGAGAATGGAGGAAGAAAGCTATGGTTCTAGCGAAAGAAGCTCAACTTCCAGCGAGGAGAGCGCTCCCTATTCCACTGATAATTCCAGCCATGCTACAGACCCCATGAATTCTGAAGAAGAAGAAGAAGAGTCAAGCTCAAGCGATGATTATCCAAGCAAGCGCCGCAAACATGGACCAATCGTAGAAGAAGAAGATCGAATCAGCACCTTACCTGACTCCATCCTCCTCACCATTCTCTCCTCTTTGTGCACTAAAGACGCTGTCAGAACAGGCGTTTTATCCAAAAGATGGGCCTATCTCTGGACCTTCGTTCCCTCTCTCCGTTTCACAGATTATTACTTCCGACACGCCGCCGATTACGCCAGTTTTGTGGATAATGTCCTGCTCCTACACAGAGCTTCGAAACTCACAAATTTCTCCGTCGAAGTCGAGTACAATCCAGAGCTAAAGCCTCGTGTCGATCTTTGGGTTCGTTTCGCCACAACTGCCAAGGTAGACCAACTTAGTCTACTTTTATCATCTTGTTTTTACAAATTGCCCCAGCATCTCTACGCCAATGAGTTTGTTTCTGAGTTGGATTTTAGAGCTTGCGAAATTAAGCCTAATGGGTTAGTACGTTGGAGTTCACTCAAGCGCTTGTGTCTTTGGAATGTGGCTTTGCCCAAAGATGTGCTAAATAAAGTGTTATTGGGTAGTCCTAGACTTGAATTCTTGGAATTGCGTAATTGTGATAAGTTTAATCGGTTGGATATTGTGTCCGAGAGTTTAAAAAAATTGGTGATGGATTCTTATTGTGAAGACGGGTTGGAATTGGAAATTGTTGCTCCAAAGATCGAGTCTTTAGAAATTATAGGGGAATTTTATGGTATGAAGAAGTGCCAGATAAAGAACGCTTCGGCATTAGTTGAGGTTAGGGTCGATTTCGAAATAACGATGGAATATGAAGAGGAAGAGCAGGAGGAGGATCATTATAAGAACTGTGAAAACGTTGTGAGGGAACTTTTTGAGAGTCTGCATCAAGTCAAGAAACTTATTGTTGGCAGATGGTGTCTCAAGGTTGGTTTTTCTTGATTACTCTATCAAATTTTTTTTTTCTTTTAATTCTTTCGTTTTTCATATGTAACACTTCATGTTTTTCTTGATTACTACTGTCGATTTCCATTTGCAGAGACATGACTGTATCTAGATTGTTTTGGTTGGTGGTCCCATTGCTTAGCTAGGCTTGAATATAGAATAATGCACAGCGTATAGTGCTCTTTTTAGTGACAAGTTATTAATACCAAAAGGAAAAATCATTTTTTAATTTATAAGAGTATTTGAAAATTACCATACTCTATTGTGAGTTGGGCTTAGCCAACACCTAAAAAATTGAGATTATGGCTTGGTTTTTGTTGCTGTCGGTCTGACTTTTTCTGCCTAACATCTTGATTTTAACATGAGTTGTAGTCAATCAATAATTAAAGGAAATTATAGTATTGGTCCAATTTCATGAGTTGATCTATTGAGTTATATACACTGCTTTTAGTTTCATGATGAGGTGTAGGGCACTTGCTTTAGTGCCAAATAATGATTCTTCATGATGATTTGTCAACTATAAATCAAGGTTCCTAAAAGGCCTCTTTTAGTTTATTGTCATATAGGATATATTGACATTTATTTAAGTTAGTGTTCTGGAAAACATGTTAGCTAAATTGTTCTCTGGCAATGTATATTACAGTTGGTCGTGTGGTTTATTCTATTGTTCACTTTACCTTATTGTGTTCTTCCTTTTACTTTGATGGACGTAGGTTCTGTCTATAATGTCAGTGAAACATCTGTCTTGTCCGGTGTTAAATTGCAAATGTCTAACGATGAAAACAAGCATGGAAAAATGGAATCTTCCTGGCATTGCAAGCCTGCTTCAAAGTTCACCTTATGTGGAGACATTGGTTATAGATATCATATTCTCCAACCACGACTCAGAGGTTTGTTTTTCTTGGTCCAATTTCCTAGATGTCATATCATAGGAACTTTAATGAAGATAATACTAAAATATATATAAAATTTTGTTTAATGTGTCTATTAAGGAAGTAATAAGGACCATGATTTTAAATAGAATAAAATGAAGGAAAAGAATACATGTGACCCTTCAAGATCATGACACACAGCCAAAAGTGGACACGTATCGTAATCCTAACGGGTCCAGTGCATAGAAGCACTACACCCAATCTTTGCCCATTGATTTATCACCCTTTAAACCCCAAGATCCCAAATCACCTATCCATGAAAATAGCCTCAAATATCCCCATGAAAAGGCTAAATACTGTGCATGAGTTACTCTTCGTTGTCCTGGAACAGCAACCCAAGTTTTAGTCATTACCTTTTGTTGGATTTCCAAATCCTACTATTCCTATTCTCATTAGAAACCCTATAATCCTCATTTCTTACTATTTTCCAGCCATTTTCCTTCCAAAGCGGCCTAACCTTAAATCCTCAAGATTGAAATGTCCAAAGCTGACTCCCTTTTCCTGCGCCAACTCCTTTATAACATGACAAGATATCATAATTTAAAAGTCAACTTCAAAATGAGCTAATGTACTTCTATTTTGCAGTTTCTAGACAGAATCTATGATGAAGTGAACCATTGGAAATCAAAAGAGGTCTATTTCAAATCTTTGCTACAATGCCTCAAGACTGTCAAGATTTTTGGTTTTGGACAAAGGTTCCACACAAAGGATGTATTCATTTTAGTTGTAGAATTTCTACTTAAGAATGCAAAGGTACTGGAGAAGATGGTTATCACTGAACCATGGGTCATGCAAAATGGAATACATAATATGCAACTTAAATTTCTACAAGTGTCTCAAAAGTTGTTAAGCTTCCCCAGATCCTCTCCTCATGCAGTGGTTATGTTCCCATTTTAGTAAAATCATTTTAAGTTGTTCGATGCTCTTAAATGATGAAATTCTCATAAATTAATTGTAGTTATGTAGATTAGTCTGGTTCAATGAACTAAAATCTTGCTATGATTTGCTCTAGCTTCCAATTTCATGTACTTATGTTTTCATTGTGATGTTAAACTTGCTTTAAGATGCTAAATATCAATGGTTATGTTGCTTAATTTCCATCTCAATTAAAGGCACTTCAACATGTTTGGTTGTGTTGTTAGAGGAACTGACCAATGCATATCTTTTTGGCTAAATACCAATACATCTCATTATCAATACAAAACGAAACACAACGAATTTAGATTAGCTGGAGGTGCTGCCTGTGCTTGTTGGAAGTCTTGCAGTAGCTGCATTTTCTTTTTTCACTGCTAAGGTAGACCGACTTAGTCTATGTTTATCAGCTCCTCATTTAAACCCTTATGGAAATGATGGATACACATTGCCGCAGCATCTCTACGCTGATGATTTTGTTTCTGAATTGGATTTTCATTTCTGCGAAATTAAGCCTAAAGGGCTAGTGGGTTGGAGTTCACTAAAGTGCTTGTGTATCGGGTACATGGCCTTGTCTGAAGATGTGACAAATAAAGCGTTAATGGGCAGTCCTAGACTTGAATTCTTGAAATTGCAAAATTTTGTTGACTTTAATCGGTTTGATATATTGTCGGAGAGTTTGAGAAAACTGGTGATAGATTCTTGTTATTAGAAATGCCATGAGCCGATAGAATTGGAAATTGTGGCTCCAAAGATCGAGTCTTTGGAAATTCTGGGGAATTTTTATGGTAAGAAGAAGTGTGAGATAAAAGGACGGGTCTGCATTGGTTGAGGTTAAGCTTGATTTCGAAATATCGATAGATTATGAACTTGACGAGGAGGAGGAAGTTCGTAAAGACAGCATAGAAGTTGTGAGTGAACTTTTTGAGAATCTGCATCAAGTGAAGAAACTTATTGTTGGCAAATGGTGTCTAAAGGTTGGTTTTTCTTGATTGCTCTTTTCTCTCTATCATTTTTTTTTTCCGCAATACTTCATGTTTTTCTTGAATGCTAATGTTGATTACCATTTGCAGAGACATGAATGTATCAACATTATATGATTTGTATCTTTTTATTGTTGGTAGTCTCATTACTTTGCTAGGCCTGAATATAGAATAAAACACAGCATCTGGTTCTCTTTTTAGAGACAAATTACTGTACAATTTGATTTCGCTTAATATTGTTTGGTTGCATTAGTTAATACAAACTATATAGGTAGTTAAATTCACCTCACTATACTTAAATTTTTCCATTCTTTTAATATATTTCAAGAAGAGAGCGAGTTGATGAAGAGGACCTTCTTTGCATATTCTACTTTTATAGTTGTTCTCTTTTTCCATGTATTTAGGCATGTTTCTAATTAGTGAGATAAGAATTGTATCTCAGCCTGTAATGTATAAAAGAAAAATGGTCATGGTGACATTGACAGTATGATTCTTGAAATGGGAATATATATAAAACTTCACTTTAAATTCTTCTCTAATAGTGAACTGCCTAGAAGAGCTTGGTATCCATGGCATTTTTGTTTTCTTGTGGTTGTTTGATTTGGAGAATTTTTAGTAACTTATTCTTTTTAGAAGTAGAGCTTTGATTTGATGGGAAGTGTTTTCCACAAAAAGGGTATTGGGTTTGATTTCGGGAGTCATCCTCTTCTATGAATAGGTATAATGGTTGTTACCTTAACCTTTCTTAAACCTGCGCAAAAGTGGAAACTTTGTTTATTGAGTAAGACCTTTTTAGTGACTAAATTTTTTTAAGGTGTGTATCACTTTTGGACAACTCCATCTAGTTGGATTATTTGATATAAGATCTGATACCTCTAGTTATGTTACAGTGGGAATTTGGTGATGGTTTAGGCTTGGAACCTTCCAAATTTGGTAGCCAGTGAGTATATATAGAGCAATGTGCAAGCTAACTATAAATGATTCTCTTCGTTGATAAGTTGAAAATATTTTTTAATATACTTGTCTTAGTAGTTGAGTCACACCTTGTCATAGAAGAAACTAAACTGCATCAGCCCCATGGTTTAATTAGAAAGTTAAAAACAAAATTTCATACCACGTACGCTCTTGTGGCAACTAATAATTAATGGTACAAATCATGCCATTAGGTCTTTTCTATTTTTCTTTTGTGGCAGCCTGGGAGGACGAGTGTCAAGGAAATTCAAAACATCCATTCTCTCAATTATTAATGAAGGAAAATTATTGTATACTTTAGGAATACCATAAATGCATATTCCTCTCTTGCTTACATGAATTGTGTCTCACCATTATGTGAGAGAGAGAGAGAGAGAGTTGAGTATGCATTTATGGTATTTCGGAAGTATTCTATAATTACTCATTAATGAAGCCCATTTGGCCATTATCCCACCCTTTGCTATGAACTATCAATATCGTCTATACATGATATGAAAATATACTTTCTCAATCATTTGAACTTATCAATGCTAAACTGTCTTGCTCTCTTGCTTCTCTCTCTTAATGCTGTAAGGTATTAACAATATCAGAAGTGGAACTTGGCCATCTCCATTGGCAAAGTTCGTATAAACTTTAGTATCTTTCCACTTCTATTTGATCTATCTCACCTTTAAAATACCCATTTTCAAATGGAAATGATTTTTTTTTTTCTTTCTTTCTTGTCAAGCCTTATTTCCACTTGCTTTAAGATATACCCATTTATATTTTACAAAGGAAATTATGTTGCAAATTCAAATATGTATCCCGACTTAATGTTTATCTGTAGCTGGAGTTTCCCCTAGACTTTACCATTGACAATAACTTTGATCACGACAAGTAATGGAAATCGCAGAATAGGGCATTTGGGTGTTTGGCTCGGCATCTCAAGACTGTTGAGATTGTTGGCTTTGAAGCAAAGTTTTTTGGGTTGAAATATTTAACTGGACTTGTACAATTTCCGCTTAAGCATGCAAGGGTGCTTGAGAAGGTAGTCATATATGGAAAAGCTGAGGCTAGTAATCAAACCCCAACTCTTTTGGAGGCATGCAGATTACTTGAGGTAATTTACTATTTTTATCATACCAATTAAAGATCCTCTCCAAATGTTGTGGTTGTGTTCTCCTGGGGCTCTATCAGAACTCTCATAAACAACAGTTTCATAATTACTATTGCTTCAATTCATGCTTAGAAATTTTCCTTCTTTTAAGAGGACTTTATGACCAAGCTTTTCAATAGCCTACGCTCAAAATGTTGTAATGTCATCTTCTTGGTATTAAATTATTAATACAGCATCCAATTCGTGGATATATGTTACAGTGATGCCATTTTCTCTTGTCTAATCTCTTTGCTTTTGAATTTGGAGTAGTTTGATTCAAAGTTCTCTGAACTAAATATCAATCGAACTTTTGGTTTGAAACTTTGAATGGCTTGTGCCTTGTTGAACGGATCAAACAATAAAATGACTTCAACATACTAGAAAACGTTTGTTATAGACTTATAATCAAATGCTATTGTTATTCGTGTAAATGCTTTGATTGGATGATATGAAAAGCTTTAGGAAGAGGGAAATAGGGAATCATTTCTCATCTCAAGGATCCAATTTGGCATTATCACTCAGTTCCATTCTGATTTCTGTCCCTTTTTTCAATATGAATGACTACTCAACTTATGTAAACAGTTCACTAATAGTATTAGAGATTGGTTTTATTTTTTTGGTCAACTGGTAACATGACATGCTATTCTCCAATTTTTTTTTTTAAAAAAAAAAAAAAAAAAAATCTTCTACATGTTATAAAATTGTTTGTTAAAGTATTCTGCATCGTGCTATTTGATTGAAGCATGATTAAGTCTTTAGAACATGAATTTCAGGACCAAAACAAATCACCTAAATGCAATTTTTTTTTTTCTCTTTTTGAGAAGAACCTGAATGCAAACTTGGTTATTCACTGAGTATTTGATTATTTGGTACTAAACAAAAAGTGAATTAAGAAGACGCTTGTCTTGATTGTTTAAAGAAAAAGAAATAAAGGAAGAAAACAAATCTTCTTATTTTGGTTTTTGTAAGTATACAAGTCATTTGATGATTGATATTAGAGACAGAGATGAACTAGTAATTGATATTTGACACATACAGAGTGTAATCTTGGTATCACATATAAAATTTTATCAATTGCTTTGCATGTATTCTTAATTCAAAGATATTCCTCTATTACTAATTTTTTTTCTTTCTGTAT
This sequence comes from Quercus lobata, assembly GCF_001633185.2. Taxonomy (NCBI): domain Eukaryota; kingdom Viridiplantae; phylum Streptophyta; class Magnoliopsida; order Fagales; family Fagaceae; genus Quercus; species Quercus lobata. The sequence continues at coordinate 18,444,087 of NC_044907.1, read as the reverse complement.
ACGATATTGTTTGAACTTTTAGTATTTTCTCCATTATATATGATTTTTTTTTTACCCTTAGACTAAGATTTTTTTTTACCATTAAAGTCAAAACAAAATATTTTTCTTTTCATTAGAACCAAATTGTTTACTAATCTTACTCCTTTGCTTACTATAAATATCATATTTTACTTGTAAATCTTCATTCATTAATGTTAAGCAAAATTCTTAGTCAATTCTTATCTTTTTTTTTTTTTTTCCTCATTTCTCCACTTCCTTCTTGGAGGTTTGCTACCCCAATTAGCATATACTTCTTCTCAAAAAATAAATATAATAAAAAAAAAAAAAAAAAAAAAAAAAAAAAACAAAAACAAAAACAAAAACAAACAAACAAACAAACAAATTAGCCATATGCTTCACAATCCCAGGAAAGGATCCCCTCCCATTCTAAATCCTCCAATTTTTTTTTAAAATTTTATTCATTAATAAGACATGTAATATTAAAAAAAAAAAAAAATCTATGCAAACCATATAAAATCAAATAAATACTACATGTCTTACTTCTATCTAATAATTGGAGCTAATCCCCTAGAACCCCAAGCAATCTAGTCCTGAACACTCTCTTGTCTCCTATAGGACAGGTTGACCTCATCTCCCCTCTTCTCCTCCCCCCCCCCCCCAAACAAAACCCCATCCACCAAAAAAAAAAAAAAAAGGTGTTAAAGACAACTTCAAACTCATGTTGGATAAAGTGAGGCCAACTTGATATTGGAAACCAACTCATGAAATCATCAAAGTGGATGAGGCTTGGTGGAGATATTAGCTAGCTAATCATGTGAGTAGGCAGCTCATAGCTGTAAATTAAGTACCTTGAAGCAAATGATCATGAAAGAAGTGGTAATCAATCTCAATAAGTTTAGTATGCATATGAAAGATATTATTGTGGGTATCTTAACAACATTTCAATGGTCACGGTGGATTGAAGTCTCTATGAGACAATAAACTCCAAGATCGAGTAGGAACCAACGCAACCAAAGAGCTTGGTTGTGGACTTGTGGTGCTAGCAAGTGCATGATATTTTGCCTCAATACTAGAGAGAGTAATGCCAATTTGTTTCTTGTTGTGCTAAGAGATGAGGGAATCACCAAGAAATAAGCAATACCCTGTAGTGACCAATGGTCAGTGGGATTGCCTATCCAATCTGCATTTTAGTAAGCTGGAAAGTCAATGGAGAACAACAGGAAAAGAGAAATCTATGGAACATGGTGTCTTTCAGATACTGGAGGACTCTAGGAACATCAGTGTACTGAGAGGACCGTGTTGCAACCATGAATTAACTGACATTGTGGATTACATAGGAAATATCTAGGCAATGAGGTAGACTAGACTCCCAATTTGCTATCTACAAAGGGTAGCATGAAGAAGAGGTTCTCCATTAAGTATACTGTGTTAAAAGATTGATTTTCTTATCGTATAAAATAGCCTAAAATATTATACAAGGGACTATTTTATAAAGAAAAAGGTTCTCCAATATGAGTGTAATAAAAGTAAATGTAGTACAATAATACAAAAATCTTAAAGCCCGTTGAGATTGTATTGTAACAAAATGTATCTTATTTATCCGTTTGTCACTCTTTTATTTTCCTTTTAAGAGCTTAGAGGTTAGAGTAAATAATTCCACTATCATCTCTAGAATCCCTATTAAAGATCAAGGAACCCAATAATAATAACTTAAAAGTGCATATACACATACATATAATTGTATGTATATTGTTATCAATATTTATTCATATCAATAAAGAGTATTTAGCTTTTAAGATAATTGATTACATTAAGGGGAAGATGAGATGATGAAGGTGGTGCCTACAAATTGAAACTATGGCTGTTGAAATGGAAGATTGGATGACGGCATTGTCTCCTAATATTCTGTGACCTGATTTCTTTAGCAACGCTTGTCTGAAGAGTTGGAGGACCCCACACACAACAACACCAACATCAATGTAGCCCCATTTCTCTGATATATCCCCAAAGATATCTGCAACATGACAAAGGAAAGGCAATCAAGAAAGCTTTTGGTGTAGTACAACTAAAGAGGTTAAACTTTGTTATCAAGATTTTTTTTTTCCTGTTTCTTTTAGTTTTATTCCATCCATTTATGTCAAATATTTTGTTCACAGCTTGTCCTAAGCTTGGTAAATAGAGGAGGGTTGTGGTAGATTGATGGCTTATGTGAAATTTAGTTACTATAGACATGTACACAATAAGGTGTCCCTGACAAGTAAAAATACACGTGGCCATCCTTGACTAGTCTATTGTTATTGTTGGGACTAAATTTGGTTGTCGTCATCATCATTGTCATTCTTGTTGTTATATTATTCTTTTAATTTATGTTTTGAACAAAAGTTGAGATGTTATACCTTTGAAGTCTGGTCTCGAACCATAATAAGTATTGATTGAACTTGCAAGTTTTTGCTGACATGAATCCGTGTGAGCTAAAATTTCATTATGCTGCATCTTCTCAACCATTATCCTCTTATCCTTGCATGCCTCCCTTGCTGTATTTCGTCTTTCCCAAAGATGCCACAAACCAACCACAACACCCCCAAAGATAAAGACACTTGCAAGCATGCAGATTAGAAGGAGAAGCCCTTTGTACCACCATGGAGATATGTCATAAGGGTTTATGTAGAGAGTATCCAGTAAATACAGTAAGATAACAAAGCCTAGTGTAGACAAGATAACATATAGTCTAGACCATATATTATTTCCTGTACCAACCAAAACTGACATGCTGCAGTTGTTAGACACAGGAGGAGAAGAGTTTGTAGCCTCATGTACTTGACCCTCTTCCTGCAAATAAATAACAACTATTAAATGTCACAATATGAACATGATAACTTTAAATACAAAACGAAATAATAAGGGTTTGAGAGCATTACTAAGCATACTAATGGAGGTTGTGATTCTTGAGTGACAAAAATGTGAATCTCAAGATTTAGTTTATACAAAAAAAATGCACAGATTGATTCCATATCATTGGTAGAAAGAAGAGGAAGCTCGGTGATCTTTTCACAGCCCAAACAATCAAGATGTTTCGAGGCAAACAAGATTTTCCTTCCCTAGTACAATGGAGAATGTCACTCAAGATAGCCAGAAATGGTGATACTCCAACGCCTCCTGCTACTAAAATAAGGTTTTCATACTTAAAGAATCAAATGGTGAAGTTAGTTCATAAAATAGAAGATAATATGAAACTTAAAATTAAGCTTAATATCTAGAAAATTCTAGTGAAATTGACTATTTGGGTGCATACATCAAGTGATATGGTAATTCATGCCCATAAGGCCCCTCAACAGAAGTTGTTATCTTTGTTTGAGGCCGGAGATGTAGGTCAACTTCAGAACTATTCAAGATATTTCCTCTGAGCTTTTCTGTCCATTCCCCAATAACTTTAATGAGAATGGATAGATGATATTTACCATCCAAAGGACTAGATGAAACACTGAAAGGATGCCACTGCAGCCAAGATAATTCCCGAACTTGAAGGAAAATAAAACTGAGGGCATTGTACCGTAGATCTACATCGTTGAAGAAAAGTGTCATAGCTATGGTAACAACATAAAAACAAGGAAACTACAAATTTGTGGGGAACTAGTACTACTTGCATGTTTTGAAAGCACCAATTCCACAATTCCACAAGAAAGGCACTTGATTGAAATGATATCAACAGTCTTTCATGATTGGCAGAATCTCAAAAAACGATATAGAATGAAAAGAAATATTCCTCCAGCAGATACACAGAACAAGAAATGCCCAACATGCAAAGCTTAAAAGACAATAAAGATTACATATAGTTGATGAGTGTAAAAGAATAACTCAAACTTCTTCTTTCTCACTAGATGAAGTGATGTCATCCACATTAGTAGACCAGCTGCCAGACTTATAACACCTGGAAAATGAGAAACACTGAGATCTACCCACTGAAACATCTGCATCAATCAATTAGAGATATAAGCAGTGTCATCTTCATATGCCCTTATATTTCTTTCCATGAAGGTATTCTTAGATACATTCTATGAAGGAAGAAAAAGCATATGGTTTAGGACATTAACAAGGGTTACAAAAGGAGATGGGTTGCTCGTCTTTCTTTTATTATGCTGCTCGATGACTTAACTTACCTCTCAATTAAGTCTTGAAGAAGAGGATGAAATTAGTTACAGCCTAGTTCTACACAATTTAAAAATGGCTTGAACGGAAATTGGAACAAATTTTGTGTGATGAGCATCAAATTAATTAGAGATACATATAAACCCATATCAGCTTGGCTTCTTCCAAAACCAAGGAAGCATTCTAACCCATGCATGCATACAAAAATACCAAGCACTACATAAGCTAAAAGATTATGACTACAAGCCAAGACTAAAGGGACTCACTTCTATGCTCATGTTTTTATTTATTTATTTTTATCATGAACTAGTTAGAATCATGAATGTTTTGTCATGTGAATAAGACAACATGGACAGGAGCCAAAGGTCATTAAACAAGTTAGGTCAATGACTTGTAAATTAGCACCATGCTTTCATAGTTTGTGTGTGCTAAGCAATTATTAGCGACCAAATGATTGAATCAAGAAGAAGATATATTAAAAAGAAAAAAATGAAGAAGATATTTGTAGCAACAATCAGTATACAATCACCAAACAGCCTTAGCAAGAATATCAATATGATCTATCCAATGATCAAGAGTTGTTGAAGTAGAAGAATTTGCATCATAACATAAAAGGTTGTCAACAGGTATTTTAACCACAAAACAATCACAAAATCCCATTCTAGAATTGTTTATAGTGTCGTGCTTGTGTCTTTGAACAATCACTATATTATCTATGTCTATATATATTTAAAAGTTGAAATGTAGTATTTATTGTTATTATACTCCAATTAAGCCACATCAACAGTCATGTCATTAACATTTTTCTCCCAATTTTTATATGATTTTTTAACATTTAAAGTGAATTAAAAACTCTATTAAATACAATCAAAATATCATATTTATCTTATTTTTAACTATTCTTATTTATTATTAAATTTTCAATTCCATTTTAACTTTTCATATCCCCACTGCTCTCTACCTTCTTCAAACTTTGTTATTCCATTTTAAATTTTCATATCCCTACTACTCTCTACTTTAATATCACTATTTTTCTATCCCTTTATCTTCCTTAATTTTGAATCTTCTTATTTTTATTCTTATCCTCATACTATACATTTGTCATTCTCTATTTTTTCCACAAACAAAAGGCTCTCTCTCTCTCTCTCTCTCTCTCTCTCTCTCTCTCTCTCTCTCTCTCTCTCTCTCCTTTAGGTTGATGAACATTTGTATTCTTTAGAATTCTCCTTTGGGTTGATATGATTTAGTTTAGTGTTTTATATTGTTATCTTTTTTATTCTCATTGATTGCTAAATGTGATCATATTGAATTATGAAGATAGTATATAAAAATATAATGTTATTTTATTGCATAGCATAACTAAAATAATTTGGTTTTATTTCTATACATTTCATTTTTACTATTTTTCTTCTCATCTTATTTTATTCAAACATTTAAATTCAGCAACATCCTCCATATCATTAAATTATTTATATTTTTTCTTATTTTTGTAAAATTAAACATATAATATTTTATTTAAATTCAAAAAATAAAAATTTTTCTTCTAAAGTCTTCCCATGAAATGTTACAATGCATCAATGGAAAAATGAAATACAAAACAAATACCAATTTTGAAACACTAAATTAAAATATATATATATATATATATATATGAAACCAAACATAATATGAAAAAACTAATAGTTATGGATATACTAACTTAATGGAAGCAAAATAGAGTGAAAAAAAAAAAAAAAAAAAAACCGTTATAGTACATATTTAGTACAAATAGAGTTATCATCAAATTTGGAAAAACAATAAGATGCCAATGGAGAGAGAGAGAGAGAGATTTACGGGTAATAAAGTGTAGATGGAGAAAGAAAAAAAAAATCAAGTGTCAATTTGTAACTGTTAATTAGAAAACAAAGAGACCGACGGGAGGAGTAGAGAATAAAATAGAGACAACCTTATGGAGGACATCAAAAACTTTACTTTTACTTTTATTTTGGCCGATTTTTTTTTTCTTGCATCTCTTCTTTAGGTTAATGAATTTTTGTATTCTTCATAATTCTACTTTGGATTGATACGATTTATTGTGTTTTAAGTTGTTATCTTTTTTATTATCTTTGATTGTTAAATGTTATTCTATTACATTATAAATATAGTATATAAGAATATAATGTTATTCTATTACATAGCATAACTAAAATAATTGAGTGTTTATTGCTATACATTTCATTTTTACTTTTTTTCTTTTCATCTTATTTTATTCAAAATTTAAATTCAGCCACATTCTCCACATTATTAAAAAAATTTATCATTTAAAAAAATATATATAATATTTTACTTAAATTCAAAAAAGAAAAATATTTCTCATAAAGTCTTCCCATAAAACATTACAATGCATCAATAGAAAAATAGAATCCAAAACACATGCTATTTTAGAAATACTAAATTTATAATAGTAGTATTAGTAGTAGTAAACATATCATACAACAAACTAATAGTTCTATAAAAAAAAAAATAATAATAATAACAAAAAAAAAAAAAACTAATAGTTATGGATATACTAACTTCATGGCAGCAAATTAGTAGTAGTAGTAGTAGAATATCAAACCAAACATATCATACAACGAACTAATAGTTATGGTCCTAAAAAAAAAAAAAAAAACTAATAGTTATGGATATACTAACTTCATGGCACAAAATCGAATGAAAAAAAATAGAGGTTATAGTGAATATTTAGTACATTAGAATTATCATCAAATTTGAGAAAATAATAGGATGTTAACGAGAGAGAGAGAGAGAGAGAGAGAGAGAGAGAGAGAGAGAGAGAGAGAGAGAGAGAGAGAGAGAGAGAGAGAGAGAGAGAGAGAGAGAGAGAGAGAGAGAGAGAGAGAGAGAGAGAGAGAGAGAGTCAAATTTTTTTTTTTTTGAGAAACAAGTGTCAATTGAATAAATTAATTAGTAACCGTTAACTAGAAAACAAAGAGGCTGATATTTGAAGAAGTAAAAAATTAATTAAAGATGACCTTACAAATGTCATTAAAAACTTTATAGTGCAAATAAATAAATCTTTAAATTCACTTAATTAAATCATATAATCAACAATTAAATAAAATCATACAAAATTTAAACCTAAAACTAATCAAACTTTAATCTAGAAAACCATATTTATTATCAAACCCAGAAGGAAGATGTTCTTCCGTAATAATAGAAATATATAAGAAATAAAGATGAAAAATTTCAAAATTCCTTTTTTTGACATTTCATTTAACATTATTTATATATAATAAAAATATTTTTTTTTTAAATCCTTAAATGGTTATGTACTTCACACACCATAACTTTTTATTTTTATTTTTTTATTATACAAGATAGAAATTCTATTTTAGCCTAATCTAAGTATATAAGTGTACGAAGCTCTTTCATAGGAACTTAACCCCCGCCCTTGCCCTCCACACACCATGACTTTTAATAACCTAATGAAATGTTCTAAGATTTTACCTCTCATTTAAAGCATTTGTTATGCAAATCATCAACCAGTAAAATATAATAATGGTAAAAAATGTTACAAATGAGATCATGAAAAAACTAATTAGTCACTATTATTATGGAATACATGTCTTAGTTTCTTATGCATCTAAGGAAATGAAATATATAGAGTTTACTTATTAAGGTATATGTAAAGATTCACATCAAAAAAATATGTAAAGGTTTTTTTGAAAAAAAAATATATGTAAGGTTTTTATTAACTTAAAAGACAATAACCAATTGTTAACAACTACAAAAGTTGCTACTCTATAAATCACACACAACACTATATTTAATACCCTAAACAACTTATGAATTACAACCCCTGAAAGAGAATCGCCAAATTTTTTAGACAACATCAAAATAAGGTATAAGAATTTTATTTTTTAACTTCCATAGAAAAAAAATATTACCCACATTATTTCAACCTTTATGGAAAAGAAGGTTGTAGAATGCAAAATGTGTTTAATTAATTGACTTAGAGATATAAAAATTAGTCAACTGGCTGTGGTAAATTCAAGGTTTCAAAATTTAAATAAAATAATTCTACAATAATAATAAAATTATTTTACAATGAATATGATTATGAAATGCATTACTCTTCATTAAATTAGTTCAAATGACAAAATAATAACAATAATAATGAGACCATGACTTGTTTGTATAATACGAATGAATAAAGGCAGCCTCCACATAACCATATTTTATAAGCCTGCTTTAGTTCCACTCAAAAACCTTAACTCTCCAGGTTGCATAGCTATATTTCACCCCAAAACGAACATGTTGCACCATCTCTGACCTCAAGCAGAACTGCTCAAGAATAAATCTATTTTTAAATTGCAACTCCCACCTAGTCCATCTTCCGTCAGGCTTCTGATCGAGCTACCGCTCCAACAAGAGCAACATGAAGGCCCAAGGCCGTTCTGTGAAACTACAGCCAATCTTTATGGAAGTCAAATAGCTGTCTCTTCATTCCCATTATTTCTGTCCATAACTTAAAATTTTATTTCAGTACTCTTGCATTGGAAACTGGCAATTCATGGTAATTTGTGCGTATGAATAATAAATAAAATTTTTTAACCCAAGAATTATGAATAAAACAGCCAAACCAGAAGGTAGCGGCATAAAGGATACCAATTTCAAAGAGGGTCAAATCAAATTAACAAAAATAACAGTTATACTGATACACAGCACCTCCCCACCTGTAAGTCTTGAAACTCTTTGCTTTATTAAATAATTTCTCTAGTCTTCTTGTCATTCCCATTTTTCCATTTTCAATTGTTGTTTCCCTTTCCTTTGCATTCTTTTTGCGTGTATGTGTGTGTGTGTATATATATATATATATATTTGTTTGTTTGCCAAAAGAAGAATATATTATATATATATATATATATATAAGGAAAAGAGAACACATATGTATAAATATGGCCATGCACAAAAAAAAAAAAAAAAAAAAAAAAAAAAAAAGAATTACACCATTAGCACTCACCTCGTCTAGGATGTGTCCCTCAATTGTCCATGCAATTGCATAGAATAGTCCGTGGAGAGAAAAACAATAGCATAGTGAGATGTCCAAGCCACACATGATATCTTGTTGCTTGCTCGAAAGGGATATCTATAAGGCGGAGAAGAACTGATCCCCTTGCAACCGGAAGAAACAAAAAAGCCAAGCAATCTAATCCGATAGTACCAAAGCGAAGTCCCAGTCTTAACATGATGAAACAACTGAAAATTTCAAAAAAAACTAGGAATCTCAACCAATGAAACCAATCTTCATGTACTGAAGATAAGGAGCTCTAAAAATTTTAAAGGGAAAATGCACACTCTGAAGAATTTAAATTTCTCACTTTACCCACTTGAGATAAGCTCCGTTTGTTTCTTATAATCCACCTCCATTAAAAAAACAAGTGTAAATATGTACTTTTAATTTGCACCTCTTTTGTGTCTCTCTCCTCACAACACAAAAAATAAAAATAAAAATAAAAACACAAAAAATAGATCTATCAAGGAATTTTGTAAATAAACAAGCTATGTGTCAAAACACTATCATTGAGTCTCTCTTAAACTTCCATCGTCTCTATAACTTCAATACTAAAGGTTAATTTTGAAAAGAAAAGAAATGTAGAGAAAAAATGGAAATGGAACAGAGAGTGATGGGCTTTGGGTTCTCTATAACTTTTATCTTAGTTTCTTCAATACCTCATACGATCTGGAGACTTTATGAATAGGCCAAGTTTTGGATTTAATTCCTTTTGTTCTTCTTTCACTTTTTATTTATTTATTTTATAAATATATACCACCTTTTGATTTTTTTTTATTTTATGTTTTTTATGTTTTTAATTGTGAAAATAGAGAGGTGGATTAGAGCATTTGCAATAGGCTCTCTAAAGCCTTTTTTGGAGAGCAAACACACCAAAAACACCCTCTAACAGCCTCTCTAACTCTAATTTTTTTTTTTTTTTTTTTTTTTGAGTTGCTATAGTAGCTTTCTTGAAGAAGAGAGCACCGTAGCAAATACTGTAGCAACTCCAAACATTTTTTTCCCTCACTCTCTCTTTTGCTTCTCATTAGAAAACAAAGTTAGATGAATGCCAACTCTCTCTCTCTCTCTCTGCCAAGCTGTGTGTGTGTGAAGTGAGCAAAGAGGAAAGAAAATAAAAACAAAAATGTAGACACAAAGGAGAAGTCAGAGAGTGGCCAGCTGTGTGTGTGTGTGAAGTGAGATGAAGAGGAAAGAAAATAAAAACAAAAATTTAGACACAAAGGAGAAGTTAGAAGATGTGTGGAAGAGAAACAAAAATGTAGATACATAGGAGAAGAGTGGGGTACGTGTGTGGATAGAAAAATGTATTTGAAAAAGTAGGTAGGTATGAGATAATTGTAATTGTTCACTTTCCAAATAATACAAAATTTTGGAGAAACTGCTAGAGATGCTCTTATGGAAGTTTAATGGAGATTATCTCAAGTGAGCAAGGCAAGGGAGTCAATTTCGTACTCAAGATCGTTTCGGTTTAGCCTAAAAAACGATATATTTCGGTACCAGTCAATACCAGTGTACCGTTTTAGAATTACCGCTACATATTATTTATATATTTATTAGTTAAATTTTATATAATTTATTAACAAAACTTAATAGTTTTTAAAAATGTATGAAGATCTAATTACTACTACATTAGAGCATTCCCATCAGATGTGCCAAATGCCAAATATTTGACATTTGACATTTGACATACCAAACACTAAAAATAGACCATCATGAGGTGTGTTAAATGCCAAAAAATTTTGAGACATGCTACAATACAATCTCATCTTTGGCATGGTACGGATGAAAATAACATTTGATTTTTATTATTTTTTATTCAGTTTCTTTCTCATTTCACATAAAATATCTCTTCATCTATACTTTCAACCACAACCACACATTTTGTATTTTTTTATATTGTTAGTTTTTTTAATGTTATTTTAATATTTGTATATATTATTTTAATGTATAGAATTAAAGAATAAAAGATGTAATGTACAGTGAATTGTAAAATATTATACTAAAATTAAAAAAAAAAAAAAAGTCTTTTTAGTATGTTAAAATGGCATATTTATAGAACATCTAATGATAATACTCTAACTAGTTTGCTACTAATAACAATAATAATCTCTTATATTAATTAAAATATTTGTACTATGAAGGATTGGGATCCAGTGCAATTCACCTAAGTCCCTCACTTTTTTTTAATTTTTTTATCTTCACCTTTTCATCTTTTTTTTTTTTCATTTTTTATATTTAATGGTTGAGATTTAAAATTATTTTTTACAATTTTAAATTTCAACCATCAATACCAACTGAATCAGGTGTACTGTCTCGGTACTAGGAATATATTCAGTTTACATCTCATAAATGTCTCTATCCTTTTAATATAACGATGATAAATATAATAATAATAAAAGTACCAAGCCGTGTGATGTCAAAAAGACAAAATTTGAAAAGTTAACTTCAGTGAGCCCATTGAAACGTCATTCATTCACATTGATTTGTCTATCCTAGGCGGACAAAACAAGAAAAGTATACAGAGAAGAGAAAGCATTTATGCTGGGTCAAGGTGAAGAAGAAGCGGCTTTTATGCTGGGACACAGGTGAATAAGAAGCGGTGGCAGCAGCAACTGGGAGTGGGTGATCGGCGCTGGGTTAGTGACTGGAGATATAACAGTGAGCTGTGAGGATGACAGTGCAGGTTATTAATATTTTTTTTGGTGTTAAACTTTTGAATCATAGATAAACAAGATAAAAAAAATGAGGGAAAGTGTTAACTTTTGAATTGAGGGTAGGAAAGATGAAAACGGATCTAATTTTAGGTGAGCTTACTGTGATTTCTCTAAAAGTTTTGTAAAGATGACACAAAACTACAAAAAAAATTACTGAAGTAGAATGATCAACAGAAAACTAGGCAATATAAATGTAGTACATGGTTTCTATTTAAAAGCAATACAATAAAGTCATAAACAAAGTAACACCCATTCAGCAAAAAAAACCAAAGTAACACCCAACCCAACAAAATATCGTATCACAGATCTAAGAGGTCCATGTCATCGGTTAACGTTCCTAAGATCACTGCAGTATAGACATAAACATCCCAGATAACAAACACGACAAAGAGGATTATGCCAATCAATTCAACAGCGGAAACTACCCCAAGTGGTCCATCCACAAAACGGGAAAAGTCCACAATCGGAATCTTGGAGTCTTCTTCCTGAAATAGACGAAGTTTTTATGTGACTCCAATTTAAGCAAATACATTATGGGCAATATTATATTATTCCTTTTGCAGCTAGCTATCTTATATCGTAAAAACAAAATGAAAACATGTAAAAGGAGTGCATAGATTAAAAAAATACATACTCTTGTAGTTGTAGTTGGTCTTCCCCAGAGATGAGAAAATATGGAATAGCAAGAAAAGCAACAATGATAATTGGGCCACTGTATAGCAGCAAATAACTCCCTGAAAATGCACATTTTTAAGTCGAACTATTTTGAATGCGACAACGAGTTTGAATTAAGAAGTGGCTACCTATTTCCTTGCATGGGTTGCTCCCTTTTTTGTAATTCCTACAGGCTTTCGTTGCACCAATCCGGTCAGCATAGAGTTCACTCCCGAAGTCTGTAGGAATGACAAAAAAGAGAGCAACCCATGCAAGGAATACAATCCACATGGTAAATTTAAGAACCCATTTAGCCAATGATACAAATTTGATGTTTTTCTTGTTGTTGTTGTTGGCATGAGCTACATTGGAATGAAGAAGAGGGTGAGAAGTATGTAAAATGTCATCGACGGCCATGACTATGAGAACGAGGAAAAGGAATCTGCAGCGCGCAAGAAGCACGGTGATGTTGTTATTGGAGATGATGGTGGCCATTTTCATATGGAACTGTACATACATACATATATATATATATATATAGGCGAATTCAATTATAATTTTTAGGGTAACTTGCAAATTATATCTTTAATATTTCGGGTTACTTGGATTTTACACCTTAAAATTTGAAAAATTGGATTTTATATCATAAATTTACTTCCGATGACAAAATCAATCCTTCCGTTAGTGGGTTGCTGACATGTCCATTAAGTGCCACATATTTAGCTGGAAGTATACTAATTGATCCAATTAAAATATGACATATGGATAAAATAAATCCGCATAAGATAAATAATTTAACGGGCACATCAGCAAACCATTAATGGAGGGTTTGCTTTTGCTAACAGAAGTAAACTTCAAGGTGTAAACTTTAATTTTTCAAACTTCGGGGTGTAAAATCCAAGTAACCCCAAATGTTAGGGGTGTATTTTGCAATTTATCCTAATTTTTAAAGAATAGTACATATTTTCTTAGCAAAAAAAAAAAAAAGAATAGTATGAGCCCGTTTAGTTGGAGATTTCTAATATCGTTGTTTAAAATTGTGTGAAAACTATGGTTTAAAAAATATTGTGGAAATACGTATTTTCAATTATATGAAAACTGTAATTTAAAAAGTGTTGTGAAAACACGTGTTTTCATTGTGTGAAAAAACATAATTGTATGTTTGGTATGTGTGTATTTTATTTTTAAAAAGCTAACAAGTGGGCCCTATGGTTAGAGAGAGAAGTCAGTTTTTGTTTTGTCTAATTGAGTGGACTCCATGGTTTTTAACATATTTACAAAAGTACTATTGAATAACGTTGTTTGAAAACTGAAAACTAGTTAGAAGAGTTTTTTAAATTCAGTGTTTAAACACCCTAAAATGAACAATGTTACTCAACCACTCTAGTAAAAAACACCCTTACTAAACGCATTATTTTTTTTGGAATCCATAATTTTCAGTGTTTATACACTAAAAACTGTTGTTCAGCACCCTAACCAAATTGATCTATATATTTGTTTTGCCTTTTGTGTGTACTTATGCGCATTAACAATTTCTCTAGAAGAAAAGTTTTTTGGGTCCGGTTATAACCATCTATTTTGAGAAAAATTTTATGAAAAATTAAAAAAATTATGAATTACTTTTTTATTTTTCTATAAAAAAATTCTAAAATAGTTTATTAATATATACTCTAAAATCATAAAATAATAAATCCCAATTTTTGTTAGCTGTCAACAAAAGGTCTTTGTTAACAAAAGTTCTTAATATTTAGCTGTCAACAAAAGGTCTTACCAGCACACTTTTTTTTCTTTTTTGGTAAAAGGGAAATATTATTAAACACAAAAGGAAACACTACACGGCAACAGAAGCCATACTGGCAGCAACACTAACCAGCACTCTTTCCGCACATAGTACAGCACCTTTTTTGCACAGTTTCACAGGCTGCACAGCCCACATAGGTAAAATAATATTTCCATCCCATTTTTTCAAAAGAAGTACCAAAATAAAAAGACCAAGAAAACCTTAAGTTTATGCAACTTATAAATGCTTTAAAGGGTAAAAAAGTGACTTCCTAACCTATAGCATCACACACTTTTATTGGTATTGACCAAGCAACAAAATTAGAAGACTCTACAAAACCACACAAACTCTTTTTCTTTTTTTTTCTTTTTTAATTTCTTAATGGATTTTGCTAACGAGTGTCCTTAAGACACTTATTAATAATCCACTTTAGGAAAGTTTTAATACCACTTTTATGAAAAATGAAAAAAATTGTTAAAATATTAATTACTTTTTTTTCATTTCCCAATTTCCATAAAAACTTTCTTTATATGGATTATTAACCAGTGCCCTAAGAACACTCATTAGTATTTTTCTTTCTTAATATATAGTACACATAAAATAAGATATGGGTCAAAATAATAAGTAGAGACAAAATAAACATTAGTTTCCCATAAAAAAAAAATAAATAAATAAACATTAGTTCAACGCCTTCTTGTGTTGTAGAGTTTTTCAGGCCTACCAGGAGTGTTCATAAAAAGGAGAGATGGTTCGCATCTCCCCGATTGGGACGGGACGTTGGGAACGGCTTTCGAGCTTCCCTGTTATATGTACTTTCAAGCCCACTACGTGACTTTTCTTCCGTCAAGGGCGGGGCAACTAGTTTATGAAGAGGAGATGATACGTTCATAACATTTTTATAATATTTTCATAATAAATCATAGGTGTTTAGCTGTTGTGGGGATCATTCGGTTGATAGGCCCACAGGATTTAGAATTGGTTGAGGATCGTTAGGCCGTTGGCCCATCCGAGGTCGTGCACCCGTCCGTGGACGCCATGCTCCTCGGCAGTATGCGTCCGAGGACGATCGCGTCCGAAGACGATCAGGACGTGGTCTCACCACGATCAGATCTCAGAAGTAGGTCATCTCAAGGGGTAGAGTAGCCGACTAAAGATGAAAGAGATAAGGCAAACAAATATCTGAAACTATAGCTGCCTCCGCATTAATGACCTCTCAACCAACTCTCTGGCCGCATTAATGTGGAGGTGATACCTGAGCAGTAGGGAAGCAGCCTTACAGCTGCCCATAGGAAGTTCCAGGAGGTGCCAGATGGGACAGAAAGAAATCCCCCGGACACAATCTACACGTGTTCGGCGAGGATGGATCGCGAAGGGGAGTATATAAACTAAACGAAGAACATGGAGAAGGGGATCGAGGAAAAAAAGAAGAACACATATAAAAACTGGAGAGAAAGAAGTAAGAAGGGGGAGAGAGTAACACTAGGGACTGAAGAAAAAAAACGTTGATTATACCAACAAAAAAGAAGGAAAACCTTGGATGGGCTTGAGATAAAATCTTGAAAGAAGGAAAACCTTGGATGGGCTTGAGATAAAATCTTGGAGGTAGATACCACAGTTAACCTAGTTCTTTACACCCACGCTCTACAAGTGATATTGTTAGGGGCCTTTTTACGTGCGAACCCGACACGGTTACGGTCCGCCACGAATCGCGTCCTTACAGCTGTTATTAGTTCAAATTTGAACCTAATATTAAGATTACTTTTTTGCTCCAATAATAACAATCAATAACAACATGCCACTTAAAATTTATTGTGAAAATATTGTAAAAATATTGTGAATGTATTATTTCTTTTATGGTTTACTCAATTCAACATTTAAAAATCGTGCCCGTTCTAGTAGTTGAAAACAGTCACACACCATTACTGTTATTAACTGCCATGGTATACCTAACATTAATAAGTAGGGACAATTGCTCAAAAAAAAAAAAAAAAAGTAGGGACAAAATAAACATTAGCTTCCCATAAAATAAAAATAAATAAATAATTTAATAATAATAAACGTTAGTACAACGCCTCTTCTTGTGTTTTTCAGGCCCACTAGGCCACTAGTGTTTTTGGACTTCTTGAAACGCTTTCGTGTTGTACAGCGCCTTCTTGCGTTTGGATATCGTTTATTTTGTTGAAAACTGAAAACAATTAAAAAAATAATTTTTGATTACTATTCATACAAAAAAATACTGTTCATTTGCCTATTTGCACTGTTCATGAACATGAATAGTGCAAGAGGCGTTGGTCCTTAAAAAAAAAAAAAAACACAAACGCAGCTCAAATAATCTGAATCCAAACGCATACTTCAAGTATTTTGGTTGTTGGTTTTGCTCATTAATTATTGTGTTGGGTTTCTTGGGAAAATTTTCCGTTTGGTTACCCAGAAAATGCAAGGATTTTTTTTTTTTTTGTCTGTTTGTTTATGGTTGGATTCATTTGGATTTTTGCATCGCGTTGTTAGTTTTTAGTGTTTCTTTGGAAAGAGATTCTTGATTTTCCTAGGGAAATTTCGAATAACCTGAAAATAAAAAATGCTATAAAAATATATATATAGATTTATTTTAATTTTAGTTAAAAGACATTAAATAGTTAATAGCACATGTCACTATATAATTGGTCCAACTAGCAAATGTCACAATATGATGTGGCACTTAACGGACACATCAACAAACCACTAACGGAGGGTTTAATTTTGCTAACGGAAGTAAACTTCAAGGTGTAAAATCCAATTTTTCAAACTTCGAAAAAAATACACCCCAAACGTTAGGGGTGTATTTTGTAATTTACCCTAATTTTTAAGAATAGTACATATTTTCTTAGCAAAAAAGAAAAAGAAAAAATGAATAGTATGAGCCCGTTTAGTTTGAGATTTCTAATATCGTTGTTTAAAATTATGTGAAAATTGTGGTTTAAAAAGTATTTATAAAGACATGTATTTTCAATTATATGAAAACTATGGTTTAAAAAGTGTGGTGGAAACACATGTTTTCAGTATTTATAAAGTAAAAAATGTGTTTGGTACTATGTTTCAGTGTGTGAAAAAACATAATTGTATGTTTGGTATGTATGTGTTTTATTTTTAAAAAGTTGACAAGTGGGCCCTATGGTTAGAGAGAGAAGTCAGTTTCTGTTTTGTCTAATTGAGTGGGCCCCATGGTTTTTAACATATTTACAAAAGTGCTATTGAACAATGTTGTTTGAAAACTGAAAACTGAAAACTAGTTAGAAGAGTTTTCTAAATTCAGTGTTTAAACACCCTAAAATGAGCAATGTTACTTAACCACTCCAGTAAAAAACACCCTTACTAAACGCATTATTTTTTTTGGAATCCACAATTTTCAGTGTTTATACACTAAAAATTGTTGTTCAGACACCCTAACTTGGCCTATATATTTGTTTCGCCTTTTGTGTGT
Source organism: Quercus lobata (assembly GCF_001633185.2). Classification (NCBI taxonomy): domain Eukaryota; kingdom Viridiplantae; phylum Streptophyta; class Magnoliopsida; order Fagales; family Fagaceae; genus Quercus; species Quercus lobata. The sequence goes on along the minus strand of NC_044907.1, from coordinate 18,426,277 downwards.
ACTTACACGCACATTAATTTTTTTTTTTTTTAGTTGTCAACAAATGTGAAAATAGTCAAATCCAATGTTTTGGCAAAGTTTATGGCAAGTTAGCACTATTTCGAAAATATTTAACAATTTATCACTTTTTTAGTACTCGAATTTCACAAAATTGAATTCTAAATAGTACTCGAGTTCCTAGTGAGTATGCCAGTATGACACTGTGTTCTTAACTCAAGTTTTGTGAACTCGAGTACTGTAATAGTGTAATAACTAGTTTATTCCAAAGGAAAAAGAGAAACTTACAGATTTGTCAAACTTGAGAAATCTAGAACAGTTTGGAAGTGAAGTGGATAATTTGAAAGTTTGTTGGTGGCTTAATTGGGTGACGTTGTAATAAATAAAAAAAAAAGTATTCAACCATATGTCTTTATGTCATTGAATTGTAATGTAAAGGGAATCTGTCGTAGAATATGTAGTATTAATTAGGTGATGACTTTTTTTTTCTTTTTCTTTTTTTTCTTTTTGGCTGAGAAATTAGGTGATGACTTTAATTGTGGCTAATACAATACTCGAGTTCACAGAGGTGGAGTTCAGAAAACACAGTAGTTGAGGTCTCAAACTCAAGTACCAGGCAGCATTTTTTTCCAAAATCTAGCTTAGCTAGTGGCAGACTCGTTATGAAGTCGAATTCACTAAAATCGAGTACTACTTAGAATTTGATTTTGTAAGAGCACTAAAAGTTGTATATTGTTAAATATTTTTGAAACAATGCTAAATTATCACAAATTTTACCAAAATGTGGTATTTGGTTATTTTTACATGTGAACAGAAGGTCTTTGTCAACAAAAAAACTTAATATTTAGCTATCATCTTTATATTTAGAATAAGTCTAGTGCCACATATTTTGGCATAGTAAATGTCACAACTTGATACATGACAAATGATGATTAATAGAAGAATGATGATAGGTTCATGTAGAGACACATTTTTACCAACTATAACTTGCCATATGATGAATCATGGCATTTGTTATGCCAAAATTTATGGCACCTGACTTATTCTTATATTTAGCTGTCAACAAAGGTCTTGCCAGACGAAAATTGTATGTTGTACCCGGCATGTATGCCGGGTCTCTCACCCCACAATATGTGTGAGTGACCCGGAATATATGCCGGGTACACCATGTGCCAGCTTGCCAGCACTCTCTCCGCACATAGTACAGCACCTTTTTTTGCACAATTTCACAGGCTGCATAGCCCTCGTATAATAATATTTCCATCCCATTTTTTCATAGGAAGTACCAGTTCCCCACACCCACTATCTCTCTCTCTCTCTCTCACACTCATTCAATCCATAGCGCAAATCCAGGAAAATTTTTCAACAGGACCAAAAACTACAAACCGAAACCCAAACCCAAACCCAAGGCACACAACCCCAAACTTAATAATTTTTTTTTTTTGTGGTTAAACCCAAACTTAATAATTAAACGCACCCAAACACCACCCATTCCCCCATTCCCATACCCACCCTCTCTCTTTCTCTCTCTAATTCAACTCATAGCGCAAATCTAGGAAAATTTCTCAACAGGTTCGGAAATTATGATTTTCTTTTTCTTTTTTTGATTCGTTGTTTGAGCTGTTTTTTTGTTTGAGATTTTTTAGTGTATTTTGTTTTGTTGTGTTTCTAGGGTTTGTTATGTGATTGTGATCTTGAATCCGAGTAGAGCTTGTTGTGGAGATTTTTAATTTTGGTTTTCTTTTGACAAATCTTGCTTTATCCTCTGTTTGGTTGCTGAGATAATGAAATGAAATCATTGAATCTTATGTATTTTCTTGCATTTTTCCCAGCGATTAAAGTCAAGCTGAAAGATTTGCTTTTAAAATTAAAAAATAATAATAATAATAATTTTGACCTTTAGATCGTTGGACTATTAATTTTTTCTCTATTGGGTTTTTGTGATTTGCAGTAGAAGCTTGACGAGGAGGATGATGGGCGAGAGATTGAGAGAGAGGTGAGAGATTTGTTTTTGAAAAAGAGAGAATGAGTGAAACGGAGCAGGAAAAAAGAAATAGAAAAAAGAAAGAAATATTATTTTAATGAAAGTTGGGAATAAAAAATATTAAAAGAGAGAATGAGTGAAACGGAGCAGGTGAAAAGAAATAGAAAAAAGAAAGAAATATTATTTTAATGGAAGTTGGGAGTAAAAAATATTATTTACTTTTAGTTTTGAATTACTGTATACAGTCATAAATAGCTGTATTTTAGGTATTAGTGACGTTAAAAATAATAATATAGCTATTTAGGTGTGTATCACTTTTTGACAATTCCATCTAGTTGTGTTATTTGATATAAGATCTGATACCCCAAGTTATGTTACAGTAGGAATTTGGTGATGGTTTTGGCTTGTAACCTTCCAAATTTGGTAGCCAGCGAGTATATATAGATCAATGTGCAAGTTAACTATAATGGTTCTCTTTGTTGATAAGTTGAAAATATTTTTTAATGTACTTGTCTTAGTAGTTGAGTCACACTCTGTCATAGAAGAAACTAAACTGTATTAGCCTCATGGTTTAATTAGAAAGTAAAAAACAAAATTTCATACCAGGTACGCTCTTGTGGCAACTAATAATTAATGGTACAAATCATGCCATCAGGTCTTTTCCATTTTTCTTTTGTAGCAGTCTCAGAGGACGAGTGTCAAGGAAATTCAAAAAATCCATTATCTCAACTATTGATGAAGGAAAATTATTGAATACTTTAGAAGTACCATAAATGCGTACTCCTCTCTCTTTCACATGAATTATGTCTCATTATTATGTGAGAGAGGGAGTTGTGGTATTCCGGAAGTATTTTGTAATTACTCATTAATGAAGCCCATTTGGCCATTATCCCACCCTTTGCTCTGAACTATCAATATCATCTGTACATGATATGAAAACATACTTTCTCAATCATTTGAACTTATCAATGCTAAACTGTCTTGCTCTCTTGCTTCTCTCTCTTGATGTTGTAAGGTATTAACAATATCAGAAGTGAGAACTTGGCCATCTCCATTGGCAAAGTTCGTATAAACTTCAGTATCTTTCCACTTCTATTTGATCAATCTCACCTTTAAAATACCCAATTTCAAATGGAAATGACTTTTTTTTTCTTGTCAAGCCTTATTTCCACTTGCTTTTAAGATATACCCATTTATATTTTACAAAGGAAATTATGTTGTAAATTCAAATATGTATCCCCTGACTTAATGTTTATCTGTAGCTGGAGTTCCCCCTAGACTTTACCATTGACAATAACTTTGATCACGAGAAGTAATGGAAATTGTAGAATAGGGCATTTGGGTGTTTCTCTCGGCATCTCAAGACTGTTGAGATTGTTGGCTTTGAAGCAAAGTGTTTTGGGTTGAAATATTTAACTGGACTTGTACAATTTCCGCTTAAGCATGCAAGGGTGCTTGAGAAGGTAGTTATATATGGAAAAGCTGAGGCTAGTAATCAAACCCCAACTCTTTTGGAGGCATGCAGATTACTTGAGGTCATTTACTGTTTTTATCATACCAATTAAAGATCCTCTCCAAATGCTGTGGTTGTGTTCTCCTGGGGCTCTATCAGAACTCTCATAAACAACAGTTTCATAATTACTATTGCTTTAATTCATGCTTAGAAATTTTCCTTCTTTTAAGAGGACTCTATGACCAAGCTTTTCAATAGCCTACGCTCAAAATGTTGTAATGTCATCTTCTTGGTATTAAATTATTAATACAACATCCAATTTGTGGATATATGTTACAGTGATGCCATTTTCTCTTGTCTAATCTCTTTGCTTTTAAATTTGGAGTAGTTTGATTCAAAGTTCTCTGAACTAAATATCAAACGAACTTTTGGTTTGAAACTTTGAATGGCTTGTGCCTTGTTGAACAGATCAAACAATAAAATGACTTCAACATACTAGAAAACGTTTGCTATAGACTTATAATCAAATGCTATTGTTATTCGTGTAAATGCTTTGATTGGATGATATGAAAAGCTTTAGGAAGAGGGAAATAGGGAATCATTTCTCATCTCAAGGATCCAATTTGGCATTATCACTCAGTTCCATTTTGATTTCTGTCCCTTTTTTCAATATGAATGACTATTTAACTTATGTAAACAGTTCACTAATAGTATTAGAGATTGGTTTTATTTTTTTGGTCAACTGGTAACATGACATGCTGTTCTCCAACTTTTTCAAAAAAAAAAAAAAAATCTTTTACATGTTATAAAATTGTTTGTTAAAAGTATTCTGCATCGTGCTATTTGATTGAAGCATGATTAAGTCTTTAGAACATGAATTTCAGGACCAAAACAGATCACCTAAATGCAATTTTTTTTCCTCTTTTTGAGAAGAACCTGAATGCAAACTTGGTTATTCACTGAGTATTTGATTATTTGGTACTAAACAAAAAGAGAATTAAGAAGGCACTTGTCTTGATTGTTTAAAGAAAAAGAAATAAAGGAAGAAAACAAATCTTCTTATTTTGGTTCCTGTAAGTATACAAGTCATTTGATGATTGATATTAGAGACAGAGATGAACTAGTAATTGATATTTGACACATAAAGAGTGTAATCTCGGTATCACATATAAAATTTTATCAATTGCTTTGCATGTATTCTTAATTCAAAGATATTCCTCAATTGTTAATTTTTTTTCTTTCTGTATATGATACTGTTTGAACTTTTAGTATTTTCTCCATTATTTATGGTTTTTTTTTTTTTACCCTTAGACTAAGATTGTTTTTTACCATTAAAGTCAAAACAAAATATTTTTCTTTTCATTAGAACCAAATTGTTTACTAATCTTACTCCTTTGCTTACTATAAATACCATCTTTTACTTGTAAATCTTTATTCATTAATGTTAAGCAAAATTCTTAGTCTATTCTTATCTTTTTTTTCTTCATTTCTCCCTTCCTTCTCTTGGAGGTTTGGCAACCCCAAATTAGCATATACTTCCTCTCAAAAAAAAAAAAGAAAAAAAAAAAAGACAAACAAACAAACAAACAAATTAGCCATATGCTTCACAATCCCAGGAAAGGATCCCCTCCCATTCTAAATCCTCCAATTTTTTTTTTTAAAAAAATTTATTCATTAATAAGACATGTAATATTAAAAAAAAAAAAAAAATCTATGCAAACCATATAAAATCAAATAAATACTACATGTCTTACTTCTATCTAAAAATTGGAGCTAATCCCCTAAAACCCCAAGCAATCTAGTTCTAAACACTCTCTTGTCTACTATAGGACAGGTTGACCTCATCTCCCCTCTTCTCTCCTCTCCCCCCACCCCCCAACAAAACCCCATCCACCAAAAAATAAAAAAGTGTTAAAGACAACTTAAAACTCATGTTGGATAAAGTGAGGCCAACTTGATATTGGAAACCAACTCATGAAATCATTAAAGTGGATGAGCCTTGGTGGAGATATTAGCTAGCTAATCCTGTGAGTAGGCAGCTCATAGTTGTAAATTAAGTACCTTGAAGCAAATGATCATGAAAGAAGTGGTAATCAATCTCAATATGTTTAGTATGCATATGAAAGATATTATTGTGGGTATCTTAACAGCATTTCAATGGTCACGGTGGATTGAAGTCTCTGTGAGACAATCAACTCCAAGATCTAGTAGGAACCAACGCAACCAAAGAGCTTGGTTGTGGGCTTGTGGTGCTAGAAAGTGCATGATATTTTGCCTCAATACTAGAGATAGTAATGCCAATTTGTTTCTTGTTGTGCTAAGAGATAAGGGAATCACCAAGAAATAAGCAATACCTTGTAGTGACCAATGGTCAATGAGATTGCCTATCCAATCTGCAATTTAGTAAGCTGGAGAGTCAATGGAGAACGACAGGAAAAGAGAAATCTATGGAACATGGTGTCTTTCAGATACTGGAGGACTTTGGGAGCATTAGCATACTGAGAGGACCGTGTTACAACCATGAATTGACTGACATTGTGAATTACATAGGAAATATCTAGGCAATGAGATAGACTAGAGTCCCAACTTGTTATCTATAGAGGGTTGCATGAAGAAGAGGTTCTCCACTAAGTATACCATGTTAAAAGTTTGATTTTCTTATCGTATAAAATAGCCTAAAGTATTATACAAGGGACTATTTTATAAAGAAAGAGGTTCTCCAATATGAGTGTAATAAAAGTAAATGTAGTACAATAATACAAAAATCTTAAACCCCGTTGAGACTGTATTGTAACAAAATGTATCTTATTTATCTGTTTGTCACTCTTTTATTTTCCTTTTAAGAGCTTAGAGGTTAGAATAAATAATTCCACTATCATCTCTAGAATCCCTATTAAAGATCAAGGAACCCAATAATAATAACTTAAAAGTGCATATACACATACATATAATTGTATGTATATTGTTATCAATATTTATTCATATAAATAGAGAGTATTTAGCTTTTAAGATAATTGATTACATTAAGGGGAAGATGAGATGATGAAGGTGGTGCCTACAGATCAAAACTATGGCTGTTGAAATGGAAGATTGGATGACGGCGTTGTCTCATAATATTCTGTGACCTGATTTCTTTAGCAACGCTTGTCTAAAGACCTAGAGGACCACACACAATAACACCAACATCAACGTAGCCCCATTTCTCTGATATATCCCCAAAGATATCTGCAACATGACAAAGGAAAGGCAATCAAGAAAGCCTTTGGTGTAATACAACTAAAGAGGTTAAACTTTGTTATAAAGATTTTTTTCTTCCTGTTTCTTTTAGTTTTACTCCATCCATTTATGTCAAATATTTTGGTCACAACTTGTCCTAAGCTTGGTAAATAGAGGAGGGTTGTGGTAGATTGATGGCTTATGTGAAATTTAGTCACTATAGACATGTACACATTAAGGTGCCCCTTACAAGTAAAAATACACGTGGCCAACCTTGACTAGTCTATTGTTATTGTTGGGACTAAATTTGGTTGTCGTCATCATCATTGTCATTCTTGTTGTTATATTATTCTTTTAATTTATGTTTTGAACAAAAGTTGAGATGCTATACCTTTGAAGTTTGGTCTTGAACCATAATAAGTATTGACTGAACTTGCAAGTTTTTGCTGACATGACTCCATGTGAGCTAAAATTTCATTATGTTGCATCTTCTCAACCATTATCCTATTATCCTTGCATGTCTCCCTTGCTGCATTTCGTCTTTCCCAAAGATGCCACAAACCAACCACAACACCCCCAAAGATAAAGACACTTGCAAGCATGCAGATTAGAAGGAGAAGCCCTTTGTACCACCATGGAGATATGTCATAAGGGTTTATGTAGAAAGTATCCAGTAAATACAGTAAGATAACAAAGCCTAGTGTAGACGAGATAACATATAGTCCAGACCATATATTATTTCCTATACCAACCAAAACTGACATGCTGCAACTGTTAGACACAGGAGGAGAAGAGTTTGTAGCCTCGTGTACTTGACCCTCTTCCTGCAAATAAGTAACAACTATTAAATGTCACAACAAGAACATGATAACTTTAAATACAAAACAAAATAATAAGGGTTTGAGAGCATTACTAAGCATACCAGTGGAGGTTGTGATTCTTGAGTGACAAAAATGTCAATCTCAAGATTTAGTTTATCCAAAAAAAATGGATAGATTGATTCCAAATCATTGGTATAAAGAAGAGGAAGCTCGTTTGATCTTTTCACAGCCCAAACAATCAAAATGTTTCGAGGCAAACAAGATTTTCCTTCCCTAGTACGATGGAGAATGTCACTCAAGATAGCCAGAAATGGTGAAATTCCTACGCCTCCTGCTACTAAAATAAGGTTTTCATACCTAGAGAATCAAATGGTGAAGTCAGTTCATAAAATAAAAGATAATATGAAACTTAAAATTAAGCCTGATATCTAGTAAATTCTAGTAAAATTGATTGTTTGGGTGCATACATCAAGTGATATGGTAATTCATGCCCATAAGGCCCCTCAACAGAAGCTGTTATCTTTGTTTGAGGTTGGAGATGTAGGTCAGCTTCAAAACTATTCAGGATATTTCCTCTGAGCTTTTCTGTCCATTCCCCAATAACCTTAATGAGAACGGATAGATGATATTTACCATCCAGAGGACTAGATGAAACACTGAAAGGATGCCACTGCAGCCAAGATAATTCCCGAACTTGAAGGAAAATAAAACTGAGGGCATTGTACTGCAGATCTACATCGTTGAAGAAAAGTGTCATAGCTATGGTAACAACATAAAAACAAGGAATCTACAAATTTGTGGGGAATTAGTATTACTTGCAGGTTTTGAAAGCAGCAATTCCACAGTTCCACAAGAAAGGCACTTGATTGAAATGATATCAAAGGTCTTTCGTGATTGGCAGAATCTTAGAAAGCGATTTAGAATGAAAAGAAATATTCCTCCAGCAGATACACAGAACAAGAAATGCCCAACATGCAAAGCTAAAAAGACAATAAAGATTACATATAGTTGATGAGTGTAAAAGAATAACTCAAACTTCTTCTTTCTCACTGGATGAAGTGATGTCATCCACATCAATAGACCAACTGCCAGACTTATAATGCCTGGAAAATGAGAAACACCGAGATCTACCCACTGAAACATCTGCATCAAACAATTAGAGATATAAGCAGCGTCATCTTCATATGACCCTATATTTCTTTCCATGAAGGTATTCTTAGATACATTCTATGAAGGAAGAAAAAGCATATGGTTTAGGACATTGACAAGGGTTACAAAAGGAGATGGGTTGCTCGTCTTTCTTTTGTGATGCTACTCGATGACTTAACTTACCTCTCAATTAAGTCTTGAAGAAGAGGATGAAATTAGTTACAGCCTACTTCTACATAATTTAAAAATTGCTTGAATGGAAATTGGAACAGATTTTGAGTAATAAGCATCAAATTAATTAGAGATACATATAAACCCATATCAGCTTGGCTTCTTCCAAAACCAAGGAAGCATTCTGACCTATGCATGCATACAGAAATACCAAGCACTACATAAGCTAAAAGATTATGACTACAAACCAAGACTAAAGGGACTCACTTCTATGCTCATGTTTTTATTATCATGAACTAGTTAGAATCATGAATGTTTTGTCATGTGAATAAGACAACATGGACAGGAGCCAAAGTTCATCAAACAAGTCAGGTCAATGACTTGTAAATTAGCACCATGCTTTCATAGTTTGTGTGTGCTAAGCAATTATTAGCGACCACATGATTGAATCAAGAAGAAGATATATTAAAAAGTAAAAAAGGAAGAAGATATTTGTAGCAACAATCATTATACAATCACCAAACGGCCTTAGCAAGAATATCAATATGATCTATCCAATGATCAAGAGTTGTTGAAGTAGAAGAATTTGCATCATAACATAAAAGGTTGTCAATAGGTATTTTAACCACAAAACATTCACAAAATCCCATTCTAGAACTGTTTATAGTGTCGTGCTTGTGTCTTTGAGCAATCACTATGTTATCTATATCTATATATATCAAAAAGTTGAAACATAGTATTTATTGTTATTATGCTCCAATTAAGCCACATCAGCAGTTATATCATTAACATTTTTTTCCCAAATTTTATATGATTTTTTAACATTTAAAGTGAATTAAAAACTCTATTAAATACAATCAAAATTTCATATTTATCTTGTTTTTAACTATTCTTATTTATTATTAAATTTTCAATTCCATTTTAACTTTTCATATCCCCACTACTCTCTACTTTAACTTTCTTCAAACTTTCTCATTCCATTTTAAATTTTCATATCCCTATTACTTTCTACTTTAATATCTATATTTTTCTATCCCTTTATCTTCCTTAATTTTGAATCTTCTTATTTTTATTCTTATCCTCATACTATACATTTGTCATTCTTTCTCTCATATATTCCATGCATAATTTTCTATTTTTTCCACAAACAAAAGGCTCTCTCTCTCTCTCTCTCTCTCTACTTTAGGTTGATGAACATTTGTATTCTTTAGAATCCTCCTTTGAGTTGATATGATTTTTTTTTTTTTTGAGAAAGGAATGAATCCACTTTTATTAAGAAAACCAACTTTAAGTCGTTACATCAACATATACCAAATAAGAAATGTCTGGCGGAACCGATTCCATCCAAACGGACAAAGGTGAAGAATTTCTTGCTCTCCTAGCTAAAGCATGAGCAACTCCGTTGCCTTGCCGCCTCACGTGAGAGAAAGAACAGGATTGAAACCAACCCCTAAGCGACATGCAGTCTTTAACAATATGTCCAATACTGGACCTGTCTGGGCAGCCCCCTGTGAGGGCCTTAACAACATTCTCTGAATCCCCTTCAAAAATAACCCTTCCCAAACCCAATTCCTCCATGAAGATCATAGCCCTTCTAGCTGCCAACGCCTCAAGAATCTCCACCGTTTGAGGCATGACGATTTTTTCTGTTAGGGACGCCATCACCTGTCCCAGTTCATTCTGCACAACGACGCCAATTCCAGCTGCATCTTCCTCTGCAAAATAAGCCCCGTCGAAGTTCGCTTTGTACATCCCAGGTTCCGGTGGTGTCCAACGCTGTGACTGAGGTTGTGATCTCACTGGCATGTTCTTTGGTTTTGCCTGAAACTCATATAGAATAGTTTCTGCCGTGTCCACAATCTTCTCAGGTGGTAAACACTGCTCCTTGAAGTGGCATTTGTTTCTTCTGCACCAGACCAGCCATGCGACCACTATGAACAGCTCTACATCCTCATCGCCTTGTTTTACAGCAGTCAAAAGATCACTAAAAGACCCCAGGTGCACTTGAGTTTGTTTGAAACTATTAAAGCCACGAGTCCAGCAGCATTGACTTTGGGCACAGTCCCAAAGTGCATGTAGCACGGTCTCCCTGCTTACTCCGCATCTGTTACACACAGGTGAGTTTACCACATTCCGTCGATGGAGGTTCGCCATGGTTGGTAAGGACTCGGTACAAGCTCTCCAACAGAAATTTTTGATTTTGTTTGGAATCCTCATCTTCCAAAGTCCCTTCCAGAAACTTCGTAGATTGCTACTGCTTGACCCCGACGCATCTCCCCTGTTTTCCCACTCTTCCAATAACTGATATCCCGTCTTCACCGAGTAGTTTCCGTCCCTAGTTCGTGGCCACACTAAGCAGTCCCTCTGCACCGATTTACATAAAGGAATGGCTTTGATTTGCTGAGCCAAGAAAGGTGCAACTGTTAAGTCAATTTGCTCCTCATTCCACTCCATTGTGACCGGATTTATAAGTGAGGAAACAGTAGAATCATCCTCTGATCCTGGTGTGCGTGGAACAGCTCCATTCGGGAAGCATCCAGGAATCCAATTGTCATGGAACACCCTAATCTGCATGCCATCACCCACTCTCCACAACATTCCTTTTTCAATAACATGTCTAGCTTTGAGCAAGCTCTGCCAAGCAAAGGAACCTGTGGAACATTTAGCTTCAAAAACCGATCCTGAAGGGAAGAATTTGGTGCTAAAAACCTTGTACAGAAGGGACTCCTTTTCAGTTTGTAATCTCCAAATTTGTTTAGCGAGCATGGCTTCATTAAATCTAACCAAATCTTTGAATCCCATTCCCCCCTCCGCTTTTGATTTGCACAAGATTTTCCAATTTTTCCAATGGATTTTCCGCTGCCCCCCTCGCTCTCCCCACCAAAATTTTCTAATTAGCATTTCAATCTCTTTGCATAAGCCCACCGGTAATTTAAAGCAAGTCATTGCAAAAGTAGGGATCGCTTGGACCACTGCTTTAAGCAAGACCTCTTTCCCTGCTTGAGATAAAAGCTTCTCCTTCCACCCTTGAAGCTTCGCCCACACCCTTTCCTTAATATAGTTTAAGCTCTCCTTTTTATTTTTCCCCACAACTGCAGGCAGCCCAAGGTACTTCTCATACTCCTTTATTTCGGCAACCCCTAAAAGGTCCATGATTTCCTTCCTCATGTCAATGGACACAGCTTTACTAAAGAAAAGCGTTGTCTTCTCCCGGTTTATTTTCTGGCCGGATGCATGCTCATAGCTAGTTAGGATTTTTTGGATGGCTTGTAGATCTTCCTTCCTTGCACGGCAGAATAATAAGCTGTCATCTGCAAAAAATAGGTGAGTAATTTTTGGCCCATTTTTGCATAATGAAAAGCCTCTGATACTGTCTTCCCTTGCAGCCTTCTGAATCATTCGGTTTAACCCTTCCGAGCATAATAAGAACAAGTATGGTGACAATGGGTCCCCTTGGCGAATTCCCCTAGAAGGGAAAATTTCACCCTTAGGTTCCCCATTGACCAATATTGAGTAGGACACCGTGCTAATACACTCATGAATGAGCTTCAGCCACCTATCACAAAACCCCATCTTCCTCATAATTTCCACCAGAAAAAGCCATTCCACCCTGTCGTACGCCTTGCTCATGTCCAATTTGAGGGACATAAAACCTGCCTTCTTAGACTTGTGATTCTTCATATGGTGGAGCAACTCAAACGCCACCAGAATGTTATCTGAAATAGTTTTATTAGACTGGAAAGCACTCTGTGAGTCAGAGATAATAAAAGGCAGGACTTTTTTGAGCCTATTTGCAGCAACCTTAGATACAATTTTATAAATAACATTACAAAGAGAAATAGGGCGGAATTCGGATACTACAGATGGACTTTTAACTTTTGGGATTAAAGTTATAAAAGTACGATTAATGGAAGAAGGGATTGAACCTGAGTTTAGGCAATTGAGGACTGCCTTTGATACATCCTCACCAATAGTTGGCCAAAATTTTTGGTAGAACAACGGAGGTAATCCATCTGGTCCAGGTGCCTTGAGTGGTGCCATTTGTTGAAGAGCTTCCTCCACCTCTACCTGGACAAACTCTGCTGCTAACATTGCATTTTGGTCCTCCGTAATAACAGTGGGGACTGTCATCAGAACTTCTTCCAAGTTTGATGGAGAGGCTGAGGTAAAAAGGTTCTGGTAGTATTCTATCAAAATCCTTGATATCTCCTCCTCATCTGTGCATACCACTCCCGCCTCATTCTTCAATTCTTCAATTCTATTTCTCTTATATCTATGTGAGGCCTTATTATGGAAGAATTTTGTGTTTTGATCCCCTTCTTGTAACCACAAAGCCCTTGACCTTTGTTTCCACATCTTTTCCTCCTTTATCAACAAGCCATTTATCTCCCATTTCAACCGATTCACCGTTTCCAATGTACCCTCCCTAATTGCTCTCATTTCGGCCTGCCTTAGCTGCTGCTTTTTTTCTTTTAGTGCACTGGTAACATTGCCAAAGGATGTCCGGCTCCACTGTTTAAGCTTTGCCTGACACACCTTTATTTTACCTTCCACTTGGGCCATTGGGTTACCTGGACAAACCCTCCTCCAAGCATAATCCACAACCTCACCACACCTCCCATCCTCCAACCACATATTCTCAAATCTCCAAGGTTTCTTATACTTCATTTGGACCCCTTTTAGAAGGATGAGCAGTGGCTTATGATTCGAGGAACCACATTCTAGATGCACAACCTTTGTTGCCGGAAACTTTTCTATCCAATCAATAGTAGCAACTGCACGATCAAGCCTTTCCCATATAGAATTACCCCCTCTAGAACCTCTATACCACGTGTACTTTCCTCCCACATAACCCAAGTCCTTAAACTCGCAATCATCAAGAACTTCCCTAAAAGCTTCCATCTGTCTAGTTGGCCTAAGCCTTCCCCCCAATTTTTCATCTGCCTTCAATATTTCATTAAAGTCACCTGCACACAACCATGGAAGGGTGAATTTATTTTTTAATCTCCTCAATTTATCCCATGACTCATTGCGAATTCTAGTATCTGGTTCTCCATAAAACCCAGTAAACCTCCATTCATCTTCCAACCCTTTATTCAAGATCACATCAATGTGGTTGGGGGAATATGTGTCTAGGGAGATATTACATTCCTCTTTCCAAAAAATAGCCACCCCTCCCCCTCGGCTTATTCTTGAGACTTCTATCAACCCTTTAAATCTGTAACGCATTTTAATTTCCTCCAGCCTAACTTTGTCAAGCCATGTTTCGGCTAGGAACACGACTAAGGGATCTTGTGCCCGGATTAAGTCACCAGGCTCCTGATCTGTCTGTGGGTTCCCAAGCCCACGACAGTTCCAACATAAGATGCTCATTGCCTCTGGCAGGGCTGAACATCAGACCCCGCCAATTCAATTGTAGTAACTTGATCCTCATGAGAAACCTGCTTCTTCTTTTTTGGTAACTCAAGATTCACCAATTCAGTACCCGGACGTTTGAGAGAATTCAATGGAGGACACGTAGGTAGGCTGTTTATTTTCTTGCGCACTACCCTCTTCCAAGTAGAGTTTACATTCACGGCCACCCCAACCAAACTTTTCTGCTCCTTATTTTGTTCATCTATCACGTTAGGTTCAAGACTATTAGGGTTATCTTCATTAAGTGCCACGTATTGCTGAGTTTCCATTTGTTTTCCACACGCCTCCTTGTCATGCAACCCATTATCTGTCATAATCCCACAATAATTGGAGTTTCCCTTAAATGCACCCTCCGTTTCCTCAATTTGCACTGAACCAGCTTTGGAATCTTTCTCCAAGTCAAACTTATTTAATTCCAAATCAATCTCACGTAATTTTGCATTAAACAGCTCCCCTTGAAAACCGGCACCCTTCCCCACCTGAATTAATTCTGCCTCATCACTCCTTGACCCTTCAGCAATCTCACAGAATTCCTCATTTAATAATTTCCCTTGAAACCCGGCAACCTTCCCTAACTGACGTGATTCTGCCTTATCATCCGTTGAGCCTTCTTTATGAGTAACGTCCATAACGTTTTCTTCCATAATATTTGCATTAACTGCCTTCATCCTGCTCCCCAGCGCCTCTTCCACCGGACTTCTACCATGCACCACCGCATCTGCCTTGCCACAAGCTTCACCGAGATTGCCAATGGAAAGAAACTCCTTCGTTTTCTTGTTACTGTCTAATTCCTTTTTCTTTGCATCGTAAAACCCCGGGACTACTAGCACAGAATTGTTGAATGCCGGTAAAGACGATGCACGCAGCCATGAGCCATACTTCTGGTCTTCTTTCGTTAGAGTACCACTGCTCTGTATCCAGCGCTCGCAGTCTCTATCGACATGATTCAACCGACCACACCAATAGCAAATATTTGGCAACCGCTCATACTTGAAGGTTACCCAGCCCCTCGATCCATTGCCAAGTTTAAAGACTCTCCCACGACAGAGAGGAAGGGTTACATCAACCTTCACTCGCACCCGCATAATTGTACCACGATCCACCTCACGTAGGCTAGTCACCTTGTCTACTACCCCCACTGCTTCACAGAGTTTCTCAGCCACCTCTCTACTTAGATATCTTGCTGGAATATCATGAACTTGCACCCACAAAGAGACATGATCAAAAACCAAGTCCTGTATTGGGATGCTGTAATCGTATCTTTTTAGCATCACTAGATGCTTGTCGAAACTCCACGGTTCACCCTCTATAATTTTCTCCACCTCCTCTTCATTGTCAAAAATAAACAGGATGATATGGTCTCCTACCCTCCTTACCTTAAATCCGTTCTTTGGTCTCCAGATAGGATTGAAAGTTCTCACAACAGATTCTGTGTTCAAAGCTCGTTTTGTCAAGAATTTGCTGCAATGGTTACATTATTCGAACTCTCATTGTCGTCAAGTTGGACCTCTCCGCCTTCCCTTTCATCCAAGGATAAATTCCCCCATTTTGTAACCAGATTTTCCATAGCTCTCCTCTTAACCTCTGCAGTCCCCTACTCACACTGTGTTTCCCCAAAACCCCCGAAAAAATAACCCACTAACTAAGCCTTCAGCAACAGTATTGCTGGAGGTACTCTCTGCCTTACACGAAAGGAACAGCAATTCTACAGTATCTAAGTCTGGCAAGTAAGGTCCTCACTAGGATACAGAGAAACTTCTAAAAGAATGCTCTAAAAGAATAAAGAAAAGACAGTTAGATGATCATTTTTCACTTTGTTATATCTTCTATAAGAGGCACTAATCTATTTGATATGATTTAGTTTTGTGTTTTATGTTGTTATCTTTTTTATTCTCATTGATTGTTAAATGTGATCATATTGAATTATAAAGATAGTATATAAAAATTTAATGTTATTTTATTGCATAGCATAACTAAAATAATTTGGTTTTATTTCTATACATTTCATTTTTCTATTTTTCTTCTCATCTTATTTTATTCAAACATTTAAATTCAGCAACATCCTCCATATCATTAAATTATTTATATATTTTTTTTCTCATTTTTGTAAAATTAAACATATAATATTTTATTTAAATTCAAAAAATTAAAAATTTTCTTATAAAGTCTTCCCATGAAATGTTACAATGCATCAATGGAAAAAATGAAATACAAAACAAATACCAATTTTGAAACACTAAATTAAATATATATATATATATATATATGAAACCAAACATAATATGAAAAAACTAATAGTTATGGATATACTAACTTAATGGAAGCAAAATAGAGTGAAAAAAAAAAAAAACCATTATAGTACATATTTAGTACATTAGAGTTATCATCAAATTTGGAAAAACAATAAGATGCCAGTGGAGAGAGAGAGAGAGAGAGAGAGAGAGAGAGAGAGAGAGAGAGAGAGAGAGAGAGAGAGAGAGAGAGAGAGAGAGAGAGAGAGAGAGAGAGAGAGAGAGAGAGAGAGAGAGAGATTTATGGGTAATAAAGTGCAGATGGAGAAAGAAAAAAAAAATCAAGTGTTAATTTGTAACCGTTAATTAGAAAACAAAGAGATTGACGGGAGGAGTAGAGAATGAAATAAAGACAACCTTATGGAGGACATCAAAAACTTTACTTTTACTTTTATTTTGGTCGATTTTTTTTTTTTCTTGCATCTCTTCTTTAGGTTAATGAATTTTTGTATTCTTTATAATTCTATTTTGGGTTGATACGATTTATTGTGTTTTAAGTTGTTATCTTTTTTATTATCTTTGATTGTTAAATGTTATTCTATTACATTATAAATATAGTATATAAGAATATAATGTTATTCTATTACATAGCATAACTAAAATAATTTAGTGTTTATTGCTATACATTTCATTTTTACTATTTTTCTTTTCATCTTATTTTATTCAAAATTTAAATTCAGCCACATTCTCCATATTATTAAAAATTTTTATCATTTAAAAAAATAAAAATATATAATATTTTACTTAAATTCAAAAAATAAAAATATTTCTCATAAAGTCTTCCCATAAAATGTTACAATGCATCAATAGAAAAATAGAATCCAAAACACATGCTATTTTAGAAATACTAAATTTATAATAATAATAGTAGTAGTAGTAATAGTAGCAGTAGTAGTAAACATATCATACAACAAACTAATAGTTCTATAAAAAAATTTAAAAAAAAAACAAAAAACAAAAAAAAAAACTAATAGTTATGGATATACTAACTTCATGGCAACAAAATCGAATGAAAAAAAATAAAGGTTATAGTGAATATTTAGTATATTAGAATTATCATCAAATTTGAGAAAATAATAGGATGTTAACGGAGAGAGAGAGAGAGAAGAGAGAAGAGAGAGAGAGAGAGAGAGAGAGAGAAGGAGAGAGAGAGAGAGAGAGAGAGAGAGAGAGAGAGAGAGAGAGAGAGCATCAATTTTTTTTTTTTTTTTGAGAAACAAGTGTCAATTGAATAAATCAATTTGTAACCATTAATTAGAAAACAAAGAGGCTGATAGTTGAAGGAGCAAAAAATTAATTAAAGATGACCTTACGAATGTCATTAAAAACTGTACAGTGCAAATAAATAAATCTTTAAATTCACTTAATTAAATCATATAATCAAAAATTAAATACAATCATACAAAATTTAAACCTAAAACTAATCAAACTCTAATCTAGAAAACCATATTTATTATCAAACCTAGAAGGAAGATGTTCTTCAGTAATAATAGAAATATATAAGAAATATAGATGGAAATTTTCAAAATCCCTTTTTTTGACATTTCATTTAACATTATTTATATATAATTTTTTTTTTTTTTAATCCTTAAATGGTTATGTCCTTCACACACCATGACTTTTTATTTTTTATTTTTTTATTATACAAGATAAAAATTCTACTCTAGCCTAATCTAAGTATATATGTATGCAAAACTCTCTCCTAGAAACTTAACCCCTGCCCTTGCCCTCCACACACCATGACTTTCAATAACCTAATGAAATGTTCTAAGATTTTACCTCACTTAATGCCTTTTTTATGCAAATCATCAGCCAATAAAATATACTAATGGTAAAAAATGTTGCAAATGAGATCATAAAAAAACTAATTAGTCACTATTATTATGGAATACATGTCTTAGTTTCTTATGCATCTAAGGAAATGAAATGTATAGAGTTTACTTATTAAGGTATGTGTAAAAATTCACATTAAAAAAATATGTAAAGGTTTTTATTAACTTAAAAGACAATAACCAATTGTTAATAACTACAATAGTTGCTACTCTATAAATTACACATAACACTATATTTAATACCCTAAACAATTTATAAATTACAACCCCTGAAAGAGAATCGCCAAAATTTTTAGACAACATCAAAATAAGGTAAAAGAATTTTAATTTTTAACTTCCATAGAAAAAAATATTACCCACATTATTTCAACCTTTATGGAAAAGAAGGTTTACATGTAGAATGCAAAATATGTTTAATTGACTTAGAGATGTAAAAATTAGTCAACCGGCTATGGTAAATTCAAGGTTTCAAAATTTAAATAAAACAATTCTACAATAATAAAAATATTATTTTGCAATGAATATGATTATGAAATGGATTACTCTTCATTAAATTAGTTCAAATGACAAAATAATAATAATAATAATAATAATAATAATAATAATAATAATGAGACCATGACTAGTTTGTATAATAAGAATGAATAAAGGCAGCCACCACATAACCATATTTTATAAGCCTGCTTTAGTTCCACTCAAAAACCTTAACTCTCTAGGTTGCATAGCTATATTCCACCCCGAAACCAACATGTTGCACCATCTCTGACCTCAAGCAGAACTGCTCAAGAATAAATCTATTTTTAAAACTCCCACCTAGTCCATCTTCCGTCAGGCTTCTGATCGAACTACCGCTCCAAGAAGAGCAACATGAAGGCCCAAGGCCGTTCTGTGAAACTACAGCCAATCTTTATGGAAGTCAAATAGCTATCTCTTCATTCCCATTATTTCTGTCCATAACTTAAAATTTTATTTCACTTCTCTTGCATTGAATAATAAATAAAATTTTTTAACCAAAGAATTATGAATAAAACAGCCAAACCAGAAGGTAGCGGCATAAAGGATACCAATTTCAAAGAGGGTCAAATCAAATTAACAAAAATAACTGTTATGCTGATACACAGCACCTCCCCATCTGTAAGTCTTGAAACTGTTTGCTTTATTAAATAATTTCTCTAGACTTCTTGTCATTCCCATTTTTCCATTTTCAATTGCTGTTTCCCTTTCCTTTGCATTCTTTTTGCATGTATGTGTGTATGTATATGTGTATAAATATATTTGTTTGTTTGTTTGCGAAAAGAAGAATATCTTATATATAAAAAGCGCCAATGCCTGTTACTGTGTTTCGGTACTGTACATTCAGTGTATTTACATTATGCAAGCACTGTAGCGGTAAAAATACTTTGGTGAGGCACTTTTTTTTTTTTTTTTTGAACATTAGCTACAGTTCCAGGTGACACTGTAGCTACAGTAGTTACAGTTTTTTTTTTCTTCTGTTTGTATTTTTTTTTCCTTTTATATATATATATATATATATATATATTGTTTTACTACACAACAAATTTCACAATATTTTTATAATTATTGAAGTGTCAATTTTTTATAAGTCAAAATAAAATAATAAAATATGAAACTGTGATCAATCACAACTGAAAATAAATGTTTTGTGAAAATGTTGTGACACTTGTTAGGTGAATGTGTAAAAGTTACCGTACTTTTGATTTGTTCAAGTGGCACAGTAGCTACAGTAGCTACAGAGTTTTTTTTTTTTTTTTTTTTTTTTTTTTTTTTTTTTTTTTCTTTAGTCTTCCGTTTGTACTTTTTTTTATAAAATATATATAAGAACCTGCATATATATTGTTATACTGACACAACAAATTTCACAATATTTTCACAATTATTGAGGTGTCAATTTCTTATAAGTCAAAATAAAATAATAAAATATGAAACTGTGACCAACTACAGCTGAAAATAAATGTTTTGTGAAAATATTGTGACACTTGTTAGTATAGTATTTTTGCACTGTAGCTACAGTACCAAGCGGCACTATAGCTACAGAGCCTTTTTTTTTTTTTTTTTTTAAGTAATTTGTTTGATTTTTTTTCCTTTTAAATATTTATGTAAGCTGGTTTATATATTGTTATACTGACACAACAAATTTTACAATATTTTCATAATTATTGACGTGTTAATTTCGTATAGATTGAAATAAAATAATAAAATATAAGAATGTGACCAACCACAACTAAAAATAAATATTTATAATAAAAGTGTGAATGCGCACATAGTGTCTTGGCACTGTACATCCAGTGTTTTTGCACTGTGCAGCACTGTAACTACAACAGTGCTTTGGTTTAGTTAGTCATCTTTTTTTTCCAGTAATCGGTTTGTATTTTTTTTTTCTTTTAAATATTGATGTAAATTGATATTTATATTGTTATACTGACACAACAAATTTCATAATATTTTCACAATTATTGACATGTCAATTTCTTACAAATCGAAATAAAATAATAAAATATGAGGCTGTAGCTAACCACAACTGAAAATAAATATTTTAAAAAAATGTTACAACATTTATTGTTATCACAATATTTTCACAATTGTTGAAATCTTAGTTTCTTATATATATATATATAAAAAATGCTAAATCCACAACATTTTAATATTAATTTCATAACAAATCATAGGTAGGTTATTATTGATGGATAGCACTAAAGTTACAGTGCTTTTGGTTTAATCAACTGGCACTGTAGCTACAATGTCTAAAGTTTTCAGTGACCAACCATAACTGAAAATAAATGTTTTGAGAAAAACAATAACAATGTTATTAGTTTAAAACCAATAATAAATTGTCATTTAGAATTTGTTCTAAAAATGTTATGAATGTAGCATTTCTCTCAAATAAAATAAAAAAATATCTATTTAGATCCTAAAAATGAAAATATTGTGATATTTTGTTGTATTCTTAATTTCTTTTTTAATATAATCAAATTAGGTGAGCCAAAATTCACGATTTCACACAAAATTTATATTAATTTTCTCACTACTGGGGCAGCACATGCCTTGCACATGCAGCCAACACTAGTATTATATATAAGGAAAAGAGAAACACATATGTATAAATATGGCTATGCACAAGAAAAAGAATTACACCATTAGCACTCACCTCGTCTAGGATGTGTCCCTCAATTGTCCATGCAATTGCATAGAATAGTCCATGGAGAGTAAACAATAGCATAGTGAGATGTCCAAGCCACACATGATATCTTGTTGCTTGCTCGAAAGGGATATCTATTAGGCGGAGAAGAACCGATCCCCTTGCAACGGGAAGAAACAAAAAAGCCAAGCAATCTAATCCGATAGTACCAAAGCGAAGTCCCAGTCTTAACATGATGAAACAACTGAAAATTTAAAAAAAAAACTAGGAATCTCAACCAGTGAAACCAATCTTCATGTATTGAAGAAAAAGAGCTCTAAAAATTTAAAGGGAAAATGCACACGGAAAAATTTTAAATTTCTCACTTTGCCCACTTGAGATGAGCTCCGTTTGTCTCTTATAACCCATCTCCATTAAAAAAATAAGGGTAAATATGTACTTTTAATTTGCACCTCTTTTATGTCTCTCTCCTCACAACACAAAAAATAAAAATAAAAATAAAAACACAAAAAATAGATCAAACAAGGAATTTTGTAAATAAACAAGCTATGTGTCAAAACACTCTCATCGACTCTCTCTTAAACTTCTATCATCTCTATAACTTCAATGCCAAAGATGAATTTTGCAAAGAAAAGAAATGTAGAGAAAAAAATGGAAAAGGAAGAGAGAGTAATGGGCTTTGGGTTCTCTATAACTTTTATCTTAGTTTCTTCAATACCTCATATGATCTGGAGACTTTATGAGTAGGCCAGGTTTTGGATTTAATTCCTTTTGTTCTTCTTTCACATTTTTTTTTTTTTAAATTTTTTATATATACCACTTTTTGATTTCTTTTTTTATTTTTTATTTTTATGTTTTTTATGTTTTTAATTGTGAAAATAGAGAGGTGGGTTAGAGAATCTGCAATAGGCTCTCTAAAGCCTTTTTTGGAGAGCAAACACACCAAAAACACCCTCTCTAACTCTAATTTTTTTTTAGAGTTGCTATAGTAGCTTTCTTGAAGAAAAGAGCACCGTAGCAAGAACTGTAGCAACTCCAAACATTTCTCCCCTCACTCTCTCTTTCGCTTCTCATTAGAAAACAAAGTTAGATGAATGCCAACTCTCTCTCTCTGACAGGCTTTGTGTGTGTGTGAAGTGAGCAAAGAGGAAAGAAAATAAAAACAGAAATGTAGTCATAGAGGAGAAGTCAGAGAGTGGCCAATTGTGTGTGTGTGTGAAGTGAGATGAAGAGGAAAGAAAATAAAAACAAAAATTTAGACACAAAGGAGAAGTAAGAAGATGTGTGGAGGAGAAACAAAAATGTAGATACATAGGAGAAGAGTGGAATACGTGTGTGGAGGGGAAAAATGTACTTGAAAAAATAGATAGGTATAAGATAATTGTAACTGTTCATTCTCCAAATAGTATAGAATTTTGGAGAAACTGCTAGAGATGCTCTTATGGAAGTTTAATGGAGATTATCTCAGGTGGGCAAAGCAAGGGAGTCAATTTTGTACTCAATGCCATTTCAGTTTGGCCTAAAAAACGATATACTACGATACCGGTCAATACCAATGTACTGTTTTAGAATTACCGCTACATATTATTTATATATTTATTATTCAAATTTTATATAATTTATTAACAAAACTTAATAGTTTTTTAAAATGTATGAAGATCTAATAACTAGTACTAAGAGCATTCTCATCAGGTGTGCTAAATGCGAAATATTTGGCATTTGGCACACCAAACACTAAAAATAGACTATCATGAGGTATGTTAAATGCCAAAAAATTTTGAGACATGCTACAATACAATCTCATCTTTGGCATGGTACAAATGAAAATGACATTTGATTTTTATTATTTTTTATTCATCTTTCTCTCTCATCTTAAATAAAATATCTCTTCGTCTACACTTTCGGCCACACATTCACTGCCACACATTTTGTATTTTTTTTTATTGTTAGTTTTTTAATATTATTTTAATATTTGTATATATTATTTTAATGTATAAAATAAAAGAATAGAAAATATGATGTATGATGAATTGTAAAATATTGTGTTAAAATAATAAAATAACTTTTTTGGTATGTTAAAATGGCATATTTATAAACCATCTAATGATAATACTCCTAGTTTGCTACTAATAACAATAATAAATTTTCTTCTCAAAAAAAAAAAAAAATAACAATAATAATTTCTTACATTAATTACAATATTTGTACTAAGAAGAATTGGGATCCGTGCAATTCATCAAAGTATCTCACATTTTTTTTTTTTTTCATTTTTTATATTTAATGATTGAGATTTATAGTTACTTTTTATAATTTTAAATCACAACCATTCATACCGAATGAATCGGTGGACTGTCTCAATCAGTACTTGGGATATATTCAGATCGCATCTCGTAAATGTCTCTATCCTTTTAATAAAATGATGATAAATATAATAATAATAAAAGTACCAAGTCGTGTGATGTCAAAAAGACAATTTGAAAAGTTAACTTCAGTGAGCCCATTTAAACGTCATTCATTCACATTGATTAGACTATCCTACGCGGACAAAACAAGAAAAGTATACAGAGAAGAGAAAACATTTATGCTGGGAGTGGGTGATCGGCGCTGGGTTAGTGACTGGATATATAACAGTGAGCTGTGAGGATGACAGTGCAGGTGATTAATATTTTTTTTGGTCTCAACTTTTGAAATCATGGATAAACAAGGTATAAATTAGGGAAAGTGTTATCTTTTGAATCAAAGGTAGGGAAGATAAAAAGGGGCTTAATTTTAGGTGAGTTTATTATAATTTCTCAAAAAGTTTTGTAAAGATGACACAAAACTACAAAAACCACTGAAGTAGAATGATCAACAGAAAACTAAGCAATATAAAAATAGTATATGGTTTCTATTTAAAAGCTATACAATGAAGTCATAAACAAGGTAACACCCATTCAGCAAAAAAAACCAAAGTAACACCTAACCCAACAAAATATCGTACCACAGATCTAAGGGGTCCATGTCATCGGTTAACGTTCCTAAGATCACTGCAGTATAGACATAAATATCCCAGAAAACAAACACGATAAAGAGGATTATGCCAATCAATTCAGCAGCAGAAACAGCCCCTAGTGGTCCATCCACAAGAACAGGAAAAGTCCAAAGTCGGAATCTTGGAGTCTTCTTCCTGAAATAGATGAAGTTTTTATGTGACTCCAATTTAAACAAATGCATTATGGGCAATATTATATTATTCCTTTTGCAGCTAGCTATCATATATCGTAAAATCAAAATGAAAACATGTAAAAGGGGTGCATAGATTAAAAAAATACGTACTCTTGTAGTTCTAGTTATTGTTCCTCAGAGATGAGAAGATATGGAACAGCAAGAAAAGCAATAATGATAATTGGGCCACTGTATAACAGCAAATAACTCCCTGAAAATGCACATTTTTAAGTCGAACTCTTTTGAATGCGACAACGAGGTTGAATTAAGAAGTAGCTACCTGTGTATCCAAATAGGCTTTCATTGGTTGCACCAATCCAGTCAGCATAGAGTTCACTTCCGAAATCTGTAGGAATGACAAAAAACAGAGCAACCCATGCAAGGAATACAATCCACATGGTAAATTTGAGAACCCATTTAGCCAATGACACAAAGTTGTTGTTTTTCTTGTTGTTGTTGGCATGAGCTCCATTGGAATGAAGAAGAGGGTGAGAAGTGTGTAAAATGTCATCGACGGCCATGACTATGAGAACAAGGAAAAGGAATCAGCAGCGCGCAAGAAGCAAGGTGATGTTGTTATTGGAGATGATGATGGCAATTTTCATATGGAATTGTACATATATATATATATATATATATAGTGAGCTTTTGGGGTGGGTGTTTGGGCATTTGCGTTTTCAGATTTTTTTTTTTCCTGCGTGTGAACAGTAACATCATATGGGTTTACTGTGCAGAGACAAAAATCACTGTTCATCACTGCAGCACTGTTCATACATTAAAAAATATTAAAAATGAGTCCACGGCACTATTCACACATTTAAAAATTATTTTGTTATAGTGTTTTCAGTTTCAGTAACAATAAGTCCAATCCAAACAAACTCATAGGCGATTTCAGTTATAATTATTAAGAATAGTACATGTTTTCTCGGGAAAAAAGAAAAAGAAAAAGAATAGTACATATTTGTTTGGCCTCTTATGTGTACTTTAGCGCATTAACAATTTCTCTGGAAGAAAATTTTTTAAGTTGTCAACAGAAGGTCTTACTAGTTTTTTATTTTATTTTATTTTATTTTTTATATACAAAATAGAAATTTTATTCTAATCTAATCTAAGTATATATGTGTAAGAAATTCCCTCCTAAAGACTTGACCCAAACCCTTGCTCCCCATACCCCACAAGCACTTATACTTGTAGTGTGACTATTGCACCAAGGGTATGCAGTGGTGGTCTTACTAGTTTTAGGTAGAGGTTGAAAGCTCTATGTAATAAATACTAGAGTGATCTACTCAATTTTTTGGTTATGGCTAGATTGCTTTTAATCTACTCAATTAAATGCGGAAAGAGAGCAATTGATGCACAATCAATGATGCGGGAATACGGAAACATCAAGAAAAGAAGCAAAACACGTTTGCTTTAGAAAATAACCTCGAATCCACAAAGGTTCCTTGAATCTACAAGGAGAAAGAGTCTGGAATCTACTAAAGAATAGAAAGACAAAAGTCTGAATTTTATTGATTGAATAATTGTTAAAAAAAACGTGTATAGACTTAGGAGTCTATTTAAGGGTGTTAAGATTTAGGGAATAAGGGAATTGAATGGTAGATCACTTCGAGGGGATCTAAGCCTGTAAGAACATAGTGTGAGAAGAAATGCAAGAGAGAGAGAGAGAGAGAGAGACAGATTCAATCTGATGTTATTATTCAATGAATCTATCTGTAACCACCCATACTTCAAGTCCTTAACTAACTAACCAACTATATCCAACAGACAGTAACTAACTAACTACCTTCAGATGCAGTGCACACTCACACACAGACACTTGCACACTTACATGCACAACATTGCAGCAATAGATGCACCCTCCATCGTCAGTACACGCACACCCCTACATCAGTACATGCATACCCCTGCACTAACACACACATTCTTGTACCCAAATACACTTACACAATAGAGATGCCTAACATTACCCCCTCCCATTTGAAGCACCTTGCCCACATGGTGAGGGAATGACAACTGAAGCTGATGCAGAGACTCCCACATGGCATCTTCTGAAGAACAACCAGACCACTGAACTAGAACTTCAGTAATCTCTCTAGACCTATGTGACCTAGACCTGGTTTGCATCACCTTGATAGGTTCAACACACACCTGACCCTCAGCATCCACATGTGGCAGAGTAGGAATAGGATGAACCTGCAGGCCAAGCTTCAATTTCAAACGTGATACATGAAAGACAGGATTGAGTTTGGCTTCAGGAGGCAAATCTAGCTTGTAAGATATTGTCCCCACCTTTTGTAGCACTTGGGAAGGTCCAAAATACCTAGGTGACAGCTTCCACTTACCCTTATAGTTCTCTGTCTATAAGGCTGCAACTTCAAATAGACCTAATCACTAACCTCAAAAGATCTTTCCTGTCTATGCCTATCAGCTTGGACCTTCATTCTCTCCTGGGTAGCGGCCAAATTAGCTCAAAGAGTAGCTAAGACAGCTTCCCTTTAACACAATAAAGCATTCAAAGCAGCCACCCTTGTAGTTCATTGCACATAGGATTGCAATGTAGGAGGTGGGAAACCATTCAAAGCTTCAAAAGGGGTTAACGTCAAACTAGTATGGAAATTGAGTTAAACCAAAACTCTGCTAAAGGCAACCATTCAGCCCATCTGTGTGGTTTGTCACTAGTGAAGGTCCTTAGGTATTGCTTCAAGCTTTTATTAACAATTTCTGTTTGACCATCAGTTTGAGGATGGTAAGCAGTTGACATGGCCAAATTAGTTCCCTGCAGCCTAAATAATTCAGACCAGAACAATGAAGTAAATGTGGCATCTCTATCACTCACAATAGATGTGGGCATGCCATGCAATTTGAAGATATAGTGCATGTACAAGGAAGCTACCTTGGCTACAGAATAAGGATGAGAGATAGGTACAAAATGGGAATATTTTGTTAACCTATCTACCATAACCAGAATTACCTCATACCCTTGGGACTTAGGTAGACCTTCAACAAAATCCAAACTCACATTTGTCGAAGGAGTGGTAAGAATCTCCAAAGGTTAAAGCAAACCAGTTGGAATGGAAGTCTTAGACTTGATACTTTGGCACACATCACACTCCCTCACAAAAGCTTTTAGATTTGCCTTCATCCTTTGCCAGAAAAATTCCCTCTTAGCCCTCTGGTATGACTTGAGAAAACCTGAGTGACCAGCCACAGGGCTGCTGTGAACCAGCTGCAACACTTGATTCTTCAAAGGGCATTGAGGACCCAAGAAGAATCTGCCCTTGTAGAAAACTAGATTATTTTGCCAAGTGAACCCAATGGGAGCAATACCAGCTTGAATGGATTGAATAAGTTGCTACATAAATTGGTCTTGAGAGTAGCTATCTCTGAGGATATGCAATCAGGTAGGATCAGGAACTGAGAGAAGCAGCAGACAACTAGCCTTAGCAGACTCATCTTGCTGACTTGACATAGAAATGTAATTAGACCTACTTAAAATTGCATCTGCCACTTTGTTTTCAACCCCCTTTTGTATTCAACTAAAAAGGCATACCCCAACAACTTAGCCAACCACTTTTGCTGAGCTGGTGTGGCAATTCTTTGCTCCAATAGAAACTTCAAACTCTGATGGTATGTCCTCACAATGAAGGGTCTGCTCAACAAATAAGGCCTCCATTTCTTGACAGCAGTGGCCAAAGCAAGCAGCTCAGTCTCATAAGCAGACAAATGGAGGTGTTTTCCCCTCAAGGCCTGACTGTGATAAGCAATGGGCCTATGCTCTTGAAAGCAATAAGAGCTTTATCTAATCGTTGGAACCCATCTTTCTTGAGGAGGTCAGTCAAAGGCTGAGCAATAGCCCCATAACCTTGGATAAATTTTCTA
The DNA here is from genome assembly GCF_001633185.2 of Quercus lobata. Classification (NCBI taxonomy): domain Eukaryota; kingdom Viridiplantae; phylum Streptophyta; class Magnoliopsida; order Fagales; family Fagaceae; genus Quercus; species Quercus lobata. Next base: position 18,397,705 of record NC_044907.1, on the reverse strand, counting down.
TAGTAACCTGTAAGACCTAAAAACTCTCTCAAAGCCTTAGCATTTTGGGGAATTGGCCATTGTTGCATAGCCAAAGTCTTCTTAGGATCAGCTTTCACCCCTTCCTAGAGATGATATGGCCCAAATATTCAACCTTAGCACAACCAAACACACATTTAGATTGCTTAGCATACAATTGATGAGACTGCAGAACCTCTAACACAATTTTCAAGTGAGAAAGGTGATCAGAAAAATTTGAACTGAAAACCAAAATATCATCAAAGAAGACCAACATAAATTTCCACAAATAAGGCCTAAAAATAGCATTCATGAGAGCCTGAAATGTTGAAGGAGCATTTGTCAAGCCAAATGGCATCACAAGGAACTCATAGTGTCCCTCATGAGTCCTTAAGGTTGTTTTAGGAACATCCTCAGGTTTCATACGAATTTGATGATACCCTGACCTCAAATCCAACTTAGAAAAAATGGTGGAACCTGCAAGTTCATCTAGCAACTCATCCACCACAGGAATTGGAAATTTATCCTTAATGGTGGCCTTGTTGAGTGCTCTATAATCAATGCACATCCTCCAACTTCCATAAACCTTTCTAACAAGTAAAAAAAGTGAGGAAAAAGGACTTTGGCTAGGCTGGATTGAACCAAGTTCTAGTAATTCATTTACAATTTTCTCAATTTCTGACTTTTGGAAATAGGGGTACTTGTAGGGCCTTTCATAGACTGGTGGTATGCCTTCTTTGAGAACAATCTGATGTCCATGCCCTCGGATTGGAGGTAAGCCTGTAGGAACTTCAAACACCTTGGAAAACTGAGCCAGCAAGTCTGACATAGCAGCAAATAACAAGGGCTGGACAGTAGGACCAAAATTGGTGACAACTGAAATATGGAGGACCAAGCCTTTTTTTCTCTATTAGAAAACAGATTATCTGCCTCTGAAAAGGTTGAAGCTAACATATGCAAGCCCTGCAAGAAAACTTCTTTACCTAAATAACAAAATCTCATGATCAAAAGCTTGAATCCCATACAATTTCACCCAATGTACATAGCCACTGAGTGCCAAGGACCACTGCACACCCCCCCTCCCCCTCCCCCCCAAAATGCAACACATTGAAATCCACTACAAATTTATACCCTTGGATAATGACTGTCACTCCATGACACCCCCAAAGTCTTGATAATATTGCCATTAGCCACCTTGACTTCTAAAATTTGAGAAGTATCTAATGGTAAGTTTAGAGTATGCAGCTCAGCAACATCCAAGAAGTTATGTGTGCTCCCAGAATCAATGAGAGACACTATCTCATGATTCTTGATCCTGCCCTTCACCCTCATGGTTTGAGTAGATGGATTGCCCACCAAAGCATATAAGGTGATCTCAGCAAATGCGCCAACATTGTCAGCTAAATGCACATTCTCTTGAGGTCCCAACACCACCCCATCTTCCTCCAACTCCACTAATTGAGCACTAGAACAAGGCTCAACATCCACATTTCAACCCTCCAGTAAAAACAGCTTTGCCCCTTTACACTTGTGTCCTAAATGCCATTTCTCATCATAATTATAACACAAGCCTTGTTTTCTTCTCTCCTCCATTTGAGCATTAGTTAGCTTTTGCAATGGAAGCTTAACCTTTGAATCATTTTTGCCTTCCAACTTAGGTAATCCTAAAATAGAAGGTTTATTGATATCTGATATAGGTTTGAAAGACTTCCAATTACTTATCAAGAAATCTTCTTGAATCTTAGCTAACCCAAAGGCATCATTAAAGGACTTAGGAACTAACATCCTTACTGGCAATCTAATTTCAACTTTTATACCACTCTAAAGCAACTTAGTTTGTGAGATTCAGACAACCCCTTGATTCTGTTAAAAAGGATTTTGAAGTTACCTTTATAGGAAACCACAGTGGTAGTCTGCTTTAGCCTAGTGAGTTCTTCCATTGGATCATCATAGGCTAAGGTACCAAAATGGGTCTGCAAAGCTTTGATAAAGACCTCCCAGCTAGCAAAACCCCCTACTTGTTCAACATCCATGAAACCAAAACAGAGCTTCCCCATCAAGGTGATAAGAAGCCATGATTACATTCTGATGTTCAAGTGTACTATGGTATGAAAAGAACTGATTGGTCTTATAGATCCAACTAGTTGGATCTTCACCATGGAACTAGGAAATTCCAACTTCAAGTTCTTGATGGTACATCCTGAAGAAGACTCTAAGTTGTTGACATTCCCAATTTGAAGAGCTCATGATTTATTCATGGGAGAATTAAGACGCTTTTCTTCATTTTCAGCTATCCTTTGCATAAAAGAGTGGAGGGTTTGCAATTGTTTCTGAATTTCTTGTAAGGTCGGCAATCAAGGACCTTAGATATCGTTGTAATTTTCTCAATATTTAGGGAATTAGATCTGGTTTCAGTCATGGTGGTGAATTGGGATCAACAAAGCTCTGATACCAATGTTAAGATTTAGGGAATAAGGGAATTGAATGGTAGATCACTTCGAGGGGATCTAAGCCTCCATGAACAGAGTATGAGAAGAAATGAGAGAGAGAGATATTCAATCTGATGTTATTATTCAATGAATCCATCTGTAACCACCCATACTCATCTTATACATCAAGTCCCTAACTAACTAACCAACTATATCCAACTGACAGTAACTAACTAACTACCTTTAGATGCAGTGCACACTAACATGTAGACACTTGCACACTTACATGCACAGCCTTGCAGCAATACACGCACCCCCCATCGTTAGTACACGCACACCCCTGCATCAGTACATGCATACACCTGCACTTACACACACATACTCTTGTACCCAAATACACTTACACAATAGAGATGCCTAACAAAGGGTTTCGTAAAACTTGACAAACAAGAAAATATATTCTAAAATAACTCCTTATTAATGCCTAACCATAACAGGAACCAAATTTGACCTAAAAAACATTAAAAACACCTAAAAACAAGGAAATAATAACCCTAAAACTAAAATAACGTTTTTTACATAAAAATACCAAAATTAAATAATTATAAAAATTAATTGTAGATTCTGTCCTACATTAGACCCCTCCACTTGAAACAAACTCGTCCTCAAGTTCATTTTTGAAATTTGAAATCTTCCATGCCAAGAGAACAAATACTTTAAATACTCCATCTTCTTTGTACTCTTACCAAACTTGAAAGTCATCAACTGGGTAACTTGAACTTATTGTCCCTTGATCTTCATGCAATTGAAAATATTCACCAAATAAGAGTCAATGATCAAATCAAATCTTTCCATCCCAATAAAATCAATAAAATTTTTTTTGATGTCTCCCACCAAAATTATAGGAGCTTGAATGTTACAATCATCTAATTTGACTTCGTCGAGATCGTTGACAACTTCCTCTATAATTTCTTCTTTAATGGTATTTATTATCTTGACCTCAAGATTATTCTCTATTATAGGGTCTTCATTAATCTCCTCTACAATCTTGATTTTAGGTTCTTCTTCTATAATAAGATCTTTATGAACTTCCTCATAAAGTTCTGTATTTTCTTCAAGAAAAATGTGTTGTTCAACAAACAAACAATTCTTCTCTTAATGGTAGAATATATGGTTCTCCAAAATAATTCAAGTGAACTTCTTGGCCAAAAAAACAATCTTGTATTGTATAAACAGAAGTTTATCACAATCCAAAGGATAAAATTTGATAACAAGTATCTTTTTCATCCTTGACCATGAACGAATTTTGTCTTTACCTTGTCGGATTCTATCAGTTTGTATTCGTTCCCACCAATGTAATGCATACTCTCAAGTTTATACAAAGCAATTTTAACTTTTTTCTCATCACAAATATTCTCATAGTCAAATAAATCCTCTAAATCAAGTAACCAATCAAGAAAATCTTCTTTATAAAAATAACCATTAAAACTTTCAGTTCTCTTATAAGGCCTATATGAAATTTGCTTACCAATAAGTTGCCCGTGAGTTATGTTTCTACGACAGTTATCCCTATTATTTCCATACTCCAATGACGGCATCCTAGCAAAGATATTTGTGAGTGCTAGCTGTACGTCACGTAATTCTTGCTAAGTTTTCTGTCACCGAAATTGCTACCGTCTTATACTTAGCCACTAGACTAAAATAAATCAAGGCTCTGATACCAACTGATGCAGGAATGAGGAAGCAGAACACGTCTACTTCTAGAAAATAAGAAACGAAACATGTTTGTTTCATAAAATAACCTCAAATCCACAAGGCTTCCTTGAGAGAAGCAAACACAAGATAACACCACGATGTATTATCGAAGAGGAAAACTAAAGTGATTGGCGTAAAAACCTCTCTGCGGCACTCCAAGCTGAATTAATCCTCTAGTAAATAAGTTAGAGTAAAAGGATTACAATATAGACCCTTCAAGTCTAGACTACCCTCTGTACTTAAACCCTCCAAGTCTCTATTACCAACGGGCTTCACCGAGCCTTGTCTTTATTAGTTTTCCATATCACGCAATTATTCACCAATTGCATCCACCATAGAATGGCACAACCCAATGTTTCCCAAAAGCTCTAAAGCAACTCACAACACTTAGAATAGGTGTGATTTTTCTTTGGGCTAAGAACCTCTCAAATGATATGAAACTAGAGAGGGAAGAGAGTGAAGAAAACTAGGAGAAATGCATAGAGAATTGTAGGTATGCAATTTCTAAATTTCCAATGTATTTTTAGGGTTTTCTCTCTGATACTCTTCTTTAAATTTCATGGATAATGTGGGCTTTTATAATGTGGGTAAAGAAATGAGGAAAACACACAAAAAAGCCTGTCAATGCATCTTACGAGTCATCTCGTGGGTTGGCCAAGTCGCGAGACACTCGCAAAATACACCTGACACTTGAGTCATTTGAATTTCCACATGTGCTCCTCATGTGACCTTTCGAGGGTCGTACGAGTCACTAGTCAGTCACGAAATGCTTTGTGAAAATTCAATAAGTGTATAAAACACTATGCACTTTAGACCCCCAATTAACAAATTACCAATTCGAGCTTAATATCAAACAATTAATGTGCGGAATAAGAACATAAGCTTAATACAGAATTGATAAACAATTTAAACCAAATAAAATCATATCCACAGTAGAAATTAAATGACAAAGATTAAGGGAAGAGAGATGCAAACACAAGGACAACACAACAATGTGTTATCGAAGAGGAAACCGAAGCCCTCTTCGCCGCCCTCCAAGCGGTAAATAATCCACTAAAGAATGTAGTTGGGATACATGAACAGCAGAAGACCCTCCAAGCCTAATCTACCTAGTGTACCTAAGCCCTCCAAGCTCCTACTCCAACGAGATTACGCCGAATCTATTTCTTCTTTAGCTTACTGGATTCCCCTACTTGACCATATTATCAACCAATATGAAATTGGTCCCTTCTTAACTGCTTCCCAAAGCACCAAATAGCCTTCTCACAAATATGGGTATGATGAGAAAAGGTTTTGGTAATGTACCTCTCAAGGATGTAACAATGGAGAGGAAGAGAGTAGAGGAATATGAAAAGTCTCTATATGAAGATTTTGGATAAATCAATCTTGTTTTTTTCTAGGGTTTCTCTCTCAAAATTCTCTCTGGAAGCTCTCTATATTTCGTGGGTATAAGGGTCTATATATAGTGGGGTGAGAAAGGAATGCGGAGAGTCAGTTTTTCCCAAACAGGGTGGTTTGGCGACTTGGCCTCGTGACTGGATTGAGTCGCGAGTTCAAGTCGCAAGCTAACGGTCTGGCCAGCTTGGGACTTTTGTCCTGTAGTGCAACAGCTGGCATGACTCTTCAGCTCCCCTGCATGCTTCACACGTGTGCCAGCTTTGGCGGCTTGCCAGTCGCGAGTCAGCCGCGAGTTCCAACCGCGAGTCTTTGCATCCTTGCACAATCTTGAGCATTTCTTCACTCTCTCACTCACTACCCTTACATGATTTCCACCTAAATACAGGGTTACTAATTGCTAAAATACAAGCAAATTTGGTAAGGAATAAAGCTAACAAGATGGTTGATAAAATTTAATCTTACACTTTGTTCTTCATAGTTCTTCACCAATTTCCACACTGAACCCATTACATTTAATCCTACAAAGATATAGGGAAATGATTGAAGAATTACAATTAAATTTAACACAAAATTAAAGTTAACAAAACAGAATTGAAAATTACAACTTTATAGAGGTTTTTTTTTTTTAATCCTCTATATATTTTTTTTTTATTTGCACTTGCCTCAAATATGAAATATCATAATAGTAATTCTATGTCCAATTCTTCAAAAAACTTTCACAACAAATCTTGTATTGTAAACTGTTATTGGTTCTAATATGAACTCAACATTGATATCACTTTTATTACCAACCAATAACAGCTTGCTACCTATGATTTGTTGTGAAAATATCTCTCTCTCTCTCTCTCTCTCTCTCTCTCTCTCTCTCTCTCTCTCTCTCTCTCTCTCTCTCTCTCTCTCTCTCTCTCGTTACAAACGCAACTTAAACAAATTAAAGGTTCAAAACCTGAACAAACCCAATGATCAAAACCATAAAAACATAGAACAACATGTGGCCAACCCAATCCACACTTCTAAAAACTGTCACTAACAAATTGGCAAGATTAATATAAGAATCCAACTGGATAAGAACCAACACCATATTTTATGAGTAAGGTTATACGTGCATACTTTATGATTAAGGTTGTGGTACTTATATTGTTCAATTTCAAGGACAAGATACGGTGCTAGTTTGAGGAAGCAAATTAAGAAGATGGAAGTTAACCAGCATAGCAGATTAATCTGATGAGAGAGAAAGTTAGGGATTTGATTTTTTCCTCCAAACTTTAACTCACATGAAAATTTCATTCCCCTTTTTTTCTTTTTCTTTTTTCATAAAAAAATATGATGTGGCTATACAGTCGATAGTTGATGGACAGGTAAATCATTTTTTAATTTTTCCATTTGACACATTAGATTTGTCTATCCAAGGGATAATGACAGAAACTAAATTGATACATCACTGAAAGTTAGGGATCAAATTGACACAATTGAAAGGTTAGGAACAAAATTAAAATATGGTGTAAAGGATAGGGAATATTTATGTAGTTTACCTATGAATTTTTGTTATTATGGGTTCTAATTAATATTTTTTTTGTTGCATTAATCATAGTTAGTGGGATTATAAGTCAACAATTAAGTAAATTGGAAAAATTAAATGGAACTAATTAAATTTGAAAAATTAAATAGAGTAAGTTATTGAGTTTGGCATTCCAGCTCAATAACTAGAGCTCATTGGCCTTCAGAAATGCTACATACAGCTGCTAACAACTTTATATTTTCTCTGTTTATGACTAAAATGATTGTAAGTTCTACTTATAGCTCCCCAGTATATATGTGTTCAAACTTCAAAAACCCCGTTAACTCCTTAAACTTATTAAGTTTTGTTGAACTCAAGATGCATCACTCTTTCAAAATTTCAATTGGGGCTCGTAGGTTAGGAGTGGTTAGTGGAGTAGTTTTTTCTTTTTGAAACCAGAGGAGGGGTATTGACCAAGCAACAAAACCAGAAGGCTACAAAACCGCCATCTAAATTAATGCAAAACAAAACCACTCAAATTTTTTTATTTTTTAAATATATAGTACACATAAAATAAGAAATAGTACAAACTCTTTCACGTCCCTTTAGTACGGGAACAAAATAAACATTAGTTTCCCATAAAAAAATAAATAAATAAACATTGGTTCAACTGCCTTCTTTTTTTTTTTTTTTTATAGAAGTTCAACTGCCATCTTGTGTTGTTACTGTTGTAGTGTTTTTCAGGCGCACTAGGCCACTAGTGTTTTTGGACTTTTTTTGCGTCAAATTGTGCCCGCACGCCATTAATAATTATTACAGTACTGGCATGTTAAACGTGCAATGAAATTTTTTTTTTAATATACCTATTTTATAGAAAAAAAAATGTGTTTTTTTATTTTATATATATAATTTTTAATCTGAAAATTTAATTTATAAGTGGATTAAGTAATTTGAAAATTTATAGAAAAATTGTCCTATTTTTTAGGCAATATTTTAGTGGGAGTTAAAATTGCATTCTTATCAGAGTGTCCTTTAGTTTTACTTCTACTTAAACATAAGAATATAAGAACATTTTTGAACTAAAAAGAAGTCCTTTAAATGATAGTATAAATTAGAATTGAGAGTAAATATACAGTACACATAAAATAAGAAACAGTACAAACTCTTTCACGGCCCTTTAGTACGGGAACAAAATAAACATTAGTTTCCCATAAAAAATAAAAATAAATAAACATTGGTTTCAACTGCCTTCCTTTTTTTCTTTTTCTTTTTTTTTTTATTTGATAGAAGTTCAACTGCCTTCTTGTGTTGTAGTGTTTTTCAGGCCCACTAGGCCACTAGTGTTTTTGGACTTTTTTTGCGTCAAATTGTGCCCGCACACCATTAATAATTATTACAGTACTAGCATGTTAAACGTGCAATGAGATTTTTTTTTTAATATACCTATTTTATAGAAAAAAAAATGTGTTTTTTTATTTTATATATATAATTTTTAATCTGAAAATTTAATTTATAAGTGGATAAAGTAATTTGAAAATTTACAGAAAAATTGTCATATTTTTTAGGTAATATTTTAGTGGGAGTTAGAGTTGCATTCTTATTAGAGTGTCCTTTAGTTTTACTTTTACTTAAACATAAGAATATAAGAGCATTTTTAAACTAAAAAATGAGGAATCCAAATAAGAAAAGTTCTTTAAACAATAGTATAGATTAGAATTAGGATAAATATACAGTACACATAAAATAAGAAATAGTACAAACTCTTTCACGGCCCTTTAGTACGGGAACAAAATAAACATTGGTTTTCCATAAAAAAAAATAAATAAATAAACATTGGTTCAACTGCCTTCTTTTTTTTTTTTGGATAGAAGTTCAACTGCCTTCTTGTGTTGTAGTGTTTTTCAGGCCCACTAGGCCACTAGTGTTTTTGGACTCTTTTCTGCGTCAAATCGTGCCCGTTCTGGTAGTTGAAAACAGTCGCACACCTTTACTATTATTACATTATTAGTATTGGGGTTGTAAAACTCCCTCATACGGTAAATGCAAAATATTTTATAATTTTGCCATCTATTCTATATCTAAGTTGGCATTGTAGTAGGATTGTATAATAAAATATTATAGATTATCACTACTTCATAAGTATAAGTGCTTGTAAAATGTAGATGATTAAGGTTGGAGTTCAAGTTTCTAAGAGAGAGTTTCACACATATATATACTTAGATTAGGTTAGAGTGGAATTTCTATCTTGTATAAAAAAAAATATATTGAAGGTTTATTCTCTCTCTCTCTCAGATCGGCATGGAGATGATGCTATGGAGATTGGTCTGTGGTCTATGGGTTTGGGTGTTGTGTGTGTGGGGGTTTATTGGTTTGGGCATTGTGTGTGGGTATGGGTGTTGTGTGTGTGTGATGGCTGATGCGGGTTGTGGTGTTGAGATCGGTGTTGGTTGTAGAGGAGATCCGTGTGTGGTGTTGAGATTCTATGTTGAGATTGGTATGATATAATAAATATAACTTTTGAAATAGTAAAATTAGATATTTTGTAGAAACCGAATACTAATGCTCTTAGCTGCCATGGTATAGGTAACATTAATTTTGCATTATTGTTATTAGCGACCCATGGTATACATGACATTAATTATTTTGAAATAAGTGCTAAATTCACAATATTCTCAATATTTCTATAATAAATTTTAGATGATAAATTGTTATTAGTTCTAATTTAAACTTTTTTTTACTCACTAATAACAGCTAACAATAATTTATCACTTAGAATTTGTTGTGAAAGTACAGTAAAAACATATAATTTTTCTAGCAGATCTAGGCTCTCCTCTCAAATCTAGAAATTTCCGGTAGATGTAGTTCAGTTCTGAGATGAAATGGCTTTCTTCAAATAGTGTTGCATACAATCTCATTATAATAACATTCCAGAGAAGGGTTTCTTTTGTTTTGCACAAAAGATAAATACAACTGGTTTTTTTTTTCTAACTAACTCGGCAGCATGACAAATGCAGGTCTTTTCTGAAGAAATCATAAACAATAACTGAGGTGTACTTTCATAACATTAATTTCCTCTTTAAGTTCCTTAATTTTTCTATCTTTTTATTTATTATTTATCTTACCGATATCATCTCTTTTTATTACCCTAGCAGACTTACTGAGTTAGGTACAGCTAGTTCACCTCTATCTAGATCCTGCAACAAGAACATGATAGGCGTGTACTGACAATTTTTTTTTTTTTTAGAAAAAAAAAAAGGGACTCGCGTGTGGTAGTTATTGTCTCACGCCCCATGGTACAGTTGGGTAAGCCCATGGGTACCACCAGCTCGAACTGGAGCTCGGAAACTCCGAACCCACACACACCCCAGGCTCTATTGGTTTCTGGGACTTCCAGAAATTGCAATTACAGTCCTCGTGAGAACTCGAACCTAGGATGTGGTGAAAACCTCAATAGTCACCTACCAGTTGTACCACATCCGCTGATGGTGACAAATTTAATTTAACTTACCTGTAATAGTTTCCTTTTGCCTTGAAACAAAGTCCTCTTGTATTGAGGATATGATTTAAAATTAGTATATTGGAAGCAGTGGTTAAATTAATGTCTTTTTCATATGTACCTATTTAAGGTTAGTTAAATTAAATTTGCTTTTGAAAGTTAGTGCCCCTTTGCTTTGTAACAAAGTCCTCTTGCATTGTTTCTCAAAAAAGAAAAAAAAGTCCTCTTGCATTGAAGATATGATTTAAAATTAGTATATTGGAAGCAGTGGTTACATTAATGCCTTTTTCATATGTACCTATTTAAGGTTAGTTAAATTAAATTTGCTTTTGAAAGTTAGTGCCCCTTTGCTTTGAAACAAAGTCCTCTTGCATTGTTTCTCAAAAAAGAAAAAAAAGTCCTCTTGCATTGAAGATATAATTTAAAATTAGTATATTGCAAGCTGTGATTTAATTATCGTTATTTTCATACCTACCTATTATAGGTAAGGTAAATTAAATTTATCTAGGCCAACATGCAAGCTGTGGTCTGGTGATGGGACTTACATTGTGAACTGAAATAATGGTTTGCTTTTGAAAGTTAGTGCCCCTTTGCTTTGAAACAAAGTCCTCTTGCATTGTTTCTCAAAAAAGAAAAAAAGTCCTCTTGCATTGAAGATATAATTTAAAATTAGTATATTGCAAGTTGTGATTTAATTATCGTTATTTTCATACCTACCTATTATAGGTAAGGTAAATTAAATTTATCTAGGCCAACATGCAAGCTGTGGTCTGGTGATGGGACTTGCATTGTGAACTGAAATAATGGCCCTGTAACAATTAGTGCATACTGAAATAATGGCCTTAACATAAAGATAAGACCATTGTTTTGCTATCAAAATAATAATAATAAGGATCATGCTAACGAGTGTCCTTAAGATACTGGTTAAAAATTTAGTTAAAGAAAGTTTTGACATTATTTTTATGGGAAATGAAAAAAAAACTGTCAAAACATTAATTGCTTTTTTTTTTCTTTTCCCATAAAAACTTTTTTTAATTGAATTCTTAACCAGTGCCTTTAGGACACTTATTAGCATTTTCATAATAATAATAATAAATAAGACCACTGTTAGTGCCCCTTTTCTTCGAAACAAAGTCCTCTTGCATTGTTTCTCAAAAAAGAAAAAAAGTCCTCTTGCATTGAAGATATAATTTAAAATTAGTATATTGCAAGTTGTGATTTAATTAACGTCATTTTCATACCTACCTACCTAGGTAAGTTAAATTAAATTTATCTAGGCCAACATGCAAGCTGTGGTCTGGTGATGGGACTTACATTGCAAACTGAAATAATGGCCTTGTAACAATTAGTGCAAACTAAAATAATGGCCCTGACATAAAAATAAGACCACCGTTTTGCTATCAAAAATAATAATAATAATAATAAGACCACTGTTAGTGCCCCTTTGCTTTGAAACAAAGTCCTCTTGCATTGTTTCTCAAAAAAGAAAAAAAGTCCTCTTGCATTGAAGATATAATTTAAAAGGAAAATATTAACGAGTGCTTTAAGGTATTGGTTATGAATCCAATTAAAGAAAGTTTTTATAAGAAAAGAAAAAAAAATTAATATTTTAACAGCTTTTTTCATTTCCCATAAAAATGATATCAAAACTTTTTTAAAAGCTGTGATTTAATTAACGTCATTTTCATACCTACCTATTATAGGTAAATTAAATTAAATTTATCTAGGCCAACATGCAAACTGAAATAAAGGCCCTGTAACAATTAGTGCAAACTGAAATAATGGCCCTGACATAAAAATAAGACCACTGTTTTGCTATCAAAAATAATAATAATAATAACTAGTCGGAAATCTGTGCAACTCACGAGATCTTACCTATTTATAATAGACTAAAATAATTTTATAAAATTTTAAATTGATTATGAAACTATACTATTGCGTGAATTGCTCCTTTTTTTTTAATTACAATTTGATGAATAAGCCATTACTTGAACATGCAATGGGTTGCAAAAAATCTAGCTAACAAATTTAGATATTGAAAAAAAATAACTAAAAAATTCTAATGTTAAAACGTCCGAAAGGAAAAAAAAAATATATATATATATATATATGACTACCAAATAGAGAAAATATAAGAGAAAGATAGGTTACCTTCAAGAGAATAATTCATAGTTATAACAGTTGAAATTTGCTAAACTGTTTCAAATATTGCAAAAAATTGAACCCAAAAATTTAGATGGTCAAACTTTCAAAAGACAATAAAATTTAAAATCAAAAGATTCAGAACCTACAAATTATAAAAACAAAACAAAAACAAAAAGTCATTATTGCGAGACAATTTCAGTAAGGATGGAAAGCTTTTCTAAGTTTTTTTTATCCAATTCTTCCTAATTGATGAAAAATTTGGTTCAAACATTGTCAAACACTTTGAAGGTGCAAATAATATAGGCTTCTAACATAATCTTTAATTAATAAACAAAGAAGCATGACACCATAAGAGAAAACATAAGATAACATATAGTGCATATACCTTACTCCACAGCTGTGAAAAAATATCCACACAAAAGGAATTGAAAACTTGTACAACAAATGCAATAAGCTACTTCTAATGTGAGACAACCTAACATACGTCTCCATAAGGTAAAGTTTAAGGTTATATCATCTAAAATAATATAGAATATAGCATCTTTGAACCACACAAAAAGTTAGCAAACTTACCACAATACTTGTAGTTATACTATATATTGTCAAGTACTACTCCATCGCCAATGAAAGTCATGTAAAATCTCATGGGGCCTGGAAGAACAGACAGCCGCAAGATCACCTCCACTAGACACAAAACAAAAGCAAAAAAAAAACTTATTCACAAAAAAGAGAAAAAGTAATAGCAAGCGTACCAAAGAAATTGAAGTTTAGGGTTTTCTCTCTTAGTAGAGACGGACAAAAGAGATTGTTTTAGGGTTTTCAAAAATTTTGTCTTATATATATATATATATATATATATATATAAGACTCCTGTTAGGACTCTCTCACTATTTAGTTTTAAAAATTAAAATTTTTTTAAATTAAAATGATGATGTGGAAAATTGTGGGAGTTTCAAAGGTTTCGGTTTTATATATATATATATATATATATATATATAGATAAATAAGACCCTGTTCTAGATCCTGCCAATAATACGAGGATGCACGTTTTCGTTGTTTACGACTGATTGGCAGAGATTATCATTTTGATTTTAGAAAAGAAGTCTAATTGCATTGATGATATGATTCGAAAAATAGCAACTTTAAAAATTAAATTAAATTGCAAACCCTCAAGCTTAAAATTAGATTCCAAATCTAGGCAAGTGAATTTTATTTGCCAATCCAAGCATTTCTTTTGACCATTTTTTGGAAGTTATTGGATCATATTCATTTTAACAAGTAAAAGTTGTCCTATTATTCCTTAAAATTTACCATAATTTTTTAGTGAAATTGTAGAGTGTCTTTGTGTTAGAATTTCATTCACTCTCTTTTGTGTGTGTATTTGTATTTCAAAAAGAAATAATTGATTTTTAATAAGTAAGATATGATTTTTTTTTTTTTTTTTAGAGTTTCAATCCATGACGTCCATTTTTTTATGATAGTTCTTTTTATCAACAAACCAAAACACCAAGTTATAATCTATTATTCAACTATTAGAGACTTCACCAGTTGAACTAACTAGAGCCCACCATAATCTACCTAACCACCACTATTTTTTATAAAATACACACACACATATAATTTAATTAATGGCCCCTCAAATGTTGGAAAAAAAATTGTATGACCATGCATTTTTATTTTCCTCTTATTACTCTTATATCATACATAGTTCAAATAACCCATATGTATTCAATACATATATGTAAAGTTATGATTTACAACTATATTTTATGTTGGCTTTATTCCATGACAAAAAGTGTTGTAATTGCATAAATTTGTTTCCTTGTATTTTTGTGGAACTTTATTGTATTGGGTTTAGTATTAAGTCGGTGAAGACTCAAGCTTAATTGAAGATCAAGTGGATTTCGCGAGAAGCTCGTGAGAAGCTAACCCACGAAGTAGTCACGTGAGAAGCACATGACCGAAAGCTGAAGAGTCATGCCAAGTTATCAGTTTCGTGAGTGTCTCGCGAGTAAGGCCTTCCCGCGAGATAGTCGCGAAACATTCTGCCTAGAGGATTTTTAAGTGTGACTTTCTTACCATTCACCTATACTATATATACTCTCATTACCCACAAATGTAAAAAGAGGTCATTTAGAGAGAAAAACCCTAGATAGGTTTTCTACAACACACACACCCATCTTTTAGAGAGAGAACTACTCATCCTTAGTGAGAAATCATTCTAGCATCTTCTCCTTCCCTCTCTGATTGTCATACATTGAGAGGAGATTTGTACCCAAACACAATCCACACCTATTCAAAGTGTAGAGAGTGCGTTGAAGCTTGGGAAGCTTTGGAGATTTGTCAAAAGAAGCCGGTGAGGCTTGGCGGATGCAATCGGGCGTATTGCGGGATCCGAAAAGCTAGACAAGATATGGTTCTGAGAAGCCTTGTTGGAGTAAGAGCTTGGAGGGCTTAGGTACATTGGGTAGATTAGGCTTGGAGGATCTCTTACTATTCGTGTATCCCAACTTATTGTTTAGTGGATCGATTTACTACTTGGAGAGCAGCGGAGAGGTTTTTCGCCGAGTTCTTCGGTTTCTTCTTTCGATAACACATCGCCGTGTTATCTTGTGTTTGCATTCTTCTTCCCTACTCTTTTAGCTTTTATTTTACTGTTGTGTTTTGAAGAATATGGTTTAGAGTAGTTTTATTGTTTGTTCGCTCAGATTTACTCTATTCCGCACTTAGTTTAAGTTAGAGTAAAATCAACAGAGCCGTAACTTTTAATTTGGGGGTCTAAACAGTTCTTGTGTTTTAATACATAATCGAGCTTTCAATTGATATCAAAGTGAGTACACTTGTTTTGGTTTCATTACCTAAGTGTGATCCTTGACCCCTTTTATGTTTTGCCATAGATAGTAGCTTGTATGCTTCTATAGATGTTTTGGATGATGTTGATTATAACATGCCATGTGTTTGTGAAAATGCCTTTATGAGTATTAATCCTCGTGCTTGTGGTGACATGTTACATGAATCTATGAGTGTTGTTGATATTCTAAATGTCAAACTCTTGAAGAAAAAGGCTAAGAAGTTTCATGAGAATTTGAGCAAGTTCTTTTGTGAAAATGATGATTTGATTGCTAAGCAATCCAACAAATTGATTGAAAAGTATAATAAACTTGCTGAAGATTCTCTTGAAAAACTAAAGGTGTTTGAGTGTCTGAATGTGGACTTGGATGCTAAACTTGTTTTGTTTAACAAACTTGTTGATGAGCTAAAATGTGAAAATGAATCTCTTAAGATGCATGCCAAGTGTTTGATTGCTGAACCTATTACTAAAAATGATGAAAATATTTGTTGCAATCATCTTGTGGTATCCGATTTTGTGCCTATTGTGTGTTCTACCTCAAAAGGACAAATCGGAGTACATTCCTCCACACAAATGAAATCAAAAGGTGGAGAGAAAGGCTCTTAAGCCAAAGCCTCCGTTTAGGTCTCAATCTAAGGTTTTGGATGGATCTAAGTTTGTTCCAACTTGTCACCATTGTGGTGTGATTGACCATATAAGACCTCAATGTCCAAAGTTGAGAGAACAAAACCATGTTGCTAGATTCCTTTCCAAAAAGTCTAGTGGACCTAAACACATTGTTTGTCACCATTGTGGTGCCTTTGGCCATCTAAGACCTCATTGCTCTAAATTTCAAACTCTTAAAAGAATAAAAAGAAAAGAGAAACTTGAGCTTTTTGGAAGTTGTGCTGTGCAAGCTAAACCGGATTTGATAAAAAATGGTAAGTTATTGAAGAAAGTTTTTAATGTTCTTACCTCCTTGTTTATGTGCATCTCCAGTTCTCATTCTTCCAACTTTCGTCTCACTTCTCACGAGACACTCATTCCAAACAATCGTTCTGTTTGGATGAGGAAGAGTTCCTATGGTTGAGCTTTTGCTCTTTTGATCCTTGATCTAATTCTTTCGATATTTGTTAGACCCTTTATGCATTGATTGTCATATCTTCATGCATTTTGTACATCTTACATTTATTTTTATGCATTGTTTTTGTTGTTGATCTTACTTTTATGCTTTTGTTTTTGTGTGAGTAAAAATCCAAAACCACATAAAAAGTGAAAATTTTCGAAAAGTTTGATCGTATATATGTTTGAGCACATTTCACATGTGAGTTTGGCCTAGTACCTTCGTACTAATGGCGTAGTACATTTTTTAGCTTAGCTTGTTATGTTTGCACATATATCTTTGTGGGAAAAATCTTGAAATCTATGTGTAATTGTTGTAAATCGATCTTCAAACTTGCCATGAATGATTAGTCAATAGTCTTGATGGTGTTGATACATGCATAGACTTGTGTCTATATATCTTTCCACATTTTTTTTGTTTTTGCTTAAAGAGTTCAACAAATGTAAATCTCAAAATGAGAAGAGATAATGAGCTGCAAAAGTCGTCGCATATACTAGAATTTAACTAGGAAAAAGGGAAAGCGACTTATATTGAAATGTATGTTGCCAAAAAGCGAAAGGCTTATTCTCAAAAATGAAATATCAAAAGTATAGGTATCGATCTCAAAATGAGATGTATTGTTCAAAAATGATCAAATGTTTTGTATTGTAAAGAAGCCAAATGAAAACCTTCAAAGTTATGTAATCATTTTTGTGGGAGGTCATATATGTTCATTTCTATAATTGAGATAAATCTCTTGACCTAGTATCAGTTGTGTATGACTTGATTGAATTGATCATTGAAGCTTCACTCTGGACTATGAGTCATTCCACATTTGATACTCACACACAACACACAAGACTTTTGTTCAACAGATGCTTATTTCATTTGTGTGTTTGTACATGCTCAAATGTGATGTGTGTGTGCTCAATCATATGTGGATCAAACTAAAAAGATTTTTGTTCTTTTTTGTTTACTTTTGGAAATGATTTGTATCACCCACGTTTTTCAAAGTTTTTCAAGTTGTTTTTGTGAGAAAAACATGTGTTCTGGGTGTTTTTCATGACTCATTTCATGAGTAAGCTCTACTGGGAGTTAAATGGTCCAATTCTCAAGTTTTTAAACTTTGGACAAAGAGTTTCGCAACTATTTCGCGAGTAACGCTTACCCACAAAAATTCCCAACTTCCCGCGAAAATTTTCAGATCAGCTTTTTAAAGGACATTTCGTGGGACATTTGTTTTAAACTTCTCTCATCTTCTCCCAAACCCCTATTTTCATGTTTCTACATCAAAACCCAACTAAATTCAAATGTTTTTCATTCCATAAACATCTCTAAGGTAATCTTTAACTCTTTTCATTAATTTTAATCCTCAGATTATGTTTTTGGGGGTTTTATGTTCATAGTTGGGATTTTCTCAAATAGGAGTTGGAAAACTTAATTTTTGTCAATCTTTTTTATTGGGTTTTGTTTTAAATGTTGATCTGCTTTAGATGTTGGCCCCTTGTGGCAAAAATAACATGTATTTAGGCAAGATTTTCATATATTCATGCATTGTTTATCTTACATGTGTAATGTGTGTACTCTAAGTGTTTGATAAAATGCCCAAATAGCATTTTCTCGTTGCTTTGGACTCCAATGAGTACCAAAATTTGGGGATCACCATAATTATTCATGTTTATCATGTTTTGATAATTGGTTGTGTATTTTATATACTTTGCCCCTTGAGTGCTTGCTCATGCATTAGTCATGCATCACACATGCAAACTAGATGCACACTTGATGCACCTTTGCTACACATACTTGATCACCTAACATGTTTTTACAATCACTCATGCTAGTTAAGTCTTTTTAGACCTTTTAGCTCATATAACATGTTCTTGTGTCTATGTCATGCCTTGGTCTATACTTTGTTTCATCATCCTTAACATGTCATGTTTACTTTAAGCTTTGTAGCATTTTTTGTTTTTGTCTTTTGTTTGACCTTCATTTTCTCATTTATCTTACAACCCTCATGCATCATCTTTTACCATTGTTCATATCTTCTTTTCTTTCCCTCCTTCCTCTTGATTCATTTGTCTATTCGTGACAAAAAGGGGGAGAGTATACTAGAGAGTATACCAGATTGTATTGTCATTTCTATATGACTCTTGTGCACATTCTTAGGGGGAGAAATGCTACCTCGTACACATTTGTAGGGGGAGAAAGCCATAGGGGAGATGCAAATACCAAGGGGAGATGCATATACCAAGGGGGAGAAGACATTTTTTTTTTAGAAAACCTTGTTTTGTTTTGTTTTACTTTATGCTTGTTATCTTGTTGTTTTATGGTGCTTTGAGTTATGTTTAGTATCTATGTTTTGTTACTCTCATCGCATCATGCTTATGTGTTGGACATGCATACATCCTTATGCTATTGTGCTTTATTGGTTGCATGTTTGGATGATCATTGTAGTCATTTCCATACGACAGTCTTGTCTTTGATCAAGTTGTTCATATGTTTCACAACATGTTTACTTGATTGCATTTTACTTGTTACATTATACTTGCCCTTTTATTACTTGCATTACCTTGAGGGTCTAATGCATTTTGTGCAAGTGTTTCAGGTTACAAGTATACATGTTCCAAGTGCTTCACAACTTCTAAATTTAGGTGTGAGTGAGTTTTGCTATTGTTTCCAAACTCATGTTTAAGTCTAGAGTCTGTTATAGAGTGTTTTGTCACGGAATAGCCAAAGGGGGAGATTATAAAGTTATGATTTACAACTATATTTTATGCTGGCTTTATTCCATGACAAAAAGTGTTGTAATTGCATAAATTTGTTTCCATGTATTTTTGTGGGACTTTATTGTATTAGGTTTAGTATTAAGTTGGTGAAGACTCAAGCTTAATTGAAGATCAAGTGGATTTCACGAGAAGCTCGTGAGAATCTAACCCGTGAAGTAGCCACGTGAGAAGCACATGACCGAAAGCTGAAGAGTCGTGTCAAGCTGTCAGTTTCGCGAGTGTCTCGTGGGTAAGGCTTTCCCGCAAGGTAGACGCGAAACATTCTGCCTAGAGGATTTTTAAGTGTAACTTTCTTACCCTTCACCCATATTATATATACCCTCATTACGCACAAGTGTAAAGGAGGTCATTTAGAGAGAAAAACTCTAGATAAGTTTTTTATAACACACACACCCATCTTTTAGAGAGAGAGAGAGAGAGAGTTACTCATCCTTAGTAAAAAAATCATTCTAGTATCTTCTCTTTCCCTCTCCCATTGTCATACATTGAGAGGAGATTTGTACCTAAACACAACCCACACCTATTCAGAGTGTAGAGAGTGTTTTGGAGCTTGGGAAGTTTTGGAGATTTGCCAAAAGAAGCCGGTGAGGCTTGGCGGATGCAATCAGGTGTATTGCAGGATCCGGAAAGTTAGACAAGACACGGTTTTGAGAAGTCTTGTTGGAGTAAGAGCTTGGAGGGCTTAGGTACATTGGGTAGATTAGGCTTGGAGGGTCTCTTGCTATTTGTGTATCCCAACTTATTGTCTAGTGGATCGATTTACCGCTTGGAGGGCGGCGGAGAGGTTTTTCGCCGAGTTCTTCAATTTCCTCTTTGATAACACATCGCCGTGTTATCTTGTATTTGCATTCTTCTTCCCTACTCTTTTAGCTTTCATTTTACTGCTGTGTTTTGATGAATATGGCTTAGAGTAATTTTATTGTTTGTTCGTTCACATTTACTTTATTCTGCACTTAGTTTAAGTTAGAGTAAAATCAACCAAGCCGTAACTTTTAATTTGGGGGTCTAAACAGCTCTTGTGTTTTAACACGTAATTGAGCTTTCGATATATATTCCTAAAATAGATAAAATTTATAAAAATTTATTTATTATTACACTTATAATATTAGTATATATCTCATTACCATAATATTCAAGAAATATATTCCTAGAAATAGATAAATAAACTTCTTTAATAGAAATCTTCTTTATTTTACCGAAAGCAAATTAAAAAAAAAAAAAAAATTGCTTTTGGAGAACTAGAGATGTGAAAACTATGTTTTTATTATTTATTTTTTTAGAAGAAAGGACAAAATAATAGATTTTGTGGTTAGAAGTAGCTAGAGATCCTTATTGTGTTTGTTATCTTTGAAAAATAGGGGTTTTCATTAGTTTATGATATTGTTATTTTTTCTTATATTGATTTTTATATGTTTAGGCAAATAAAATGAAGTTTATTATTTGAATTAGTTAAAATTGACTAAATTTTCATATGTTTCATGGTTTTTAAAACTATCAATATACTCTAATTGTTTAATTTTTAATTTATTTAATAAAAGACTTGATCTGAAATGTATAAAGAATATTAATCCTAAGCAATAATATTTAAAAGATAATTATAGTTTGTGAATGATCGGATAAAACTAAATTGATTTAACTAATATAAATTAAATTTGATGTTAATATTTTGGTTATATATAAGAAAATAGTATGTGTTAAGAACTTATAAACATATTATATGTATGTATATGTGTGTGATGTGTGCACAGTACGCACGTGTTATATTCTTTGGATTTAAAATTTTCTAGATGTATTTAACTTGGCCTTCCTAAACAAAAGATTATGGATTATGGCTTTGTTAGTATTGATAGTTAAACATGCACCTTTTGCTGACCAAGATGCAATGGTCAAAATTTTTGTTTAGAACCTTAAATGTTCGATGTTAATTTTAGTTGTTTATGTTAAATAGCATTCGTGTAGTTATCAATAGATTGTTAACAAAGAGAAAATGAAAAGTGTATGTTCATCTATGATAGTCTTTTTGTTTTTGGGGTGTTTTCTTATATAATTAAGGAAATTTTGTCCTAACCTTTGGCCAAAGTATATATATATATATATATTGGGCCGTGGGCCCTGTCCAAGGACACCTAGTAGTCCGAGGATGGATAAACGTTATCACGAAAGTCCACATTAGTGAATGAAGAAAGGGGTCTTGTCATGAGTGTTCAGGAAAGTGGTCTGAGGAGGAATGCCTCCTTGGCTAAGCAAAGCAGAGGTCAAAAGGTGTGGTCTGTCATCCAGAACAACGTTCTGGAAGATTCTATTGATAAGAATACACATCTTGAAAGTATAGGACAAAGGGAAGCTATGAAATATCTAAGAGAAAGCTGCTACTATCTAATTGAATGCTCTGCAGCTAACTCTCTAACCGCATTAATGTGGAAGTGATACCTGAACAGTAATTTTCAACCTTACAGCTACTCCCAAAGACTTCAGGAAGGTGCTGATGGGACAATAATCAAAGCCAGCAACTTGGTCTACACGTGGAGGGTGGAGATGAAAGAAGGAGGATAGTATAAAAGAGAAAAAAGACCTTGATGGAGAGGGATCAGAGAATTGAGGGAAAGACACTGTAACTGTAATACCCGGGAAAAAAAAAAAAGATTTAAAAGGAGGGCTATTTAAGTAATTTTCTTTTGTGGGTCAAATTTTATAATTTATACTTATATGGGAATTTTTAGAAAATAAGATTGAAACCCTAACTATATATAAGCTTATTAAGTTTTGAGAGAGGTGACTACCCAAATTACTCAAGCAGAGAATGTTTGACTGCACAATTGAGGTAAGAGCCTAAAAATCTCTTTTTGTCAAATCTAAATTTTATTTAGAATTAAAATATTTTTTATATGAGTATTTTGGCCAATGGTAAGACTATTTAAAAAATCCAATGAGTATGATGATGGAAACGAAGAAGGAATTAGATCTATTTCCCTGTGCTAGTGTTGCGTTAATTGTAAATGCTGCACAGGTTTACCGAATTGAGTTTTGGTGAATAGCAAAAAATATTAAGGTGTAAGCCGGTAGTGTGATAAATTACCGAGGTAAAATATATGTGTAAAATAGTATTTTTTTGTAAAAGCATGTCAGGAGCTTGATTCTGGTTTGATAGAGTGCTTTTCTTAGTTTTGTGACTTTTGTCCTCATGCCAAAAGAGAACTAGGGTCGGCAGCACTGGCAGGAAAGAAAATACATATATATATATATATATATACATTTATATATGTGTATATGATAAATGGAATTACCACCTTGAGAAAGCAACGCCAGCTCCTTTTCTCTATTGTTGTTATTATTATTATTATTATTATTATTATTATATTTGTTTATTTAGTTGGTTGAGGCATAAAGGGGAAGTCAGTAGGTCTGGCATAAGTGATTAAATATATATATATATATATATATATATATCAACTCACGAATATAATAATGGGTGATGTACTTTTGGCCCTTTATGCCCAGAGGTATGGTGTAACTATAGACTTGCTTCCTAGGAACTATTAGTGGCAGAAAATAAAGAGAGCAAAAATATTGTAAATTACGTGGGATTTTGGTGTGAGTGGATAGTGGGCAATTATTGGTTATTTTAATTAGTCTCTCTTCTGGCCGGATACCGTTATAAGTTTTCTTGAATTATTTGATTATTGAATATAGTACTTGAAAATTATCTAGGTGATATCTAAGGATTTAGAGGAAGTGTTAGGGAAAAGTTTCTTTTAGAATAGTTTTTTGAGGTAAGTAACCTTATCCTAATTGGTTTTATTGTGCGTATTTTAACTATTGAAAATTGTTTACAGATGTTACAATTTTATTTCTATTGTACTACTGATTTCAAGTAAAGAATTATCACAAATATATTTGATTACTGAATATATGATGTATCTTATTTAATTTTTTTTTAGCTATACTGATTCAAAGTAAAGAATAAGGAATTTTCACAAATACATATGAGCATTGAATATAAGAATTATTTTATTTAATTTTTTTTTTAGTTGTATTGATTTAAAGTAAAGAATATAGAAATATCACAAATAGATTTGAATATTGAATATATGATTATATATATATATATATGTATGTATGTATGTATTTGAATAAGATATATTTTTGGTAGAAACTATGATTTCTTATATATGATTATGGATAATCTGACTATGAATTTACTTTGATACCCAACTAATGGGAGTTATTCATTGGTACTCTGATACCCAAACCAATGGGGGTTATTCATTGGTACTTTAATATCTAGCCAATGGGGGTTATTCATTGGTACTCTGATACCCAAACCAATGGTGGTTATTCATTGGTACTCTGATACCCAGTCAAGGGGATATAGCATGACCATAGTCATAAGATTGTTAAGAATATGAATCACGTTTGAACATTGAACTATTTTGAGTCCTTAAAACTACATAGGTGATTTTGAAAATGTTTTAGTATTTGAACTATTTTGAGTCATTAAAATTACTTATGTATTTTTAGAATCTATTGTAAGTTATAGTTTTTGATATATGAAAAACTGACTACTTTCTAAACCATCTATGATATATTTGTAAGATTAAAGAATGATCTATTTGCAACTTATTATTTTAAGACTATGAAACTTCTTTAGTAATTTTTGAAAACCCATAGCATATTATAATTTCTGAAGGCTCATATTACATCTTATTACTTTACAAATCTATTGCTTGATAGAACTTATTAGGATTTTGGTTACTTATTGAGTTGTCAACTCACCCCTTTTTCCCCTCCAATTTTAGATTATGAAGAATAACAAGTTTTAGGAGTTCTGATGTTGTGTTGTGAACGGGAAAAGAAGCTTAGTGATTTTAGGATTGAATGGTCTTCGAATAGTTTTATATTTATTGGCCAATTGGCATTATGTACATAAGGTTTGGATTTTTGTTCCTATTAAATTATTGGAGATCTATTCATAAGGAAATTGTTTAGGTATTTTGGATTTAATTGATTTAATTTTGAGGATAAATTTTAGTTGCTGAGAAGGCTTTGCACACTTGTAAGGGGCTTACTTTATAAGCGTGCAGCAGTTGTCACGTGCCTATCTTTATAGTTGGGTTCGGGGTGTGACAGTAACGATAGGAACTAGACTTGTAATCAAATCCAAAAGAAATATATACAAGAACTAATCTCCTCGGATTGTGCCGAGGATGATTTTCTTTGGGTAAAACTAGTTTTTCTTTGCTTTCTCGTCATTTGGATCTACTATAATTGTTATCCAACTCATTAGGGCCTAGTTTTCTAACCCACTCTCTACAAATTCATTGTATTGAGCTCTTTGGGCCTAGATTGTATTACCTTTTGGGCTTAGGAACTAGATTGTGCCTGTACAATTGGCGCCGTCTGTGGGAAAAAACTCGTGTTGTAATGAGTTTAACGTTCAATTATGATAGGTTCAGGTCAGAATCGAGGGGAGTCCGTTGGTTCCCAACGTCAAGACCAGTTTCTCAACCTTGAGCGGAGAAGGGACCGAAAGGTTAGTGTGCATACCGCGCATACTAGTAGGAGTCAATCTCGAGGTGGGAGTCACGTCTCTCATGAACGTGAACACTAGGAGCATGCAACTGGAGATTGACCGTTTGCGAAGGAGGTTGCGCCACAATTGACGAAGAAGGCCTCCTTCAAATTTTGACTTTTCTTCTAATAATGATGGAGATGGTAGTTACAGGCCCAGGTCAAGGACTCCCTCCAGTGAGTCTTTCTCTTGTGATGAGGATCACCACTATGAGCATGGACACAAGAGCCTGCCTTGCAAAGGCCTGGGAAACGACTTTATGAGCAGGGCGTTAAACCAAAGTTCCAAATCACCTTTCACACGCAGAATTGAAGGAGGAAAACTTTCTCGATGATTTACTCAGCCAATATTCACCATGTACAATGGTCGAACGGACCCTGTAAAGTATGTAAGCCATTTCAACCAAAGAATGGTTGTTCACTCCAAGAATGAGACCTTGATGTGCAAGGTGTTCCCATCCAGTTTGGGGCTTATGACAATGAAATGGTTTGATGGTCTAGGAGCAGGTTCTATTAGTTCCTTTGAGGAATTCACTCGGGTGTTCGGATCTCGTTTTGTTACTTGTAGTAGAGTTCCTCGGCCTTTGGATTCTTTGTTGTCCATAACCATGCAAGAGGGGGAGACCCTGAAAACATACTCTGACAGATACTAGGAGATGTTCAATGAAATTGATGAGAACTTTGATAACGTAGCTATAAGGACCTTCAAGGTCGGCCTACCTGCCGAGCATGATTTGAGGAAGTCATTGACTAGGAAGCCTGCTAGGAGTGTACGTCAACTTATGGACCATATTGACGAGTATAAGCGGGTCGAGAAAGACCAATAGTAAGGGAAAGGAAAGGTTAAGGTTATCCCTCAAAATAGGAGGGATTTTGGGTCTGACAGATACAACAATAATTGGCCCCGTAGAGACTTTGCTAGGTAATTTAGGCCTATTGCTACTCAGGTGGTTGGCACAGTGTTCCGGGAACCAGTGTGTAAAGTTGTAATTTACAACTATGTGTTTTGTTGGCTTTTATTCCGTGCCAAATTTGATTGTAATTATGTTCAATATTTTGTACCCTGTATTTCACGTGGGATTTATATGTAAGGGATGTGTGTGAGAGAAAGAAGGTGTGAAGACTCAAGGCATTGAAGACTGAAGTGTTTTCGTGGGTAGCTCGCGAGTAAGCATCCCGCGAAGTGATGCATGTGCCTTGCACATGATTGGAATGCGAAAAGTCAGGATAGGATGAAGATAACTAGTTTTCGCAAGTATCTCACGGGTAAGGCCTTCCCGCGAGACACCCGTGAAACAATCTGTTTTGCTAGATTGTCATTTCTGATACACACTTTCTGTACCTACACTATTTATACCCATATTACCCACAGATGTTAAGGAGTGCTTCTGAGAGAAAACCCTAGCCACAAACCTTGAGAGTTAGAGATTGTTATACCCACAATTCTCTACACAATTGCTTGTGGATTTTTCCTCAACTCCTACCTCTCTATTTCCATACCATTGAGAGGTTGATAGCCCAAACACTTACCACATCCTTTCAAAGTGTTCAGTGAGGTTTTGGTGCTGCTAGGAAGTATTGGAAGAAGCCAAGCTTTAGCGGATGCAATGGGGAGTATTGTAAGATCCGAAGAGCTAGACAAGACACGGTTCCGAGAAACCTTGTTGGAGTAGGAGCTTGGAGGGCCTAGACGCATCGGGTAAATTAGGCTTGGAGGGTCTCTTGCTAACTCATGTATTCCAACTAATTGTCTAGTAGATCAATTACCTCTTGGAGGGCGGCAGAGAGGTTTTACGCTGAGTACTTCGATTTCCTCTTCGATAACACATCGGCATGTTATCTTGTATTTGCATTCTTCTTCCCTACTTTTTTAGCTTCCATATTACTGCTGTGTTATATTGAATATGGCTTGAAGTAGTTTGTTTGTTTATTCGCTCGCATTTACTTTATTCCACACTTAGTATAAGTTAGAGTAAAATCTATCGAACCGTAATTTTTAATTAGGGGGGTCTAAACAGCTCTTGTGTTTTAACACATTTTCGAGCATTCACAGTGCATCAAGTCTTGGAAAAGATTAAGAATGAGCCATATTTTAAATGACCAAATAAGATGGGAGGAGACCCTATAAAGAGCAACTAAAACCTTCATTGCCAATACCACCAGGAGCGAGGGCACACCACAGAAGATTGTAGAACTTTATGGAGCCATCTGGAGCAGTTGGTTAGAGAAGGAAAGTTAAAGCAATTTTATATCAGCCTAGTGGGCAAGGGGGCCAGGCAGGATTGAGATTTCAAAGAGATGCTTCTTTGAGAGCCCCTTTAGGCACAATTAATGTTATTCTGGCTATTCCGGGGAGGACTGGTTCTCGTGCCTCCCAGGTATTGTCCATAGCTCGGCCACATGTAGAGGACTCTACCCTTAAGCTGAAAAGGGCTAGGATGGAGGTCCTACCAGCATTAAGTTTCTTAGATGAGGACAAGGTTGGAACCATACAGCCACATGATGATATCCTAGTGGTCACCCTCAGGAGAAGGGGGTATGATGTGAAGAGGGTGTTGGTGGATCAGGGTAGTGGGGCAGAGATTATGTACCCTGATTTGTATAAAGGGCTAAACTTGAAACTTGAGGATTTGACAGGTTATGATTCACTTTTGTTAAGCTATGTATGTGAAATTCCCTCTTGGAGACTTAAACCCTGACCCTTACCCCCCACACCCCACAAGCATTTATACTTGTGGAATGACCACCGCACCAAGGGTGCACGGTGGTTAAGGGTCATATTTCTAGCGTAAAAAACATGTGATGTAAGTAGAGCGGGGGGAATTGTCTCCTGGCCACACCAAAATTCACCTTGATGTTATATTTTGTTACTTCTTTTTTTTGGGTATATATTTATAAATAACTTTAGAGAGAGAGTATTCACCTTTTTGTACGAGCAAAATATGGATTGAATAGAAGAGAAAATAACAAAATTGATAGTAAATAAAACAAGAGAAGAGCAGTCAAAATAAAAAGAAGATAAAAGGATGGATGAATTGTAATATTACGTTATAAAGTAGTGGGGAGATAAAATGTAAAAGTGCGTGAGGGGGAAATATTGGAGAAAGTGTAATTGTAAGGTGAGAAATTAATAAAGAGCAAAATTGTTAATAATGGGAGAGAAAATGTTAGAAATATGTGGATGGTATATGGTTGCTGATGTGACTCAATTAGAGCGTAGTAACCAAAGTTTTGAATTCCATTTTGGAGACCGTTCTGGATTGGTCATAGGAACGGAATATTCCGGTACCGGCATGTGCCAGTGCACCGTTCTGAGGTTAAGCGCCAGATATATATATATATATACCACAAATGCATAAAAGAAATATTGCACTTAAAAAAAATACTAGGCCCATAAAACCTCATACTATCATCCTAAAAGTCCATACTTCATAACATCTCATATATACATGATTAAACAAAAAAGAATGCATAACGTCTTATACATAATTTAACAAACCATATGGAAATACTTAATTTAAACAAACCAAATAGAAAGCCATCTAAGAAACTAACCCCGCTGGTTTCAAAAAAAAAAAAAAAGAAAAAAGAAGAGAAACTAACCCCGCTCAGTATCAATAAAAAGAAAATCATTAAGGTCAGGGACATTGGTCATGGCAACATCATCATCATCATCATCAAAAACAGGACTTTCATCATTTTCTATAGTTAAAGGAAAAGGAAAAGATTTTCAAAACCAAAAGAGAGACTTGTGATTAGAGACCTATGAGATAGAGACTGAGAGTGAGCTGAAGTGGTAAAGTGTTGAGCAGCCGTGAGGGAGAGTGAGATGGAGGCTTGGAGACAATGGAGAGTGACAGTTGATGATGCCGAAAATACCACTAGTAAGTCACACGGTTCTCGCACACTCCAAATAGCACCTGCACAGTAAAAAGAAAGGACCTAGCAGAGAGTATCGGTGTGGTACCGGCCAAATACCCTCCGAAGGTCAAGTTAGAACTATTCTCACTGCTCTAGAGTGCTAGAGAGGGTAAATTATGCGTATCTTGGTTCGTGAGGGTGCTTGGTTTTTATAGTAGTAGGGCTTGATCCCTTTTCCTTGGAGTAGAAGTCTTTTCCTTATAGGAGTCTCCTTGGGCGTATTTTGCGGGATCCTTTCCATATAGGAATCCTTCTTAGATTTAACAAAACGTGGAGGGCAAGTCATTTACTTATACACGCAAACGTGGTTTGCAAGCATTCTTGGACTAGTGCTGTCAGCTTATATTATGCTTTCGGTCTTCATACCGTCAGCTTCAGGATGACTTTCAGCTTTATTATCCCGTCGGCCTGTGGTGCCTCTCCTTACAACTTTATCCGCCGTCAGTCATTGAACAGGGACTGACGGCCCAGTAGATACCGTCACTATTAAACCGTCGGTTTATCTTTCTTGACCAATTTCTTTTATCCTTATCAGTTGCCCCCTACTCCATATCTCCGTCATTTTTCATACTGACAGGTTATGGAGTTCATGTTTATGTTAATTGTCATATTCTTTAAGGAGGCGGGAAAATTATTTATACGGAACTCCTCGAGCCGCCGTGCATTTAATGCTTTGGACACGTGGCGAGTTCCCATTAGCTTTGCTTCTGACGAGGGCGTCGCTTCGTCTTTCGCGCCCATTCATTCTGTATATAAGGGGGGCCCTCCTCCTCATTTCCCCTATTTCATCTTTGCTGATCTTTGAGAGAGAGAGACCGTCGCCCTGAATTCCGTCAGCTTGTTCCTTAACTCCGTCACCTTGTGCATTGCTGCCCTTGAAGCCGTTTCTCCAAGAAAGTTAACTCACTAGTAAGTTCTATTTCTTCTCTTCTTTTCATTTTTACTTATGCCTGTATAATTCATTAGTGAGGACATCAGCTTAGGTACTTAGATTGGATCCGTCACTTGTAGGTAGTCAGATGTCAAGTGACGCGTCATGTGAGGAGTCGTCAGTCCGCAAAAGAGCGGGCTACGACGAGGCCTTTGGTTCAGGCGATGAGTCAGAGGACTTCTCGCTTTCGTCAGAGAGAGGGACGTCGGCCCGACCTCCTGACAGTGATGAGAGTTATATTGAGGGGGCTAAGGATGAAGTAGAAGAGGGAAGAGGAGAGGATGAAGGTGACGGGGGTGATATAAATGTTGACGGAGATGATATAAACGTTGACGGCGGTGATAGCGACGAAGATGATAGTGATGGAGATGAGGGACTAAGTGAAGGAACTTCAGAGGGTCCTGGAGATAACCGTCCTTTCATTCTCCCTAAGAATTGGCTCGTCAACAAATTTTTACCTAGGATGAGTGATAATGTTTTTAGGGAGTTGCACACTCGTCACCAAATCCCAGACCATATCCCGATCCGTCTCCCTGAAGAGAATGAGAGTTTTACTCAGGGAGAACCGCTGACGTGGGCATGTATGATGCCATGTTTGCTGCGGGTCTGAGATTACCGTTGACTGCCCTACATCGTCAGCTGGCTGACTTCCTGGGCCTGTCCGTCACTCAAATTGCCCCAAATGCCTGGAGGACTTTCATAGGAGCTGAGATCTTGTGGGGCCGTCTAAGTAGAGGAAACCGTCAGCTTACCTTAGACGAATTCTTTTACTGCTACAGGCCCCATCATATCGCCTCGTCTAAGGGAACATACCATTTTAATGTCTGGGAGAAAAATTTGAGGCTGGTATCAGATATGCCAGATTCCAATAGGAAATGGAAAAGTAGGTATTTTTTTGTTGAAAGGACGGATTGGGTTTGCCGTCAGGAGGAATGGGCGACGATGCCCTATGGTTATTTTGACAACACTTGAGCTTTTGTCAGGGATTCAGGTTAATCCCGTCAACCATGTTCCTTTCATTTTTGAAGTGACGCTACTAACACTTTCTCTTTTTTCTTTTCAGCTCATACCCGTCCCCACATAACTGATGAACAGGAGGAGTTCATCTGTCGTGTTCTGGAAATCCCTTTGGAGGAGCGCAAGTGTAGGGATTTGATCACCCTTGACACTATTCATCTATACTATGGGGGTCCAGAACTGTCAGCTGAAGCCCGAAAATTGGACGATTTTTCCCACTAACGTAATTACTCCTTATCACCTCTGTCAGTCTACTCCTCCGTCTCTTGTTCTAACTGTTAGTTTTTTTTTTTTTTTTTTTTTTTGTATTTGTATTTGTATTTGTAGAGATGGAATCTGCTAAACAGAGGGTAAGGGCTGCCGCAGCCTGTTAGAAGGAGGAGAAGAGGGCA
Source organism: Quercus lobata (assembly GCF_001633185.2). Taxonomy (NCBI): domain Eukaryota; kingdom Viridiplantae; phylum Streptophyta; class Magnoliopsida; order Fagales; family Fagaceae; genus Quercus; species Quercus lobata. Next base: position 18,366,440 of record NC_044907.1, on the reverse strand, counting down.
AAGGAGGCAGGGGGGAGACGTCTTCAACCCCTAAGACCGTCACTAAGCAGGCAAAGAGGAAGCCCGATGGGAGTGATGGTCGTCCGGCTAAAAAGGCCGCCGTCACTCCTGGGGATGGTGCTGTAAAAGAAAAATCACCTCTCAAGCTAAGTCACGGTGCGGGCAAAGGGGTAATGACCTCCTTGGGTCCCGTCAACGAGGGCCCCTGTCACCTCTTGACCCACAAGGAGTATACCGTCGGGGAGGTTAAGTCCTTCATAAAGCCGACGGACATAGAGCCTTGTGATCTGTTGGGGACGGAGGATTTAGAGGCGTCAGCCCTTTTTGATCTTACCAGGGTATGCTTGCTACCTTTTGGTCGAACTGATCTTATTTCGCTTTGATGAACTTTGACTGACGGCTGTGTTCTTTTCTTAGGCCTTGGTGCGTGTTACGGCCCTTCAAGACCGTTGCGTTGCGAAGGAGGGTGTCGTCACTCAGGTCCGGAAGCACAATACAAATCTGAAGGAAGTCAGTGAGAAGTTAGTGGAGGCTGACCGTCAGAATGACAAGCTCAAGGAAGAGGTGAGGGATCTAGGCCAAAGGCTGCAGACGGCTGGGGCTGACGCGGTTCGAGACTTTAAGGCGACGCAATCGTTTATTGACTCTTGTGCCGAGTATTATGGCACTGGTTTTGACGATTGCCTTAAGCAGGTCGCGTCAGCATTCCCAGAGCTGGACCTATCCAGAATTACAATGGATGGTGGAGATGACGGCTCCTCTCAGCCCAATCCCACTCCGGAGTTTGACGGTGTTGTTGTCCTAACCCAACCTGCTGCAAACCCTCCTACTCCTGCTTCCAAGACTCCAACTACAATTGTAAACATTGAAAATCAGCAAACTGACGGGAATCCTACTGATGCTCCTGCTTCTTAGTTCTCTTTATTTGTATTTTAACCTTGCATTTCAATCATTTTGCAAACAATCGTTGTACTTTGATTTTTTTTTTTTGGCAAACAATTGTTTAAGAGCCCGTTTGGTTTTCTCGGGGTTTTGTTTGTATACAGTTGTATTTATTACATGGTACATCATTCCCGTCGCTTTTGTATATATATATATATTTTTTTTCAGTAATTGAGCCGGACGAAGTCCTGGTAAACATTCTCGTCTATTTGGGAACCCCGTCAGTTTTTTGAATTGGCTGGGTGACTCCGTCGGTATAGCCTTCTTTGCGACTTATGAGATATCCTTCTTATCTCGTCAGTTTCACGGGTTTTCTCCTTGGATTTTCGACCTTGTTCGTCATTTTTCAAGGACCGTCACTTTGGTTGCACTATCCAAGTAACGGTTCCGTCGCTTTTGGCCCGTCGGTATTGAAGATTCGCCCGTCACTTGTCACCATTTTTATTACTTTACTGACCTTAATGTGGCCGTCAATTTTCTGATTTTTAATCATCTTATGGTCTTAATGTAAGCCCGTTGGTTTTATAATGGCTCCGTCCGTTTGGTGAGACCGTCAGCTTTTTAGCTTTAGTCTGACGGGTTTGATGATCTTATCATCTTTTGTAGGCCCGTTGGTTTTAGAACCTTGTCCATATGATGATTGCCACATTTATTAGGTGGGACCATCAGCTTTTTAGCTTTAGTCTGTCATGGGCTTGATGAGCTTGTCATCTTTTGTATGCCCATTGGTTTTAGGACCTTGCCCATGTGATGATAGCCTCATCTATTAGGTGAGACCGTCAGCTTTTTTAACTTTAACCTCGATGACCTTGTCATCTTTTGTGGGCTTGTTGGTTTTTGGAACCTTGTCCATATGATGGTAGTCTCGTCTGTTTAGTAAGACCGTCAGCTTTTTTTTAGCTTTAGCCTTGATGACTTTGTCATCTTTTGTGGGCCCGTTGGTTTTTTGGAACCTTGTCCATATGATGGTAGTCTCGTCTGTTTAGTGAGACCGTCATCCTTTTAGTCCGTGTGTTATGAACTTAATCATTTTTGTTGTTCACTTTTGTGAACTTAGTTGTTCACTTCTGTGGACTTTAAACCGTAGATTTCTAAAATAGATACTTCAGCAATTTTGAATAAACTCCTCTTATTGCCATGCATTTGTGAATAAAAGTAATTCCAAAACCAAATCCTGCCTTTTGGGCTTAAAAAAAAGAAGTGTTGTTGCAAAAAGCTAAAGTAAATGATAAAGCTGAGGAGTAAGACTAAAATTTGCTGAAAATAAAAAAGGTTGGTCTTCATGTTGCCGTTCCTACTGGTAATACTTTCGTAGGTGCTCGGTGTTGCATGGGTGTGACAGTTTCTGTCCTTCTAACGTCTCCAGGTAGTAAGTGCCTTTTCTCTGCCACGATGTAACTCGATAAGGTCATTCCCAATTGGGGCCGAGTTTCCCTTGGGTAGGGTCCCTAACGGCACCCATGACCTTTCTAAGAATAAGGTCTCCAACTTGGAAGTCTCTGTGGCAGACCTGAGAGTTGTAGTGTTTGGCCATGCGGTCCTGGTACCTAGCAAGCCTTTGTTCTGCTGCCGCTCTGATCTCGTCCACTAGGTCGAGTTGCAGTCGCATAGCCTCGTCGTTTTTGTTCTCATCATGGTTGTGCACCCTGTAGCTTGTGAGCCCAACTTCGGCCGGGATGACTGCTTCGCCTCCGTACGTCAGTCGGAACGGTGTCTCTCCTGTGGGTTTCCTTGCCGTCGTCCTGTATGCCCATAGTATGCTTGACAATTCTTCAGGCCATATACCCTTTGCCCCCTTGAGCCGAGTCTTGATAATCTTGAGCAAGGATCGGTTCGTGACTTCGACCTGGCCATTAGCTTGAGGGTGGGCGGGGGAGGAGTAGTGGTTCTTTATTCCTAACTGTGAGCAAAAATCCCGGAAGGAGTCGTTGTTGAATTGCCTCCCGTTGTCCGAGACAAAGACTCTAGGAATGCCAAACCTGCATATGATGCATCTCCAAACAAAGTTTTGCACGTTCTTCTCTGTAATTGTGGCCAAAGCTTCAGCTTCCACCCATTTTGTAAAGTAGTCAATGCCCACCACCAGAAACTTCAGCTGTCGTACTGCTGTAGGGAATGGTCCCATAATATCTAACCCCTATTGTGCGAATGGCTATGGGGCCGTCATCGGGGTCAGCTCTTCGGTTGGTTGTCTAATAATATTGCTAAACCTTTGGCATTTGTCACAGGTCCTGACATAAGTTTCGGCGTCCTTCTGCATGGTGGGCCAATAGTACCCTGCTCGCACAAGCTTGTGTACCAATGATCTAGACCCTGAATGGTTTCCGCAGATTCCTTCGTGTACCTCTCTCATGACGTAGTCTGCCTCTTCCGTACCCAAGCATCTCAGATATGGTCGGGAGAAGCCTCTTTTGTATAGGACGTATTTTATTAGGACGAACCTTGCCACCTGGACCTTCAGTTTTCTTGCAGCCTCCTTTCCGTCTGGTAAGACCCCGTCTTTCAAGTATGAAACTAACGGCGCGGTCCAGCTACTGTCGGAGCATATTTCCTGCACGTTGCTGGGATCTATTAGCGGAGAAAGCTGAACGAAAGAGAGTACATTACCAGGGATGACCATATGTTCTGCTGAAGTGGCCTTTGTGAGGCGATCGGCTCGCTTGTTTTCTCCTCTGGGAATTTGGAAGATTTTGGCTTCTAGGTCATCCACTCTCGCCCTTACTTGATCAAGGTACTTTTTCATCCTTTCGCCCTTGCACTCGTAGTCTCTATTTATTTGGTTAGTAATGACCTGAGAGTCGCAGTAGATGACTACTCTTGCGGCTCCTGCTGCTTTGGCGAGGTCGAGTCCTGCTATCAATGCTTCATACTCTGATTCATTGTTGGTAACGGGGAAGTCAAGACGGACCATATATTCAATTGTATCTCCTTCGGGCGATAGTAGCAAGATGCCGGCCCCTCCGGCTTGTCTGTTGGAGGACCCATCAGTATATATGCTCCAATGAGGGGACTCTTTTGCCCCCTTGTCTTCGTCATGAGTGAATTCTGCTATGAAATTTGCGACGATCTGTCCCTTGATTGCTGTCCGTGGGCGGTACTGGATATCAAATTTGCTCAACTCTTTGGCCTATAACGCCAATCGACCCGCAGCCTCTGGATTGCTCATCGCCCGTCGCAAGGGCTTGTCAGTCAGGACGTTCACTGTATGGGCTTGAAAGTACGGTTTGAGCTTGCGGGCCACCGTAACTAATGCAAAGGCAAGTTTTTCCATAGGCGAGTATCTTTCTTCAGCACTACGAAGCGCTCGACTCGCATAGTATACGGGCTTTTGTACTTTTTCTTCTTCTCTCACTAAGGCAGCACTGATGGCTATGGGGGAGACGACTAGATAGAGAAAAAGCTCTTCTCCTGGCTGCGACGGGCTCAGCAGTGGTGGGGAGGAGAGATAAGCCTTTAATTCCTCGAATACTTGCTGGCATTCGGCGGTCCACTCGAATGATCTCTTCAGTGTGCGGAAGAAGGGCAAACATTTGTCCGTCGCCCTTGACACGAACCTATTCAGTACCGCTATTTTTCCGTTGAGGCTTTGCACCTCCTTCACATTTCTTGGTGGCACCATTTCCATAATGGCCCGGATCTTGTCCGGGTTTGCCTCAATTCTCCTTTGGGACACCATAAATCTTAGGAATTTTCCCGCCGTTACTCCAAAGACACATTTTCTTAGATTGAGCTTCATGTTGTAGGAGCAAAGGGTGTTGAATGTTTCTTTGAGATCTTCCAGATGATCTTCTTCCCTTCGGCTTTTTACTAGCATGTCGTCAACGTAGACCTGGACATTCCTCCCAATCTGTTGCGCGAACATTTTGTTCATAAGTCTTTGGTACGTTGTGCCTGCGTTCTTCAGGCCGAAGGGCATCATTTTGTAACAGAATAGGCCTTGGCTGGTCACAAACGAAGTTTTTTCCTGATCAACTTTGTGCATTCGGATTTGGTTGTACCCCGAGAAAGCGTCCATGAAACTCAGCAACTGGTGTCGAGCCGTTGAGTCTACTAGGACGTCGACCCTTGAGAGGTGATAGCTATCTTTGGGGCAGGCTTTGTTAAGGTCGGTGAAGTCCACACACATCCGCTATTTCCCGCTAGCTTTTTTGACCATTACTACGTTCGCTAGCCAATCGGGATAGTATACTTCCCTAATGAAGCTTGCTTCCTATAGCTTTCGGACTTCTTCTGCTATGGCCCGATCTCGTTCGGGGGCGAACACTCTCTTCTTCTGTCGGACAGGTGGAAAGGCGGGCGATACATTCAACCTGTGCACCATGACTGAAGGGTCTATTCCTAGCATATCTTCATGACTCCAGGCGAATACGTCTCGATTGCCTCTGAGGAAGGTTATGAGCTCTTGACGGATTGCGGGGTTAGCGAGTGTTCCAATTTTGGTCGTTTGGCCAGGATCGGAACTGTCAAGGGGTATCTCTTCTAACTTCTTTACTGGCTCCGTTACCGTCCGGTACTCTTCTATACTCAAAGCCTGAACCTGATCCTCCATTTCCATCATGGCTATGTAGCATTCGTGCGCGGCCATCTGGCTTCCACGCAGCTCCCCTACTCCGTAGTTAGTAGGGAACTTAATCATTAGGTGGTAAGTTGAAGTTACTGCCTTCCATGAATTGAGTGTGGGTCGTCCGAGGATAGCATTGTATGTAGACGAGCAATCGACCACCAAGAATGTTACGTCCTTGGTTATCTGCTGAGGGTAATCGCCTACCATTACAGACAATGTGACCATGCCCAGGGGGAATACCCGGCTCCCTTCGAAGCCTACGAGCGGGGTATTTGTCGGAATCAATCGCTCCCTATCGATCCTCATCTGCTGGAACGCTGGGTAATATAAGATATCTACTGAACTGCCGTTGTCGACCAACACCTGGTGCATGTTGTAGTCTTCTACCCGTAAGCTGACGACGAGCGCATCGTCATGTGGATGGTGAAGGCGTCGTGCATCCTCTTCTAAGAACCCGATTATGGGGCCTTCTCTTCGTGCTACCTTCGGCACGACTCCCGTCAGCTGAACATTTTGTACCATCCGAAGGTAGGTTTTGCAGGCCTTTTTGGATGACCCGGCAACAGCCGTTCCTCCTACGATCATCCTTATGTCCCCTATTGGGGGCCTCGGTCGCTCATTATCCCGTTGGGGGTGTTGGTCTTGTGCGGGTGGATCCGTTTTCTCCTTACTAACAAACTTCTGCAGTTTTCCTTGTCTGATAAGGGCCTCAATTTGCTGCTTGAGGTCATAGCAATCAGTCGTATCGTGACCATGGTCGTGGTGGAAACGGCAATACTTATCCCTAGAACGTTTGTTGGGATCACTCTTTAGCTTTCCCGGGAACGTTAGAGCCTCCTCGTCCTTGATTTGCATAAGGACTTGATCTATCGGGGCTGTCAATAGAGTGAAGCTCGTGAATCTTCCCCCCAGGGGCTTAGAGCGCATTTCATCCCTTCAGTCTCCCGTCCTTGCTTTCTTTCGGCCTTGGTCCTGCCGAGTGTTTTCCTGCCTCTCTCTTTTCTTTGGCCTCTCATCTCGCGCCAAAAGCGCGTCTTCGACGTTTATATACTTTGTGGCTCGGTAAAGTACCTTCGACATGGTCTTTGGGTCGATTTTATACAGGGAGAATAAAATCTTACCCTTCTTTAGCCCATTCGTGAATGCTGCGACAAATATCTTATCGTCGGCTTCATCGATCGAGAGTGCCTTCTTATTGAAGCGGGATACGTAGGCTCTTAAAGTTTCATCCTCTCGCTGCTTGATACTCATCAAACAAGCCGTAGATTTCTTGTACCGATGGCCTCCGATGAAGTGCGCAGTAAATTGAGCGCTAAGTTCTTTGAAGGTGCTGATGGAGTTCAGTGTCAATCGGCTGAACCAAATTCTCGCCGTGCACTTCAGCGTTGTAGGGAAGGCCCTACACATGATCGTGTCTGCCACTCCTTGAAAGTGCATAAGGGTCTTGAATGTCTCTAGGTGGTCCAGAGGGTCCCTGACTCCGTCATAACTGTCTATCTATGGCATGCAGAACTTACTCGATAGGGGGAAGGAGTTGACGGAGGCGGTGAACGGCAAGTCTGTTCGGTTGACAAGGTCGTCAAGATCACTAGACACTTGCCCCTTGAGAGCATTCATCATAACCTCCATTTGTTCCTTCATCGCCTGCATCTCTGCGATAATAGGTGGCGGAGCCGTATCTACAAGGGAAGGGAGGCTCACGTTCTGCCGCTCCGGTTTGCTCGTGGCATTACTGGACTAGGGTCCCTCTTGGTGTCTTCTGTTAGCGCTGGTTCCTTCTTGATCAGCTCCTTGGTTGTCCGGTGCTGCGTTTTTCTAGCGTAGCTGCTCATCCAGGTCGTGATTTTGTTTGGTGAGGCGTTCCACGGCCGCGGCGAGAGTCTTAACTTGCTTCTCGAGGGTGGTCGTGGGTGGTTCCTCTTCTTGAATGTCGTTAGTGGTTGCCATTGAGCGGGTGAGCACTATGCAACCTTTGTCTGGGAAGCGGTAATATGACTTTACACTACACGGTTCCCACAGACGGCACCAACTGATGATGCTGAAAATACCACTAGTAAGTCACACGGTTCTCGCGCGCTCCAAATAGCACCTACACAGCAAAAAGAAAGGACCTAGCAGAGAGCACCGGTGTGGTACCGGCCAAATACCCTCCAAAGGTCAAGTTAGAACTATTCTCACTGCTTTAGAGTGCTAGAGAGGGTAAATTATGCGTACCTTGGTTCGTGAGGGTGCTTGGTTTTTATAGTAGTAGGGCTTGACCCCTTTTCCTTGGAGTAGAAGTCTTTTTCTTATAGGAGTCTCTTTGGGCGTATTTTGCGGGATCCTTTCCATATAGGAATCCCTCTTAGGTTTAACAAAATGTGGAGGGCAAGTCATTTACTTATACACGCAAACGTGGTTAGCAAGCATTCTTGGACTAGTGCCGTCAGCTTATATAATGCCTTCGGTCTTCATACCGTCAGCTTCAGGATGACCTTCAGCTTTATTATTCCGTCGGCCTGTGGTGCCTTTCCTTACAACTTTATCTGCCGTCAGTCATTGAAAAGGGACTGACGGCCCAGTAGATACCGTCACTAATAAACCGTCGGTTTATCTTTCTTGACCAATTTCTTTTATCCTTATCAACAGTAAAAGTGAGATTGGAGGCCAGAGAGATAAGCACGGAGAGATTGAGAAGAATTTAGGACAACTAAGAAAGTAAATTGACTAAAAAGAGCATTCAACTTTGCTAAAATTTCATTATATTTTATTGATGTTAATTTCCGAACCGGAACACCATTTTTAGCTAGAACGCTGGAATTTCAGCCGAACACTGGAACAGGCCGGAACGGGCAGGAATTTGAGGTGAAACAGAACGGGGGGGCCAACTGCACCAAACAAGGCACCAGAATGGAATATTCTAGCCATTCCAGCTGAAATGAAACGGAATTCAAAACTTTGGTAGTAACAATATAGATAACTTACGTATATATGCCACTTGTAAAATATTAAATTGTATACACACACATATTCAATTTGAGACAAGAAAAACTTATCCCTATCTTTTCCCCTTTTGGAGTAAGAAAAACCCATATAAAGTAGAGCTGATAGGCCTGATATAGTTTTCATCCCTACACTCAATTAAGATTAATAAGTGATTAATAAGTTTTAGACGCAAGTTAATGTTTACTTAGTAAATTTACCAATCATTCCAAATTATGCCAGTTAACCTATTATGTGAAAATTATATGAAGCAAATGATCACACGAGTCAATCATATGAACATAGCTTAACTATTTCTAAAAGCCTTGTAAATAAATAATATTTACTATTTTTAAATAATGAATTCCATGGTTTTTGTTTAGAATAGCATAGGTAATGTTTACGATTCTGAACAAGAACCAATAATCATATCATGATTTTAATTTGAGCTTGTACGATGAAGAATGACTATCATAGCATTATGAAAGTGAAATGAATAGTGACCATAGAATCAAAAAATCATTATTTCCCATGAGTTTAGGAAATACATAAGTAATTTCGAGTTCTCAAGCTTTTGAATCAATTGCAGTTATGGGCGTAGGTAATTTAATCATATGGTATTTCCCAAGTATTAACAATATTGGGCTTTTTACTAAATAGTGCCATTGGGCTTTTAAATATCGCCAGTGAGAACTGGGTTTTTTGATATTGCCAATGAGAACTAGACTTTTAATATTGTTAGTGAGAACTGGGCTTTTAATGTTGCTAGTGAGAACTGAGTTTTTAATGTTACCAATGAAAATTGAATTTTTTGATATTGTGAATGAGAACTGAACTTATTGATAAATAATTTGTCATGGACTTGAATCATGTTTTTTGATCTTGAGATTTGAACCCCTTCAATAAATATTGGGTTTTATAATATTTTATATTTGTGACACAATTTTGTGGTGGGACGGAGTATTGCTATGGGTTAGCATGATAATAGGGTAAAAAGAATATATATAGAGGGGCTCAATAATTTATTGGCGATGTTTCAGCATACATAGATGGTATTTAAATAAAAATAGGTGTAAAAACATGTACCCTAACAACGTATTACAATAAGAGACAAACCCAGTTAATTATAAAGAGACTTCAATTATTATATTGTATAGGTACTAACGAGCAAAAAAAGACCCCTTATGTTTAGATAAGGTAGGGCGCCTTTACTAATATTAGAATATTAAGGCACTTCATGCTTTAAAAAGATTGCAGAGGTACGTTAGCATCCTTCCTTCAGTTGGCTACAACCTATCTATTCATCTCTTTTTCCAAATGCGTATTTAGGGATCTCACTTGCTCATAGATCTTGAAAAAGATCAATATCCTTTATGCAATATTTCTTTCTACCTATTATATGGTTGCTATATTAAAAACTTCAATAAGAACAAAATCTACCGTGGTTCTGTCTCAACTCTTATTGTTGTATTTATATTTAAAACAAAAAAATTGAGAACACTTCTTATGAAAGAAATTCATTAGAAATTGAAAATATTTATAGGAATCTTTTTGTAGATAGCAATTGAAAGTGGGGAAAGATCTCTATTCAAAATCTTGATTTTGTTTGCTCAACTTTACTTCATCAATCCTATAAGGTGGAACCGGAATGAAGTTGACAAAAATAAAATTTGAAATAATCTTTACCCAAAATAACATTAGAGTGGTGAAGTTCAATAAGTGTGAGTAAAATAATTTTTGTTTCTGGTTTGTGTATAAATATGCTTGAAATACATATGTTTATAAGTATATAGTTAGGACAAAATTTGATTACAAACTTAGTTCTTGCCTAAGAATACAACTCTCTCAAAAAAAATTTAGCATGGTTACATTTTTTTAATATCTAACCATTAAATTGCATGTTCTTTATGTTCTTAACACAAATGTCAAATTTCATACCAATTAGATGTAATTTACTATTCAATCTATAAACTTATTTTTTATGTATTATTTTAGATTGGCAAGAATTGAAATTTAAATATTAGATTGATGACATCGCTATTAATTTTGATTTCCTTGAAATCTTGCAAACATGAAGAATATAAGAAGAATATAAAATACAACGGTGGATTTGGCAAAATTCGCAAAAATATAGAGATATTTAGTATAATTGTAACCTTAGGTTACAACTAAGTTTGTAGTCAAATTTTGTTAATATGATTATTTCTTTGTGTTATGGAGAAATACTATCCACAAATTACGTAACAAATCATAGGAGGTTAATTAGAAGGAATTGTTACATTTGTATGATAATTTAAAAATTATACCGCCTATTTTCTTCTTCAATATAAATAATTGCTAAGAGCTCCTCTTTCTTTATTTTACTAAATGATGTCGATAAAAGAGGGTTTTTTTTTTTTTTTTTTTTTCCACCAACCATCTTCTAAATATTTGAGATCGTAAACACTACCAAGATATTGCTGAGGAACCCTAAGGCCTCCATTAGAAGGTAAAAGAGCACGTGTAATTGTATTATAGGAAATCTAGGAAAGGAAAAACTTGTAAGGTTAATTTACGATTGTTGTTTTTAACATTTGTTATATATATATATATATATATATATATATGTTTGAAATTCTATTTTAGATAGCAATTGAAAGGAAGAAAGTGATCCCAATTTCAAAGCTAGATATTTTTTGCTCAACTTTACTTTATCGTATAAGGTAGAACCCACAATGTTATAAGTGAAGTTATAGAAATAAAATTTTAAAATAAAAATTACCCAAAATAACATCATAGTGGGTGAAGTTGAATAAATGTTTGAATAAAATAATTATTGTTGCTTATGTTTATAAAGATGTTTAAGATACATATGTTTATAAGTATGTTTAAAATTAAAATGGGTATATGTCTATAAATATGCTTATTATTTAGTAAATACTTTGTGTTATGAATAAATTTTGCCTATATATCAGCCCTTTACACGACTCCATTCTCGACCACATCCTCTCCTTGGGCACAGAAGCCGCAATCAGAACCAGCGTTTTATCAAAGAGATGAAACTGGTTATGGACTTTTGCCTATGACTTATACTTCTATAACCTTCCTAGCGTAGCACGTGCCCCTGATTTCGTTGCCTTCCTGTGCAAAACTCTAGAGCTATACAGTTCTTTTGGTAAGTTAGACAAGTTTCTCATTGACTTTGAATACAAAACTAGTTACGCTTCTGAAGTGAACAAGTAGGTTTGCTTCGCCACAACCCACAAAGTCAGAAAGCTCTATTTAGAATTCGAAACATCTGGTTCGAGTTACTTGTTCCCTCGACGTTTATGCACAAGTTCGACGTTAAAGACCTTGTCTCTAATGTTTTGTCACTTTACAAAAAAAACTACTATTTGTTGGGGTTCGCTTAAAGTACAATGGATTGGTTATGCAAGGTTAAGCCATGATATGATGCAGAATATTTTGTTGGGTAGTCTTGCTCTGACAGAATTGAGATTGTATAACTTTGTGTTTAAAGGTTACAAAGTGATCATACCTTCACAGGCCTGAAAAAATTAGAGCTAGTTGGAGATAAAGTTCTTGCCAATAGTGATGATGATTCTGCTATAGTAGAAATTTCGGCTCCTAATCTTCAGTCGCTAAACATTTCTGGGTTTATGAACAAAAAGAGGTTCCAGTTGACACAATTACTGAATATGGAAGAAACAGCTGTTACATGATCGATCAGATTGATTTAGTGCGTCTTCTTTTATAGCTTCCTCATGTTCCTAAACTTAGGATATCAGCTTGGTGTTTTAAGGTGAGGTTTGACATACTTTCTTGGCCCATTATTTAATACAAAAATTCTTTTGTATGTTTTCTTTGAAGGCTAAAACTTAGGTAAAAACTTGATCTATAGTTGTATTTGTTAGAGATATATATTAGACATATTAGCCCAATGTAATAGACTCAAGCCCAATCCTGCTTGTACTAGTAGTTTAGGGTTTAGTTGCCTATATATATTCATGTTATGACTCATTGTAACACAGGTTATTGTACTACACCCTTACATAATAAATATGTAGCTCTTAAGGGATTCCTCCGTGGATATAAGTTGACAAGGTTGAACCACGTAACCCTCGTATTCTTGATGTTCTTATTCTATGCTTCTTCTTCCGCATCCACTCTAGCATATACAACATGGTATAACACATCGCATTGCTAATAATACAATTAACATGGTATCAAAGCCAAACTTCGTTCTTGGCATCAAACAAACATCTCTACACAGCAAAGAAGATTCTCACGCGCACATCACCATTAGAAGTCACACATGTTTGTCTGCTGGATCTAGACTCCACGGGATCTCGCAATCACCATGGCTCTGTGCTGTGTCAAAATCCAACAACCAAGCAATCCGTGCCTCTCCCTATCAAATCTGTGCATATCAAGCCTTCGCCTGATGAAACCAACAAGATAGATGTGCTCCATGGCATATCACGACCAAAGCCCAGGAACCTGACCTCCAACGGGTTCCGCATGCGCCACCAGGCGCGGACAACGACTCCCAAAACTCTCACATGCGCCATTGAAGATTCTCAACTCCCAGCTCGGATCTCAGCCACACGCGCCGCCAAGACGGCCTTGTCATCCCCCGATCCACTTGGCCTGAGAATTTGGTAATCATACGAGGTAACACGTGCTCACACGCACCGCCTAGGTATCTGTCTCATCATCATGCGTTGGTACACGCTGTCACGCACCTTTCACACGCCGAAGACAAATGCTGATGTCATCAAGTGACATCATCATTCCACATCAGCATGCCACGCACGCCCTAGGCCACATCATCGACATGTCATCCGTGACCCGACTCGGAAACCCGGAATCGACCTGGACCATGTATCTGTTGACTTTGAGCTTGGACTAGTTGACTTTGACTTTTTGCGTTAACCTTTGACCTAAAGTCAAAATTTCCGAAAGGGCCTATCTTGTTCAGTTTTTTGCGTAGATTCCAATTTCAGACTCCATTTCTTCATTTGAAGCTCCCAAATTGGTCAATTGGCACATTCTTCATTGTGGTTTCTCCAAAGGCATTCTTCACGGCATCTCCAAGTGATCTTCTCATACTTATCCAACCTCAAGCCTTCATCGAGCTTTTGCCTTGAGTTTGATGGAAGGTATTAGAGATATATATTAGACATATTAGCCCAATGTAATAGATCCAATCCCAGTCCTGCTTGTACTAGTAGTTTAGGGTTTAGTCGCATATATATACTCATGTTATGGCTCATTGTAATACAGGTTATTGTACTACACTCTTACATAATAAAGATGTAGCCCTTAAGGGATTCATCCATGAATGTAAGTTGACAAGGCTGAACCACGTAACCCTCGTGTTCTCGGTGTTCCTATTCTATACTTCCTCTTCCGCATCCACTCTAGCATATACAACATGGTATAACACACCGCGTTGCTAATAATACAATTAACAGTATTGACTAACCAGGCAATTTGAATTTAATTGTTATTGTAAAAGATATATATTGTTTCGTTGCATTAGTTAATACAACTATGTACGTAATTAAAGTCACCAAAGTAACTGAACCTCAATTTTGCAATATAAGATCTTATACCCAAGTTATGTCACCTTGTAAATTTGAGGATGTGCAAATCATGTCATTAGGTCTTTTCTATTTTTCTTGGTGGCTACCAAAGAAACTGAGAAAGGTCAATTGCTTCATTGTATCAACCAGTAATGAAGCCCACTAGCTTCCTCTTTGCTAAGAATGATCAATATTCTTGTCTGTACATGCTATGAAAACATAATTTCTCAATCATTTGAAAAGTTATCAATGCTAAACTCTCTTGCTTCTCTCTTGATTTGCTAAGATCTTAACAATTAATATTGAAAATGCAAAGTTGGCCATCTCCGTTAGCAAAGCTCAAAACTTTGGTATTGGACACAGAGCTTGGTAAGTGGGACCTTCCCGGAATAAAATTAGCTATAAACCTTGTGCCCTCCTACGGCTCCAAGGTGAGTTTTTAATTTTTAGTCAGAACTTCCTTCTTCTTCTTCTTTCCAGTGCTATATTTTACAATACAAAGTTCATAAAAACTTTAGTATCTTACCACTTCTATCTGATCTATCTCACTTTATTTGTTAAAGTGGTTTTTAAAATGTCCAATTTCAATTGGAATTTTTTTCCCTTCTGGAGCCTTTCCACTTGCTTTAAGATATACCTTTGTATTTTTTTAAAAAAGAAATTACATAGCAAATTTCAATATGTATCCCTAACTTATTGTCTATCTTTTAGTTTGAGTTTCCCCCAGACTATACAGACAGTAACTTTGATCATGAGGAGTACTAGAAATCGCAGGACATGACATTTGGGCGTTTGCATCTCAAGACTGTTGAGATTGTTGGCTTTGGAGCAAGGTGTGTTGGTTTGAAATTTGTAACTGGACCTGTACAATTTCTGCTTAAGCATGCAAGGGTGCTACGTAGCACCCTTGCATGCTTAGCACGGTATACCGTGCTAAGAGAAGATAATTATATATGGAAAAAGAGAGAGTAGTACTACTTCAGGTCCCTCAACTATTTTTATCATAACAAAGATCCTCTCCAAATGTTGTGGTTTTGTTCTCCTGAGGATTTATCGGAATTCTCATAAGCAACAGATTCATTAATCACTATTACATTAATTCATGCATAGAGGTTTTCCTTCTAGATTAGAATTTTATGACCTAACTTTTCAAAAGCCTATCCTCAAAATGTAGTAATGTCATATTTTTCTTGCTATTAAGCTTGTTTTAATGAACTATCCAATTCGTTGGTACTTGATAAGTGTTGAAGTGGGCCTGTGTGTGGCTTGAATTGCCACAAGCCCAAGTCAGTCTAACCTTAGTTGATCGAATCCTATTTGTAATAGGAACCTCTTCAGCCAACTTTGACATATATATATAAATATATATATTAGGTTTGAGATTAAGGGAAGCTATGAGAGATAATTCCTAATAACCTAGCAGCCGCATAAGAAGAAAGAATAGTGTTTTCTTGTCTTGTAGGTGAGAGAGAAATATTAGAGCCGCAAGTTTTACTCTGTATTTTTCCCTAATAATAGTAAATCCCTGCAACTCCGTGGACGTAGGCAAATTGCCGAACCACGTAAATATTGTCTTGTGCGTGTGATTGTTTTCTTTAGCGTGTGTTTTCTCTATTTGTTTTGTTTCTCACAGGTTGGGATTTTGGTTAAATTCCCTACAATAAGTGCAATTGTGATGCAATTTTCTTTCGTCTAATCAGTTTGTACTTGCTTTTGAATTTTGGAAAATTTCCTAGTTCTTTGACGGTCCTAAATATCGATTGAACTTTTGAATTCAATGGCTTGTTGAAATGGACCAAAAAATAATACGAATTCACAAACTTTAAAATGTTACTATGATCAAATGCTTTTGTTCACCGTACTTGATTTTTTGAAAGTCATTCCACAATCCATACTTTAAATACTAATTATTCCACAATCTATACTCTAAATACTAATTATCATCTCAAAAAAAAAAGGAAAAGATAAAAGAAAAAGATAAATCACTCCACAATCTCTTTATTCGAAGTGGATTCTTTTACAAAAGAAAAAAAAAAGTGAAAAAAAAATTACCTAGTATTTGATTTCTTGAAAGTATAAAGTACCATACAAAAAAAAAAAAAAAAGAAGATAGATCACACCACAGTCCACACTCTAAATACTAATTACTATCTTAAATATTTATAGTCCACTTAATAATATAAAATTTTAGCTAAATTGACTTCATTATACTTTCATGTAACAAACTATTAGGAGATATACAATAGATTCTTGGGTATTATTTAATTGCACGTGGGTCGGAATGGCAATTTTGCCCTGCCCAGTTTGACTTGCTCCTTCACGCTTTGCCTTGCACAGATTTTTCCAGCCTTGCAAAGGTGGTGGGGTGAGGATGAAGCGAGATTTTAGCCCCGTATCACAGGGCGGGACGAGGATGAGTTTAGACATTTTAGACCCACCCCGTCCAATTCCCATCCCTGCCTTGCCTCCCGTTGACAAGGGTTATAATTGTAAATACTTGGATAATATATTTCAGTTTTTGCTTAAAATTAATTGAATTTGATGAGATGAATTTAGTTCTAATTTGTTGAAGTATATATTTATGAATGAAATAGGTTTTATTAAAAAAAATTATAATAATTGTAAGACTAATTAACAAAAAGTAAAATTTTACAATATAGGGTGCGGTGCTCCGTAAGCTCCAAGGGACAGAGATGGGGCAGAAAAATCATTCGACCCGCCATACCATTGCCATCCCTAGATGGGCATACTCATAAGCTCATGAATTTTGCAAGTACTCAGAGCCCCCTTTACAAAATCCATCTCTTGGCCCATACGTAAGCTGTAAGCTTAAATGGGCACTTCTCTCCATATATGCCAGAGAGGCAGATACCACATTATCACATTCCTTCAAAATTTTCTATAATTAATAGTAAGCCAGTATTTTGAAGATCACCAATTTCCCTAGAAAACCTGGAATCAACGAAGACCTCAGAAGACTTTTGGGTCGTGGAAGAAAGAAGCAATAGCAATTGTGTGTGTACCAAAAGACATAACCTTGACCGTATCAGCGACTTACCAGACTCCATTCTCCACCACATCCTCTCCTTCTTGCCCACAGAAGAAGCTATCGAAGCCTCATACTTATCAAAAAGGTGGAACTGGTTATGGACTTTTGCCTCAGGCTTATCCTTCCATGACCATCAAGATTCAGAGCATGTCACTGACTTCGCTGTCTCCGTGTGCAAAACCCTACCCCTATACCGTTCTCACAAGTTAGACAAGTTTCACATCACCGACTTTAGATACACACCACATTTCGAGTGTTACGTGGACTACTGGGTTAACTTCGCAACAACCCACAATGTTGAAAACCTCTATCTAGAACTTGATAGTACAGAGATGCCCTATTATGATCATTATAAGTTGTCTCAAAGTTTATGCACTCACTCGTCGTTAAAGACATTGGCTCTAAGATTTTGTAAGTTTGAACCAAAACCTTGTATTCGTTGGACTTCGCTCAGAGTATTATGTATTACTTATGCTAGGTTGACCCGTGATATGATACGTAAGATTTTGTTGGGTAGTCCTGCTCTTACAGATTTGAGATTGTATAACTTTGAGTTTCAAGGTAAGGTAGGTAAGAATGTGGTCACTATTAATTCTACAAGCCTGCAAAAATAAGAGCTAGATGGAGGTAAAGATCTATGCAGTGAAGACTTTTCTGTTGTAGTAATTTTGGCTCCTAATCTTCGGTCGCTAAGTATATCCGGGTTAATGTATAGAAGGAGGTTTCGGTTGAGGAATGTATCATCTTTGGTTGAAGCTAAACTCAGTTTCGAGAGGACAATGACTGATCATGAAAGAGAATCTTGTTACTCAAAGAATCGGAGTGTGTTAACGAAACTTCTTGTATCGCTTCTTCATGTTCCCAAAATCACCATATCAACCTGGTGTCTTCAGGTAAGGTTTATACTTAAAAAATCGAAGTTTATTGTATGTTTTCTTTTCAAGGCTAAAACTTAGGTACAACGTGTATCTTAGGTTTCTCACCTAAATTGATCAATAATGTTATTGCATTGATCAATGAATCATATGATTGAATTTAATTGTATTTTGGAAAAGATAACATCGTTTTGGAAAAGATAACAGTTTATAAGTTTTTTCCCCTTTCTTTGAATGCATATAAGAAAACAAAAGAATATATTTGAAGAAGAGAGTTGATCAAGAGGACCTTCTTGATTCTTCAGCAAATTCTACCTTCATAGATGTTCTCTTATTCCATCTATTAAACGTTTCTAATTTCTGTGATTAGCTTTTAATGTATAAAGGATAATGGCCATGGTGACATTGATGATATGATTCTGGAAAAGGTTCAATCTATGAACACAAAAAATGGTTATCTTCACTGATAAGTTGGAAAAAAATTTATAATATAGTTGTCTTAGTCGACGGCTCGAACCCTGTAATAGGAGAAACAACTAACTAAACCTGTAATAGGAGAAAGTACTAATTAAACTATGTCAGCTCACAGTTTAATTAAAAAGTTAAAAACAGAATTCTCTGCCATTCTTGTGGCAACTAATAATTAGTAATGCAAATCATATTTTCTATTTTCCTTTGGTGGCGATCCGGGAAGGCACCTGTTAAGAATGTTCAATAACATCATTTTATGAACTAGTAATGAAGCCAATTTCCTTTCTCTTTGCTAAGATTGATCATTCTTGTTTGAACATGGTATGAAAGCATATTTTCTCAGGCATTTGAAAACTCATCTATGCTAAGCCGTCATGTTGTTTTTGTTTTTGTCTGAATGTGCTAAGGTCTTGAGTCTCTTGACAATATTGGAAGTGAAAGCTTTGCCATCTCCATTGGCAGAGCGCAAATGTTTGGTCTTAGACACAGAGCTTAACAAATGGGACCTTCCAGGGATCACTAACCTGCTTCAAAGTTCACCTGATTTGGAGAAACTGGTTGTAAACTTGGTACCCTCCTGCAACTCTAAGGTGAGTTTTTGATCAGAACTTCCTCCCCTTTTTTCCCTAGTGATATTTTACAATACAAAGTTGATATAAACTTAGCATTTTACTTCTTCTATTTAATCTCATCCCACCTTATTTGTCAAAGTGATTTTTAAAATGTCCTATTTTCCCGGGACAATCCAAAAAGGAACAATTTTGGGGGTTGGAATGTGCACTATGCAAGTAAGTCAGACTCCCTCCCCAACAGAACAAGATCCTTTTCATCAATTTCACGACTATGAATTTTTTCCCTCTTATCTAATTGAGTGTAGAGTGCCAAGTCATTTAATATTAAATAACTTTTGTTTTTTTTTTGAGGGGATAATATTAAATAACTTGACACTAGATACACAATTAGATTTGCAGTATCTTATTTAAACAATGAATTTGGTCCGTTTCAAATGGAGATGATCCTTAAACTTCTAGAGCCTCCTTTTCACTTGCTTTAAGATATATACTTATATTTTGGACAAAGGAATTAACATTGGAAATTTCAACTATCTATCCCTTAACTTAATGTTCATTTGCAGTTGGAGTTTAAGCCAGAATTTATCAACGATTATAACTTCGATCACGAGGAGTTTTGGAATTCGAAAAGGACATTTGAGTGTTTGTCTCTGCATCTTAAGACGGTTGAGATTGTTGGGTTTGAAGCAAAGTGTTTTGGGTTGCCATTTGTACTTGGGTTTGTACAGTTTCTGCTTAAGCATGCAAGGGTGCTAGAGAAGATGGTTATATATGAAAAAAGAGAGGCTACTAATCAAACCCCGACTCTTGTGGAGGCACGTGAATTTCTGCAGGTCACTCAACTAATTTTATCATACCAAAAATCCTCTCCAAATGCCGTGGTTATGTTCTCTTGAGGATCTGTCAGAATTCTCATAAACAACAATTTCATAGATTACTATCACATTAGTTCATATATAGAGATTTTCCTTCTTGAACATAACTTTATGATCTAGCTTTTTCAATAGTCTGTCCTCAAAATGTAGTAGTGTCATCTTCTTAATATTAAGCTTGTTCTATTACACCATCGAATTTGTGGATGTATGAAAGTGGTGCCATTTTATCTTGTCTAATCTCTTTGCACTATACTTTTAAATTTGTAATAGTTTAATTTCCAAGTTTCTGACTCATATATCGATTGAACGTTTGGTTTGAGTGGCTTGTTGACGAACCAAACCAAAAAAATGACTTCAACAGGCTAGAAAAAGTTGCTATAATCAGATGCTATTGTTAATCAATTTAAGGATCATGTAAGTGCTTTAATTGGATGATTTGTAATGCTTAGGAAGTCTTGGATGTTTGAGTTTGACACCTTGGTCGAAGAGGGAATCATTTCTCGTCTCAAGGATCCCATATGGTGTTGTAACTCCCAACTCTTATTCTGAACCCCCTTTTTTCAATATGAATACATAACTTGTGTACACAGTTTACTGCTAGTTATAGAGATTTTATTTATTTATTTTAATTTTATCAATGATTAACATGACATGCTGCCTCCTGATACTTTAAAAAATCTTTCACATGTTATAAAATTGTTTTTAATGTATTTTGTCGTAAAATTGTTTATTTGATTGAATCATGATGGGGTCCTTAGAACAAGAATTTCAAGGCTAGAAACATCACCTGAATGCAAACTTAATTATCACTGAGTATTTGATTATCTGGTTCTAGAGAGGGAGAGAGAGAAAAGGAAGAATATGCACGTTTTTATTTTTTAAAGAAAAAGAATTAAAGTTAGAAACATATAGCTTACTTTGGTTCTTGGAAAATTTCAATATGTCCCTAATGACTCTTTTGTAGTACAAAGATAACATTTCTGCATGTGTCAAATATCAGTTATCAATATGAATGACTCTATTGATGATTTGATATTAGGGACATAGAGATGAATTGATAACTGATAGTTGACACATGCAGAGCCTTATGGCTCTAGGTATACAGCACCAAAACCTTCTTTTTAACACATTTATAACTCTGAGCTATCAAATTTCAAACTCAACCAACTGTTTTATAATGGAGATCACTAGCCACAGCCATGACTCTTAATTTCCTATGAATCTAACAGAACCCATTACACGCTCTGGATCTGACAATCAAGTCAGTGGTATCATCCATAAGAAACTTTATCCATAACATTCCACCACCCAAATGGCCCTAGGACTCAGAGAGAAAACAAAGAAAAAAAAAAGCTCCAAAGATTTCTAAGAAGACATCTTGATCGGTTTGTCATCAACATTTTCTTTGACTTTTTAGCTTACTTGTTTATATGCAACTTTTTTTAATTACAGTTACATTTTAACATACTATCAGCAAATAACAAATAAGCCATCAATAATAAGCTGCATCAAAATGCAGAGAGTCATTGTCTGCCTAGGCAGTCCTCTATTTGTTGTTGCTTACTTAGTGGTGTTGGTATATTGGAATTATCATTATGTTGCACTGAATCCGCTTTCATTTTGTCATAATTCACTTGGTTTTCTAAGAAAAATGACTTTCCCCAATATAAATATTGGTTGTCAAGGTCCAAATACTTAAAAGAGTTAAAAAGGATCAAGGTCCAAATACCTAAAAGGCATGCCCAGAAGTCATCGTCCTATAGTTTTAGTTGCTTTGTGTTTGTTATACAACATGGAAAGTGGAGACCTCCAAAACAAGAGACCAAAGTAACCAGTATTTGAGGATTGTGATTAGGGCCCTCACTCGGTTGTACACTAGGTATGTGGAATTTAAACATATAACGTTAGCTCTATAGTTATTGCTCTTATCATCATGCTAAGATACGAGTTGATTTTTGATATAAACATGGTTTGAATTTCAAATCTCTTATTTGACGGCAATAAACTTTACTAATTGAGCATTTGAGCTAACTGGAACTCATTGGTACGGCTAGGAAGTCTCAAATCCACTAAAACTTCAAATAAATGAACCAAACACTATAAATCCACAAATAAGACAATGAATTTTCATATGGATCACCATCCACTAAGAATGGAAAAGGCACCGGACCTAGACAGGTAAAATTGTACACTATATAATAATGAGTTGCAACAATTTTCTCTAAACAAATACAAGAGATTAGAACAACATCAAGAAAAGATCCCATCAAGTGGATCTTATATACCAGCAAATTCTTGGCACACACATATAAAGTTGAGCTTCTTACCATTTCTTATGTTCAGATCAATGGGGTAAGAGCCTAGCAGAGAGTTCAAAAAGAGAGTTAATAATGTCGCTAATAAATCCAAGACCTCATAATCTATTGAAAATTTTCTTAAACCAAATGCACTTAAACATTTAAAGTCCAGAAAGTATATGGCCATGACAAAATCTCCTGTTTTTAGTTGTGAGGAATCCGGGTGTACTTTATTTTATTTTGACTTTTGGTGGAATATCATCTTAGTTTATGTGAATATTTTGCGATTTTGTTGTGGCCATAAAAAAAAACTCTATGAAGTGGCCTCAACATGTGATTTAGTTGCACATAAGAGATGATATTCTCATTTCTGTATTCTCTTTTTTCAACATGTGAGATGATATTCTCATTTACTTTATGTTCTATGAATATCATCTCATTTCTGTATTCTCTTTTTTCAATAGCTTCGTTTGGAAGTTTATAAGGAAATTGAATGAAATAGAATGATCATAAGAGAATAGAAATGAATGAAATGAAATGAAATATATTTAAGTAAAAAAAAAGGAATGGAAATAATGGAATGATGTGGAATTAAGTAACATTAATTGGATGTTTTAGAATAACTGAATGGAAAGGAACGAAAATGAATGGAAATAAAATAATAAAATATTATTATTTGGACAAGAGGGCTCAATCTACACATGCCTAAAGCCCAACCCAATGTTCAACCCACGTGCATATAAACTCATATTTTCTATCATTTCTTATATGGATCTCAAAAATTCCCACCACTTCAATATTATATTCAAATGGACACATTAAAAGTCAGTCTCTTATTCACTTCATAATATTCTTCTAACATGAGCATTAAGATTCCCTTGCTGAACGAATATATGATTTTTTTTTTTTTTGAGAAATGGAAAAATATATAAAGATGAAAGCAATAGTCTTGACCCTGGCTTCTTGGATTATGCGAGCTACTTGAGGTAAAATACAAAGTTAATAAATATTTTCTCACTTTTCTCTAGTCCCTTACTAAAAAAACAAAATTTAAATATTTTATGTACAATTTTTATTATTATTTAATTTACGTATAACTTTTTAATTTCTTATTTAAAAATCTATATTCTTGATTCAGCTTATTATCTAAGCAAAATCAACCAAAAGGCTATGGATATATATATATATATATATATATATATATATATAAAAGCTCTGAAAGCCCAATCAACTAGGCCCGTGAAAATAAACTCTCCCTCTGCTAATCTTCTTCTCGGTCATTTGGGTCACCGGCTTGCTCTTGTGGGTATTTTTATTATTTATGTTGACGTGGCATATCCTCAGTGGAACATACTTAAAGAATTGCACTAGCAACTACAACCCGGTAATTTTCTCAGCCAATTCCAACGGAAACGGGAAAGCAAATCTCGCTTTGGTCTCTCCTCAGGAAAAGGAAAAGGGAAAGGGAAATCTCAATTCCAATACAAAACACAAACACTCTGTTCGTGCTTCACCTCAGTAAGTCACTGAATTGATTCTCAGAACTTTTTCCACGCATATCAGTTCCTAACGTTTCTCTTTTTCTCTCTCTCTCTTTTTATTCCGATCACATTTGCTCCTTCTGCCCCCTTTCTTATTGCAAAACTTTTGTAGAATTGTAAAAACAAGATTTTTATTGCTATTTGAACCCGCGTCTCTTATTCGAGATGACGAGAGACTTTATCAGTTAAACTAACTCGATTCGAGTATGAATAAGAAGTTAATCTTATGTTAATGTTTGTTATATTTTGTGAAATATCAAATGGGTCCAGCCAGGGGGCAGAAAAATATAGTTTTGAACTATCTTTGTATCAATACCCATAACATGAATTGTGCTATGTGATGGTTCAATTGGGTGATCTTTATAATTTTGAGTGAATAAAATTGTAGGGATTGTTTTCTTTCTTGTATGTATGACAAGGTGTAGCTTAAGAGTTAGTTGAGTTTTGTAAGATTTGGGTTAAGAAGAGATGGTGAAAAAAAATAAAAAGTCGAATATCGAAATACTGTCATGAATTGGTTCATTTTGTTTTCAACAATGAGATGTTGGTATTAGATTCTTGCTGATATTTACTGGGTTCTTATCTCATTTTCATATATATTCCAGAAATGGGAGCATAGCTGTAACTGGAAGATTTACTGTTAAAATGTCGATTGCGAAGCCATTAAAGAAGTTAGCATCGTGTGTTATCCTTGATTTGGATGGGACGCTTATTAATACAGGTTAGTTTGTGCTTTTAACATTGTTAAATTTTTAATTTTTTTATTTTCCATTATGTTATGTGTGATGAGCACTTTGCTGATTTGTTGAAAGTTGGTTAAAGTATAGCTGTACTTAGAAAAAATGAAGCTTTAAAATCTCTACATATATAAATAAGCTAAAAAGCTAAAAAAGAAGCTCCTGGCAAATAGACACTGATTGATGTTTAGATATTTTCATGAGCAAAGTCCAGTGAAGTTTGGTAAACAAAGAATAGGATTTTTCTTGAATTCCTGAATTTCACCATCTGTTTTTACCAGACACTATTGATAAGAACGTTCAGAAATAGTCCTACTTAATAGAGGGTTGCAATCTCTATTTGCATGTGGCCGTCATATTCAATATATTCAGTACTGATCTTGATTCTTATTGTCCTATACTGTTTGCAACCATATTTTCATAAATTAGTTGATTGCTTTCAATTCATATTGGTGATTGTTTTCTTAATTCGTCATAATTTGTATTTTTAAATTTGATGACAGATGCCCTTTTAAGTGATGTTTTAGGCGGTTTCTTGAGTAAGTATGGAAAGCAATGGGATGGGAGAGAAGTTCATAATACTTTAGGAAAGACACCACTTGAAGCTGCGGCTGCTATTGTGGAAGCTTATGATCTTCCCTGCACTACAAATGAATTTATTTCAGCAATCAACCCACTTTACTCTGAGAAGTAATTATCTATTGCACTTTTAAATTATGGTTATTAAATATGTAAAGTTTTTCCAATTGAGGCAAGTAATATTGCCCTTGAATTTCAGGCGTAAATTTTATTTCAAATTAATCTGCTTTTATTTTTTAATGGTAAGATGCATGCATGAATATAGTATTGAATCCACAACCACACCCTCAAGGCCTCAACCCTGTACTTATGGGGGAGGAGATGCTTTTTCAGGTAGAGCTCATTGGCCTTTTTTGACTTTTCTATTTTCATCTGCAAAGGTACAACATTACCAATTGCAATAATCTGGGGATTCCACTGGAAATAATAAGCTGAGACACAGTTTCTTATATAGTTATTTTTCCAGTTTTCGTCTTAGAAAATTGTTCTGCTATACAATCTATAAGCCATGTGCTCTATAGTTTGTAGAATAAATGGTTTTTTGTTTATAAACGCCAATGAAAACTTTTAATGTGAGAATTCCAATCGGAACTTCAGTTCTCGTCTGTTTAACACATACTCAAAGGGTTTCTTTGCAAATTTGGCAAGTTACTGATATGAAAAGCATGCTAACATGTCACCAGGCTATGTAGTGTTGGAATCTTGGCAATTTTCATCCCTATAAATGATGACTTATCTTTTTGTTTTTGTTATTACTTTCATGGTTTTTGTATGACTAGGCTGTTCTGCTGTATAGGTCCGGGCTCTCATAAAGCATTTTGACTTGTTTTCATTAATATTTAACTATACAGGATTTACTTTGTGCCATTTGTTTGTCACTAGGTTCTTTGATGATATAAACCATAGCTACTCATCTACTCATTGTTATGTGTTTAAAAATTTGAATTTTTGTGCCAAAATTTTGAGTGTCTTTTTACTGCTGTTGTTGTAGGTGGTGCAACATCAAAGCACAGCCGGGTGCCAATCGTTTAATTAAGCATTTTGGTGGTCATGGGGTCCCAATGGCATTGGCTTCAAACTCTCCAAGGGTAAATATAGAAGGAAAAATTTCTTTTCACCAAGGTAAATCTTAAACCACTTACAACTTGATCGAGATATTGACTTGCTAACATGCAGCAAGGATATCATTTTTTGTGATTTTAACTTCTGAGATTCTTATTCAATATTTTCCAATTATAGGATGGAAGGAATCCTTCTCTGTCATCATTGGTGGTGATGAAGTGGCATCTGGGAAACCATCTCCTGATATGTGAGATGCAACAAATAGTTTTTGATTTTGACTTCTTTATTGAGGTTTTTTTTTTCTTTTGGTCTTAAGTGTAAAAGTCCATGTTTGTCTGTTATTCTAACTCCATGGTTCACTGTTTAAGATATCTTGAAGCAGCTAAAAAGCTAAATGTTGAACCCTCCAGCTGCCTAGTCATTGAGGATTCTATGTAAGTGACCTGACTTTTAACTCTTGAAGTTCTGAATTTGTCCTTTCATTGTATTATTCTGACCTTTGCTTTTGATAGCACCTACTGAGTATCGCATTGGGGAGGGGATGGTGATTTTCCCTTGCATGATTATTGATTTGCCCTTGTATACTTGCACTTTATAGTATCAACAGCCACTTATATTTAAGTCTTCGATAGAACATAAAAGAGTTACATATTGCCATGTGCTATATTGGAATAAAAATATATTCAAAAATATTGTCTTTTTTTTGTCTTTATACTTGTTTTTTATTTAGATTGGTGAGAAAAGAAATTTATGATAATAGAAATACCACCTAGATCACTTGGAGCTCTGTATTATAAATCCCATGAGTCCATTAAGCTCCTCAAGCCTGTGTGTGCATTCCTCCATCATAGTCCATGTCATTTACCCTTGACGCAGAATCAATTCATTTCTATTGAAGTACAATACTAACTAATTATTTGTTGCAGCCATTTTAATTTTTTCTAAATATTGCTAAAATTCTTAATGTCAGGGATTTTTTTAAAACTTAACCTTTTAGTTTTCTGAGACTAAGGTTGCAGAAATTCAGCCCTATAGAAGCATAACTTTTTCATATATCTGTTATCTCTCAAGGCATTAACTGTGAATTTATTCAATTTCCATTCTATTGTGAAACCTCCAAGTTTGAAATATTTAGCCCAAAACTTGTATATAGCTCTGAAAATTACTTTGTATCAACATTTCAGGATTTCTGAATATTAATTCTTAATTTACTTGTTTTATTGCTAGAAGATGTACAATTGTGCATGAACTAAATTGATGGAGTTGCATCTTTCACCCGTGCCTAATGTAGGACAACCTAGGCTTCCCACCTAGATTAGTCCTACCGAAGAACCTTAGGCTTCCCACCTAAGGTGTTTGGAATCACCACCAAACAAATAATATGCAATCTCTGCAAATAATCTCAATAATAATAATAATAGTCTGTAAACTACAAAAGGAACCATCTGGAGCTTTACATACAGCTTCCAGAAATCATAATGATAAAGATAAATTTTCCTAAACAATCTCAAATACTAAAGATAATCCTAACAATCTCAAATACTAATCCAAATACTAATCCAATACTAAAGATAAACCCAAATAAAGATAACATAAATGATAAAAATAATCTCCACAAATGTGCCATCATGTGGTGTCCGCACCAGTGCCTTTGTTAGATTCATGACTCTCTATTTATTTCTTTCTTTTTTGATAAGCTTCAATTTCATTAAACTAAAAGGAAGACAGAGCAGGGGGGATGTCTGCCTTACATGACTCTCTATTTCTTGTTTTCTAAGTTTGCTCTTCTTCTTTTTTTTTTTTACTTTTTTTCGGTTCTAGCATAATTTTTCACTAAGGGATAAAGGAGTCTATTCCACTAATATTACTGTCTTAAGAAAAGCTGTCATGTAATGCTATTTAATATCTTAGTGATTGATACTTGATGTTTCACACAAATCCCTGCTTTCAACCATGGTCCATGGGTATATGTATTGCCCGTTTGGTATAGGTTATTTTTTCAGCTTTTCGCAAATGGGTTGTCTGAAAAAGCTGTACCTAGAAATTTTGAGGTTTAAAAATCTGTACTTTGAAACAGTTCGGTTTCAAAATGGGATGCCAAATGGGCACGTGGTCTTGTTCACATTTTGGAGGGTTGACCATATTGTTATCCCTCAGTGCATGAATTACTTGAAATGGATTCTAGATATAGTTTTATGTGTTAGTCTAATGATGAGAAGTTTTTTACTGTCTTCCATCAGATGAGCATGGTTATTTATTTGTAAGGGTTAATATGATGAGGATTTCTGTAATAATTTCTTAGGTTTTTTCTTAATGCTTGTATATTTGGTTGTCAGACCAGGTGTTACCGCTGGTAAGGCTGCTGGAATGGAAGTAGTTGCTGTACCATCCATTCCCAAACAATCCCATCTTTACACTTCAGCGGATGAGGTGATCAACTCTCTGCTTGATTTGAAACCTGAAAAGTGGGGCTTACCTCCATTTCAAGATTGTAAACCCCTCTCTACCTTTGTTTCAACCATGTTAAGTCAGTTCTATATGTATCAACCATTTTTAACAGAGCTATTGATTTGTTTTGCAGGGGTAGAGGGTACTTTGCCAATAGAAACTTGGTACATTGGTGGACCTGTCATTAAGGGGCTTGGTCGGGGCTCAAAGGTACTTGGGATTCCTACAGGTATGTAAAAATCCCCCAAGTTTCTTTTTCTTTTTCTGGATGAATGAGAGACTTTTTTTGCAAAAAAGAATAGAACATTTAGTACAAAGGCTCATGGAAAACAAGCAGCAGTAAAGAAACAACGAAAACCACAAGAAAACTACTAGGTATTAATATCCCAAGCTACTTTCCAATTACAACAGATGCTTCTATTCCTTATAAATTTGGGACATTCTAGAAAATACCAATCTAAGCTTGAATATCATCTTTGATCTCCTTCAACAACTTTTCATCAGTTTTCACCTGTTTGTTATAGACACTTGCACATCTTTGAAGCCGAATATTGTAAACAGTAGCTGCAAAAGCAAGTTTACATGCTAGCAGTCTAAGTGTGCATTTGGATACCACTTATTTTGCTGAAAACTGAAAACAATAAAAAAATAATTTCCGGTTATTGTTCACATGAACATTGCAAGAGATGCTGGGTCAAAAAAAAAAAAAAAGCCAAAAATGCAGAGGCCAATCCAAACAGAGCTTAAAGCTTTTTACTTTAACTCTTGTACACTTCCTGATGTACTCGGGTTGGCTTTATTTTTAATAATATTTTATGTTACCTATCAAAAAAAAAAAAAAAACTCTTATACACCCCAAAGCATAATGTAAGGCCAAGAACAAACATGTCTAATAAAAAGACATAAAGAGAGAACTTGTTTCCACACTCTCCTAGTGAAGGAGCACCCAAAAGAATAAACGGTCTCTTCATTCCTAGTAATTTCTGCAGTACACACACTATACACCACCCTTATATCCCCATCTGGCCAGTCTATCACGAGTAGAATGTCCATCCTTGATAGCAAGCCATAATATGGATTGCTTAGCTATTCCAGCACTAAACCAAACCAACCTGTACCAATGCAGTAGTGGATGATTTCCCCTATTCTCATTCCAAGCTGAGTTGCAGGTAAATTGACCTGAAGGCTTAGGGAACCACCTTACAGAATCTTCATGCTGCAAAGTAACTTGAAAACGGCCCACTTAGATGGTGACCAAGGTCTCTGATCTGGCAGGAGGCCAATGCCACTGACCATCAGCCAAATCATCAGAAACTTTAGCATTTAGGGTGCTGCCAGCACCCTAAGTCACTTTTTAGCCATATATCAGCAAAAGAGCTCTATCAGGATGCACTTTTTGTCCTGAGCCTACTGCATGTTTTATGAGAGGTCTTATTACACCTTTCAGAGTACCCTTAGTGAATGTTGATGGACCAAAAACCCCCCAAAATTTCTCTTCCTTTGTCTCATTAAGCTAGGATTATCATGCACATTTCTTGACTTTTGAATACCTATTTGCTTTGAAATCAGTATTAATTTTACTTTCAGGCCACTGAGATGGTCTATAGATCTGTCAGTTTCTCATAGTTAGCTGGTTTTGTGGTTTCTCCCAACGTATCCTTCAACTCCTACTTTTGCTCATTGAGCTTGAGAGTTTTGGGATATTATTCAGGTTATAATTTATTCTTCTTTTTCACTTGATAATTTGTTGCATTTTGTTAATGTAATAACTTCTTTATTTTTCAGCTAATCTATCTACCGAAGGTTATTCAACTGTCCTTTCAGAGCATCCCTCGGGGGTATATTTTGGTTGGGCTGGATTATCAACCAAAGGTGTTTTTAAAATGGTCATGAGTATTGGGTGGAATCCATATTTTAACAACCCAGAAAAGACCATAGTGAGTGTGATGAGACATAAATGATAGACTCTTGAATTCTTTTCCTCTTGTCCATTCCCTTGTTAAAGCTAGTTTACAATGCAGGAGCCATGGTTGCTTCATGACTTTGCTGAAGATTTCTATGGGGAGGATTTGCGTCTTGTTATTGTTGGTTATATACGACCTGAGGTATTATCATATATGATTGCTTTTTGCAACTTTTTGGCCCCTTGCTCATTCCAGTCTAGCTCTTCTTCCCTTTTTTCATGCTAAATTTGGGTGTGGAATGTGATAGGCCAATTTTTCGAGCATTGAGAGCCTGATAGCAAAGATTCATGAGGACGGAAGAACTGCAGAGGAAGCTCTTGATCTTCCAATATATTCAACTTACAGGGATGATCCATATTTGAAAAGCTGTGTCAAGGATAGCAGTAATTTATAAATTTCGTGAAATATATTATGCCAACCCCATTGGCTATAATGGTAATGGAGCTGTTTCCCCTTCATTTGATAAATAAAAATGATAATGGAGCTGTTTTTTCTTCATTTGATAAAGAAAACCGACTATAACCCTGATATTCTTTTATTTTGATGAGGTTCTTTGCGAGTCCCAAGAACACAAATGGGTCTAATGTACCGTGGGAAAAACATCATTTCAATGTATTGTTACAATTCATATATGAGTAGCAACAAAGAAAAATAATCATTTAACTGATAGGCCCATGGTCCTGTTTCATTTTTCGGAATGGTTTCTAAAATTTTCTTCCAATTAAAAAAAAAAAAAAAGCATTTCTAACTTAAACAGTAGAAACACAAAACCCCA
Source organism: Quercus lobata (assembly GCF_001633185.2). Taxonomy (NCBI): domain Eukaryota; kingdom Viridiplantae; phylum Streptophyta; class Magnoliopsida; order Fagales; family Fagaceae; genus Quercus; species Quercus lobata. Next base: position 18,335,161 of record NC_044907.1, on the reverse strand, counting down.
CTAACGTAAGAAGCATTAACCACTAATGATTTTGCATATGTTAAAACCCATATCATGGTGTAGTATTGTTCCATTATAAATTCTGATCACATATGTGATACGACGTAGTTTTATTGGACTCAAGTTTCATCGACGACCATGAATGGACTTATAATTTCATTGGCGACAATGAAAGGAAGGATCAACTTGACAAAAATGTTAAAGTTTAAGATTTGAATGACAATTCATCTAACCAAACATAAAGGTGTAATTTGAATTTCAACCTTACTCCCTAATTTCTCTCAAATTGCTCACTTTGGTTAGATCCACCCGTTCACTTTTCACATGCACTACATAAATTTTATTCCCCAACCTCCAACTCAAGAAAAACAAACAAAATCTCCCAACTATTCCCCCCCCCCCCCTTCTTTGCTCCTCTCTCTAGAAATTTGACCGATGTTGGAAGAAAATCTAGAGGCAATATAGTAGGATTGGTGACTACAACTGTATTTGCCAATATTGAATTAGTTTTTTATTTTTTGGGGGAATTGATGTTCGATCAACTTCTTCACAAATAATATAGTAAATCCACTATTGCCATTTTTGCATTTTTTGTGCTTTTACTTTCGCTCTCACTTACAATTCTCTTGCTAAAAATTGACCAAATGGAAAAAAATCTCCGAACGATTTCTTTGAAATTTTAGCATTGTCGATAGGCCAATTTAGAAGCCGACTCTAAACTAAAACAACATAAAGTGCATCCCCCCCCCCCCCCCCCCAAAAAAAAAAAAAGCGAAATGAACTCTTGAAGTTAAAAAAAATAATCCTCTTTATTTGTTTCTAAATGAAGACAGGGTTCATTTTATGATGAGAATTTGGTAATTGACAAATCAAAAAATAAATATAATACCATACTATTTAAAATTAACTATATTTCTTATTTGGTGGAATAGAATTTTAAAGGAAGTAACACCAATGTTTTTATATATTTTTTTTATAGGAAGTAACACTAATATATTGTTTTAATATTGCATAAATTCATTTTTCTTCTGTTTCATTCTTAAGTTCTAAGAAGTTCATTTTTTTTTTTTTATTCTTAAACCTTTTAATGAATTTTTTTTAATTTAGAATAAATAAATAAATAAAAGATTATTTTTTAATAAAAAATTAGGATAAAAAAATCTAGAATTTAAATCTCTCTTAGTTATCAAATTATAAAAAAAATTAATTAATTAAAAATAGTGTGACATTTTTTCAATATTTTAAGAACCATAAACGAAAATCTCCAAAAGTTTAGGGGAAAATGTAATTCATAGAAATTTTAAGGAGGAAACAGTATTTTTCTTAACCTTAAAAAAAAAAAATAATAAATAAATAAAAACGTCTCCTCTTTGTAAAGAGCAAAATTGAGCGGAACCTCACTAAACTCTCTAGTCAGTGGTGAAAATGTCTGTAACAGAAGCAATGGGACAAGAAGAAGAAGAACAAGAGAATCACAATCACAATAACAATCACGAGTCCGAGTCCAAGTCCAAGTCCAACTCGCCCTCAGAACTGGCAGAAATTACAGAACCAACCAAGGACCAGGAGGAGCAGCAACAACAAGAGTACAGTTGGCCTGTGATTCGGTTCGATGTTCCGCCTCATAGAACCTACCATTTCTACAACCAGTTCAGGAACTCTCCAAACCCTAACAACTTCCTTAAAGCCATCAAATGGTACTTTTGTTTTTTGTTTTTTTTTTTTTTTTTTTTTTTTTGTGTTCCTCCCATGTTGTTTTTACTCTTTCACAAGCTTTAACTTTTAACTTCTTTCTTGTTTTTGTTTTTGTTTCTTTGGTTACATTTTGAACTTTGGGGCTTAATTTTGTTTTGTTTTTGGAGTTTTAATGTAGGTCTCCAGATGGGTCTTGTTTTCTTACAAGCTCTGAGGACAATACTCTTCGTGTGTTCACATTGTGAGTTCCTTATATTTTTAGATGCTGTGCTTTATGTTTTTTAATAAATTCAACTATGTGGTACATATAAAAAAAAATTAGATAAATGCAACCATGTTGTTGTGTTGACCAATTACCTCTCTTAGGCCTTGCAAAAATGGGAGTTTTATGCACTGAGTACGACCTTTTTAAGCATGTGATTGTATCGACCAATGAATCACATAATTGAATTTAATTTTCTTTGAAAAAGATAACACTAGTTTGTATGCATTGGTCAAGACAATGAATTCAATTAGGAAATCTAAGCTTAAGCACCAAAAGAATTGTATCTAAGTTTTAGCTTATGGTTTTAGAGAGAGTTTAAAGTTCAAACAGGGCAATGCAAGTGGTATATTGAAAAAAGAAAAGGAAAGAAAGGATGCTCTTGGATACCATTTTGGAATTACTTTTCTTGCTTTTGAAATATAGATTTAATGCAGTTTGTGATTTCAGAAGCAAAACCTGCACTTTAACAACCCAATATTGATAGTCACCTTTTTGTTACTTATATCTGTGTTGTGGTCTCAATTTTTTTTTAATGCATTTAATGACCTTATGAAAAACACTCACATACGCAAAAACTAATGTTGTAGCTAGGAAATTATTGGTGTTAAAACCATATAAAATTTCTTTGTAATTCATTAGGACTATGTCATGTGTACATCTGAAATGGATCAGTTTCTTGGTTTGATTAAATATTACAAATCTAAAAGTGTATTTGGTGCCACGTTAATTAAAACTGTTCAATGACTTGACACTATATACATTGTCAGATGGAGAAAATAAAATGACATTCCTTTCCAGAGGGATAGAGTGATCCGCAAAATAGGATTGGGAAAATTACAATAACTTCCATTAACACATAAAGAAATGATAGAGTGGCCAGCAAAGTTTTGCAAAAAATGACAGTCCTTTCTAGAGGCATGTGATAAACATAACATATACAAAAAAATACCTATTTTACCCTTGAGTTACTCAATTAAGCATGCATAATTTTTGGTAATTGGGTGAATCAAATAACTCAAGGGAAAAATAAGGACTTTATCAATAAAGCAAGGGAAAATTAGGACATTAACCAAGAGCAAGTTAGTCCACAAAAATAAGGTAACCCAAGGACAAAATAGGAGTTTCTTTTTATGTTTTATATTTATCACTACAATTAGGGAGGGGAGTGTCAACTTTTGCAAAACTTTGGGGGGTCATTGTCATTTTTATTTACCTCAAGGAAAGTTGTGTTATTTTCCCCATAAAAAAATTCTTATAAAAAACTGGGTAAAACTAATGCTTTTGTTTATGAAAGCAAGGTGTTTTAATAATGCTAGAGAAAAATTATTTACGTGGTTCAGAAAATGATACTTTGTTTGCATGCTCCTATTTTCACTGTTATGTCACTTTGATGCATTAATGTGTCCATAAGAACTTTACCATAATAAGTATTTTGTTCTTCAACAGACCAGATAATGGAAGTGGTGGTGATATCAACACTTGTTCAATAGCTGCTGATGAAGGTAAGTTTATATTTAAGCGTTTTTGTTTATTACACTATACCATAACCATTAACTCTCTCCAAAGATGATTTCTTGTGAGAAAAGAATGAAGGGGCAGTAGTGTATGCGCGAAACTTCTCTTTATTGAGAATGATTCAGAACAAGAATTTTAACTAGTTTGCATCGATATATAGAAGCTAATTTTGGGTTCTTTGTATCTAAACTTGTGAAGCTCACTTGCTTTATTCAATCATTATACATATACTTATGGTTTAACTTTTAAAAAAATGCAGATTCCTATGCTGCAAAACTTGTCATGAATGAGGGAGAGTCAGTATATGACTTTTGTTGGTATCCATACATGTCTGCTTCAGGTGCTTCAATAATCTCCCTTGTCCTTGTGCTGTGACTCTTATGCTTTCAGTTAAATTTGGATTGATTTTGCGATTGATTGATGGTATTTCTAAATGGAAGTTTGATCCGAGGATTGATTGAAATTTCAGATCCAGTTAGTTGTGTTATTGCAAGTACGGCTCGTGACCATCCAATTCATCTTTGGGATGCTACTTCGGGAGAGGTACTGAGCTCTTATTGCTGAAATGCTTTTTGTTAATGAGATTTGTGTTTTATTAAGCTCTAAGACTCGAAAATGGCTTTGTAATATACAGTATACGGGCCTTTCCATGGGTACACCTCTCTTTCCTACATTATGAAGGCATGGTGGGTCCCACCCTTAACATGCGCCATGTGTATATTCCAGCTCACCATTTCTAAACTCTATGTGCTCATTCATAGACTTTCTACGAAGCTTGTGCACTGCATTTGTGGTTTCCTTATTACTATAACTGGTTGGTGACCATTTCCTTCTGACTGAAAATTTCAGCTGCGCTGCACATACCGGGCTTATGATGCCATGGACGAAATAACTGCTGCCTTTTCAATTGCATTCAATCCCACTGGGACAAAGTAAGTAAGGTTTTTCAAACGATTCATAATTTGCACGCGCTGCTATTTTAGCCTTTCGTATTAGGATTAAAAAGGACACTGTTCTCAGAATAGTAGATGCTGTTTATTTATATATCACCTTTAGCTCTAATGTGATGCTAATACTTTATAATGAAATGTGGTTTAGTGCATTATCTGAACCATTTATATAACTGCCTCTATGTGTTGTCATCTAACTAGGGTTTATGGATAGTGCAGGCATGGTATCTGGGTGCCAATTAACAGATGATCCATTGATGTTTATACTTTTTTTGTCATGCAGAATATTTGCTGGATACAACAAAGCTGTTAGGATGTTTGACATACATCGCCCTGGTAGAGATTTTAAACAACATTCTACACTTCAAGGGAATAAAGAAGGCCAAACAGGTGCGTGTTCTTATTTTAATCACCTGAGTAAAATTTTCTTTTGGTCAATGAAATAATGAAGCACATATCCTCATCTTTTTTACTGTCTACAGGTATTATATCTGCACTGGCTTTTTGTCCAACTCATACTGGATTGCTAGCTATGGGTTCTTACAGCCAGACCACTGCAATATATCAAGAAGATAATATGGAACTCTTGTATGTTTTACATGGTCAAGAAGGTGGGGTTACACATGTAAGTCTGTATTCCCCATCATTTACTTCATTCTGATATTGTATCAATAAATAAAGGCAAAAATTATTTCTTCAGGTCCAGTTCTCAAAAGATGGAAACTATTTATATACAGGAGGCCGGAAGGTAACTATTTCTACTTTTTTTTTTTCTTTTTTTTTCTTTTTTTTTTTTATTTTTGTGAGCGTTGAGAATGGGATTGGACGTGGTAATGAACTTTTTTCTTGGAGACCATATATTCACTTCTTGTGATCAATTTTTACATCTTTGTTTTTCCTATTAATGGCTGACTGAAGACAAAATATGCAAAACAAAAGCTAGAAAAATTTCCGGGCTATCCAAAGTTAAATAAATATATGTAGTTTTCCTATTAGTATTGTATATTAGATGATAAATTAAAAAATAAATGATAGTTTTGCTATTATAAAAATTAATGTTTAATAGTAAAATCAAAGGTTATGGGAGGGTAATTTGTTTTCCAATTAAGCCAGTTGTCAAGAGGTTGGGGTATAATTTTTTTGCCTGCTCCAAACATACTTGCTGACATGATGCTAAAATGTAATATGTGGTTTATTCAGTTCACCTTCAGATTTTCAAATATATTGCAATGATGATTTTTAGTGTTAAGGACACTGTTGTGAAGTTCAACTAGTACGGTCATGACCTGGCGGGTGGGGGTGGGGTGGTCGTTGTGGGTTTAGGCAGTGCCTCTTTTGTACCACATAATATTGTGCCCCTAAAATAGAACAAAACAGAAAAGAATTATTGTTTCTTTCTTCACCTTATGTTTGCCAACTTGCCATTGATATTTCTTGCACTAGAGTCATTACTTCCTTAAGGCCTTATTCTTCTGGGGATTTGGCAAAGTTGCTCTCTCTGTTTGCATTCTTGTATGAACTTCTGTGTAATTCAGCCATGTTGTCATTTTCTGATGGACTTGGAAAGTTCAAATATGGTGCATTTTCTTATGCTAACATTATGTGTACATGTTTTCTATCCACCTGTATAAAATTCGCATTTAATTTTCTTGAAGGACCCATATATACTATGCTGGGATATACGCAAAGCCGTTGATGTTGTGTACAAGTAAGTAGTTTTATCTCATCTGGAGAAGCTTTCCTTCTTCTTCTTTTTTTATTTATATATATATATATATATATATATTTTACAATAATATGCTAGTCCATCACACAAGGAGGTGTACACACAAACAACTGAACATTTACAAGAAAGAGACTCTTAAGGATATAACAACCAATGTATTGGGCCCCACTTCGGTTCGTACCCGGGCTCAGACATTTATTTATCAAAAAATGTATTGGGCCCCACTTATAAAGGAAGAGTTTAGGCCCACAAGTGAGGGAGAGTATTAGAATTACGATTAAATGATTTAATTCACCTTTTCCTAATAGTTTAAACTTTTGGGAGAATTGGTAATTTAATACATAGCAACACCCAATAAATATTATGAAAATTCTAAAACCAAGGATTGACAATTTCCCAAATCATGTGCCAATAAAAGTGTATGAGTATGTACTTGGCAATTTTCAGTTTCAATTAATATCTAATCTTCGCATATGGTTTCTTAACATTAATAAAAGCGTTCCTTGTCATTTTCCATTCACTTAATGACTACCAAAAGGAAATTTTAACGCCATTAATAGAAACTTATGGTATCTATTAATGCAAGTTTGTTTCTTTCATTCATTAAAATAAGGCAATATTGAAGTGTGACCAATTTTATATATGTGCCTTGTATTAGGTTATACAGGTCATCAGAATCTACCAACCAGCGAATATTGTTTGACATTGAACCCTTGGGCCGACACCTTGGTACAGGTGGTCAGGTATTGTTTTAGTTTCAATTTATCTCTGTGGCCAGATATTATGCCATAGCCAAATAAGAGTTACCATTTCAATTAAGTTATTTGTTTGTTATTGCACTTTTGGCTTCAGGATGGTTTTGTTCATATATATGATCTTCAAACTGGGCATTGGGTATCAAGTTTTCAAGCTGCATCGGGTATTAATGATATTTCATATCTGTTAAAGATGTGGCTGGTTGAATTTTGCATATATCCTTATCTCTTTGATAATTAATTTTTTTATATCTGTTCTATTGGCTATACAGACACAGTAAGTGGATTCTCTTTCCATCCATTTCTGCCAATGGCTGCCTCCTCTTCAGGGCACCGAAGATTTGTAGTTCCTGATGATCTCTATGAGGATGTGCCTTTGAGTGGTATCTCCAGTAACTCAGCTGCAAACTTTGTTCTTTTGGAGATGTTTTGTAACATTTGCAATGTCTTTCCTTCCAATATCAGTCTTGTTGAATTGTGTCATTGTTTTTGGTTATACTGCCTCTTTGCTCAATGGTATGACTATTTGAGTGTTCTGGCCATTACTTGCTGCTTAGGGTGTTATTGTTTTGGTTCAAAGGGTAATGCAATATACTTGGGATTTGTTTTAAGTTTAAATGACTTTAGAAAAAAGGTTTTAAAAGTCAATATCTTTATTGTGATGTCTGGGTAAATACATCTAACTGGATTTTGGCTGAACCCAGAAAATACAACAAGAGAATGTAAATAAATAAAATAGTTAAGTTGAAGTCAATATAATCTGATGAACTACAGCTTCAGGTTTCTCGAGTCACAAGGTAGAAAATACAACAAGAGAATGTAAATAAATAAAATAGTTAAGTTGAAGTCAATATAATCTGATGAACTACAGCTTCAGGTTTCTCGAGTCACAAGGTAGTAACATTAAAAGCATAATGAAATTGGTATTTACATATTTATTTGTTTTCAGCTTCTCAAAGTTTTAGATTGTAGGGCTTCTATGTATTCGTACTGCATTTACTTTATTATGGAATTGCAGAATTTTAGATTGTTTCATTGGAATGGAAGAGCTCTGTAATTTCATTTTTCATTTCATTGCTAAAGAAAATTTTTAGGCGGCAAAAAAACAAAAAACATCAGGATGGAAGAGGGTACCTGTGTTTATGGGATCTTATGAATTGTTTTGTTCTTGTAGATGAACGTATTCCTATTTAAATTTTGTTTATGTTTCATGTAGGCAATGAAAATTGTGCTTCTGTGTGGAATTTCTCTGTTGCTTCAGTGGAGAACGATACTGAATTGAATGGCAACGATTTTAACAATCTATCTGAACATGAAGAGCTGCACCAGGGTCCTTGAGTCATTTGCCAGAGCTTTGTATATATCAAGTTTCTGGATAAGCTTTTGTTACAATTATGATTCAAACGGTTATCATGTGCTTAATTAATACATTGTTTGATTGAATCAGTGGTAACAGAAGTCTATCAGAATTTGTATTGAGCCTTAGTGCCTGTATGTACATTCCATGTTTTTGGGCTGAAATTGGACGGATTTTTCATGAATTGCTCAGTTACAGAGGCTTTGGGATCTCATCAATTGGTTTTATGGATTTATATTTATTTATTTTTGTGCTGTTACTGGTTCATGACCTGTACAATAACAGCAGTCCATCTATGCCTATGGCTGTTAAACGGGCGGGTTAGGCCGGGTCAATCGGGTTGTGGGTTAAAACGGGTCATTTTAAGCGGGTTAAAGATGGGTTCAGGTTAATCAGGTTACAGGTTGGGTCGGGTTGAACCGTATTTTTCACATGAATTTTTTTTATAAAGAAAACATGTATTTGCCATTTAGAAAGTCATACAACAAATTACTTGATATAAAATGCATTACTTTGAATTCACCACTTATATCAAGAATGAATTACACTTATTAATATTTATTCAATAATTTTAAAATTATACAAATCCTAATATTGCTATCTAAATAAAATACCACAAAGATAAGTAAAACAAATACACAAGTTTAATTTCTACACAATATCAACATCTCAAAATATAAAACAAAAATTACAAATGACTTATTAGATAATTCATTTGACAAAGAATAAAAACATATAAGAAATTTACAATTTTAAAAATTAATTTTATAATATATTGTCAATTGTGGTTGACATTCTATTTCAATTTGAGAGATATATTAAAGTTTGATTGTTTACTTATTTATACATGATTTCTTTTATGAATATCATATCATTGTTAAACAACACACGCTTTAAGAACTATCATAATTTGTTTTGAAAAACCGTTTATTTTGGATATAAATTGTTAAAAAATAGGTCTAAGCATTCATAATTTATGTTAATTTGATACTTTGGCTTCACTATTTTCACACTTGTAAATGTTTCTCACACATGTCTATAATTTTAAATCTATGTTTTTAACTGTAATGTAACAAGATTATCTTGGCATGCACTTTGCTATTTGATATCTAAAAATCTTTACTTATTACAGAATGTTCAATCATTCATCTTTCAATTAATTTGCATACAGTTATATAAATGTTTCAATTATTTCCTTAAAGCTCACAACGAACGATTAAATCAATATTGTCTTTATTTTATTTTATTTTATTTTTTACCCAAAAAAAAGTTTTAAAAAATGGTTCGGGTTCAGGTTGATCCGCAAAAAACACAAGTCAGGTCACAGTTCAACTCGTTTTTGCTTTAGGTCAAAAAAATTGGGTTCGAGTCAGGTATTTTTCAGGTCGGGTTGGGTCGGGTCAAAATTTTTTGACTTGTTTTGCCATGTCTACCTATGACTAATGCAACAAAAATAGCAATAATGATAATGCGCTTAACCATTCATGGAGTACAGAAATAGAGCATATACTATATAGGCTGATTTACCCTGAAGCATATTTTGCAACTCAAGATAGAATGCATAGAGAGTTGACATATATAGAGCACTAGATTTTATGAAAAATTCCCTTTGTTCCCAAATTTTCCACCATTACAATGATATTTTTGAAAAAGTATTGTGGATGGTGGGTGAAAAGGCAAGGGTATTATGGTTAACTTCACGCTGTCACGCCTGTAACATGAACGATGTTGTCCCTCAAAATGATACCATAACTTGTCAATGTCAAGAGGCTATACCAAAGGACTCACTGGTGGCGAAGCTAGAAAATATTTCTAGGGGGGCCAAGCTAAATATTATAAAAATAAAAAAATTATTTAGGACTTATCCAAAACCCAAACAATTGAACAATGTATAAAACTTGAGTTCTAGACTAATTCAAAAGGATTGAGGAGTTAAAGGCCTAAATTCTAAAATCTGAGGGGGGACAATAACTACATTTTTCTATAATTTGTAATTTTTTATTATTTGAATACTATATATAATTGAAAATTATTGAAAAATCTAGGGGAAGCCACGACCCCCTAGCTTCGCCTATGGGACTCGCCAGTCTAAATCACATTAAATGCTCCACTAACCCATAACCAGACTTTTCCCTTAGCTTTAAATGCAATGCGGCATTCCCCCCCCCCCCCCCCCAAACACCAATTCCCAACGAGCATTGCAACCAATTAGGAGGAGCACCTAGGTTGGTGGAGCCGACATAGCCAATCACATCCAAACAAAAGTAGTGTAGTAGTCATGATGATCCTATAGTATGAATTAAACACTATAGACTTATTAGTTCAAAAGCAAAAGGTCAAGATTACCCCTCACTAGTTACATTCTCTCATTACAATGAAGGGCAAACTAGACCTTTCAACTCTATAGTATTAAAGTGGTATCGAATTATTACTTAAACATCAAGATTCAGGAATGCATAAAACTTATCACCGCACACCCTTGGTGTAATGGTCACTTCACAAGTATAAATGCTTGTGGGATGTGGTGGGTAAGGATCAGGGTTCAAGTCTCTAGGAAGGAGTTTCACACATATATACACTTAAATTATACTAGAGTAGAATTTCTATCTTTTATATAAATCCCTAATAAATTCAAATACATAATTGCATTGCATATAATTGTTCTTGGAAATAATGAAACTATTTGTGTTTTAATTGTCAACAAATTCAATACAACAAAATATTTGAATTTAATTGAGAAATCCAATGTAGTGTGACTAAGATACTGTTTTTAAGTCTCCAGGATGGAGTTTTACATATATATACACTTAAATTAGACTAGAGTAGAAATTCTATCTTATATATATATATATATATATATAACTTAGACATAGAATACAATATTAAATCCCTAATAAATTCAAATACATAATTGCATTGCATTTAATTGTTCTTGAAAATAATGAAACTATTTGTGTTTTAATTGACAACAAATTCAATACAACAAAATATTTGAATTTAATTGAGAAATCCAATGTAGTGTGACTAAGATACTGTTTTTAAGTTTTATCAGTTTATGACTATCCTAATTAGCTACCATACAAAGGAATCAAACCAAGTCAATATTGTATTGGGAAAATATATTGCACTAGCCATTAAATTGGTACCGGTACTCCTTCAAAATGACAAAATGTACCAGATATAATAGAGGGTTATACCGAGATATTTTGAGTGTTTAGGCCGGTAAAATTTGTGTAAAAAACATGTTATTTAAAAAAATATATTGGGTTAATGTACTTGGGCTAATATTTAGGCTTATAGAATATGTAAATTTAAAATTTTATGTTGAATAACATCAAAATTAATAAATTCATACTTACATAAATAAATACAAAAATACATATATGTATAAAAATATATAAATAATCGTAATCCTGAAACGATACACTGGTATCAATCAATACCGAAATATTTCGTTCTCTTGGCCAAACCGAAATTAGCTCTGGTACAAAATTGACTCTCTTGAAACAAACGCATTGAAACAGTCATGTACACATTAAACTATCGATCCTAAAACGACACCGATTTCAATTATATCTCATGATGTCACAAACCTTAGCTTTTAAAATCTTGAGTTTCATTAAGTCACTTCCATTTTTTTCAAAATATAGTCACTTATTATATTACCATTTATAACTTATAAATTATAACTTCAAACTTGACTATAATTACAATGCCATGAAAAATAGAATTAAAAAAATTCCAATTTATGGGATGTTTAAGTTGGAAAAGTAGAATGCATAGAGAGTTGACATATAAAGAACACTAGATTTTATGCAAAATTCACTTTGTTCCCAAATTTTCCACCATTACAAAGATATTATTGAAAAAGTATTATGGGTGGTGGATGAAAAGGCAAGGGCATTATGCTAACTTCACGCTATCATGCTAGTAACATGAACAATGTTGTCCCTCAAAACAATATCATAACTTGTCAATGTCAAGGGGCTATACCAAAGGACTCGTCAGTGGCGGAGCTAGAAAATTTTTCCAAGGGTGCCAAGCTAAATATAAAAAAAAATATTTAGGAGTTATCCTAAACCCAAACATTTGCACAATGTATAAAACTTGAGTTCTGGACTAATTCAAAAGGATTGAGGAGTTAAAGTTCTAAATTCTAAAATCTGAAAGGGGCCATAACTACATTTTTCTATAATTTTTACTTTTTTATGATTTGAATACTATATATAATTAAAAATTGAAAAAGCTAAGGGGGACACGGCAGTCTAAATTACATTAAATGCTCCACTAACCCACAACTAGACTTTCTCCTTTGCATTAAATGTGATGTCCCTCTCAATGAGCATCGCAACCAATTGGGAGGAGCACCTAGGCCGACGGAACCAGCATAGCCAGTCACATCCAAACAAAAGCAGTGTAGTAGTTATGATGATCCTATAGTATGCATTAAACACTCCAAACTTATTATTGAGACTTACTTCTTCTTCTTCTTCTTCTTTTTTTATTTTTTTATTTTTTTTTATTTTTTATTTTTTTTTAACTCAAGCTTTGAAGTGATCTTTACCACCCAAGAGAGGTATCCTGCTTTGCTAGGACCTTTTTTTTTTTTTTTTTTTTTTTAACGAAACACCAATTTAGTTCAAAAGCAAAAGGTTAAGATTACCCCCTCACTAATTACATTCTCCCATTACAACGAAGGGCAAGCTAGACCTTTCAACCCTATACAATTAAAGTGGTATCGATTTATTATTGAAACATCAAGATTTAAGAATGCATAAAATTATCTTGTATTAGAAATTCACACATATATACACTTAGATTATGTTAGAGTAGAAATTTTATCTTGTAAAAAAAAAAAAAAAAAAAAAACTTATGTACATGGCCTTAAACATAGAATGTTATTAGGTTTCTAATTAAATTCAAGTACATAATTGCATTGCATTTAATAATTTTTAAAAACAATAAATTTATTTATGTTTTACTAATTAATACAACCAAATATTTGATTTAATTGAGAAGGAGTGTACCTAACATACTGTTTTTAAGTTTTATTAGTTTATGACTCCTAAATCAGCTACCAAACAAACACACCGAAACTGCCATGTACGCATTAAACTACCGGTCCCAAAACGACACCGATTTCAATTATATCACATGTTTTAGACACCTTGGCTTTTAATACCTATCCATTGACCCGGTAACATAGTAAACGTTACTGACAGGTCACTACTTTGTCGTTGCCTCGCTTCACTGATCAGCTCACTGGTTCAGTCCTCCTAGGAATGCCACAAAAGGTAAACCAGCCACAAAGCTAAATTTTCTCTAACAGCACCAAATACATAAACAAATAGTTAATATAAATTCAAAAAATCATTAACTTCCCAAACACCAATTAAATTTTTTGTTGTTTTTTCTCTTCATATATTTTTCATTGTTTGATGCATAAAAGAAAAGGCAGAAAAAACCAGCACTTTACTCTCTCTTTGTTATTTTTCAATGGCTGCACCAAAAAGAGAGAACCAAACAGGTTCACAATCACCACAAAAGAGAACCAAGAAGGTTCACAATCAGCACCAAAACAATCTTATTAGTCACATAGATGGTGTTAGTTCAAATCCTAATCGTTCAGGGAACCTTCCTGACGATATTCTTGATAGGATTTTCTCGTTCTTGCCAATCAAACAAGCGGTGGAGATCGGAGTTTTGTCACCAAGGTTTAAGAAATCTTGGCTTTTCAATCGTAAAATACTGTTTGACAGAGAGTTTGCTAGACATCATGATCGTGAGGAGTATATTCACATAGTAAACCATGTTTTCAATTCTCACGTGGGTTCGAGAATTCAAAGCCTAAGTTTGTGTTTTGATCCCACAGCTAAGGAACACATGATTGAGAGATGGCTCAAAATATGCGCTGAAAAAGGCATTGAAGAGCTTGATTTAGATTTTTTTCAAGGGAGAGATGTTTTTAAGATTTCACAGTTTCTTGACATCAAATCATTGACAACATTGAAACTAGTTTACTGTGAAGTTGATCTTCCACCACAGTTGACAGGTTTGAGTTTCTTGACCACTCTCATCCTTAAGAAAGTCGATCTCAACACTGAAACGATGGAAACCTTGTTTTTCCATTGTTTACTCCTTGAGACTGTGGACCTATGGCAGTGTTGTAATATTCAACATTTGAAGGTTTGTGCTAGGAGCCTTAAGAGGTTTAAGGTCTTGAAAGTTAGACATTGCACTGAAATTTTGAGCATTGAAATCGATGCCCCGACTCTACGCTCAATTTATTATATTGGGAATGTTGTTAAATTTCAATTTGCTGAGGTCTTGCACTTGGATGAAGTGTTGCTTAATTTCTCTCCCTCTAGATGTTTTGCAAAGGCCTCTCTAGTGGAAAATTTGGTATCTGATCTCTCTTATGCTAATGTTCTGACTACAACTAGTGCATTTCTTGAGGTATGTATTTATTTTAATGGATTTAGGTTGTTAAATTCTTTCCGTTAATATCGTTAAATTACTGATTATTCCAGCTTAAATTTTTAGAAGATGGTGAATTTATTGTCATTAATGGTTGTACATTTCTTTTTGTTAGTATTGTTAAATTACGAATTGTTCCAAAAATTTAAAATTTTAGAAAACGGTGAATTTATTGCTTGTGAGTGGAGGCTCAACACGTGGAAGATTAAATGGAATGTGAGGCGGTGATAGGAGATTGAATCATAACTTCTTATTCTAATACCATATTAAATTATTGATTTTCTCAAAAATTTTAGCCTTTAGGAGATGGTGAATTTATTTCATTTAATCTAACAAGTATTATTTGAGGGACACCCAAGTGGTTTCAACTTTCAACACTCTTCTTATGCTGCTTGATAGTAGGGCTTGAATCCCACCAACGTATACCCCCTCCCCCTATTTACCTATAAAAATTAAAAAGTATTATTGAATTAAATAGAAATATATAGCAAATCCTGATGAATGTAATTTCTTGGTTTAATTTTGAGGTTTGTTTGTTGGTTTTGTACGGTTTAGGGCTTGACAACAAGAATTCGGGATGGAGCTTTTCGAGATTTGCAATTCAGATTATGGAATTTGAAGGAATTTCAGTTATTCATGGAAGGTACAAGCTATTGCAATCTTTTTGATATTGCTTCTTTTCTCAAGAATTGCCCGAGCCTAGAGAAACTGTTTCTTGATGTGAGTATATTCAACTCAACCAATTGTACAAATTGCGACTTTGTTCTTAGCAACATAGCCTTACACTTAGCTAGCTAGTCTTACTTTACTTATTATTGATCATACTTGAAACTACTGCAGCTCAATGATTTTTCTTTTGACTGCGGGTTTTACTGGGAATTACATCAGAAGCAACTACTTCAGTACTTCCCTCACTTCTTCACTGGCCTCAAATTCATTAAAGTGAAAGGTTTCAAGTTTCAAAAGCATGAACTAGAGTTGGTGAGGTTTCTCCTAGGGAAGGCAGTATTCTTGGAGACTCTAGTTCTAGTCACTCCTAGAACTGGCCGTGTAAGAATATATGAACCTGCAGATGCAATAAATTACAAAAGACTTATTTTCTCTTGGAGAGCGTCTCCAAAAACCAATATAGTTCTACTTGATCATTATCATGACAAGGGTCCTGTTCAACCAAAAGTTTCACAGTTTGGATAGTAATCAAGTAGGGCAATATACCCTTATATGTGCTTAAAAGATTTAGGGACATAAGGGAACTCAATAGTTTCAAACCATGTGACAAAATTTGCAGCACTCCTTTGGATTTGTCTATCACATTGATAATGGAAATGGAAAGAACAAGAATACAGGTCAAAATTTTATATTAGGTTCAAAAAGTTTAAAGGTTCAGAAAGACAGAAAGGCATTGGATTTGTGGTTCTATCTTCCATTTGTTTTTGAAATACTTTCTTATAGAATATTATCTGCATTGTGTTGTATGGTTCTTACTTCTTATAGAAATTAATTATACTGTTTTGGAAATATCATGTACCTTCACTGTAAATGTGATTGGTTAACTATGGGATGACATTGATATTATTCCAATTCCAACATTTGAGCTTCCATCCGAAAGTCAATTACATCATATGAAAAAGTACATTACGAACTGATCTAATGAGGTATTTCTCTTGCAGCATATGTGGATGAGTGGATCCCATATGTGTAGATCACCCTATATATATGATGTGAGAGGGTGATCTCATGACAATATAAACTCCCAAATCTTTAGGAATTTATTGGTTGCACTATCATCCTTGAAAAACCACGAATTATTCACCGAGATATATTTTTACAGAAGTGAACTGGATTGAACTATGGACCTAGGTTCTTTAGCTTAATAGAATGGAGAAAGCTGGTCATGCTCTGCTATCGATGGAGTCATTTTAATTTTCCATTTTCTATAACCATATGTATCCATTTGGCAAAAGCAAAAACATTTCCTAAGGAAAACTATCATGGGAACTTTAAAGTTTAAATCACCTCCCTCGCTTCTATGAACTTGCAATGCAAAATTGATTTTGAGTTTGAAATTTTAAGAGATCCTGAGTTTTGATGGATGCACCTTAGCCTTTCATTCACTTTCTCATATATTATGGATCACTTCCTTTCTCAACTTCATTTACTTGTTCTTTTATTTATTTATAATTATTAAGTGATTGGTCGATCCTAGTCTATCGAGAACCTATCAAAAATTCTAAAAATCACTAATTTTTAGGAGTATTATTAAGATAGTTTAACTTAGGTTAAACTCAATTGCCAATAGTTTACTTTACCTAAACTCTATTATCTAAATTTCAATAAATTTAAATTAACTACCAATAATATATTCCACATAAAAATCTACTACTTAGTTTTAAGAATTTGAAACTCTACTCCAACTAAAATTTTATTATTACAAAAAAGTTTCAAGTCATTTTTAAATAAAAAAATTAATTGTTATTTTTGATTGTAAAATGATTGATGCAACCATACTATCCCAACGTTTCTTCTACCTTGAATGGGCTACTAAACGTAATGAATCAGTAAGCCTCAAACTTATGGGCTTCGGTTAACAAAAGATACAATTAAATTTTTGGCTATAGGCCCAGTCCAAACCCAACAAATACTATTTCTCTTCTGTAGCTCGAGTGCATGAGCCAAAAATTAAGATCGGTGCACCACCAATTGTCCCACTAGCTATACAGCAGTACCAAAGCTCTAGTTTCAAGCCCAATATATTCTATTAAGACCCATCCACCATAAATCTATGAGGCAAAACATCATATGTTGGATCCACTGGCCCAACCATGGTACGAATAAGCGCGTTGTTAGCAAAATAAACAGTTGGGCCTGGCTAAGCCTCTCTACCAATAACTCTTTAATGTGGACCATGACCATTTTGCTTCTCAGTCTCTGTCTCTCTCAACATTGTTTCTACCTTAACTTGGTTCAATAACGTATTGGTTCACTTAATATTGTAGGTACCAATTAGGTATGCTGTATCTGTGCAGAGGTCTTATGAAGTTTGAGTTTTGAACTGGGCAAATATTCTTACACCCACGTTAATTTATATTTATATACAGAAATGTTCATAAATATAATACAATGTGTTCACATTTTTTAAGAATGTTCACATTTAACACATGAAATGAGTGATGTGTATGAATGATGTACACTAACGAGTGTGCAATAATCAGTGTCTTTTAAATTTTAGAAGGCTTCTTACTTATGAAATTTCACTAATAAGAATATATATTTAGGCTTTAGGCTATGGATATTGTTTTTTCTGTGAGAGAATTTGAGTTTATGTTTGTAAAGGATTTCATACTAATGTTGTGGGGCCCAATAATCTCTGGGCCAGGCCCATTTGCTCGTGAAGAGTCCGAAGGCCCAAGCCGAGGAGAGCTATGGCCCAAGCCCGATAACATAGAGTACAAGACTGTTTTGGAATACAGCCGAGGACAGTTCAGTCCTCGGCAGATCCAAAATCCCACCGGAATAAAGGGGTAAAACTGGTATTGGACTAAACTTGAAAAGAGACCTAAAATATCTTAGGAAAGTTACCCTTATGACCCTTCCCAGATAAGACTCTACACCTAGCAGAGCTGTATTCTTCAGCCTTATCAATCATCCCCAACAATTCTGGGATGGGACTGATGGGACAAATATCAGTCTTGTAAATGTTGACCCTACACGTGGACGAAGGACAGTGAACGCAGACGAGTATAAAAGAAGAAAGTAAGTAAATCTAGGGGGACTCTCCCCTCCTACCTCCAGAAAAGAGACGACAGGGGCAGAAAGACCGGAACAACTCATGCAGATCGGAAAAAAAACCCACCGTTGGGGAACCGGAGTAGGACCTTAATGCTCCTCGGATCAAGTCCGAGGAGTCCAACCCCATGGGAGGCGACGCTATAGGGCTTAAATGTTCAAACCCAACTCATCTTTCTATATGAATTCCTCCGGAATCAAGACCGGAATATCGCCCCGTGCCCAACGGCCATCTTTTCAAGCCCACTCTCTACAAATCACATTGTGAGGGATCTTTCACGTGCGAGCCCAACATCATTATTGGGCCACAAAAGAATCGTGTCCTTACAAATGTGTTTTTCACAAATAAGAAGATAAGCTTTAGGCTATAAGTCCAATTTATAGGAATATGCGTGTACCTAATTTTTTAGCTTGTTAACCTAATAATTAGTGCCCAAAGATAGGTTAACAAGAAAATTAGGTATGAAATCCTAATTATAAGTCCAATTTATAAGAAAATTATAACCTAATAATTATAAATTTAAAAAAGAAAAAGAAAATTATAAGTCCAATTTATAAGAAAATTATAACCTAATAATTATAAATTTAAAACTAAGAGAATTGGAGTACATCCAAAGATATATAATTGTTTGGTTAAAGAAAAGAGTTTAGCTCCAGGTTTGGAGCAATCTTCCTCCAACTCACTATATAACAATAAAGACATCATTTATAAATTGCCACGTAGTAGATTATATCAGATAGTTCTTAATGAATTTGGAGCTAAATTTTTTTTCTCTTTGGACGTACTCCAATTCTCTCATTCCTTGAAAAAATAACTCAAAAAATTGAAAATAATAATAAAATAAAATAAAAAAACTAATGATTAGGTTAACAACCTAAAAAATTAGGTACAATAATCCTATAATTTGGGCCCATAACCCAAAGCTTAAATATTTATCTTCTTATGAGTGAAACCCATAAATGGATAAAATCTTTGAAAATATAAACTCAAATTCTACCCATAAAAACAACACCCATAGCCCAAAGCTTAAATATATCTTCTTACAAGTGAAATCCAAGAACAATCCTCAATCTAATAGCTAGATGATATGTTACGCTTAGTGTGAATTTGGATATCGCTTATTTTGCTGAAAATTGAAAACCGAAAACAATAAAAAAATAATAAAAATTATTGTTCATGCTTGAAAGTACTGTTCATATGCCTGATTGCACTATTCATGTCCCATGAACAGTGCAATAAGCGCTGGTTTAAAAAAGGAAAAAAAAAAAAAAGAAAGATAAAGAAAAAAGAAAGCTAAAAATGCAAATAATCTATACGTGGATGTGCAAACCAAACCGACCCTTAATCTTCATTTATTGGAAGAAGGATGTAATCCTTTTATAACAATAAATGCTAATATTAAAAAGAAAAAGAAAAAGTGAGATTTGGTTTCAAATTTCTAAAGATGGCATGACTGTGTATAAACTAGTAATAAATTGAAGTGTTCACTTCAAGTAGCTTTATCAACAAATCATGCAGTAAAGGCTAAAAAATTAAAGGAATTATTAATAGTTGGATGATGTTGTATCAATTTATCAAAATTGTTGTCTTTTTTAGATATATTACATATCTCAAAATTATGTGCTTTTCTAGTTTTTATTTTATTTTATTAAATATTTTAATATTTTTTTAATAAATTAATTTTAAACCCATGTAAAAGATATGTCAAAACTCAAAAGATGACAAATTGTTATTGATTTTTACATGAATCCACCATTAACACTATTTTATATTATTTGGTCATCAAAAAAACTGTGTATATAAACAAAGTTTTTTTATTTATTTTATTTTAAGGAAGTATATAAACAAAGTTATTGATAATTTCTTTCTCAAAAAAAAAAAATATTATTGATAATTTATAAATCCATCAATTTAGAATCAATTTAACAAAAACTTTGAATAAATCTTACGTCTATATTATTTTTATTACAATTTCACAATAAATCATAAATTGCATGTTATTATTAACTATTATTAATAGACAAAAAAATAAATTTCATATTTATGATCAAAGATTAGAACTAATAACAATTTTCAATTTATAATTTGTAAAAAATAAAATAAGAGTGGTGTAAAAGCTAGTTAAAGGTTAGTCAAGATACAAGTCCAACTTGTTTTTGCCGCGCAGATTCAAACCATGCAATCAAAGAGATTTTGGAGGGACCATCTTAAAGCTAAGAATCATGGTCATTGACGTGTTCTTCTTCTTCTTTTCTTCTTCTCTTCTCCCAAAAAAAAAAAAACGAGTCTTTGACGTGTAGTTGACGGTGAATTTGGATTATCATCATCAATCTAAAACCATCAAACCCACCTCAGCCGCCGATTTAGAATACTTTAAAATAACAAGTCAAAACAAAACCAAATTGGCCACGCCAGTCAACCACCACTCACCTTCTCATCCTGCGTAATTTTCCCCCCCAATCCCCACCGTTCAAATAAAACCATCTACACGTGTCACAAAATTAAGCCCCCTGGTGACGGTCACATTGGCCAAACTTCCAGAACACGGTAGAACCACGCAACGTGTCCAAGAAGATTACAAAGCCAGCCAGCCAGCCAGCTAGCCAGCCGACTTAGACCGACCATATCGCCACGTCACCACCCAGGTTACTTCCCTAATTCCTCTCAATCGTAGCCACGTGTTCCCCAACTCAAACGGCTAGTTTTCAGCCTTTTTAACTCTTTAACCGCCAACCCACACGAAGTAACGAAGATTTTTCCATAGAAAACTCCAGTAGATTCCTCAAAACGCGTAGATATATTAATTATTTATTTATTTAATTTTTTTTTACTGTTTGTACTTTTTTTATTAATTCAAAAAGCACACTCTCAAAAAATTAAAATTTAAAAAGCAAGCAAAACACTATCTTCTCCTCCCTCTATATATAAGTGAGTGATAGAAAGGGACACGACAATTTTTTAAAAGCAACTCCGTGGTTGAAGAAAGGCGGTTCTAAGTTTCCATTTTTTCACAGCAACAGAAATAGAAACGGTTATCCAAAAGAGTTTTAAGAGTTTAAGAGAGTTCGTTTTGTTTTTATTTTCAAAATTTGCTTTCAAAAACAGATTTGTTTTTCGAAACGATTTTTTCTTTTTGAAAAATATGGCGTTGGGAAAGAGATGCGGCAGTTCTTTGAAATCGAAGCGCGTGGTCGGCGGTGAAGAGCTAGGACTAGGGTATGTGAGGTACACGAGATCATTTGGGAGGAAGAGGATTTTGATTTCGAATCATTTCGAGGGTTTGGCGATCGATTCGGCTCCGAAAACGCCGTCGAAGAAAATGTGTGGCGAGAGATTGGGTTTGGATTCTGAAAGGTCTCTTCTCGAAGCCTTGCCTCAGGATATTCTGGTTAGTACCAAATTTTTCTCATTCTCGAAGCTTTTGATTCTGTTTCTGAATCGGATTGAAACTGTTTTTGGTAGTGAAATTGGAATTGAAATTTGACATTTCTGGTTTTTTTTTTTTTTTTTTGCTGAGCAGATTAGGGTTTTGTGCGGTGTGAATCATGAGGATTTGAAGCAGCTATTCCACGTTTCGAAATCGATTAGAGAAGCTGTGAGTATATTTATTCATAAATCAATCTTCAATTTTTTGTTTGATAATGTGAATAATGGATATTGATTTTTAATTTTTGTGTATTTAATTGCAGACTCTGATTGCAAAGCAATGGCATTTCGCGTATAGCACGCCATCAAAGACTCAAGCTTTTCGAAGCGCGATTGATTTGGAGAATCCAAGCGAGTTAGATGATGAAATTGAAGCTCCGAATGCTCCAAAACAGTTGAGGCCTCGTCGGTCGCGGCTGCCGGAGAAGAAGCTGGCCGATATATCAGTGGCATTGTTCGCTTCTCCAGACGAAGAGCATTGGCCGAGAAAAGCACTATTTATGGAAACAGAGATATGAATGAGAGAGGCTTCGAAGGTTTTTGTAAATAGATTTGGTGTTGTATTTTGTAGTTGGTGTTGTTGATGTTGTTGTTGTAAATTTGGTTGATTTTGTACACGTACTTGTAAAGAAATCTTTGCAAGCCAAATCTTCAAAAGCTTTCATTGAAGGTGGGATTGGCTTGGCTGTATTTTTTTTTTACACGAAATTAGTGAGGGGAAAGAGATAGAGAGTCCAGGATTTTAGTTCAGGGGGCAAATCTTGAACCCCTTCTTGTGTCATAAAAATTTGAGTGTGTACAGTTGATTCTGTATACTCTTCTTTGAGCTTAATAAAATGAGAAAATTGTTTCTATGTACTTGTTCTGTTTAGGAATCTGTATATGCATTTTTCTTTTGTTTCAATGTGTTGCTTGCTAGAGATTAGACCTTTGTTTATTATGATATGCAGCACACTAAAATGTGTTATTTGCAATGAAATGTCCCTGTTTTGCACTTATATAAGAATTCGACATAAACGGGGTTTTAGTTAACTTGATTGGTAAAATTTTTTATCTTCAAATTATGTAAACTCATGGATATCTTGATTTGATTATAAAAGGCAATTACGATGGAACGAACCTCATAGATTCCAAATCTCCTATCAAATCTATAGAGTTTGATATTGGAGTCTTGAATGAAATGCTGATTATACTGATATGGGAATGTTTTAGGAATGGACTGTGTGTGAGAAAATGCCTACATTGCTAGGTGCACTGTGCACATATTAAAAAGAACAATTGGCGTGCTCGTGTTTTACAAGGCAAAGACAAGCACATTGCAAAAAGTCATTATTTTACACGGTTGGAATTTGGTGGAAAGGGGAAATGTGAACAAATACAGATTGACATTTTGATTTTGTTGGGAATTGACGGGACAGAATGTTCTATTGAAAATCTAATAAAGTACAGCTATTGGGGGACAGTGTCTTACTTTTCCCAGCTGTACCGTACGCGGTTTACAACTCCAGAAAGCCTATGCAGTAGCTCATGTACATTTAAGAGTCTCTCTCTCCTATTGTGTAATATGTGTTAAATGTCTGTACACTGTTATTAATAGCAACCAAACCTGTAGGGGAAAAAAAGTTTGTATATTCTTGTAACTGAAACTTGATTGAGAAAAACTAGAGAGGACCATGATTTGTTCACCCTTGATTTTCCATCATTGAGTCTTCGAGACCTGTTTTCTGCAATTCTTTGAGTGGATCTATCATCTATATTTTGTGAAATTTAAATGGATATGGAAATTGGGAGGATTGGGAGTCATCTATGGTGCTGTTACATCTTTATTTATTTCAGGAGATTGTTTCCCATATATAAAGATGAATGTCCCTAAATTTCGGTTCTCTCCAAGAATGGTAAAAACTTGAGGGGAAAGAAAAACTTTGAACAAATCATTTATTTCTGGCTGATATATAATAAATAACTTCTGATCCAATATATAATATTATGTTCTGTTAGGAACTATCTTTTATAACTGTATTCATTAGATTAATTTGTTTGGTAGCAAAAATTATCTTAAGTGACAGGCTCACAGTACTTGAGTTTCATTTTCGTTGGTGTGTGGAGCCCATAAAATGCGAAAAGAGCATTCTATAAGAAGATTGTCTCATAAAATACTTTCTCCTAAAGGCCATATTGTTTCCTAGGCAGTCTTTGTTCAACGGCGGTGCCACTGTGTCTGTATTTCTTCCTACTACAGCTTATTTGGTTTCTGTGTATGGCCATTGGAATTCGCTTCTCTCACCTCCCCTCCCCTTAAATGAAAGTAGGGGTGAATTAAACATAAAGAGTTAAGGGTGGCATACAATTGTAAACTGGAGAATCCACGGCCCTGCTAATATGCTGTCAGTAGTTGAGTCTGTGCCACAACTTTAACTTACACTCGGTTCTTAAATCCCACTACTCATCATTAAACCAAAGCATTGTCTTCAAGATATCTACATTCATTGGGTTTTATATTTGGTGAATATGAAGCCCAAGGTCATAGTCCACTTGCTTACTGATTTGGCTTCTTTTTTTTTTTTTTTTTTTAGAGAGAGAGAGAGAGAGAGTTTCAACCTATGATGTTTGTTATGATAGCTCTTTATCATCAGATTAAAGCACTAATCAGTTTTTACTGTAGGTAAGGATTAAATCTCAGATCTCTTATATAACCATAAAAAACTTTATTAGTTGGGTTAACTAGAACTCACACTGATTTGGCTTTTCTTAATGTGAAATAAAAGTTGAATTCTTAATGTGTGTAGGGGCCTTTTTTTTGCGTATTGTGCGTTGGGCTGGGTTGCCTCCTGCGGTAATGGGCCCGAATGTTTCTGAGTAAGGGAGTTAAGACCGGTCCAACTGTAACTCAACTTGGGTCGGTTTGCACACAAACTATGCCTCATCTGCCAGGAGTAGGCTTACAGCAAGTAGAACTGTTTCAAATGAGTTACGGCAGACAGATATAATAATAATAATAAAACAGAGTACTCTGACTATTTAATAACAAATGGCCAAGTAATCTCTACTTATTAAACATAATTACAGTCGTGATAATGTCATTTACAAAGAAAGTAAAGGAGAAAGAAAGTAAAATGAACTAATCAATAATGGGCATAAAGTCAAGTTTTAAGTTTGGTCCACAAAAGCAAAATCAAAGAGGGGAGAACGCTTTCTCTCAATGCAAATAATCTCCCAGGAAAAGATCCTGCCGTGGGGATTAATGGTTTTGAGGGAGTCGGACCTGAATGGTTAATGCCCAAAAGGAATCCTTGTTATGTTTTGGAAGAGAGCAGGATTTGAATGGGGAGAGAGGGAAATTGACCTACTGGTGCATGCCCATTTATTATCTCTCTTTTTTCCTCAATTTCCTCTCTTCTTTCCTCTGTTTTCTCTCTTATCTTTTTTTTTTTCTTTCTCTTGTTTTCTTTTACTCTGCTTTCTTTTACTTCGTGAATACCCTCTATTTTTCGATCCCTTTTTCAGGGCACGGTAAGGGTCCTTTTATAGTGCCTGCTGTGGCCAGTTTTTTACCACTTTGCCCCTTAATCGCCTTTGTCTAGTCTGGGCGTACTTGCCAACCACCAAAGGGTTCGTCTGTGACACTCACCCTTGCCAGACAAAGGCAAGTTTGTTTCATTCGTTAGTCCACCGTAGCACTCTTACTTGCCACGGCATAAATGCTTTCTTTTTCTTTCCCTCAAGGCATGCACCTAACGGTTCCCCCCTCAACCTTACCTCTTTTGGGTGGTCTGTCATCTCAGTAGGACGTACCTCCCAAAAGCGCTTGGGCAGGAGCCGCAAAATAGGTCTTTTCCTCTCTCCCCACCACCAAATCATACCCCCTTTACCTCTTATCTCTGGCCCATGACCCCACCATGTTTCATATTAGCTAGGTATAGGCTGGTGGTGCCTAGACCTTGCGCGTGCTTTCCTTTCAGATATGTCCAAAAATCTGCCTACTGCTCATGCGTTTGCCATGATCTGGAAGCTCGCCGTCCGTGTTTTTTGACTTCTTATGTGGGTTTTTCTTTGTTTTCCTACTCCATTCAAGAGCTGGACTTTGTCTGATGATGGGCCTTACATTTCTTTGTCCACTGTTGGTTTTCTTTATTTCTTACAATGTTGTACTGTTATTCCTGCCGTAATAACTTAATCCTGTTGGGCCTCTTTTGGGCTAGCCGTTTATTCCTTCTCTCAGTGGCTTGTCATGGCCACTGTTTTGCTTTTACTTATGGGCTCCTATGTCCCTTTGGGCATCCATGGCCTGTTTGCTTTCTTTGGGCTTTTTCGGCCTATTTGCTAATTTCACACTCCCATGGGCTTTTTACTAACTTCATTGGGCTTCCTTGACCCAATAACCTTATTCTCATCCTTGGGGTTCATGGGCCTGTCATAAACCCCTTACTCTCTTAGTTTGCATTGTCTTGGGCCTACGGTGGCCCTTCCTCGCTTTTCTACCTCGTACACTGCCCATGGGATGCTACTTCTTTCTTTCCGGACTTCTTTGAGCCCACTTGCCTCTTCAAGACCCATTTGTTTATTTCTTGGACTTGTGATCCATTATTCCTGCCGCTTGGGCCTAATGGTTTTTTACTGTCTATTTTGTCAATTCCTTGTTGCCCTTATTATTGGGCTTTCTTTCTTTCTGCCTGGGCTCTCACAAATGGCCCTCAACAATGTGTAAGAAAAACTTATTCCTTAATATAAAAAGGATAAAGTTTAGTTACAAAATTGGTTGTAGCCAAAAGTTACGATCTTATTTAATATCTTTTTATTGGAAGTGAATTTTGAGAATTCCACTATTGGATTACATCTTCTTTTTGTATCCTCCATACTTGCAAATTTTCTAAAAAATTAAAGATCAATAGTTATACCATCAATAAATTGTTTAAATTACTAGTTTTTTAGTTTTAAATTATGCATAAGATATAAATTTATAAATCATATAATATATAATATCCAATTAACATAAAATTTGATATGTGTATTAATTGAATTCATAAAATTTGATCATATACATTAGCTTATAAGCTAATGCATTTCCTTTCACAGATAAAAATTATTATGTTTTCACTATAAAAATATATTTATTTCTTGCCTTCTAGGAATATGATTTGAAGGCACATAGGTGGACAATACAATATATTGTTTAATGACTATTATGATTTTAGCATTCACATTGGTTCTTGTAAATGCCATATATTGGTAATATTTAACATCAATGTCCCAAAACCCTCCATTACCTGGTCTTGCAAAGTCTTGAAGTTGCAAAAATATTTGCAATTGTGCTACAATGTCATCCTATTTTTATGATGGTACTGTAGCTCAATTGCAAAAATAAAGTATTCAAATTTATTCTTCATCTCATTCTTTTAATCCCTTTTATTCTTTCTCTCTTCTTTGTTTTTCTCTTTCTCTTTCTTTGGTCTCGGTCCATTTTTTTCTCACTCTCTCTTTCCTCACATCTCTAGTGGTTGGGCCTCCATGCCAATGAAGCAGAGATCAAAGCTTCTCCACCGACCTACTAGCTGAGGGGTATTGGACAATTATAAGAAAAATAGTTATTGGAAAATAATGGGTAATCTAGTCATTGGACTTTTATCAAGAGGTTTTAGTAACCAATAACTATAGGATATTATTGTCATGAGCAAGGACGGACCTAGGTGGGGGCCTAAGAGGACCCGGGCCCAAAAAACAAAAATTTTAGTAGCTTCAATTTTTCAAAAAAAAAAAAAAAAAATATATATATATATATATATATATATATATATATATATATATAAGCTTGGGCCCCCTTGGTTTTTAGCTCAAGCCCCCCTCATGAATTCCTAGCCTAGCCGGCCCCCCTCATGAAGTATATTTACAGCCCATATATTTACACATATGTTGAAAAACTGAGCCCATGACCCATGTAAATAAAATAAAAAAAAAAAAACCCAGCAAAACCTAACGGAGAAAGTGAAAGTCTGAAAGACGAAAGTAAAAAAGAAAGAAAGGAAACTTAGGAGAGGTGAAATAGAGTCACAGAGAGATAGAGAGGCCGAGGCGAGATAGAAAGATAGAGAGTACTCAGACAGTCAGACGCCTCCATCATCACGCCGATGACGATAGAGAGGCGAGATAGAGTCACAGAGAGATAGAGAGGCCGAGGCGAGATAGAGAGATAGAGAGTACTCAGACAGTCAGACGCTGCCATCATCACGCCGACGACGACAGAGAGGCGAGACGACACCGACCCCGATGCGAGACCCATTTTGCCGCTACCGCTAGTTGCTTGATCTGCCCAGCCCAGCTTCATTGCTCCTACCTTCATAGTTCACAGGTATTTAATCTATCATTTCCTTCAAAACCAAATAAAATGTTTGTGAATCTGCTTGTGGAGTGTTTGTGTTTTTACTAATGAGTGATGAACTGATGTTGGTGATTGTGAAATTGTAAATTGAATTTGTGCTGTGGCCTGTGGTGTTTTTTTTTTTTTGGCTTTTTGGCTCTCTGTCACTCTGTGTTTGTGACTCTCTCTCTTGTATTATATAGATAAGAGAGATAGAGAGAGAGAGAGAGTAGAGTTTGTAGAGATTACTCAGATTAAAGAAGTTAAAGTTAAGAAAAGTTTTGGTTAGTAGTGTAGAATAAATTTATAGTGTCGAACTGTTGGTAGTGGGATTGGGTTAGTAGGTCAATGTCAGAAAGATGGAGACAACACAAAGACAAAGTCACAAAGAGATAAATAAAGGCAGAACAAAGAAAAAAGAAAAAAACAAATCATATAATATAGAAAATTGTTACACAAATTTAAGAAAATAACAGTGATTCACTTGTGCCTATTGTTAACTCATAATGTTAAATTAGAAAAATTTATAAATTAAAAAGAAGTGAGAAATTCTAAATTTATAATTAAATGCATCATGCATATTACCTAGATTCTAGTATCTGTCTTTAGTTAGTAACAACAACTATGATAATATATATGACTCTTATTTTATTTGTAGATCGTGAAAAAATCAACTACAATGCTTGATTTTTTCAAAAGAAAAGATTCAAATTCTCTTGAAGTCAACGTGGGATTGCCAACAACTAATATTGCTATTCCAATTCTAGAAAATGTAGATATTCTAATTCTAGAAAATATTCATTCCCCAATTCCGGAAAATGTCGATGTTCTAATCTCAAGAAATATTCATTCCCCAATTCCAGAAAATGCCGATGTCCCAAATCCGGAAAACAAATATATCTCTCAAACAAAATTTCAAAAAGTTGATAGTTTATTAAGAAACAATGATTTTTTGGGTATTTGTTTTGGTTGATAATTTATTAATACTATATGGATGTGTATTTGAAATTTTTTTTCTTTGCTTATCTCCGACCCCTCTAGTTTGAAATCCTGGGTCCATCCCTGGTCATGAGTGACCTATATAATACTCATCACTATACCTTTTCATTAAAATATTTCCAACAACATATAATTTGGCCACTATAGTTTAGAAGACCAGTTCCTATTTGGCAAAGTGGGTGCTTAAGACCTCACTTTGTAATTTAACTTCAAAACTTAGATCAAGAGCATCCTTGTACTTAGGACCAAGACCTTGTAACTTTTGAAGTTAAATTACAAAGTGAGGTGTTAAGCACCCACTATGCCAATGATTCAATGAAGCATGTAATTTCAAATTCAATGAATCAAGGAAGCATGTATTATTTATAAAGGTTTTATTTTTTTTCCATAATGAAATAAGTAATGACTCTATTATGAATCCATGATTTAGGGGGAAATGTGTTTTCAAGTGGGCTTTCCATTTTAAGGGACACGATCACAAACTTACCCATTCACGTGGGTTTGGCCTGATTAGAACCAATTGGCAGGCCAAGATCACGAGGCTATGTAAATGATTAAGAGGAGTCTTGATTGTAACATGACGAATTGTTTTGGAATATAACACAAGTGTGGCAAACACTTTCCTCATGTCATGACATATTAATGGTAAAACCCCTCTCATAATCCATTTCTTCCAAATCCTTATTTATAGGAGCCAATTTTCAACTTTCATAGAATTTGGCTTCCCCTCAAAAGAATTAGATTTCTATAAAGCCCTTTAGTAACAAAATAGGTCAAGTTATCAAACACTCACTTAAAAAACCATTAAACATATAACCATATTAATTTTAAACTTACTTATAAACAAATAAATCCTAACCATATTTATAATCATACCAATATCTACAATTATTTATTCAAATTTTTTTTCAACTCTTCCCATCCTAATGTTTACTATGTTATATGAAAAGGTTAATGTGAGCACTGAATACTGCTTAAGTGATAGTATTTGGGCCCTCAATTAATTTCTACGTGGGCTATATCATGATCCTACTAATAGGGCTCTAAACTTAGCCTGGTGTGTCTTCTCCAAGCCTTAATCCAAGACCCTCTTCCTGATTTCCCTCAGTTCGCCAGTGTTTCCCTGTGTTTCTCTCCTTTTATCTCACTTCACCGAAATTTTCCAACCCCCATGCCCTTACCATCTTCCTCCTTTTATAGGTTCTTGTGAGTGGGAGGATCATCATTATTTTCCCACTTCACACACATCCCTATGTTCATCAGAATCCCAAGGGGATCCTCACGACTTTAGAGGATTCTCTTGGAACTTATTCCAAACACCGGACAGTGTTCGAGAGTGGTTCCCCAATGACACTATCAGACCCTGACCACCATCCACTGGGTGCGTGTTGCACCCCGACTGTCTTGTTACCGACCAGTTAAGAGTCTCACGAGTCATCTTCCCCTCGATCACCATCTTGATCTCGGGGTTAGGCCTTTCATGACAAGGCCCAAGTCCGACTCTCTCCTAGCGTACCAAGCCCAATTCGTTTGGTGGGCCTCGGGCTTCAAGTTGGACTTTAACCAAGGGGACAAACATGGCCGCTCGGGCCCAACTCACCCACAGTTAATAAGTGAGATAATACCAATATTTTATATAATAACCCTAAACACAATTATAGACGTATAAATCTTAGATATATTTATCTAAAAAATTGAACATATGTATAAACATATATAAACAATGAAAATTATTTTGGGTTAAGTTGAACAAACAAATTCTAGATTTGAAATAGTGCTCCCCCCAACACCCCCTCAGTAGACCTTCTTTCAATTACTATCTAAAACAAAACTCTAAAGAAATATGTAACTATTGAAACAAAATCTCTAAAAAAATCATTAAACTTATGCTCCGAAATCAACAGCAATTATAATGATGTCAAATCTACTCATGGACTAAAACCATTAAACTAATCTAAGTGTGTTTTTCTTACCACCCAAGCCATACTTGGTTGAACAATACTAAAAAATAGTTCGATAATTATAAATGTGATGATAAAATGTAAAAGACTAGGAATGATTGAATGAGTTTTTTAATAATACTAAAAATATTTAATATGTTTGTAAAAAAATATAAAGTTACATAAATTAGAAACAAAACACTATAGAAAAGTCCTAATTAACCTAATGTGGAATATATAAATTACAACGGAAACTTTTGAACCTATTCAAAATAAAAATGAGCTATAACCCTCAATTCAAAAGAAGCAAAACCTTTTAAATTCCTCTACTTTCCTAAAAAGTCAAGGCTAAACATAATTTAAATAAGTAATTGGGTTGAAACGTTTATGGACTAAACTAACTAAATGACGACAACAAATTAAAAATACCTTTACCTATTCTTGCAAGATATGTCATATATCAAACACTTGCTTAAAAAAACCATTAGACATATAACCATGTTAATAATAAACATACTTATAAACAAATAAATCATAATTGTATTTATAAATAAACATATAAGCAAAAATAATTATTTAATTCATCTAATGTTTACTATGTTATATGAAAAGGTTAATTGGTTAGATAATATCAATATCAACGCAATATTATATATATATATCTACACACACACAGAATACCTCATTTAGGAAAAAAAAAATATAAATAAAATAAATTATATCTTAAATAAGAAAATGTTTTTAAAACACTCATCTTGAAACCTTTCATTTAGAAAATCAATTAATACGGATTGTTTCAAGTTCTTTGAGAATCCCTTGTCATACCTCCAAACCTTTATTTATTATTTTTTTGGAAAGTGATTGATGGAGTATAAAGTGAAACACAAACAAGTTATTCATAAGATTTTTATTATTTAACTCAAAACTTGTAACATATGACTAACAACAACAACATACATTATTTTTGGGCTGAGCTACACTTTGAAATAATATGGGACTGATGTAGTTATTCGAGTGGGCTGAACATCACCTCAAAACTATGAGTTTCTTATTTGTTCCCAAAGTTGTACTAATTATCTGCAAACCAATAACAACAACCATGCCATCCCCTTTAAACATTTGTATATGACATCTAAGCTAAGCCATATCATGTGTTACACAATTCATAGTATGGAATTAAAGATGAAAAAACGAATTTTCGATTTGAAATAAAACTATCTTTTCCCCTTTCAATGACTATCTAGATCAAAATTCTAAATATAAATATATAAATATATATATATATATATATATATACACCGAGAACAAAATTTGAAACAACTTTTATTTTAAACCTCTAATAAAACCATAAATTTAGAGTTCGAGATCAACATCTATAATAATGATGCCAAAAAGGTAGTGCTAAACATAATTCTAGCAAATAATTGAGTTACAATTTCACTAAAGGATTAAAAAGGATCATAGAGTTGAATTTTGGGGTCATTTATTTATTAATTTTTATTGCCTCTGTGTCTGAAGTTGTTGTTAAGATTACTAGTATGGATTTTTTAGTGCTAAAGGGATGGTCACAAAGACAATCGAATTTCAATAGAATATGTAAATCTTCAACTAGGTCGTTGATTTGCTTCCTCCAACTTAGAATTTCACTATTAGTATGAGCATGACCCATGTGATAAAGGCCCCTGATACAGTTGTTTTAAACCATAATTTTGTTGTTAATGATTTTATCAGTAAAATACATGAAAACACTCCAAATATTAATTAAAAATATATAGAACACCAGTAAGCTATCAACTTACTTCAATTTTTGTTGCTTCTTTGATATTTGGTGCTAAGAAGATGGAAATGAATCTTGGGAACCACGCTAGAAACGGTAATAATAGGGTTTTTGAAGCATTTTCATATAGGGCACCTTCCAGCTGCATGAGAAAGGAGGTGCTTAAGTCGATGTAGCCAGTAAAAAGAATAGGTATAAAATGTGTGAATTTGAAGAAACAATTGAATTAAATAATTATTGTTGCTAATATGTTTATAAATATGGTTGAGATTCATTTCTTTATAAGGACTAGATATAGGCATGTGCGTTGCACAGTTTTATTTTTATTTTTATTTTTGTTGTTGTTGTTGTGTTGCATGAGAACTCTTTCAAGTAGAAGTAAGAAATTGTGAATAACTAAAACAATTAAAAATAAATAAATAGACATTAATAGTGAAACAATAATAATATTTAACTCTATTATTTGAGTGAATAAGGTTGTGTAAAAATCCATAGAACTCTCCTTATACATAATATAATAACATTATGTTTCAATATCTTGGAATAGTTTTGATATGCAAATTTTGTGGACCCCATGGGTCTGGTTTTCTAGCTGTAGCTTGGTTAGGCCATGAAAAAATGTTTTATGGTTCTTTGATGTTGGTGGAGCATGTCAAGGTAATAGTTTGTAGAAGGACGGTACAGCTCACCAAAAAAAAAAAAAAAAGTATAGGAAGTTATCTTTGAATGGGATACAAAAATTATGATTAACAAATAAATCTTTTAATTATATTTATAAACATATCAACCATAATAATTATTTAATTCAAATGTTTCTTCAAATTCACCCATTCTAGTGTTTATTATGTTATATGAAAAAGGTTAAACGATTAGATAATACCAGTACAAACTTAGTATAAGAAGGTAACGATTGAATGAGATGAAAGGTAAAACAAAGTGAAAGTTGAAAAAAAAGAAAAAAAAGAAAAAAAAAGATTTATTGATTTAACGGTTTTGGTTCTTACCTTTTGGGTTTAGTATCAAACTCTAACTAAACCTCAATGGAGCAAAAATAGTCTACCATGACCTTTGTAGCATTTCAAACAATTTTCAATGGCATTCAAGTCAGTAAAATCCACAAGTATGGGTTTTTTATGTGATGTTTACATGTTAAGACACATGACTTTGATGATGGAATCTTGAGAATAGAGACAGTCTTAATAAGAATGTGTCTCTCTTATTTTCTGAATGCACACTTAAACATAAATTTAGGTGTCTTTAATAGATCAGGGATTTTGTGCTCTCTTATATTTGTGCACGCCAAAAAACCCTATTGCAATGGGCTAGCCACATGGCGCCCCTCTACTTTTCAAAAATCCTCAATCCCTCCTGTAGTTTTGGTAAAAAAAATAATTGTGTACATAATTTTGAATAATGGCCCCCTATATTTTTTTTTTTCTAAAAATGTCTAATGCATTTATATAGTTGACCAATTCATTTTTTTTTTCTCTCAAATTACTTTTATATCATACATAGCACATTAAATTAAAGTGTAATTAATGTATACGGTACATAATTTAATTATATTATTTTTATTAAATTGACTTGTACATTTTTTGACACGTTAAAACTTACTTTTGTTGTTGCACTAATAATTTGAAGTAGAATTTAATCTTTTATGCCTAACCCTAAAAGCAAGAAGAAAAAAAATTCTACTTCAAATCCAATGTAGGGGTGAAAAGGAGGATATTGTGGCAAAATCAGGAATCTTTTAGGACCATTGTTGGTAAAATCTCCATGGACACTTGCTGATGGTTTCAATCTTGTGAGGGGTCCCAGGGAGAGGTTTGGAGGTAAAATGGTCTGGATTTGAAGTAGAATTTTTTTTTTCTTGTTTTTGCAATATCTTACTAGTTTTAAGTCTGATTTGGATTCATAAGTAGTCATTATGAAGGGAATTCAATTGACTATCTATCACTGGGCTAAAAAATATTTATCTCAATCAGTCAGTCGATTTTTTGGTCAAAAAAGAACATTTGGTCATTTTGACTCTTGCACTTTTTTTTTTGAAAATTTTTAATTCGACACATAAGTTAATTTTTGACATTCTCTTGATCCCAAAACTGGAGAACATGATTTTTATAAATTTTGAACTAGAATTTGGATTCTTGCGAACCCTCAGGTCAGGTGGCCTTGCCTGGCCTTTGGGCCAATCTTGGCCAATTGGGCTTGTGGAAATTTGTTGGGCCCGAATATATTAAGTTTATTTTGCTGTACTTATTACGTTTGGGTTAAAATTAACCTTTAACATCATGGCCCGTAGATGTAGGGAAAGAAAAAAATTGACATCAACAATAGCTATTATAGGGTTGAAAGAACACCAATGAATGGGAGTTATGTAAGCGAGAGTGAGCATTGTAAAAGTACTAATCTCAAATTAGTATAGTGGATTCAATCTATCTTTTCATGTAGAAATGTTTGTGTGTGTGTGTGTGTTTGTTAATCTATATGAATTTAATTTAATTATGTAAAATAATAAGAAGCTACAATCATGCACACACATCACCCTCAAGTGTTACACACAAGTCACGCAGAAGATCCTTTCTTAGTCTAGTGTGTTGAAAACAAAGAACAGGGACATGAAACGCAGTAGTTTACGAGCTCATTAAAGCCAGACTCCAAAACGACAGCGTTTGATTTAAGTAAAGAACTAATGAGTTTTATACATGCGGCACCGTTTTGTAGTGGCTTTGCTGATTTTATTGATGCGGCGCCGTATCACTTAAGTTCTTCAACCCCCTGCTTAACGGTTCCCTGTTAACTAATTTTGCCATGTGTCTGTATTTCATTGGTAGTTAGTCCAACAAACTTTCCCGGTTATTTCGGATATAGTTTAGTTAGTTTCTTTTCTTTCTTCTTTGTAGATTGTATATACTAGTCTGGACTATTGTATCTATTTCTCAATTCTGAGATTTTTTTTTTTCTTCATATCAATAAAACTGAGTTTTATTTAGAGAAAGTTCTCAGATTTTTTACATGGTGACAACAGGCATTCCCTTGTTGAGACGCTGACAGTTTGGTATTTCGCTCTGGATTTCCATTCATGGCATTTTTTTGAAATCCTCTTCAAGTCTCATAGCATTCTTGACTGACTCTATATAATTTTCAAAGCTTGATGCAATGATGTTATGTAACATCCTTTCATTTAGGGCTTTTGGAATTTGCTCGGTTCCTTAGCCCTTAGCCACAATTGGGAGCAAGTAAAGCAAGATGACTCATTAAGTTTAGTGGCATACCAATCCATTATCATGTTCCTTTGCATTAAGTTTGCATACTACTGCTTTTTACGTTTATTTACAACATTAGGGATGATGCTGTCATAGAATACTTTCTTGAACATTTCTCATGTGATGCCCTCAATTGTGTGGATTTAATTATAAGAGTGTGTTGTGTGATGTATTGAGTCCCACATTGGGCATTTGTCAAATGGAACTATATAAGCAATTTTGAGGAACCCTAATCATAACTTAAGTAGTCAGTCTTGGGTATAGTGTAAATTTGGCTAACACTTTTCTCAAGCTATGAGAAATAGTATCATACCTTGCTTGATTAATGCTTTATGGCTTAGGGCAATACATCACAACGCAAGTTCTAATGAGAATGTCAAGATTTTAAGTCGTGGGGATTGTAGTACCCAATGTTGTATGGACTTGACCATATGAATGTGTATTGTGCAGACAACTTATTTTATAACCTATATTTAATCTCATCTAGAGACAAAATGGTCACTACCCCAAGGGCAAAATCATAATTTGAACCATTAGATATTAGATTACTTTTCACAAAATGAATCTAGAGAATTTAACAATTAAAACGACATGTCATAGGCCTCAATCCGACTATTCAATCACATGATATCGCAACATCAAATTTCGATTGCTAGTATACATCTGTATGTTAAGGCTGAATTATATATAATTATGAGCAATTAGTTTTAATTGGACCATCAAAATATTAATTTGAAATTAATTTCATGTCAAAATACTATTGGATAAGGCTAGAAATAATCATGTGGATATATAGACAAAATAAAATTTCTTATTTAAATATTAATAATCCTAAATGGTTGTTAATTAAAATAATGATTTGGAATTAATTAATATTAAAAGTAATCATTTTTTTTGCTGGAAATTAACCAAATCCTGAAGATTTTAATGTGCAAAAATATGGAATCTAATCCATTAGCCATTAGAAGTTCAAAACTCTGGATCCAAGTGCCAATCCCATAATGAAATTTTATGTAAAAACCTTAAATCCCTTTTATATTTGAATTTAAAACTTGACAGCTATGAACCCGCACTGCTCAAGAGGCTCCACCCTCTTCTAAAGCCTTCTTTTCCCCTATAAATAGAGGGAGACAACCCCATTTAAGGCACCCATCCGGCCATCCCCTAGCATCTTAGAGGATATAGAAGCTATTTTTCATACTTTTTTCAGCCAAGATTCTGAGTGTGTAAACAACCTTTTTTGCTTTCTCTCTAAGACCCTATAATAGTTCCTATAGAGTTCTAGAGGAAGCAACAAAGTTCGGCATACATGATCATCTTCCTATTTAATTATATGCAGGTAATTTCTTTCATAATTTTGTTGTAATGTTATAATGCTTGTGTGTGATTATGATGCTTATATTTTTATGATATTTAAGTTGTTGTAATTGCTATGGTGTTTGTGTTTTCATGTTCAAATTGCTTTGTCATGCTAATTAGGATCTAAATAGGAAACTTATACATTCTCTTTATAATCTTATGCTAGATCTCTGTTCTAAGGTAAAATCATATGAAACTTTGCTCGTTTTTTGCATTTTCTTTATTTTTTGTGATGTTAGATCTTAATTTATTAATAATTTCATATGAAATCACGTTTGTTCTTGCATGTTCTTCATTTGCCAAATGCTCATACATTGTTCATGCTTAATCCTAGTCACATGTAAAAATTTATTTTTCCTCTCAACATTTTTTTATACTAAACTAAAAATTTTGTTTATTCTTGCCATGTTTCAATCAATTTGTTATGTTGAATACAAAAGGTATATAAAAAATCTAGTCAAATTAGTTTTTCCTTTAACTCCCTCAAAATAAATTCGTGTTTTGTGCTGTTCATACTTCATATGTTCTTTTCAAAATCCAAATTTTATTTTTCAAATTTCAGAATTCAAATTTCCATGTTCCAAAATTCATATTTCAATTCATCCAAAATGATTGTATGATAAGCTTTATGATTTTACATGCATATTTGTCTGGTGGGACATGTGTTGGTGTGGGTGTGTTTTTGAAACACTTTTGTACGTTTTTAGACCCCTTAAAATACAATTAGATTAACCTAGTTAATTAGCCAAATGATTACTTAGTCAAATTATTCAAATCTAGGTTAACACAAATATATCATATCATTGTAAAGTGCGGAAAATAAATAACACAACGATATGTTAACTCAGGAAAACCAAACCGGTAAAAAATCTAGGAAGGA
This sequence comes from Quercus lobata, assembly GCF_001633185.2. Lineage (NCBI taxonomy): Eukaryota > Viridiplantae > Streptophyta > Magnoliopsida > Fagales > Fagaceae > Quercus > Quercus lobata. The sequence goes on along the minus strand of NC_044907.1, from coordinate 18,296,635 downwards.
TTTAACCTAGCTATTCTCAAGGTAAAACAAATTCACTATGAAAGAATTGAAGTTTACACAATAACGACTTAGACCACTAATATCCTATTGCTACCTTGAGTAGGAAACTTACTATCACGACCACGTGACAACTCCAAGTCCACGGACTACTTCTTTCTTGGACTCACAGCAACCACAAGTACTCCCACTTGTGTTTTCTTTAACCTCTTTATGTAGCAACTGAAACGATTACCAAGCTCTCAACATCAATCTTGAGATTGGAAATTCTAAGTATGTATGAATGTAAAGACCTTTAGATTTCACAAGAGATTCACACACACAGCATAAACAACAACATTAAAATATGGCTAGGGTTTTTCCTTTTATACTTAAGGGAAAACATAAAACCCTATACGTCAAACGGGCTTGGGCTGAGTTGGAAAATTCTGTAGAAAAACAATCTGCACGAGCTTCGATCGATCGAGTCTAATTCTTGATCGATCGAGCCAGGTAGATTTACACAGTAAATCCTACAATACACTCAATTCCAACTTTACACATAAACATACTTTGAGCAAGTCTAAAACAAGACTAAACGTTTTGATTATGGTTTACCAACATTGCAAAATGAAGTTCTAATACATTTAAACCTAAAGTTTTAGAAACCAACAAACTCCCCTTTTATCAATCCGTGACAAAACACAAAATAAAGAAAATGCTCAAAGTTTACAAAAACAGCCCATTACAATAACATTGTCCAACAAAAACAAATTCAATCTAACTACTATCTATCAGTTACAAGTGTAGACAGCAGCACGACTTAATCAACCTGTATATTCCTGTAACACTTAACAAACACATAAACACATGTGTGGAAAATACAAGTAAAAATAAATAAATTCTTGATTTCACATAATCATATACTACAAGACATATATCATGAATAACCTCATAAATATAAATCAATAATCAATGTAGCACAATGTGAAACAAGAAATAGATATAAATAAATCATAGTATCTCCCCCTATCATATACAACTCAAATAAAACAAAAATACATCATGAGCCGAAAAATATAAATACAAGATGAAGCACCTAGATACAATCTAAAGCTCCAAAACAACAAAAATCTCCCCCTATCAACAAAATCTCCTATCTAAATGTACTCCCCCTTTTTGTGACGAATTGCCAAAGGACAATCACTCATCATCAAAAGGAGGTGGTGAAGGTGACCATCTAAAGCTCGCTAAATCTGCTCTCAAGGCCAGAAGCTTGGTAAGCACGTCCACCAAAAGTTGACCATGAGCCCCCTGAATGGTCAAGATAGTGTCCAACATACGACGAATGCTAGAAACATCTGAAGTAGAAGGTGGAGGATCAGCAGTAGCAGTCGGATCAACAAACTCATCAGCAGCCGGATCACCTGAAGAAGAAGAAGGAGGAGGAGGAGAAGGTGCACCAGAGGAAGACTCAACTCTAAGGCGTTTAGAGCTAGCTTACATCTGAGCAGCCCTCTACCTAAGAAAGGTGACACCTATAGGAGCTATGATATGAACAGGCTCAGATGCTGGAAACTCCTCTAAACCTAAATGTAACAAAATCCAATGAATAAAAAGGGGGAAGAACAGACCATGAGCAGTAGAACTACTCCTATGAATCTCAACCAAAGTACGAATGAAAAGATGAGGAAAACTCATAGAAGCGTCTGTGACAAGAGTATACAAAAATGCACATCTCTCTAAAGAAATAGTATGCAAATGAGAGATGGGCTAGATCGAATGGCAAGAAATCTGAAAAAAGAGATAATGAATTTCGGTCAACTCATGAGAGGTGATCCGATGATTGGAACCCCACTGGATAGAAGTCCCAGTAAGATATGACATGATGTTATCAAGGGAGGAGACTCATCGTAAGGATAGACGGGATGCTGGACCTTAGGCACCCTAAGAGTAGAGGCCATTACCATAGGAGTAATGGTGTACTCTTCACCCTATATCCAACTCTTCACATACTGAGTGTTGGAATCATTGGAGTGGATAGAGAGGTTTGAGTAGAACTTTCTAATCAAGGTAGCCGGAGGAGGATGATCAACATCCAATAAAGGCAACTAGGCCTTATGCTCAAAGTTTCTCCAAATTTCCGGGTCATGCTCATCTAAAACTACCTTCCGCTCAGCCCACACATTCCTAAGAATGTTCAACTTCTCATACGTCTCTTGGTTTTTCTCACCATGATGCTAAAGAGCAGAAAGGACAGACAAAAAAGAGACAAAAGACAAAAACAGAAGAGAAAGAAAAAAACAAGGGCAGACTACATCAAACACAGTTAGAGCAAAAAAAAATATAGAAAATAACAATCTATATGATGCATGAATAGAATTAATGCATGATGCATGCTCTAATGCATTGAGAATAGTTCAATAACACTTTAGAAACACAAAATTGGCTTGAACATAGAGTTTATACCAAAAACCTCAACTTTTGAAAATCCACTTTCAAAAATCACAACAAATTGACCAATTGATCATTACACAAGTTAGATAACAGAATATAATGACCAAATCAATCAATCAAACAAGCCAATTTCGTCAATTAATGCTCAATTGAACAAAAGCTCCAATTCGGGTAGTTTCAAGCCCTAGAAAATTCAAATTTTCCCAATTCAACAAATTGATCAAATTAAACCACAAAGATCAGTTTAATAACATCCTATAACAAAAACCCAATGATCAATTTTGAAAGAATTGATTGAAAACACCAAAAACCCTAATTTTCCAAAGGTTCAAAATTCTCCCCAAAATGCATGAAACATGAAAATAAATGAAAACGGAAGGGTAAAAGGGTCTTCTCGACTTTAGATGACAAAAACCCTTGAAAAATTTTGAGGGAAAACGAAAAAAATCCTGCTTTGAATCTTGACCGATAATGTACATACCAATTTTATTTGATTGAATTAATCATAGTCCAATAATGTACATACCAATTTTAGCAATTAAATCGAGGCTACACTTTATGTTCTTTTTGTGCATGTGATACTTTTTCAAGCACAAAATCTTATGATATGTACTAAGGTGTTCATAATTGGCTAGTAAATAGTGGTGAGATTGTGATTTATGCATTTCTCAATAAGTTCAAGTTCAACAATCAATGGCATGTGACAAAAAAATCAAGATCAAGTGACCAAAAACTATAAACATCTTCCCACACAACATGCACTACAAAGCTCAAACCAGTAAAGTGCAATAAATAAGCTCATCCAAGCTAAATAAGGTACATAGACAAGTTATGTAAAAATAATATAGCCAACCTTGATTACAAATCCAAGAAAAATAATGCAAAACGAATTTTGCTTCCCTTTTCCTTTTTTATTTATTTATTTATTATTTATTTTTTTTTTTTTAAGTTTTGAAAAGAAATAACAAAAACAACCCAGAATGAAATGCATGAATGTTATGCAATGCAAATCCTAGAAAAAAACAAAGAAGGCAAAAACATAAAAAAGAAATGGTCACAAAGAAAAGAACGATGAAGTACAAGGACCATGTCAAAAAGACTCAATTAGATCGAGCATTTTGCATCCAAAACTTTTTAGATGCAACTCTTGCATTGGAGTTATTATTCACATTTGAATACTAAGCAACTCCAGGATTGGAATAAAGGTTTTAAACCTTTACCAATTTACCAATGAGTACCATAGGATCTTGTGCTTAAGGCACATGTACTTTTGGCTTATTTGTTTACTTAGCAGCTTGCAACTTGAAACAATTTGGACGAATGTGCCCAGACTTTCCACAAAATTGACAAACCCATGTAGGTCTATCATGCACCTTGTCCTTAAAAGGGTTAGAAGTCTTAGGTTTAGACTCTTGAAGATTAACCCTAATCTTCCTAGGAGGTGTAACTTCTACAGGTTTGACAACCTCACTCACGGGGGGATTAGAAGAAGAAACAGAATTTGTGGAATGAGTTTCAGGTACAAAGATGCTTTCTACAAAATCTAAACTAGTTTTGTCTGAGGGAGACTTTTGAACACTCAGCATGTGATCAAGTTTGAAACTAGCAGACCTATTTGTTTGTTCTCTAGCAACAGATAATTCGAGTTCCAAATTCTTAACTTTATCAAGCAAAAGCATGTTCTCAGTCTTTACATTATTTAACAATTTATTAGCATCAAACAGTTTCAAAAACAAAATTTTCTTGTCAAGTTCAAGAGATGCAATTTTCTTTAAGCCTAAATCAACACTCATAGCATCTTTTGTAGCAACTTTGCAAAGTTTATTGTAGACTTTTTGCAAATTTGCATCCTCAAAGAGTTCCCCATCAGAAGGAATCTCTTCAACAACAACACTTTCATTAACTTCAGTTAGAAGTCTTAGGTTTAGACTCTTGAAGATCAACCCTAATCTTCTTAGGAGGTGTAACTTCTACAGGTTTGACAACCTCACTCACGAGAGGATCAGAAGAAGAAATAAAATTTATGAAATGAGTTTCAGGCACAGAGATGCTTTCTACAAAACCTAAACCAGTTTTGTCTGAGGGAGACTTTTGAACACTCAGCATGTGATCAAGTTTGAAACTAGAAGACCTATTTGTTTGTTCTCTAGTAACAGATAATTTGAGTTTCAAATTCTTAACTTTATCAAGTAAAAGCATGTTTTCAGTTTTCACATTATTTAACAATTCATTAGCATCAAACAGTTTCAAAAGCAAAATTTTCTTGTCAAGTTCAAGAGATGCAATTTCCTTTAAGCCTAAATCAACACTCATAGCATCTTTTGTAGCAACTTTGCAAAGTTTATTATAGGCTTTTTGCAAATCTGCATCCTCAGAGAGTTCCCCATCAGAAGGAATCTCTTCAACAGCAACACTTTCATTAACTTCAGTAGTAGCTGTGAAAGTAATGAAATTTCCATCCTCATCACTATTAGACTCAATGTTAGAAACTTCATCATCACTAAGGGTTACAACCATAGCCTTACCCTTAGACCTCAAGAATGTAGGATATTCTGATTTCACATGACCATACCCTTGACATCCAAAACATTGTTGACCCATAGAATTATTAGGAGTTTGACCTACTTTCTCTTTAGGTTTTTCAGTATTATTCACCTTAGTGAGATCATTCCTCCTAAAATTTCTAGGTTTAGCATTGTTTTTACCTCTTACCCTTCTGTTATTATTCCTAAGAAAATTTCTAAAGTTCTTGATAAGGTAAGCAATCTCTGTAGCAGAGAGCTCATCATCAAATTCATTTACATCAACATCATCAATAGACTTAAGAGCTATTAATCTGGATTTGTTTGTCTTAGGTAGGTCCAACTCATAAGACTGAAGAGATCCTACAAATTCATCAACAGGGATGGAATCCACATCCTTACTTTCAGTGATGGTAGTTACTTTGGGTTTAAAGTCCTCAGTCAAGGATTTAAGAATCTTCCTAACAATTTTAGGTTAATCATAGATTTCACCCAGATTATAGCAAAGTTACCAATATCATTCAATTTAGCATAGAATTCATCAAAACGTTCATTATTAGACATTCTAATATTTTCAAATCTAGAAGTTAACTGCCGTAGTTTGTTAATCTTAACTACCTTTGTGCCTTCATGTACAGTTTGGAGAATATTCCAAGCAATATGAGCAATCTTAACATTAGAGATTCTCTTAAATTCCTCCATAGAAACAGCATTAAAAATAGCATTCATGGCTTTGTTATTAAAAGCCGCTGCTTCTTTCTAAGAAGTTTGCCACTCACTAACTATAGTAATGGAATTCTCCCATCCGTATTCAACGGAGTTCCAAACTCTCTCATCAATAGATTTCAAGAATGCTTTCATCCTTACTTTCCAGCAAGTATAGTTGTTCCCATCAAAGTGAGGTGGGATCACAAAAGAGTGATCGTGTTTCATGACAACAACGGTCAAGGATCAACTCTTAGATCAAATGATCTAAATGCTAGAGCTAACCTGCTCTGATACCAATTGTACGTTTTTAGACTCCTTAAAACACAATCAGATTAACCTAGTTAATTAGCCAAGTGATTACTTAGTCAAATTATTCAAATCTAGGTTAACACAAATATATCATATTATTGTAAAGTACGGAAAATAAATAACACAACGATATGTTAGCCCAGGAAAACCAAACCGGTAAAAAACTTGGGGAGGATTTAACCTAGCTATCATCAAGGTAAAACAGATTCACTATGAAAGAATTAAAGTTTACATAATAGCGACTTAGACCACTAACATCCTATTGCTACCTCGAGTAGAAAACTTACTACCACGACCACGTGACAGCTCCGAATCCACGGACTACTTCTTTCTTAGATTTACAGTAACCACAAGTACTCCTACTTGTGTTTTCTTTAAGCTCTTTATGCAACAATTGAAACGATCACCAAGCTCTCAACATCAGTCTTGAGATTGGAAACACTAAGTATGTATAAAGGCAAACACATCTAGATCTCACAAGAGATTCATACACACAGCATAAACAACAACATTAAAACGTGGAAAATTCTACAGAAAAACAATCAGCACTAGCTTCAATCGATCGAGTCTAATTCTCGATCGATCGAGCCAGGTAGATTTATACAGTAAATCCTACAGTACACTCGATTCCAACTTTACACATAAACATACTTTGAGTAAGTTTAAAACAAGACTAAACGTTTTGATCATAGTTTGTCAACATTACAAAATGAAGTTTTAATATATTTAAATCTAAAGTCTTAGAACCCAACAACTTTTATTATTTTTTATTTTCTAGCTATTGGGAATTTATGTTGGGTAATAAAGGATAAAATAGTTGTTGGGCAATTATGAGAAAAATAGTCATTTAACAATAATGGGTAATCTAGCCTTTGGGCTTTTATGAGTTTTAGCGTTGGTGCTATGGTTACTCCACAAGTATAAGTGCTTGTGGAGTGTAGGGGGTAAGGGCCGGGGTTCAAGTCTTTAGGAGGGAGTTTCACACACATATACACTTAGATTATACTAGAGTAGAAATTCTATCTTATATTAAAAATAAATAAATTAATTAATTAAAAGAAAACAATATGATATTATTGTCATGAACGGCTTATATAATTCTCATCGCTACACCATTTCCTATAAGTCATTTTTTACTCTATATTTCCATATACACAATTTCTATTCTCTTTCTATCCCATATATTTTTTCTACAATTTTAATTGTTTTAAGGAAAAGCAATATTAGAAGGTTGTTCATGAACCTTCATGAGTGGAAGTGCGTCCATCAGAAAGGTTCACGCTATAATCTAATCTTTGTAGCTTGTTTGGTCAAGAAATTCAGTCGCACTGAGTTTCACTCTGAGTGGCACAAATCAACATTTAAGGATATTGTTTTTACAACGTGATTCTATAGCATTGTGAAATTGTTCTAAACTTATTTTTATTTTATGTTCTTGCAAATTGTTAGAGTTATTATCTATTGTATAAAAACTTTTTTATTCACTAAAATATTCCCAATATCATGTAATTTGGCCACCTTAATTTAGAAGACCAGTTCCTATTTGACAAAGTGGGTGCTTAACACGTTCTCACTTTGTAATTTAACTTCAAAACTTAGATCAATAGATAGTGCATACATGTAATATTTACATTTAATAGAATGTAACTCGGATAAAAAAAAATAAAAATAAAAACCATGTACTTTTCATAAATTGTAGTTACGACCAAGGCTTTATAATTTTTTCAATAAGTTTACTAACCATAGTTAGTGTATAATTAGTTTAGGGTTTAGCCTCTTATATATACATATGTTATGTAATTGTAACACAGGATTTGTACTACATTTTCATATCTTAAAGATGGTTTTCTCTGTTTACGTTGGTCGTAAGGCTAAACCACACAACCCTCATACACATGTTATTGTATTGCTTTATTTTATATTTTTGCTACTGTATCTATTTTAACATATTTAATATGGTATGTAGGGATAAGGGCCCAAAATCACATATTGGGTCTTGGGCTTTGTCTGAGGACGTTGAATGGTCTGAGGAGAGACAAATAGTTATGAGAGGTTCCAATTTAAAATCTCATGAGTAAGGAACAAATGGAAGGTGGTCTGAGGAAGAACTCTTCATCGGATATGATAAATACAGCTCAAGTATGTATTCCAGTAATTAGAGTGACCCTCCAAGAAGCTCCAATGATAGGAACATGCCTCATGAATATACAAGAAAGAAGAAAATCCAAAAATATCTCAGGGAAAGTTGCTACCACCGCATTAAATGCAATGCAGCTACTTTTCTAGCCGCATTTATGTGGAGAATATCTCTGAACAGTGCTGTCTTGACTACCACAACTCATAGAAAGCCAAAGAGGGTATCTAATGGGACAGGTACTCAAATAAGGACTCAGATGACCAATAAGTGTAGGATCAAAATAGTCCGAAGGGAGCTATATAATGTAAGAGACCCTCCATGAGGAAGGGATCAGAAATTCATTAGAGAGTATTGTAGTAATCAAAATTATATTTGTAACCAGTTTAATTGATTTATATGGAGATAGACCTCCTCGGACAATGAATTCATTCAGCTCTATGTTCTTTGTTCTTGCTTGACCATCTTCTAAAACCATCCTAACCGTTGTCAAATCTATTAGGGCCATGTTCTCCGACTCACTCTCTACAAATTTATTGTGCTGAGCTCACTGGGCCAAGATCCCATACATCTTGGGCTTGGATTGCAAATCATGTCCTTACATGGTATATCAATGCAAATATTTAAGATAGATTAGTAAATGAATTCATTCATTTTTTAAGTTAAGAACCCCACAACTTCACTAATCTCTAGAAATACACTATCTAGGATTTTGAAAATTTAGGAATTTGGCATTTTAGGATGTTCTATGCCAGTTGAGTATCTTCTACTTTTTTGATCTTGCACTCTTTCTTATCAAAGCTCTCCCTTTGTCAAGACCAAAACTTACCAACCATCATCTCTCATTGCATTGTTTGACGATTTTTTTTAATTGAAAACACTCCTAATTTTTGAGTTTATTTTTACTCGACTTAAAAAAAAAAAAAAATTGAAAATGTATATTAAAGAAACTTATTTTCTAAATTTTTCTAACAAAAATATGAATATGTATGTTAAAGAAACTATAGCAAGAAGTTTCAATTACTCATTAATTTTATTTGTTTTTTATTTTTATATCTAATATTCTTTAGCCATTCATATTACATGAAAATGTTAAAATATTTATAATGTAAAAATTTACTATTTATAAAAAAAAAAAAAATTAAATCTGTCAAAGTTATTTTTATACGGAATTTGTATGATATGTTTCTAGTGTTTAATTATTTTCTGTAATAAGATGTTATTGTCTTTTTAAAGCTCTTTTTAAATATTTTTGAATTACATGGCTTAAACAAAAACTGTATTCCTATGCAATCCATACATAATCTTACCATGATTATTTATTATTTGGTAAAATTTAAAATTCTAGTTATTATTCTATTGACTTTATTTCTTATTTTATATATGGACAAAATTTAGCTATAAAATTGGTTATAGTCTAAGACTACAACCTTACTCAATATCTTTTTATTAGAGATGAATTTTGAAAAATCCACCATTGGATTACATCTTCTTCTTATATCCTCAAGTTTGCAAAACTTCTAGAAAATTAAAGATTAATAGCTATGTCATCAATAAAATATATTTAAATTGCAAGTTTGTAGTTTAAAATTATGCATAAAATATAAGCTTATAGATCATATATTAAATAACATTTGATTGACACAAAATTTGACATATATATTAAGAGCATAAAGAACATGTAATTCAACGGTTAGATTTTCAAAATATGTAGTAATATTTATTTTATTGAGTAAAGTTGTAACTTAAGGTTTCAACCAATTTTGTAACTAAACTTTTTCATTTATACATTTATGTATTATTTCAAGTCTTTGTTCTTTTATTTTTATTAAAAATAAGATCAAAATTAAAAAGAATATGTTTAAAAAAATTTTAAATTTTTTTTTAATTTTTGCAACAAACAAAAATACAGGTAAATCCGATTTGTGAAAGATTGAATATAAGTGTTATTAAAGCCCATTTAGGCTTAACTTGTTTCTACTCTAAACCCCACTGGATCAAACCTGAACCTGGTTGATCCAAACCATTTACCAGGATTAAGTCTATCCATTTATTGCAGATGGGGTGGCCCTATCATTAATGTACCCTTTATACAGGTTACCCACCCGTCTAATAACTACTGTGTGAACATCGTCAAAATTGTTTGGAAGCTTTGATTTCAACAAGTGGAAAAGTAATGACACAAGTTAGAGGTAGATGCTTGGAAAGAAAATCTCCCAATCCCATCCAAAATATTACCCCACTTTAATGGGAAATTATTTTGAATGCATCCTCATCCAAGTGAGGACAATGACCATTCATAAAAGCAATAATCAGTAATCACATATATAGTGTATGCGTAAGAAATGGGCCATATGGGATGACTGATTAAAGGCTAGTCTAGCCTTTGGTGGCTAGAGAAGAGAACAGCTATGATGAAAACAGTTTTCTTGGTGTTATTTGAGTGAAAAGATCTATGAATATAGAATGCAATGGACGGAAAAAAAAAAAAAAAAAAAAAAAGTCACAATAATTTTACAATATTCCCAAATTAACATGCCACACAATTTAAATTAGAAATTATTGTAACTTTTTGTTAGATCTATTGTATTACTCATATTGAAGTGAGAATCAACAACAAAAACAAACATTTCAAAAGATGAATACCATAATAAAATATGTGATAAAAGTTGAGGATTAAGCGTGCGTTTATGATCAATTTAGATTTTCAAAATACGTAGTTATGTTAATTTTTTTAATGGAAGATATAGCCTTAGGTTACAATCAAATTTGTAACTAAATTTTGTTCCAGTTTATTTAGCTTTTTGCTATTTTTTTTTACTGAATGTGTGCTAAAGTATGTTTGTATTTTGAAAAAAAAGTTATAAAAAGTGAAGAAAAATTAATTTTTTTAATGGAAGTTATAGTCTTAGGCAATAACCAAGTTTGTAGCTAAATTTTGCTCCAGTTTATTTAACTCTTTGCTATTTTGTTTACTGAATGTGTGCTAAAGTATGTTTGTATTTTGAAAAAAAAATTATAAAAAGTGAAGAAAAAGTGAGTTTTAAAAATTTGTACATTTTTTTTTACAGAGTATCAACTTATGACGTTTGTTTCTAATGAATCTGCTCTTTATTACCAGACCAAGACACTAATTAGTTTTGGTGTAGGCAGGAATTGAACCCTGATGATGCCAAAATCGTCAGTTGGATCACTCATCCAATCCGGAGCTTTAGACGATCTTGTGGGACCTACAAGATAAAGAGAATTGATCGAAGAGACCACCAGATTGTGCCTGGTGGGGGAGCCTCTGATGCTTAAGTAAGTATCAGCCCATATCTTTTCTACTATAAATAGCATTTTGTAGTGGTTTCTTGACATACCTTAGAAAATGAACAAATTGTCCCTTTTATAGGTGACTTAGGTAACTGTTGGACATAAATGAGGGTGATTATTACCTTAATTGTAACGTTCTTTGTCTTGATGAGAGAGTTTAAGACCTTTGATGGTCGTTATTGAATGTGTTGGGCTGTTACTCATCTATCTTTGACAGCCTACTTATGATACAATGATCGTCCATTAAGATGGACGACCTTAATGGTTTTTATGGACTCATCAATCCCAATATCTCTTATTTCTTTAGCTAGTTCTTTACAATTTTTTTCTTTCGTTCATACTCGTAGGCAAGGTAATGGTTTGGCTCATGCCTTAGCTCAGAGAGCCAGATTGTCTTTTCCTGTTTCTATCTGGAAGGAGTCTGTTCCTCCAGATATCCTAAAGCATTTTCTTTTTGATTTATTAGAAATAAAATAGCTCGGCCGGTTTTGGTCTGTTTCTCAAAAAAAAAAAAAAAAAAAAGATACTTTACCAATTGATCAAATTGGAACCCACTAAATATTTGTACATAAAATCTAAAAACTAGCTGAAAAGCTGGACCAAAACAGGCAATAAATGTATAATTAAACTTTAATTTTATTCTGATTCATCATTTTTAAATGTAATGTAAAGAGTTCTACTATTATAATAAAAAATCTCACATTATGTTTTCAACAAGTTGAGATGTTAATTTGCCATATGTTAAAATATAATAAAATTATACCCCAAACTCACAACCATTCAAAATAAGATTATTGTAAAGATATTGTGAGATTTTGTTGTGTTCATGAAATTTATCTAATAAGAAAAACTAGCTATTTATTTATTATATTATTGATCTGACATTAATCACATTTATTGATATTTTGATTTAGGCTCTGATCATTTCGTATTTAACAATATCCATACTCTTTCACATTTGTGTTCGTGATGGGTGATGTTTATTGTACACACCCTAATATATATACTCAAGTTTACACACACTCATAAAATGCACTAAAATTGTAACTCACGATTTCAATGGATATTAGAGACGTGTATAATCTTGTGTGTGACAAAATGTGTGTAATAGTATTTATACTACCTAATATACAACTGTCATGTGAAACATTTCACATCAAGAAACGGGATGGCCAGGGCTGTCCAAGCAAACCGACAAACCGACCCACCGCAGCCCAATTTGACGCCTCCTGCGGTTGGTGCCAGTCTTAAGCCTCTGAAACTGACTCTGACGAGTTGAGTGGCAGTTTCCTCTTCTAAAACCTGAGCCCACCCAACCCGACCAAGAAACCCATCAAACTAAGGTTGAATCCACCAAAATCTGGCAATGATAAGGCCTCCTCCGCTTAGATCCGGCCAAATTTGGCACAGATCTACTAAGATCCAGCCATGTTTGTTATAGATCCACTAAGATTCGGCCACGTTTGGCACAAATTTGGCTAGATTCAACCACGTCGATCTCTTTGCAGCTCAAATTCGGTGATATCATTCTCTTCTCTGCTCAGTTCAGACAAAGTCTTGCTCTCCTTTACTTAGATCGCCACCACCACCACTTCTTAATCGGTTTCACCCAAATCAACCGATCGTCTACCTAAGCTCGATCCAACTCGACCTGTGTTAATTGGTAGTCAGTTGTAGGTCCTGTCATCTTCCACTCAACTTGAGCTCGTTGGTTTCGGGTTGAGTTCAAAATTGACCCAAATCAACTCATGTATAACCCTACGGGAAACAACTAGTATTTTTTAATAAACAATAATATTTATTAGAATACACATGAAAATAATAATAATAGTATTTTAAACTGAGTTTATAATAAAAAAAATGATATTTAATAAAAAGATGATATCACGTACGCTTAGCACATACAGTATTTTTCCCATGACAGATCTATGAATCTGTGACCGCACACCACATGTCGAGATTTTTTTTTTTTTTTTTTTTGAGAAGAACCACATGTCGAGATAGATACAAAAAGGCATCGGCCCATTGGAAAAGTATTGAGGCTTCTTCTTGGAACTAGTAGAGAGTAGGAGTGTGTAGAAAACCCACCGACCCGCCAAACCCGACCCAACCCGACCCGACCCACCGGGTTGGGTCGGTTTTTAAGGCTTGGTGGGTTGGGTTGGGTTATCAAAAAAATTATTATGGCGGGTCGGGTTGGGTTTGGGTCATAAAATTACAAACCCGCCAAACCCGACCCGACCCACCCATATTTAATATATATTTTATATTTAATAATTTTTTTTAAAAAAAAATCAATTGTAGGGCACTTTTATATATATATATATATTATATTTAATAATTTGCATTTCCTCAATTCCTTCTACTAATACTAATTATATATATATATATATATATATATATAAAATATATTATATAATTAATAAATTTTTTTAAATAACCAATTCTTCCTATCCTATATAAAAGCCAATTAATTCACACAAATTCTAATAAATTACTATTGTTGTTTAGTCATTAGTGTTGAGTCTTTGAGGAGTTACATTGATACTAATCTTTAGGTTTTTTTAATATATTAATATTTATATTTTTTTTTCTACTCAATTTAATAATAAAAAAAAATTGTCAAACCCATGGGTTCAACCCGACCCAACCTGACCCACGCGGGTTGGGTTGGATTGGGTTGGACTTATGTGATGGGTTGGGTTGGGTCGAATTTTTTTTTACCCACCATAGTGGGTCGGGTCAAAAAATTCCCTCAACCCGACCCAACCCGACCCAAGCACACCCCTAGTTGAGAGTACAAGTTATTATGCGTAGTCCGTGATTGTGGATGTGGTCCAGGTTCTTGTCTCCTACAAAAGTCTCCAAGATTGTGGGTCCAGGTACTTTGTCCCATTGAAAGTCTTTTTTTTTTTTTTTAGTCCCCTTGAAAAGTCTTGACTCCTGCCACACATGTGTTTCTCATCCTTTCATTTTGTCTCGTGCTGGTCTTGACGCATTCAAATGTCTCATCTATGAACCATGCCCCATTATTGTGGTCACGGTTTGGTTTTTTCTTGCAGAAAAGTCTCTGAATATATAAATAGATAGATAATTAGGTGCCTGTTTGGTTCAGTTTTGTAGTCCAAAACGCACGTTAGCTAACTCAAAAAGTAAAATGGTGTGTTTGGTATTATATATATATATATATATATATATATTGGTAATTTACATATTAACCGATACTTCTATAAGTGCTAGTCAAATTCTCAAGTTTTTCAGAATTAAAGGTTCATTTTGACTTCCTTATAGGAACCATAACAAATATTAAACATAGAAGAAATTACTGTATATATTTGAATCATTTACTTAATTGTTGTTTTATAATTTATTTAATTAAAAATGTTAGCAAATAAATGTAGATGTTTTTTTTTTTTTTTTTTTTTTTTTTTTTTTCACTAAAGGTCAATTAATTGCCCCCCAATCTTAATTTCAACTCATTTAGAGAAAAATCTTTGGTAATCTACTACATCTGAAAAAGCAAAAGGAATTTTTTTTTTTGACTTCATATATATTATTTTATTTTTTTCCATAACAATAAGTCAATTATCACACCGTATCGTAGTTATTCACTATAGAAAGACACAATAATAATTACAAAGCTTAAGAACTACTGTTTTTAGTGCCCAATGAGACATCTTCACTTGTGATACTAATAGTAACAGAATCAAGACTAGGGTAACTTAATCCAGTATTGATCGTACTTAACTCAGTTCCACTATTCGACTCCAACACCTGTCCATGGTAAAAATTGTTGTACCAAGGAGCTCCATTAGCAGTGGCAACACAGAATGATACCACTTCTGAATTAGTATCTTTGGTTGCTTCTGCTTGCTCTTGGAGCTCTAATGCAAACTCTAGCTTTTCCATCACATCATTCATTGTGGGCCGTTGGATACCATGATCACATATACAACTTTCTGCAAGTTCCACGTACACCTTTAAACACTCTGGCACTATCTCGTTCGTCAGATACGAATCAATGATCTTGCTTATGGTCCCTCTATCAATGCATTTCTGAGCCCAACTAGCCAAATTTCTCTGCTCTTCTTGGAGTTTTGGATTTAGTGCCTTCCGGGCACACAACACTTCAAACATCACTACACCAAATGAGTACACATCGGATTTCTCTGTCAATTGCTGGCGTCTTGCATAATCTGGATCCAAATACCCCCATGTCCCTTTTACTAGGGTACTAACAGCAGTGTTATCCAAACCCATTTTGGACAATCCGAAATCTGACACCTTGGATACCCATTTTTCGTCCAATAGAATATTTGTTGTTTTTACGTCACGATGGATAATAGGATGCTTTGTACATGTGTGGAGGTGGTGCAAACCACGTGCTGCTCCTATGCATATTTGGAGCCTTTGTTTCCAAGTGAGGGGGTCATTAGGTGTGTCATAGAGGTGGTGGCGTAGGGTACCATTTGTCATGTACTCATAAACAAGTATCATCTCACCCTCATCATCACAATAACCAATGAGAGACACAAGGTGCACATGACGAAGTTGAGAAAGCATTTTGATCTCTGTCATAAACTCAAGAGCACCTTGTCGAGACTCTTGTTTCATGCGCTTGATTGCCACCATCATATTACCTGGAGGATGAAATATTGTTTTATTGTGTTTTTAAAAACCCAATAAATGTGACAATAAATATGATTGATGAATTTTAATAACCTATAAGGGCATATGGGTTTGTAAGTTTTATTTAATAAAACTTGCACTAACCCTAGCTAACACCACTCGGTCCACTCTTATATTATTGTGTGTAAACAAAAATATTTACGACTTATGTCTAATTTCTATATTATTTTGGAAACTATAAGATGCAAAGACTTGTCCTAAAATAGTATCACTAATCTTAATTATATGCAGTTAGAAATCCCGGTATTACTGCAATTAGGAAAAGTTCAGGAAAAAACTAAAAATAAAAAGATAATCATGGTATTATACATTACCTTGCTCAATCAGACCCTTATAAACATTTCCAAAGCCACCCACACCGATAATTAGATCTTCATTGAAGTTGTTGGTTGCTGTTTTGATTTCAGCTAGTCTGAAGTAGCGGCATAGTTCTCCAGGCAGTGATGAAGCTGATCTCCTTGAGAACTCTCTTCTGTAGGGATCTGGCCTAGACCACCACCGCCACTTTGCTAATGGATGGTAAGAACCGTAGTGCTTGGTCTTCTTCAGTTTACAGAGAACCATGCAACAAACTAGAGTGAGCACGACTAATAAGCCCAAAACACTTCCAATGGCAATGAATATTGTTGTCTTCTTTGACTTGGACTCGTTGGATGCCCCAGAAGGTTGTTGATCAAGCAATGGAGCTGCAATATTGGCTCCGGCAAGATTGTTGTCTGAGTCACTCAATTTGAATACTTCCACGCCGTTTAAAATGGCATCGATCAAATCAGCATCTAATCTAGAGTGTAGATCAATGGAAAGCAGATGTGTATCATTACCCTTGTTTTTTATCATCACCACGTAGTCCTTGTAGTAAGGCGTATCGTTGTCGTCAGTCCACAATAGTACATCTGCTCTTTCTTCAGCCAGCTGATAGTCTATATAGATATAGAATTCCCTTGTTCCACTGGCATGTATCTCGGACTGTATTTCGCAGAAATGGAGCCTCACAAGATAATTGAATCCTGTATCAACAGGTAAGCCCCATGTCAAATTAGACTGCCTGTTCTTGGTTCTGTCTCGACCCATTGATATTGCAGACTGATAGACAGCATCAGGTGCAGTGTAATTTGGTATTTTTGTGTATTTTGGCTTCAAAGATGGATCGCGAGGCACAAAACCTCCAGAAAACAAATAATCTCTATCCGCTGACCATTTTCTGAACATGCCTGTGTCTTCCTTTGCTTGTATCGCGCTTCCACCCACGTTTAATCGATAAACCATTTCAAGAGCCATGCTGTAGTCTATGTAGATCGGATTAGGTTGGCCGACATAAACTGGGACGAATTCTTCACCTTTAATGACATCTTGTGGCTTGTAGTACAGGTCCATAGGCATGGAGACTATCTCAATTCCGTTGATGAAAGCATGGTAATTCATAGAAGTACTTGTAACAGGGATGAAGGTTAAGTTCAATTTTTGATTCTCATCAACATTGATGCAGAACTCTTTATAAATATCCTTTCGGTCCAATGAATGAGTATAAATGAAAGCACTGAAGTTTCTAAGTAAGGTGAACGAACCTGCTTTGACAGTGAAAAAGTCCTTAGAACTTTCAAAACCTGAGTAAACATCGGAGTAGAAGTACAACCGGACGAATTTCGGGCCAGGAGTGACCGGAAACACGTATGTGAATTGCCAATACGATAAACGGGCAGTCATGTAGGGGACAGTCTCGACGGAGACTTGGCTTTGGGCTTCAGAGGTTTCAGATTTGTGATTAGGCTCTTCTGTTGGAGCGAACTTGGAGCCTTTGTCTCCGATCCAGTCACGGTCACCATTTCCCTTCAAGCTGCCAGGGGAGCCACAGTTAACGACAATATTTTCAACAGGTTTGTAAATAGGTGTAGAAGTAGCAATTGTTAAATAGGAAAGAAGGAAGAATAAGCAGCAGATGTATAAGATAGGTGTGAGTATAGGGTGGCTCTTCATGAGTGCAAGAGGTAAGTGTCTGTAACAAATTAGAGAGGAGGAAAGGGGGTCCTTTCTGTTCCAGATATACCAAAGTAATTTGAGAAAAATTATTGAACTACTTGGATCATGCTAATCTACCCCAGTGTTTTGTAGGTTTGTAAGGTACGTACAGAAAATGGTGCTTCCAAATTTTCCTTGCTTAGTTCTTAATTAGCGGGACCCATGCTTGCTTTTGGACTCGGTCAAATTCTAGAGGGAGTGTCTACTTCGTGGTGTGAATGAGAAATTCCTAAACAAAAATGATATCTTGTCTACCATATTTTCATAATATTTTTATAATAAATTTTAAGTAGTAAGTTATTATTAATTGCTATTATTTGGACAAAAAAATAATCTTAGTATTAAATTCAGATTTAAACCAATAATAACTGACCCCCTATTATTTATTGTGGAAATATTATAAAAATATTATAAACATAATATCTTTTCATTATTAAATTCAGGATATATACATATCCTTGCTTCTTAATTAGTGGGGACCCATGCTTGCTTTTGGAATCAGTCAAATTCTAGAGAGTTTTTACTTTTTCATGGTGTTTCTGCGAAATTGGTAAATTCGGGATTTTTTGGTTTCATCCTCATTCGTTTTTTAGGCTAATAATGTATATACTCAATGCCCAAATTCAGGCATTTTGATAAGAGATTTTTAGTAATATTGTTTGTATTTTTTGAAAATATATATAGATGAAAAAATGTATGAAAATACATATAATAAATAATAAATACTGAAAACTGTTGTTTAAACAATAATAACAAATGGCCCTAATCACCCTTAAACTCAGATAAATATTTGCAAAAATAAAATTATATATATATATATATATATATATATATATATATATATAAAAGCAAAAGAGGCCCAATCATTTAAGAGCATTCAGTGAGTTGGTAATGGATGGTGGGGGCCGGCCGGCCTTGCAATAACTATGGACCCATACAATCAAGATCAAATTCAGTAATGTATTGAAGTTTACTTTGCTCCCCTAAAAATAAAAAGAATAAGAAAAAGAAGGAAAGAAAAGAAAAAAGTGTTTGTCATGGCAGTGGATGATGGTGATTATTCATTATTTGTTTCTTTGATTGTTTCATCATTATAGGTTCTAATACTACTTGATATGAATCATAGCATAGGATCTTCATAAAGTTGTTAAGCAATCTGGATGGCACTAAAATCTTTAATTAGTATGATTGTGATAGGATATATATAAATTTAAATTATAGCTTTGATCCCAAAAGATCTTAAATTTTGACATATTTATAGTGTTTGATTGGACATTTGAGTTCAATTAAAAAAAATTATAAGACATTTTGTAACAAATTCACCATTTATCCAAGATAAATACTTAGCCCCTTAATAGTGTATATATCAATAGTGGCTAGTGGAGAAAGTGCGAAGCGAAGAAACTGAAAAAGAAATAATGAAAAATGTATTTCACAATGAATTTAGTTTGTAATTTGTTGTAAAAGGAAAAGGGAAAAAAAAAAAAAAAAGTTTAGTAATTGTATAAGTGGAAAACGTGGTTAGCAAATTAAAAGCAATTTTTTAGGAGTGAAATGGTAAATCTAATCTGTTAAAAAAAAAAAGGAAAAAAATGATTTTGTTAATTATTAAAGTTGAAAACGTTCAATAAAAAAAAAAAAAAAAAGGTGGAAAACTAACGTGAAAGAGAAATCTAGAGATAGGAGAAAAAACTGTTTTTCTTTTTTAATTTAGCTAAAAATTAAGAGTTTTTCATTTAATTGATTATTAATAAAATTTACAGTTTCCAAATTATATAGGACCAAGCGGAGTGAGACTAATTAAAATTGAATGAATTATTTTCCTGAGTTTTGACCTTCCCATTGTGATATTGAATGAGTCCAAATTGGATAAAGATGCAGTGTAAACCCTTTAGTATACACCCTCCAATATCATCATGTCTTAAGTTTTACAAAATTTCACAATGTATAGAGTCCAGCACCATACTCTTTCTCAATATCTCTCTGTTACAGAAAATCAACTCCGATAAAATTAAAACATAAATACCACTACCTGCAACCATGCAAAGATGCCAACAAAGATGATGCCGCAGCAGCTTTCATGTGGTGGTTACTGATTATGACCATCAAACTCAGCCTTTTGGTTAATACAAGTATCAAAACCCCTTTTTTTCAAACAAACCAAACCAATCGAGCCTCCAACCTACCATAGACGCCACCTAGGAAGATGTCGGAGCCGCTGCAAGAATCTGTAAAATCCATCGAAATAAAATCCGAAATCCAAAAAATAAATAAGTAAAAATAAAAATAAAATCAAATGAGAAAGATGATTATACCCTTCGATTGTTGGGATAGAAATCATTGCTAGATGCGGCTTAATGGTGGGGAAAACACCATTTTCCCATCTATCTCGCATTGCTTCTAATATGTGTGGATTACACATTAATTTTTACCCAAAAAGTAATCATTCTACAACTCTGCTTCTTCTGTGGCCTTTAACACCTTATGTGAAAAAAATAAAAATAAAAGACATAGAGAGAGAGAGAGAGAGAGAGGACAGGCCGTCGTATGAGGTTTACAACATGACTTCCTGCTCAAGTTGAAGTTAATTGAAGTTCTTATACAGCAATATACGTTTACAATGACGATGAAAATTAGGAATTGTTTGTTTAATTTCCAACAAAAAATATAATAATTCTCTAATACATGCATATACAGTACGTAATACACAGATTCAGATATTTGTTTACCCTTCAGAGGAACCGTTATTGAATAATAATTCTAATACAGGAATGGATATAAAAGAACAAGTGGACAGCCCAAAGGAAACACGTACACGTACTGGAAACGATTCAAGATTTCTAGAGGCGGCAGCGGTAGTACTTATCGCGTTTAATACAATCAGTATTGATGCAACGACCATAAGAGTCTAATCTTCCGCCGCAAGGAACGGCTGGTTTGTGACGATTCTTGCTTTGGGGTTTTAAAGGGTAAAGCATGCGTCTTTCGTACGGGTTCCATTCATCCTCAATGATCAGGCATTCGCCAAGGCCGTCATTGCACGGGAAAGTGGTGTTGCCTTTAACTTGGACAGCAGAAGCATGACAACAGTATGCGTTGAGAATCAGCATCACTAAGAATGCCAGAAGATATACACCTCTCTTGCTATTATAATCTTCCATTTCAGTGTTGCCACTCCCAAATGATCTCCCTCTCTCCACCACTACTCATTCACATACATTGTCCACCTTGAGCGATATACTTATAGTTAATAAAAACAAAAAGGTGAGGTTGTGACAGAAAGAAAGGAGGATAAGCTCTAAAACGGTGAGTGATCTCCGTCCACAGACAGAATCACATGCATTGTACTGGGTCTGGAGAGTATATTTAGGGTGTGTTTGGATACTGCTTATTTTGTTGAAATTGAAAACTTATTGCTGAAAGTACTGTAGATAAAAGTAAAAGTTAGTTGAAATAATACAGTGGGATCCATAAATAGTGTCAAAAAGTGCAATAAAACTCATAAATAGTAACAAAAATAACTAAATAGTGAAATAATTTTCATTTTTACTCCTAACCCAAACGCAGCAGGCTGTCATCCAAATTATTGTTAACATGTGGACCTCACGTTCAAACAAATTGCATTGCATTGCATCAGGGATTGGGGTAGGGGTAGGGGTATTTAAACAAAGGTTTGGGGAATTTAAACAATTGTTTTTATTGTTTAAACAACACAACATATATTTCTAGCCTCTTTAAATGATGCGTACAAATAGATGTAGTGATGTATGATAATTATATCAATGAATGTATAATTTATGTAATTATTTAACATACCAATGTGTATTTTTTGTTTTTTTCTCAAATAATGTAGGATCTTACGATTCACAAGCCGATTCTGCAATCCACTATCCCATACACTTCCCACGATCCTACATAGGATCCCGATTTTGACAACCTTGGTTCCGATATTTGTTCTAAGATAAAATCATATGAAACTTTGCTCGATTTTGCATGTTCTTTATTTATTTATTTATTTATTTTGTGATGTTAGATCTTAATTTATTGATAATTTCATATGAAATCACGTTTGTTCTTGCATGTTCTTCATTTGCCAAATGCTCATACATTCTTCATGCTTAATCCTAGTCACATGTAAAAATTTATTTTTCCTCTCAACATTTTTGTATACTAAACTTAAAATTTTGTTTATTCTTACCATGTTTCAATCAAAAGGTATATCAAAATCTAGTCAAATTTGTGTTTCCTTTAACTCCCTCAAAATAAATTCATGTTTTGTGCTGTTCATATGTTCTTTTCAAAATCCAAATTTTATTTTTCAAATTTTAGAATTCAAATTTCCATGTTCCAAATTCATATTTCAATTCATCCAAAATGATTGTATGATATGCTTTATGATTTTACATGTTTGTATGATGGGGCATGTGTTGGTGTGGGTGTGTTTTTTAAACACTTTTATTATTTTTTATTTTCTAGCCGTTAGGAATTTATGTTGGGCAATAAAGGATAAAATAACTGTTGGGAAATTATGAGAAAAATCGTCGTTTAACAATAATGGGTAATCTAGCCTTGGGCTTTTATGAGTTTTTAGTAACTAATAACTATATGTTATTATTGTCATGAATGGCCTATATAATTCTCATCACTACACCATTTCCTAGAAGTCATTTTACTCTATATTTCCATATACACAATTTCTATTCTCTTTATGTCCCATATATTTTTTCTACAATTTTAATTGTTTTAAGGAAAAACAATATTAGAAGCTTGTTCATGAACCTTCATGTGTGGAAGTGCGTCCATCACGAAGATTTTGACACTATAATCTAATCCTTGTGGGTTGTTTGGTCAAGAAAATAGGTCGCATCGAGTTTCACTTTGAGTGGCACGAATCAACATTTAAGGATAATGCTTTCACAGCGTGATTCTATAGCATTGTGAGATTGTTCTGTACTTATTTTTATTTTATGTTCTTGCAAATTGTTAGAGTTATTATCTATTGTATAAAAACTTGTCTATTTACTAAAATATTTCCAACATCATGTAATTTGGCCACCTTAATCTAAAAGACCGATTTCTATTTGGCAAAGTGGGTGCTTAACATGCTCTCGCTTTGTAATTTAACTTCAAAACTTAGATCAATAGATGGTGCATATATGTAATTTTTACATTTAATAGAATGTAACTAGGATAAAAAAAAAAATGTACTGTTCATAAATTGTAGTTACAAGTGGAAAAGTAATGACAAAAGTTAGAGGTAGATGTTTGGAAAGAAAATCTCCCAAACCCATCCATAATATTACCCCACTTTAATGGGAAATTATTTTGAGCCCATCCTCATCTCTTTTTTGTTTTTAAGCTCTAAAAGCCACTCCTGCCAAGTGAGGACAATGACCATTCATAAAAACAATAATCAGTAATCACATATATGGTGTACGTATGCATAAGAAATGGGCCGTGGGATGACTGATGAAAGGCTAGCTAGCCTTTGGTGGCCAAAGAAAAGAACAGCTATGATGAAAACAGTTTTCTTTGCGTTATTTGAGTGAAAAGATATATGCATATAGAATGTAATGGACGAAAAAAAAAAAAAAAAGTTACATTAATTTTACAATATTCCTTAATTAACCTACTACATAATTTAAATTAGAAATGATTGTAACTTTTTGTTGTATCTATTGTATTACAGTTTCTCAAATATATATATATATATATATATATATATATATATATATTGTATTACTTGTATCAAAGTGAGAATCAACAACAAAAAGAAACATTTCAAAAGATGAATACCATACTAAAATATGCGATAAAAGTTGAGGATTAAGCGTTCATTTGGGATCAGTTTAGATTTTCAAAATATATAGTTATGTTAATTTTTTTTTTTTTTTTATTGGAAGCTATAGTCTTAAGCTATAACCAAGTTTGTAGCCAAACTTTGTTCCAATTTATTTAGCTTTTTACTATTTTGTTTACTGAATGTGTGCCAAAGTATGTTTGTATTTTGAAAAGAAGTTATAAAACGTTAAGAAAAACTGAGTTTAAAAAATTTGTACATTTTCTTTTTTTATAGAGTTTCAACTTATGACGTTAGTTTCTAATGAATTCACTCTTTATCATCAGAACAAAATACTAATCGGTTTTGGTGTAGGTGGAGATTGAATCATACATCTCTTATTCAACTATTAGAGACTTTATTAGTTTATCAAATTGGAATCCACTAAAAATTTGTACATAAAACCTAAAAACTAGTTGAAAAGCTGGATCAAAACTGGCAATAAATGTATAATTAAACCTAAATTTTATTTTGATTCATCATTTTTAAATGTAATGTAAAGAATTCTACTATTTTAATAAAAATAAAAATATCACATTATGTTTTCAACAAATTGAGATGTTAATTTACTGTATCTTAAAATATAATAAAATTATACCCCAAACTCACAACAGTTCAAAATAAGATTATTGTAAAGATATTGTGAGATTTTGTTGTGTTCATGAAATTTTTCTAATATATATTAAAAAAAAAAACTAGCTATTTATTTATTAGGGTAAAATATCATTTTCGTTCCTAAAATTTCATAAAAGTTTGTTTTTCGTCTCTAAACTTTCAAAAATTCATTTTCCGTCCCTAAAATTTAGAAAGTGTTTTACTTTTCATCCTTACATCTATGTCCGTTAATTTATATTCTATGTGGCCTAACAAAGTGATGATGTGATATCTAACTTAAATCAAATTATTTTATTTATAAAATTATGAACACATGACAAAGAGTTATTGGCACACAAGGATTAAAAAATAATAATAATAGGTCAAATTTTAATGTAAGAATTTATCAAGATTTAAAATAAAAATTTAAAACATCTAAATATCAAAATCCCCAATTTAAGTCAACTATTCATCTCCTCCAATCTCTCGCTGTCGGCACTGATTCAAGCTTTATTCTCTGGTAAACACCACCCACCCATGTCCTCATCGGTTTCATTTCAACCCATGTCCTCATCGGCACTGATTCAAGCTTTATCCTTTTTTACAATGATGAAGAGCACTAGAGAAACAAGAAGGAGAGCACTAAAGAAAGAAGAAGATGATAACAATGATAACAAAGTAGTGGGTTTCTTAGCAACCAATAAACAGTGGCCTTTATGAATTACAAATACTTTCATCCTTGTCCATAAAAAAATCTGTCCTCACTTGCACACTAGTCTACGCTACAAGAAGATTTGGTGTTTACTCAAAAAATAGAAGGAAAAAAAACCCCTTCCTCTGTTCCCGCCTCAAAATATATAACACTGTAAAGATCCAAAACTTAATCATAAGATAATAGAAGATAATGCTAAAACCTAAAAAAAAAAAAAAAAACCATCAAAACATCAAAAACGAATGAAAGATCTAGGAAGTTTTGGTTGAACGTTATTGGAACTGGACAGCTTGAACTGGTTCTTTTTTTTTTTCCTTCTTCTTTTAAAGTTTTGGTGTTTTATGTTTTCATTTTAAATCCTAATAAATTCATAAAATAAATATGAGCTGGATTTTTTTTTTTTTTAAATGCTTCATTAGTTTGTAAGGATGCCATATCACAAAATATTTAATTCATGTGTGCCAATAACTTTTTGCCATATATCCACAATTTTAGAAATAAAATCATTTGGTCCAAGTCAGATAACATGTCATCATTTTGTTAGGTCACATAGGACATAAATTAATGGACATAGACTAAAGGATGAAAAGCAAAACGTTTTGTAAAATTTAGGGACGGAAATGATATTTTACCCTTATATATGTGTGTGTGTGTGCGCGCGCATGTGTATATATATATATATATATATATATTGGTAATTTACATATTAAACCAACACTTATATAAGTCCTAGTCAAATACATCTACATTTATTTACTAACATTTTTAATTAAATAAATTATAAAACAACAATTAAGTAAATGATTCAAAGGTAAAATATCATTTTCGTCCCTAAACTTTCACAAAGTTTGTTTTTTGTCCCTAAGCTTTCAAAAGTTCATTTTTCGTCCCTAAACTTTAGAAAACATTTTACTTTTCATCATTCTGTCTATGTCCGTTAATTTATATCCTATGTGGTCTAACAGAGTGATGATTCGATATCTAACTTAGACCAAATTATTTTATTTATAAAATTATGAACACAGGGCAGAGAGTTATTGGCAAAAATAGATTAAAGAAATGACAATAATAGGTCAGATTTTAATGTAAGAATTTATCAACATTTAAAATAAAAATTTAAAACACCAATACATCAAAATCCCGAATTTAAGCCAACTATTCACCTCCTCCAATCTCTCGTTCTTGGCACCGATTCAAGCTTTATTCTCCAGTAACCACCACCCACCCACCTCCTTATCGGTTTCATTTCAATCTATTCGAACGTTCATCCTTTTTAGCAATGATGATGAGCACTAGAGAAACAAGAAGGAGATGATGACACTGATAACAAAGTAGCGGGTTTCTTAGCAACTAATAAAAAAGTGGCCTTTATGAATTACAAAGACTTTCATCCTTGTCCATAAAAAATTTGTCCTCACTTGCACACCAGTCTATGCTACAAGAAGATCTAGTGTTTTCTCAAAAAATAGAAGGAAAAAAAAAAAACCCTTCCTCTATTCATGCGTCACAATATATAACACCGTAAAGATTGAAAAATTAATCATAAGCTAATAGAAGATAATGCTAAAAACCTACAGAAAAAAATAAATAAATAAATAAAAACATCAAAAATGAATGAAAGATCTAGGAAGTCGTGGCTAAACATCATTGGAAATGGACAACTTGAACTGGGTTTTTTCTTTTCTTTTAATGTTTTGGTGTTTTAAGTTTTATTTTAAATTCTAAAAAATTCTTAACATAAATATGACCTGGAATTTATCTTTTTTAAATGCTTCATTAGTTTGTAAGGATGCCATATCACAAAATATTTTATCCATGTGTGCCAATAACTCTTTACCATATATCCACAATATTAGAAATAAAATCATTTGGTCCAAGTCAGATACCATGTCATCATTTTGTTAGGCCACATAGGACATAAATTAATGGACATAGACTAAAAGATGAAAAGTAAAACGTTTTGTAAAGTTTAGAGACAAAAATTATATTTTATTTATAAAATTATGAACACATGGCAAAGAGTTATTGGCAAAAATAGATTAAAAATGTAAGAATTTATCAAGATTTAAAATAAAATTTTAAAACATCAAAATATCAAAATCCCTAACTTAAGACAACTATTCATCTCCTCCAATCTCTCGCTATCGGCACCGATTCAAGCTTTATTCTCCATAACCATCACCCACCCATCTCCTCATCAGCTTCATTTCAATCCATTGAACGTTCATGCTTTTTTGCAATGATGATGAGCACTAGAGAAACAAGAAGGAGAGTGCTAAAGAAAGAAGGAGATGATGACAATGATAACAAAGTAGTGGGTTTCTTAGCAACCAATAAACAGTGGCCTTTATGAATTACAAAGACTTTCATTCTTGTCCATAAAAAATATGTCCTCACTTGCACACCAGTCTATGCTACAAGAAGATCTGGTGTTTTCTCAAAAAATAGAAGGAAAAAAAAAATCCTTCCTTTGTTCACGCCACACAATATATAACACCGTAAATATCTAAAACTTAATCATAAGATAATAGAAGATAATGCTAAAACCTACCCAAAAAAAAAAAAAAAAAAAAAAACCATCAAAACATTAAAAAAAAAAATGAAAAATCTAGGAAGTCTTGGTTGAACATCATTGGAAATGGACTACTTGAACTTGGTTTTTTCTTTTCTTTTAATGTTTTGGTGTTTTAAGTTTTTATTTTAAATCCTAATAAATTCTTAACATAAATATGAGCTAGAGTTTATCTTTTTTAAATGCTTCATTAGTTTGTAAGGATGCCATATCACAAAATATTTAATCCATGCGTGCCAATAACTCTTTGCCATATATCCACAATTTTAGAAATAAAATCATTTGGTCCAAGTCAAATACCATGTGATCATTTTTGATAGTTTTTAGACCCCTTAAAACAATTGATGTAACCTAGGTAATTAGCCAAGTTGTTACTTAGTCCAATTAAACAAGTCTAGGTTATCACAATAACAAAGATCAAATCATGCAAAACAGCGGAAAGATAAATAATACAACGATATGATAACCCAGGAAAACCAAACCGGTAAAAAACCTAGGGAGGATTTAACCTAGCTATCCTCAAGGTAAAAAGAAAATCCACTAGAAAGAATCGAAGTTCATACAATAAGACTTACAAGCCCCCACGCTGGACTTCTTATTACTACCTACCAGTAGAACTTACTGACACGACCACGTGCAAGCTCCGAATTCACGGACTCCTTCTTTCTTTGGCCTTTGCAAAACACAAACACTCCCATTTGTGACTTTAAGATCCCACTCAAAGGTTTAGCAACACAAACTCTCCTGTTTGTGACTCCAAGACCACCCTTGAAGGTTTAGATCATCAACACTTTTGATGACAAGAGAAGGTAGCAACTTCTACAATACCGAATCTTGAGATTCTTCAAGTAAAAACACTGGTAGAAGATATGAGAGAGCTTTTTAGGAACAAAACCCTAAATACAAAAGAGGCACACTCTTTTCTCTCTGAAAAAGCCTCATAAAAACGTGCTTAACGTTTCCTTTATATACTGGACGAAGTAGATTAGAAACTCTAATCCTTAATAGGCTTGAACTGCTGTTTGGGCTTAATTAAAATTCTGCAGATACGACTTTCGATCGATCGAGCCTGTCTTTTGATCGATCGAACCAAACAGATTATGAAATCTTCTTCCAGCAGCTTGTATGTTCGTGAATCTTGACTTGAATCACATTGAATATTGTCTAATAAAACCTATAGACTCTAAGATCTATATCTAGACAAGTTTGTGTTCATGATTTGCCAATTGTTCTAAACATTTAGAACCTAACAATTTTGCAAGGTCACATCGGACATAAATTAACGGACATAGACTGAAAGATGAAAAGTAAAACATTTTGTAAAGTTTAGAGACAAAAATGATATTTTACCCATGTATGTGTGTGTGTGTGTGTGTTGGTAATTTACATATTAAACCGACACTTTTATAAGTGCTAGTCAAATACATCTACATTTGTTTACTAACATTTTTAATTAAATAAATTATAAGACAACAGTTAAGTAAATGATTTAAAACACTACTGTAAGTTTCTTCAAAAAACTTTCTCCCCTCTCCCCGTGTGTGTGTGTTGAAAATATTTAGTATTCTAAAAAAAAAAAAAAAAAGTAAATGATTTAAAGGTAAAATATCATTTTCATCCCTAAACTTTCACAAAAGATTGCTTTTCATCCCTAAACTTTCAAAAGTCCTCCCCCGTGTGTGTACGTTAAAAATATTTAGTATTCTAAAAAAAAAAAAAAAGTAAATGATTTAAAGGTAAAATATCATTTTCGTCCCTAAACTTTCACAAAAGTTTGTTTTTCGTCCCTAAACTTTCAAAAGTTCATTTTGCATCCCTAAACTTTAAAAAATGTTTTACTTTTCATCCTTACGTGTATGTCCATTAGTTTACATCCTATGTGGCCTAACAGTGTGATGATGCGATATCTAACTTAGACCAAATTATTTTATTTATAAAATTATGAACACATTACAAAGAGCTATTGGTACAAATGGATTAAAAATTTGATAATAATAGGTCAGATTTTAATGTAAGAATATATCAAGATTTAAAATTTTTAAAACACCAAAATATCAAAATCCCCAATTTTAGCCAACTATTCATCTCCTCTAATCTCTCGCTGTTGGCATCAATTCAAGCTTTATTCTCCAATAATCACTACACCCCCATGTCCTCATCAGTTTCATTTCAATCCATCCAAACGTTCATCCTTTTTTGCAATGATGACGAGCACTAGAGAAACAAGGAGATGATGACAATGACAACAAAGTAGTGGGTTTCTTCGCAACCAATAAACAGTGGCCTTTATGAATTACAAAGACTTTCATCCTTGACCATAAAAAATCTGCCCTCACTTGCACACCAGTCTACGCTACAGTAAGATCTGATGTTTTCTCAAAAAATAGAAGAAAACAAAATCTCTTCCTTTGTTCATGCCTCACAATATATAACACCCTAAAGATCCAAAACTTAATCTTAAGATAATTGATGCTAATGCTAAAATCTACAAAAAAAAAAAAAAAAAAAATTCCCTTTAAAACATCAAAAACAAACGAAAGATCTGGGAAGTTTTGGTTGAACATCATTGGAGATGGACAGCTTGAAATGGGAGGGTTTTTTTTCTTTTAATGTTTTCATGTTTTAATTTTTATTTTAAATCCAAATAAACTATTAACATAAATATGAGCTGGAATTTATTTTTTTGAAATGTCTCATCAGTTTGTAAGGATGCCATATCACAAAATATTTAATCCATGTGTGCCAATAACTCTTTGCCATATATCCATAATTTTATAAATAAAATCATTTAGTCCTAGTCAGATACCACATTATCATTTTGTTAGGCCACATAGGACATAAATTAATGGACATAGACAAAAGGATGAAAAGTAAAACGTTTTGTAATTAAAGTTTAGAAACGAAAATGATATTTTAACATATATATATATATATATATATATTGGTAATTTACATATTAAACCGACACTTTTATAAATGCTAGTCAAATATTCAGGTTTTTTAGAATTAAAGATTCATACTATCTTCGTTATAGGAATCATAACAAATATTGAACATCAAAGAAATTACTGTACATATTTGAATCATTTACTTAATTGTTTTTTATAATTTATTTAATTAAAAATATTCATAAATAAATATAGATGTCTTCTTTTTCTTTTTCACTAAAGCCACAAGTCAATTAATTGTCCCCCAATCTTGATTTCAACTCATTTAGAGAAAAATCTTTGGTGATCTACTATTACAGAAAAAGTAAAAGGAAATTATTTTTTTGACTTCATAGTGTTTTATTTTATCTAGAACAATAAGTCAATAATCACACTATATCGTAGTTATTCACTATAGAAAGACAAAACAATAATTACAAAGCTTAAGAACTACTATTTTTAGTGCATGAGGAGACATCTTCACTTGTGATACTAAAATTAACAGAATCAAGACTAGGGTAACTTAATCCAGTACTGATTGTACTTAACTTAGTTTCACTATTCGACTCCAACACCTGTCCATGGTAAAAATTGTTGTACCAAGGATCTCCATTGGCATTGGCAACACGGAATGATACCACTTCTGAATTAGTATCGTTGGTCGCTTCTGCTTGCTCTTGGAGCTCTAATGCAAACTCTAGCTTTTCCATCACATCATTCATTGTGGGCCGTTGGATTCCATGATCACATATACAACTTTCTGCAAGTTCCACGTATACCTTTAAACACTCTGGCACTATCTTGTTCGTTAGATACGGATCAATGATCTTGCTTATGGTCCCTCTATCAATGCATTTCTGAGCCCAAATAGCCAAATTTCGCTGCTCTTCTTGGATTTTTGGATTTAGTGCCTTTCGGGCACACAACACTTCAAACATCACTACACCAAATGAGTACACATCGGATTTCTGAGTCAATTGCTGACATCTTGCATAATCTGGATCCAAATACCCCCATGTCCCTTTTACTAGGGTACTAACAGCAGTGTTATCCAAACCCATTTTGGACAATCCGAAATCCGACACCTTGGATACCCATTTCTCGTCTAGTAGAATATTTGTTGTCTTAACGTCACGATGGATAATAGGATGCTTTGTAGATGTGTGGAGGTGGTGCAAACCACTTGCTGCTCCTATGCATATTTGGAGCCTTTGTTTCCAAGTGAGGGGATCGTTAGGTGTGTCATAGAGGTGGTGGCGTAGGGTACCATTTGCCATGTACTCATAAACAAGTATCATCTCACCCTCATCATCACAATATCCAATGAGAGACACAAGGTGCACATGACGAAGCTGAGAAAGCATTTTGATCTCTGTCATAAACTCAAGAGCACCTTGTCGAGACTCTTGTTTCATGCGCTTGATTGCCACCATCATATTACCTAGATGACGAAATATTGTTTTAATATGTTTTTAAAAACCCAATAAATATGGCAATGAATGTGATTGATGGATTTCAGTAATCTATAAGGACATATCAATTTGTAAGTTTTATTTAATAAAACTTGCACTAACCCTAGCTAGCACCACTCTTATATTATTGTGTGTAAACAAAAATATTTACGACTTATGTCTAGTTTTTATAATATTTTGGAAACTATAAGATGCAAAGACTTGCCCTAAAATAGTATCACTAATCTTAATTATATGCAGATAGAAATTCCGGTATTACTGCAATTAGGGGAAATTCAGGAAAAAAATTAAAAATAAAAAGATAATCATGGTATTATACATTACCTTGCTCAATCATACCTTTATAAACATTTCCAAAGCCACCTACACCGATAATTAGATCTTCATTGAAGTTGTTGGTTGCTGTTTTAATTTCATCTAGTCTGAAGTAGCGGCATAGTTCTCCAGGCAGTGATGAAGCTGTTCTCCTTGAGAACTCTTTTCTGTAGGGATCTGGCCTAGACCACCACCACCACTTCGCTAATGGATGGTAAGAACCATAGTGCTTGGTCTTCTTCAGTTTACAGAGAACCATGCAACAAACTAGAGTGAGCACGACTAATAAGCCCAAAACACTTCCAATGGCAATGAATATTGTTGTCTTCTTTGACTTGGACTCGTTGGATGCCCCAGAAGGTTGTTGATCAAGCAATGGAGCTGCAATATTGGCTCCGGCAAGATTGTTGTCTGAGTCACTCAATTTGAATACTTCCACGCCGTTTAAAATGGCATCGATCAAATCAGCATCTAATCTAGAGTGTAGATCAATGGAAAGCAGATGTGTATCATTACCCTTGTTTTTTATCATCACCACGTAGTCCTTGTAGTAAGGCGTATCGTTGTCGTCAGTCCACAATAGTACATCTGCTCTTTCTTCAGCCAGCTGATAGTCTATATAGATATAGAATTCCCTTGTCCCACTGGCATGTATCTCAGACTCTATTTCGCAGAAATGGAGCCTCACCAGATAATTGAATCCTGTATCAACAGGTAAGCCCCATGTCAAATTAGACTGCTTGTTCTTGGTTCTGTCTGGACCCATTGATATTGCAGACTGATAGACCGCATCAGGTGCAGTGTAATTTGGTATTTTTGTGTATTTTGGCTTCAACGATGGATCGCGAGGCACAAAGCCTCCAGACAACAAATAATCTCTATCCTCTGACCATTTTCTGAACATGCCTGTGTCGTCCTTTGCTTGTATCGCGCTTCCACCCACGTTTAATCGATAAACCATTTCGAGAGCCATGCTGTAGTCTATGTAGATCGGTTTAGGTTGGCCGACATAAGCTGGGACGAATTCTTCACCTTTAATGACATCTTGTGGCTTGTAGTACAGGTCCATAGGCATGGAGACTATCTCAATTCCGTTGATGAAAGCATGGTAATTCATAGAAGTACTTGTAAAAGGGATGAAGGTTAAGTTCAATTTTTTATTCTCATCAACATTGATGCAGAACTCTTTATAAACATTCTTTTGGTCCAATGAATCAGTATAAATGGAAGCACTGAAGTTTCTAAGTAAGGTGAACGAACCTGCTTTGACAGTGAAAAAGTCCTTAGAACTTTCAAAACCTGAGTAAACAGCGGAGTAGAAGTACAACCGGACGAATTTCGGGCCAGGAGTGACCGGAAACACGTATGTGAATTGCCAATAAGATAAACGGGCAGTCATGTAGGGGACAATCCCGACGGAGACTTGGCTTTGGGCTACAGAGGTATTAGATTTGTAATTAGACTCTTCAGTGGGAGCGAACTTGGAACCTTTGTCTCCGATCCAGTAACGATCATCATCCCCCTTCAAGCTGCCAGGGGAGCCACAGTTAACGACAACATTTTCAACAGGATTGTAAAGAGGTGTTGAAGTAGCAATTGTTAAATAGGAAAGAAGGAAGAATAAGCAGCAGACGTATAAGATAGGTGTGAGCATAGGGTGGCTTTTCATGAGTGCAAGAGGTCAGTGACTGTAACAAAGTAATTTGAGATAAATTATTGAACTAGAGCAACACCGGGCGGGAGTGAGTGAAGACTGCCAAGTTGCTTTATGCTTGTGATTAGATCCATGTGAATATCAGTACATATTAATAATACAACTATATTTGACCTTGCTTGGTTCTAAGTGGGGGACCCATGCTTGCTTTTGGACTCGGTCAAATTCTAGAGAGGGTTTCCACTTCTTCAAGGTGTTTCTGCGAAATGCCCAAACTCTAGCCACCGCTAAACGTGGATAAATATTTGCAGAAAGAATATATATATTTTTCATTAAACTGATTATTAATAATATTTACAGTTTTTAAAATATATAGAATCAAGCGGAGTGAGATTACTTAAAGTTGAATGAATTATTTTATTGAGCTTTCACATTTCCATTGCGATATTGAAGAATCTGAACTTGATAGGGATGCAGTGTAAACCCTTTATAGTTTACACTTTCCAATACTGCCATGTCGTCAAATTTTTACAAAATTTTACAAAGTAATGAATAGAGTCTAGCACACCAAATTCTTTCTCAATATCTCGATGTTTCAGAAAATCAACTCCGATCAAATTAAAACATAAATACCACTTGCCTCCAACCATGCAAAGACGCCAACGGAGATGATGCCGCAGCAGCCTTCACGTGGTGATTATGACCATCAAACTCACCCCTTCTGTTAATAATAAGGGGTATCAAAACTCCTTTTTTTTCAAAAAAATCAAACCATCGAGCCTCCAACCAGCCATAAACGTCACCTAGGAAGATACTTGGGAATCTGGAAAATACTTGGGAGCCGCCGTTTGTGTTGTGGTCACCACCCGCAAACCCATCGATATAAAACCCAAAATCCAAAACTAAAGATAGAAAAAATAAAATAAATAAATAAATAACCAAAAGAAGAAATCAAATGAGAAAGATGATTACCCTTCTATTGTTGGGATAGAAATCGTTGCCAGATGGCTTATTGGTGGCAGGAAAATATCATTTTCCCATCTATCTCGCATTGCTTCTAATATGTGTGGATTTATACATTAATTGTTACCCAAAAAGTAATCTTTCTACAATTCTTCTTTTTTCTGTGGCCTTTAACACCTTATGTGAATTAAAAAAACATAAGAATAGATAGAGAGAGATGAGAGGACAGGCCGTTTACAACTGACTTCCTGCTCACGTTAAAAGTTAATTGAAGTTCTTATACAGCAATATACGTTTACTATGATGATGAAAATTAGGAATTGTTTTCCAACAAAAGATACATTCTCTAACGCATGCATAATATATATACAGCAAAACACAAATTCAGATATTTGTTTTCCCCTTACAACAAGGAGGGAGTCGTTATTGGATAATACTTATAATATAGAAGATTGGATACAATAGAACAAGTGGACAGCCCAAAGGAAACACACTTGAACGATTCAAGATTTCTAGTGGCTGCAGTGGCGGTCGTAAGGACTGCGTGGAAGACAACCACTGATGCAATGATCATATTTCTTTTTGGGGCAAGGAATTACGGGTTTGTGAGGATTCTGGCTTTGGACTTTAGAATTGCGAAGCTTGCGTCTTTCGTACGGGTTCCATTCATCCTCAATGATCAGGCATTCGCCAAGGCCGTCATTGTACGGCAAAGTAGTGTTGCCTTTAACTTGAACAGCAGAAGCGTGACAATAGTATGCGTTGAGAATCAGCATCACTAAGAATGCCAGAAGATATACACCTCTCTTCCTATTATAATCTTCCATTTCAGTGTTGCCACTCCCAAATGATCTCCCTCTCTCCTCCACTACTCATTCACATACATTGTCCACCTTGAGCGATATACTTATAGTAAATAAAAATAAAAAGGTGAGTGTGTAACAGAAAGAAAAGAGGATAAGCTCAAAAAAGTGAGTGATCTCCGTCCACAAACAGAATCACATGCATGATTCTCTAAAAAAAAAACAAAAAAACAGAATCACATACATTGTACTGGACTGTCCTACTCCTGCTTATTGTTAACATGTGGACCTCCCGTTCAAACAAATGTTCAAACAAATTGCATTTCATTGCTTCAAGATATTAGCGCCATCTGATAAGAAATTTCTATTTAGGTTGTTTAAGTTTTGTGAAAATATATGTAGGTAAAAAAACGTGTAAAAATATGTAATGTGTTTAAACAACAATTTTCTTTGTTTAAACACCATTACCAAACCGGGCGTAAACCTTTCAGTAAAGTTATTTGTCCTAGTCCTATTATTCCAAAAGAAATACTCATATATGTTTCTCCTCTCTCATAGTTAATGGGTCTCACTCTTTGGTGGTATGTGAGAGAGAGGAAATAAATACCTGATACAGGGCATGCTTTTCTCCTATTACCTTGTCATTCAAACAAAAGGTCTCCATTAAAAAATTATTAGGTATTTCGAGAATATATTCATTCCTTATCACATAAAGATGGGTCTCACGCAATGTTCTAGATTGGTGGGCTCACAGCCCATTGTTTACTGAGAAGCCTAAAGAGTTTTTATATTTTAGAATAATTGTTACAACAAGTGGTAGAAAGAGAATTTGAACCTTAGTTCTTTTAATAAAAGAAACCAATCAATGTCACTTAGTTACAAGCTCTTGGTCCAAATAGTTTTTATTATTTTTCCATAGATATAAATATATATTAACAACTTTACAACCATTAATTCCTTGCAATATAATTAAAACTAAAGATGAAAATGTTATGGTGTATCTTCGTCTGATTTCTAAATTTATTTATTATTATAGGATTTCAGATTAATAAGCTTAATATAATTTTAGTGAAAATCATTGTGCCTAGACGTGCGGAAATGTATGATCCATGTCTAGTTGGCTACATTGTTAACCATATTGTTGAGTATTCAAACTAGGCACCTACCAACTTAAATTTTAATGCTCGAAGCTATACCACATCATTCACCTAATGTGAAATCTTGATACATTTTTTTCAATTATACTTTAATGGGGAAAGTTTGGCTATAAACTTGGTTGTAGCCAATGTCTACAACTTCTATTGAAAAAGTTAACATGATTACATATTTTGAAAATTTATCATTGGAATGCATGTTC
Source organism: Quercus lobata (assembly GCF_001633185.2). Lineage (NCBI taxonomy): Eukaryota > Viridiplantae > Streptophyta > Magnoliopsida > Fagales > Fagaceae > Quercus > Quercus lobata. The sequence continues at coordinate 18,259,301 of NC_044907.1, read as the reverse complement.
TTTATATTCCTAACAAACATGATAGATTTATCAAAATTTATATCCAATAAAAAAGATATTGAGTAAATTTGTAACCATTAGCTACAACCAAGTTATATCAAAACTCTAGTCAATTTTTTTTTTTTTCCTGAACTCCCTCAAAATAAATTCATGTTTTTTGCTATTCATATGTTCTTTTCAAAAATCATATTTCATGTTTCAAATTTCATAATTCAAATTTCCATGTTCCAAATTCATATTTCAATTCATCCAATATGATTGTACGATATGCTTTATGATTTTACATGTTTGTGTGATGGGACATGTGTTGGTGTGAGTGTGTGTTCCAAACACTTTTATTATTCTTCATTTTCTAGCCGTTTTGGGAATTTATGTTTGGCAATAAAGGATAAAATAGTTGTTGGACAATAATGGGTAATCTAGTTGTTGAGCTTTTATCATAAGGTTTTAGTAACCAATAACTATAGGCTATTATTTCCATGAGTGACCTATATAATACTCATCACTACACCTTTTAACTAAAATATTTCCAACAACATATAATTTGGCCACTATAGTTTAGAAGACCAGTTCCTATTTGGCAAAGTGGGTGCTTTACACCTTACTTTGTAATTTAACTTCAAAACTTGGATCAAGAGTTCTAGATAGTGCATCCTTGTACTTAGGATCAAGGCCTTGTAATTTTTGAAGTTAAATTACAAAGTGGGGTGTTAAGCACCCACTGTAATTTCAAATTCAATGATTCAATGAAGTGAGTATTATTTATAAAGGTTTTATTATTATTTTTTCCTTAATTAAATAAGTAATTACTATATTATGAACACATGATTTAGGGGGAAATGTGTTTTCAAGTGGGCTTTCCATTTTAAGGGACACGATCACAAACTTACCCATTCACGTGGGTTTGGCTGATTAGAACCAATTGGCAGGCCAAGATCACGATCTCTCATAGTGTTGAGTCCCGCATTAACTAGGTCGAACAAGGCTATTTAAATGATTACGAGGAGTCTTGATGGAATATAGCACAAGTGTGGCAAACACTTTCCTCATGTCATGACATATTAATGGTAAAACCCCTCTCATGATCCATTTCTTCCAAATCCTTATATATAGGAGCCATTTTTCAATTTTCATAGAATTTGGCTTCCCCTCAAAAGAACGAGATTTCTATAAATCCCTTTAGTAACAAAATAGGTCAGGTTATCAAACACTCACTTAAAAAACCATTAAACATATAACCATATTAATCTTAAACTTAATTATAAACAAATAAATCTTAACCATGTTTATAATCATACCAATATCTAAAATTATTTATTAAAAAGTTTTTTCAACTCCGCCCATCCTAATGTTTTATATGAAAAGGTTAATAAGTGAGATAATACCAATATTTTATATAATAACCCTAAACACAATTAGAGACATATAAATCTTAGATATATTTATCTAAAAAAATTGAACATTTGTATAAACATATAAAAATATATAAACAATGAAAATTATTTTGGGTCAAGTTGAACAAACAAATTCTAGATTTGAAATAGAGCCTCCCCCCCCCCCCCCGGGACCCTTCTTCCAATTACTATCTAAAACAAAACTCTAAACAAATATGTAACTACAATAAGTGCAAACATTGAAACAAAATCTCTAAAAAAATCATTAAACTTATACTCTGAAATCAACATCAATTATAATGATGTCAAATCTACTCATGGACTAAAAACCATTAAACTAATCTAAATGTGTTATTTTTACAACCCAAGCCATACTTGGTTGAACAACACTAAAAAACAGTTCGATAATTATAAATGTGATGCTAAAATGTAGAAGACTAGGAATGATTTAATGATTTTTTTAATAATACTAAAAAATATTTAATATGTTTGTAAAAAATATATAGTTATGGAAATTAACAAAACACTATAGAAAAGTTCTAATTAACCTAATGAGGAATACATAAATTACAACGGAAACTTTTGAACTTGTTCAAAATAAAAATGAGCTATAACCCTCAATTCGGAAGAAACAAAACATCTTAAATTCCTCTACTTTCCTAAAAAGTCATGGCTAAATATAATTTAAATAAGTAATTGAGTTGTAACGTTTATGGACAAAACTAACTAAATGACGACAACAAATTAAAAATACTTTTACCTATTCTTGCAAGATAGGTCATATATAAAAAACTTGCTTAAAAAAACCATTAGACATATAACCATGTTAATCATAAACATACTTATAAACAAATAAATCATAATTGTATTTATAAATAAACATATAGCAACAATAATTATTTAATTCAAACTTTTCTTCAACTTAACCGATTCTAATAATCATCTAATGTTTACTATGTTATATGAAAAGGTTAAATGTTTAGATAATATCAGTGTCAACTCAATATTATATATATACACATACAAAATACTTCATTTAGAAAGAAATATATAAATATATATATATATAAAATAAATTATATCTTAAATAAGAAAATGTTTTTAAAACACTCATCTTGAAACCTTTCATTCGGAAATCAGCTAATACGGATTGTTTCAAGTTCTTTGAGAATCCCTTGTCATACCTCCAAACCTTTATTTATTATTTTTTTTGGAAAGTGATTGATAGAGTATAAAGTGAAACACAAACAAGTTATTCATAAGATTTTTATTATTTAACTCAAAACTTGTAACATATGACTAACAATAGCAACATATATTATTTTTGGGCTAAGCTACTCTTTGAAATAATATGGGTCTGATGTAGCTATTCGAGTGGCTTGAACATCACCTCAAAACTTTAAATTTCTTATTTTTTCCCCAAGTTGTACTAATTATTTGTAAACCAACAACAACAACCATGCCATCCCCTTTAAACATTTGTATATGACATCTAAGCTAAGCCATATCATGTGTTACACAACTCAAGTCTACGTTCAAACATATGTATAAACATATGAATAATTATATTTATTTTTAGTTAGTGTTAGTTCAAATTTTTGTTTCTTCAACCTTATTACTTCTAATTTATTGTGGATTCCACATTATAGTATGGAATTAAAGATGAAAAAAATGAATTTTTGATTTGAAATAAAACTATTTTTTCCCCCTTTCAATGACTATCTAGATCAAAATTCTAAACATATATATATATATATATATATATATATATATAATGAGAACAAAATTTAAAACAACTTTTATTTTAAACCTCTAATAAAACCATAAATTTATAGTTTGAGATCAACATCTATAATAATGATGCCAAAAAGGTAGTGCTAAACATAATTCTTGCAAATAATTGAGTTACAATTTCACCGAAGGATTAAAGAGGATCATAGAGTTGAATTTTTGGTCATTTATTTATTAAGTTTTATCACCTCTGAAGTTATTAAGATAACTGGTATGGATTTTTTAGTGCTGAACAATCGAATTTCAACAGAATATGTAATCTTCAACTTAGTTGTTGATCTGCTTCCTCCAAGTTAAAATTTCACTATTAGTTTGAGCATATCCCACATGATAGATGCCCCTGATACAGCTGTTTAAAACGATAATTTTGTTGTTAACGGTTTTATCATTAAAATACATAAAAACACTCCAAATATTAATTAAAAATATATAGAACACCAGTAAGCCATCAACTTACCTCAATTTTTGTCGCTTCTCTGATATTTGGTGCTAAGAAGATGGAAATGAATCTTGGGAACCATGCTAAAAACGGTAATAATAGGGTTTTTGTAGCATTTTCATATAGGGCACCTTTCAGTTGCGTGAGAAAGGAGGTGCTTAAGTTGATGTAGCCAGTAAAAAGAATAGGTATAAAATGTGTGAATTTGAATAAACAATTTAATTAAATAATAATTGTTGCTACTATGTTTATAAACATGGTTGAGATTCATTTGTTTATAAGTACTAGATATAGGCATGTCGATGCACAGTTTTATTTTTATTTTTGTTGTTGTTGTGTTGCATGAGAACTCTTTCAAGTAGAAGTAAGAAATTGTGAATAATTAAAACAATTAAAAATGAATAAATAGACATTAATAGTGAAACGATAATAATATTTAACTCTATTATTTGAGTGAATAAGGTTGTGTAAAAATCCATAGAACTCTCCTTATACATAATATAATAACATTATGTTTCAATATCTTGGAATAGTTTTGGTATGCAAATTTTGTGGACCTCATGGGTCTAGTTTTCAAGCTGTAGCTTGGTAGGGCCATAAAAAAATGTTCTATGGTTCTTTGGTGTTGGTGGAGCATGTCGAGGTACTAGTTTGTAGAAGAAAGTACAACTCACAAAAAAAAAAAAAAAAGAATTATAGGAAGTTATCCTTGAAAGGGATACGAAAATTATGATTAACAAATGAATCCTTTAATTATATTTATAAACATATCAACAATAATAATTATTTAATTCAAATGTTTTTTCAAATTCACCCATTATAGTGTTTATTATGTTATATGAAAAAGGTTAAACAATTAGATAATACCAATACAAACTTAGTATAAGAAGGTAACGATTGAATGAGATGAAAGGTAAAACAAGGTGAAAATTTAAAAAAAAAAACAAAAGAAAAAAGAAAAATAAAGGAAAGGATGTTGATGACGTGGTGCATGAAGAAAAAACATCAAACACGTTCTCATGTTATAGATTTAAGGGTTTTGGTTCTTACCTTTTGGGTTTAGTATCAAACTCTAACTAAACCTCAATGGAGCGAAAACAGTCTACCATGACTCTTTCCATGACCTTTGTTGCATTTCAAATGATTTTCAGTGGCTTTCGAGTCAATAAAATCCACAAGTATGGGTTTTCTATGTGATGTTTACATGCTAAGACACATGACTTTGATGATGGAATCTTGAGACCAGAGAGAGCCTTAACGAGAATGTGTCTCTCTTATTTTCTGAATGCACACTTAAACATAAATTTAGATGTCTTTAACAGATCAGGGATTTTGTGCTCTCTTATATTTGTGCACACCAAAAAACCCTATTGCAATGGGCTAGCCACATGGGCACCTATGAGTCTAAATGACAACATCATCAAGAGTTTTGCAAAATTTATTGCAAAGCATCCATTATTTTATAAAGTACACATATAGATTCAAGGGTAGAAGGAGGGGGGCTAGGGGTCCATGGCTCCCCTTTACTTTTCAAAAATCCTCAATCCTTTTTGTAGTTTTGGTAAAAAAAAAATAATTGTGTGCATAATTTTGAATAATGGTCCCCTATATTTTTTCTAAAAACATCTAATGCATTTATATAGTTTACCAATTCATTTTTTGTTCTCTCAAATTACTTTTTTATCATACATAGCTCATTAAATTAAAGTGTAATTAATGTATAACGTACATAATTTAAATATATTATTTTTATTAAATTGACTTGTACATTTATAGACATGTCAAAACTTACCTTTTTTTTGTATTTTTTTTTTTTTTTGGCAAATATGTAAAGACTTAATTGATATAAATATTTTTTTTTTTGTAAAAAAAAAATATCATATGTTAACTCAAAATTACAAACATATGTAAGCAATAACTATCAGAGACTTTACTAGTTTGAGTTAACTAGAACCCACCATCCTCCTTATTATTATAACTATTGAATTATAATTTAGGATAATAATTCTCTCTATTTGTTTTTAAAAACCGATAAATATCATTATGCATTTCAAATTTAAATTTTGTAAAATTTAAAAAATATATATGCTAATATGTTTTCTAAACTTAATTAATATTTAGTTATTATCAAATTATCATCTCTTATTTGGTGTGAGGAAATTTTGATCAATATGGTTCATCTAATACTTTAAATTTATTTTTATATATAAAAAAAATAAAAAATAAAAAATAAAAAAAAAACTTTAAATTTATTAAAAGTTAAAACTACATTTTATGGACCCAAAATAAAGCCCATCTAGCCGCTAAGCTTAACCCCACTCTTTTAAACGAAGAAATGAATGAATCAGTATATTACGCCCAATCCAGCCCAGCCCAGCTCAGACCTTTACGTCGGTTAGAGTGAGCATTTTTCACTCTATAAGTACAGCTTACACAGCACAAAAAATCACACTTTTGTCTCGTACATTTTATTTCGCGCTCTCTCTCTCTCTCATCAGTGTCACTCTCTGAAATTCAATCCTCAATGGCTTCCTCCACCGAGAAACGCAAAATTCTCGAACAAGATGAACACGAAGCAGCGAAGAAGACAAAGGTTCTCGTAGAAGATGATCACGAAGCAGCGAAGGAATCAAAGCCTACAGAGCGCGTGGTGCTCAACCCTGCTGACTGCAACTTAGGTATTTTCTTTTCTTTCTTGTAACTCTGTTTTGTTCGATAGGGTTTGAGTTTTCTTAAATTTTTGCTAAATTTGCTTAATTTTGCTATATATTACCAATTTTCTTCTAGTATGTATATATAACAACAACAAACAAAGAATTAGTCAGTGATAGAAACAAAGATTTACTCTTTTTGTTGTTGCGCTAATAATTTGAAGTAGAATTTAAGTCTTTTATGCCTAACCCTAATAACTCTACTTTCAAATCCAATGATGGGGGTGAAGAGGAGGATATTGTAGCAATGTTTTGAAGTCTTTTGAGAACATTGTTGGTAAATTCTTCATGGATGCTTGCTGGTGGTTTCGATGTTGTGAGGAGTCCCAGGGACGTTTGGAGGAAATATGGTTACTGGATTTGAAGTGGAATTCAACCAATGTGGAAATTGAGGATCATCTTGTTGTTTGGTGTTTTTTTTCACGTGGACTAATAGAAGGGAAGATAAGGGTTTTATTTGCGAAGAAGTTGGATAGGGTGATGATAAATAAGGAGTGTTTGTGTGTGTAGGTTTGAGCAATTTGTTGTTAAATAAGGAGTGGTTGTTGAACCCTGGACGTCTTCGTTAAAAACATGTGTCGTTGAGGTACAAGGCTCTTGGTACAAGAAGAAGAATTTTGGCCCTAAACCCTTCAAGTTATTTTAATTTCTTGTGTGAGCGTTGGGATTTTATTGATTGGGTAATGGAAGCTTGGGTTATGGGGGAAAGGGGTACCCCTATGTTCATATTTTATAGGAAGCTGAAGTCTACCAAGGCAAAGCTTAAGTGTGTTAATAAGGATATTAATTGTGGGATTTTTCAATGAGTGGAATTGGCTAGAGCTAACCTTGAAGCTTGTGAAGCTAAATTGATGCAATGCTCATATGTGGTCAGGGTATCCAATATTGTGCAGCAATATCTTCATGAGTTTCTCACAATTAGCAACGCTGAATAGGTTTTCCTTAAACAGAATTCAAGGAATGGATAGCTTAACCTAGGGGTCAAAACAATTCTTTCTTTTATAATTTGGTGAAAAGCAAGGCAAGCAAGGAATGTTTTTAGAATAAGGGTAGATGAACCATCTAAAATCAAGCAGATGATGGTTGTGTACCACCAAGATCTGCTTGGCTCTCCTACTGAAATCAATGTAGATCTGATGGTTAATAAAGTCTCCACTCTATTCCAAGATCAGATGCCTGATGATATGAAGGCAAGGATGCAACAGGATGTGACTGATCAGGAAATATAGCTGCCTTTATTTTACCTGGGCAATGAAAGGGCACCTGGTCTTGATTGCTTCACTGCCTTACTCCTTAAGAAGTCTTGGCATATTGCGAAGGATGATGTTATTGCTGCCATCAAATCTTTCTTCATGACTGGTAAAGCTGTTGAAAGAGGTGAATTCGACTATCCTTTCATTGATCCCTAAGGTCCCTAATCCTACCACAGCAACAAAATTTATATTCATTGCATATTGCAATGTGATATATAAAAGGTTGAGGGACTATCTTGAGATGTTGAAAAAAGCAAACCAAACAGCTTTTATTAAAGGAAGGAGCATTGCAGTAAATTTTCTAGCTCATGAATTAGTGAAGAATTATCAAAGGAATGAAGGGCCTAGAAGATGTGCAATCAAGGCTGACTTTAGGAAAGCATTTGACTTAGTGGATTGGAATTTATATTGATGTGCCTACGTGCATCTGGGTTTCCTCCTAGATTTTTTAAAAGGGTAAGAAAATGCATTAGTAATTCAAGCCAATTGTCTTGATGGGGTACTTTAAAGGTGGCGAAGGGCTTAGGCAAGGGAATCCAATCTCTCCTTATCTTTTGTAATAGCTATGGAGTCATTCACTAGGCTGATGAAAAACAAGGTACATGAGTTGTATTTTCTATAGGCTAAGCAGTGTCCAATAATTACCAATCTGCTCCAGTTTGTCTCATATAGGCTTTTGTTCTATTTTCTAGCCTAAGCAGTGTCCAGTGATTGTTCTTCCTACTTCTAGTCTAGCTTGCTTTTCTAGATTTGAATTATTCCATGGAATTGAGGTGCTTGAAGTCTCTCCTTTTCCAAATGTGTTATCATAGGTGTCTGTTGAGATTTATTGTGGTAAAGCATAGGTATTTTCAGTGTCATAAACCTAAGAAGTAGGTTGGGTATTTAAGCACCTCTTAGAAATGACCTTTTCTTTTGAATGTTTGTGGTTGTATATGTATGTATTTGTATGGATAAACCTAAGATCTAAACAAATGCATTTTAGAATTGTATGATTGCTGACTTGAATTTTTACCCTGTCTCTAGATTTCAATATTGAAGGCAATGGTCTCCAAGGATCTGCTCTTTATGAGCAGGGGTTTTCTTATTGCTGGTCTGGTGCTCGTGCGAATGTTGGAATAACTCGAGGGAGATACTGTTTTGGTTGCAAAATTATTTCAGTGCAGCCAGTTGATATGGAGGACACTGCCCCTGACCAGCATCACGTTTGCCGTGTAGGCATTTCTAGAGGGGATGATAATGTGGGGAACCTTGGGGAAACTGAACACAGCTACGGGTTTGGGGGCTTAGGAAAATTTTCTAGTGCAAGGAAATTTATGGATTATGGTGAAAAGTTTGGGGTTGGAGATACGATTGTGTGTGCTGTTAATCTTGAAGACAAACCATTGGCTTGCATTGGTTTCTCCAAGAATGGCAAATGGTTGGGCATTGCAAGGCAATTTAATGCTGGTCCAAAGGGTCTAGGAGTGGTCGACTCTCCAACGAGAAAGTTACAGTGGGAATCAGCACTTTTTCCCCATATTTTGTTGAAAAATGTTGTAGTAGAGTTGCAATTTAGTGTTGAAGAGGGACTCATTCCTGAAGAAGGTTACAAACCTTGGGCTTCTGCTCTTGAGGATGGAAATGCAATGATGGGCCCTACTTTCTCTAAGCCAAGTGATTGTGAACTGATGATGATGGTTGGATTACCAGCTTCAGGCAAGACTACATGGGCAGAAAAATGGGTGAAGGAGCACCCTGAGAAGCGTTATGTTTTGCTCGGGACAAACCTTATTTTGGATCAAATGAAGGTTATTTAATTCATTCTTTTTTGTTTTGTTTTTTTTTTTTTTTTTTCAATGCCTTTGGCTAGATGTTCTACTGGTGCCATTCATCTTTTCTGCTCAATATTCTCATATCTTGAAGCCTTTTGCAGGTGCCAGGGTTAACACGTAAGCAAAATTATGGGGAACGATTTGATCGCCTAATGGATCGAGCTACTGCTATTTTTAATACCCTTTTACCTCGAGCAGCCAAAACACCTCGCAACTACATAATTGATCAAACAAATGTCTACAAGAATGCACGTAAACGTAAACTGAAACCATTTGCATACTTTCAGAAGGTAACTACAAAACCATGATATATTTATATGTTGGAAAATTGAAGGATTCCTTTCTTGGGGTATGACCTTTAATATTTATGATTTACTATTTTTCCTCCTCCAGATAGCTGTTGTGGTGTTTCCCAAGCCTGAAGAGCTTAAACTTCGTGCTGATAAAAGATTCAAAGAAATGGGAAAAGAGGTACCAGCTGATGCAGTTAATGAGATGTTAGGTATCCACTATTTTAGCTTACTTTCATTTTTATATAATTATTTTGTTGCAATTTTGTTTAACTGTTGTTTTGGTTACTGTCCTCCTTTTAATTTGTGGTTTTATTTTTCTCTTCATAATGTTTTTGACAGCCAATTTTGTTTTGCCCGGGAGAAAGGATATGCCTGGTTCAGATGAGTATTTTGATCAGGTAATTATCTATCAACTTGTATATTCATTATGTTTTTGTTCATAGTAATGTGGCTAATTCTATGGTCTCTTTTAACAGGTTATCTTTGTGGAACTCAATCGAGCAGAGTCTCAAAGACATTTGGATGAGATGAAGAATGCTCTTGCATCTGCACCCAACTTGAACTCCAATAACTCTTCACCTTATTCTCGGGAAGGTTCCATCCAGCCATATACTGGGTTTACGCCACAGCATCAAGGATCTTTGGCAGGTTTGTCTGACCTTGTAAAAGTTTGAAATTGGGAAATAGCCCTTTTTAGATTTTTTATTTAGTAAGTAAAATGTAACTCTATTTAGATATATTATGTGATTATGATGCTGATGATGTTTCACTAATTCCAGCTACTGGAGGACATTGGCAAAGCTCTTATGCACCTCCCCCTCCATATAATTATCAAGGGCCCAACCAAGTAAGTTGAAGTTGTTTTTATCTTTTGTGAGTGGGCTGGAGATTGTTTGTTGAAGTTCTAATAATTTCTTTGATATAATTAAAATCAATATAAAATTTCAATGAAAGGACCTGCCTTGAATAAGTAAAGTGATATAATGGATATGCTTAAATTCACAGGTGAATACGACATATCAAGGGGCTAAACTACAAGGACGTACAGGATCGTATGCTGAAGCATATCAAGGCAATCAATATCCTCCGGTAGCTATTGTAGCTCCTCCTCCTGGAACCTATTCAAGCTATGAGAGTTCGATTCCTAGAGATAATACCGGTTATTCTGGGAGTTATGGTGGTACTCCAAGTAGTGGGACTGCCCCTAACTGGGGTTATGGAATGGGTGGTCCCCCCTACAGCAGACCAAAAATTGAAGCCATGAATGCCATTCCTGGCGCTGCCACTGACCCCTACAGGAGAAGTATGGTTGAACCCCCTCCATTTGGAAGTGCAAGTACAACGCCATTATCACACAGCAGTCATGGTGGACATTTTAGCAACATTGGAGGCCATGGAGCTGTTCTGCAGGCACCAAGAGCACCCTCGTATTTGCCTAGGCCTCCCCCATTGCCTAGGCCTCCCCCAGTGACATATGGTAGGTACTCTTGATTCATTATTTGCTATTAACACGCATATACATGTTCATGCTTGTGTTAATTTTCAGCCACATTATTGCTTATTCCTTTAGGTTCACCTTATGGAACACCAAGTCCAAGACCTCCATACGGAAGTAATCCCACTGATGGGCAGTATACTGGAGGATATGCCCCTCCTCATCCAAAATACTACTAACTTCTGTATAGATTTGCTGGATGTTCGCTAAAGACATGATGTTTGGGCCATCCGTCAAAGTTGAATGAATAGATATGTCAGTTTCGAGACATGGCCAAATCTGACACAAGCTTTATGACTTACAACTGAAGGCATGCCTTTTGACTCTGATTGGTAGATAATACTAGCATGACACCCTTTTTTTTTGGACATAAAACGTTTAGAAGATGTAATTAAAAAAAGAAAAAGAAAAGAAAACCTCAATATTGAATCCTGGGGATGATGGTCACTTTGAATATCTTGTTCCCATCTTGATTTGCTATGTTCTTTATTTTTGCATTCAGATGGTGTGATGTCAATCACTACTAGGGTTCATAATGGTTTTGTAGAGTTGAGGAGGTTTGTTGCTGATATCAGCATATAATATGACAACTTCAGATATAAAAGCAGGTCTTATATATGGTAGCTTGTACATAAGTTTTTGGAGCGCAGATTTGCTATATAGATGGTGCCATCCCTACTTATCAAAAAATTCAACATAATAAGGATAGATGGGTTATCTAGGGCTTGCTATATAAAGTATTTGCTGTGTAGAGTTCTTTTAAATGAACATAATGTAAATATTTGAGATTGTATAATTGTAATCACCAGTCATATTAGACCCAGGGTTATTACCATAATATGAAAGGCGACGCCTGATATAGACGATGAGACCAAGACACAGGGCACGTTCATGAACAAACGGAGCATTTTCAATCAATCTTTGCGTCATTGTCCCGATAGCCATTTGGACCCGTGCAATCTTATTCTTGAACAATATAGGTAACGAAACCATGTCTGTGAATGATAGATTGGTTTTAGATGAGATAAACCTATACTAAGGTAGAGGGTTAGATTTTAGGTTCAAGACCCACCAGTTGTATGTGTAACACTGCAACTTATGATTTAAAGAAAAAAGAATAATAAAACCGGCCTAGACAGAAAAGATGTCAATGAATAATTGTGTTACATAATTCTTTAGCCGCGATAAGTTAGTTGCTTTTAGTTTTCAGCTGTTAGCATGTGGCAACATATTGCAAAACAAGGCACAAGTTCTAGCACATCAATCATCCACTTTTATTTTCCTTGGATCTTACTGAAAGAAAATTGTGTGCATTTTGTGAAAGTTTATATTAAAATTGATCAAACTTTGTCTTTACAAGTTATCAAAGTTGGAGGGACTTGCTTTCTTGTTTTCTTCCAAATGGTAGGAACTGAACCCATTAGTTCCTACCACAAATTGGTCCAAACTCCAAAGATTAAACTCCATTTTGGATGGTTTGAAGTTGGCGTATATCTTAGGAAAATTTTATCTAGAGCTGAATGGAGGACCTAACCCAAAAGTTTGAGATTGACATCCAAGGGCACAAACCATGTGACAAACCCTCTTAAAAGGGTATGTTCTTCGTGTACCTTTATGGCTTTAAGCACTGAGTTGATAGCCTAGATTCTTTGTCTGCCACAATTAACTATGACAAGCAGCTCACATGTCTTTTCTTTCCATACTAGAATAGAAGCCTTCCGGTTCAATCAAAGTAAAGAGAGTTTGGTCGATGACTGATTTTTTTTTTTTGCTCACAATTTGCCCAAAAAAATAGTGTAGTGAAGTAATTCGAAGGTTGTGATCTAACTTAGATATCCTTTATGTTGAGCTTGGATACTTGTTAATATTGAAAACAATAAGGAATGATAGAACAGTAACGTACACAAAAGAACTGCACTCTCTCTCTCACTCAATCTTTGTTTCTCTCTCTTTTTGGGGCTTAAAACGAATCGAATTATTTATCTTATCAAGATGAAAATTTCTGCTTTAACCCATACACGAATAAAATACTTATGGACGTCCCTACGGTCGAATTCGTTGTTCTTTCATATCCAATCATAACTCTCTATGATTTACTTGAAAGTGAAGCTAGGACCAGTGGTAGACCCAAAGTTCCAAAGTGTTCTACGCCTTCAAATCAAACAAAAGCCGGGAGTTTTAGAGAACCGAAAAGCCAGTACTTTGCATTTTCTTTTAGCTATGCTTTTTTATTCACTAGCTTTCCAACGAAATATCTTTCTGATGAGCCAACAAGGCCGCCATTACTTAGAGCATTTTTATCCGCTTAAGAAGAAGAAGAAGATAAAGCATTTTGCCTCATAAAAAGCCACTTTATGCACACTTCATGTCTCATTCTTTACGTTATAATACACCACATAAAAATAATATTTTTTACACTCAACATGGGTTGTGCGTAGGGGTATACATGGGTCAGGTTGAGAGGATTTTTTTGACCCAACCCATCATGGTAGGTAAAAAAAAATTTAACCCAACCCAACCCATCACATAAGTCCAACCCAACCCACATGGGTCGGGTTGAACCCATGGGTTTGACAAATTTTTATTATTATTATTATTATTATTAAATTGAGTAGAAAAAAATATAAATATTAATATTTTTAAAAAAAACCTAAAGATTAGTATCAATGTAACTCCTTAAAGGCAAACAATACTAATAACTAAACAACAATAGTAATTTATTAGAATTTGTGTGAATTAATTGGCTTTTATATAGAATAGGAAGAACTGGTTATTTAAAAAAATTTATTAATTATATAATATTATATATATATATATATATATATATATATATGAAATTAGTATTAGTAGGAGAAACAGAGGAAATGCTGCTTTACAACTGGTTTTTTTTTAAAATTATTAAATATATAATATATATTTATATATATATATATATATATATATATATTATATATAAAAGTGCCCTACAGCTAATTTTAAAAAAAATTATTAAATATATAATATATTTTAAATATATATTAAATATGGTGGGTCGGGTCGGGTTTGGCGAGTTTGTAATTTATGACCCAAACCCAACCCAACCCGCTATAAAAAATTTTTTGTAACCCAACCCAACCCAACCCACCAAGCCTTAAAAACCGACCCAACCTGGCTGGTCGGGTCAGGTTTGACAGGTCGGTGGGTTTATTGCACACCCCTAGTTGTGCGTGTTTGAGAGTGACAGAGAAAGAATAAAAAAAGAATTATGCGTGTTTCAAAAAAGAATAAATAAAGGAAAAGAAAAAGAAGAATGCATAAATTGTACAGTGCATGATACTATAGTAGTGCTTAAAATTTGCTACAGGAATGCATGATCGGATGTAAGGCTTCTTCTGTTGTTTTTTTTTTTTTTTTTTTTTTTTTTGGAATTTTATGAAAATCATTATGCAAAATTTTCATCCGGTTTTAAAGGACTGGATGAAAATGCTCTTACATGAAGCATGTGAATGGTTAGCAAAACAAAATATCATACCGAATAAGAGGGAAACTAACATCTTGCGAATTATCAAAAGGAAAATTATTAAAAATAGAAGAAAAAAAAAAAAAAAGAGTATCAAACAAAATAAAATTCTCATTAATATGTTCTCCCCCAAATAGTCAAGGCATGCATTAACACAAGACGTAAGATAAGGATCATCCACAATAGAGACCTGCAATCAGTAATCACCCAACCAGGATGAACTTTAGACATAGTAGAAACTAAAAAGAAAGGGAACCGTGATAAAAGTAAAAAGACATTCAAAAATCTCACGAGCATATTAACAAAAGTCCATCTCTTAAGGCCCAAAGCTCTCGTACCACATTTTTAGCCACTCTTAACGTGCCGCGAGAAAACAAACATCCATTGTTCACAGTGATCCCGAATGACACCACCACCACTAAATTTGCCCTGGAATAATACCCTAGGAGGAGCCATTTATATTCAGCTTTACCCACCCTGTCCTTGGGGCTGATCACTTGACAGGAGTGGGTTCCAACAAACGAGTAGCTTATGTGTGATACCCTTCAGATTTTTTTATTTATATATATATATATATATATTTTTTTTTTTTTAAATCCCACTATTCAGCTAAAAGAAAAGTAGATTATGGTCTATGTGGATACCGCTTATTACTGAAAATTGAAAATACTGTAACAAAATAATTTTTAAATGTGTAAATAGTACCATGAAACCCTATTTAACTTAAAATTTGCTGAATTTCGTATTTGTGGATCTTGTGAACAATGCACAGAGTCCATAGAAAAACGTCAAACACGCTAAACTTTCAGTTTTTAGCAACATCCAAACTCACACTATGTGTTATGCACTTGAGGCTTTTTTGGATTATTTGTATTAACCTCCCTTGTGAGCATTAAGGTCAATCTGAGACTAAAACTGAAAAACAGACTATTTTTTACAGGCAAAACTTATTCTTTATAAGACAGTTGGATTTGGAACACACTATTTTTTATAGCATTACTCATTTGATTATCTATAGTAAAAACACTAGAGACAATAATATGGCGTGCCTTCCCTTCTATAACCATAGCCTACTTGGACCGGCATAACTTTAGAAACTAGGCCTACATGAATGATCAAAGTTTTAAGTTATTTCAACATCAATGTGTCCATCAAAAACACATCAGTGATACCACCTAAGTGGGCTTGCCAACCACAGTGATGTGGTCCATTTATAAACATTTGCAGCAAGGCGCTGACAGGCCTTCCTTTTCATTTTCCTTTATTTTCACATTTCTTTCCTCCAATCACTTGTAATAATGCTTCACAGCTTGATTGCACACGTGGTTCGTCCTTTAAGTTCAAGTTTTTAACTAGCTTTAAAAGTATGGGCAATGATACTGTTATACTTATACGCTAAGTATTTTTACATCCAATTCCATGTTTTAAAATGTGAACATTTCTTAATCAATCGTGAATATTGACGTAAACGAATGTAAGATGATACTTTCCCTTAAAGTAGGGCAATGATACTTTTACACTTGTTTAGTATTTTCTGTTTTATATGATCTATAAGATCTTGGTTCAAATCTTCTGACTAATATATTGGGGTTATACTTAAAGTATTTTTCTTTGTATTTATTTGGTGTGCGGAATAAAAAAACTATAAATACGTACTTAAGAGATTAGTCAGGTGCTCTAAGATCCTAGGGCATAAAGGGGGAAAAAACATGTTTCCACATCTGCTGCTGCTGCTTCATTTTTTTTATTTTTTTCATTCTTAACAATCTTTGACACATACATGCAACTAATAAATTCCTAATATGCAGGATAGGAAATCAAACTGAAGATGAAGATTGAATTGATTAATTGAAGGTGCGCTGATATAGTATCACTGAATCTCTATATAAATAATAACAAGGGTATTTAGTTTGTAAATAAATACCAACCAGTGGTATCTCTAGAATCCAAATAATATTATCTCAAAAAAGAATCCAAATAATATTATCTCAAAAAAGAATCCAAATCATATTTCCTTTCTCATTTTTATCGGTCTTATAAGTGTGTTATCTATGGTTACTAAACAAAAAGAAAGACGCATTTACTCTTGGGAAGGATGATTCCGATCATTCTCTTTATCGAATTCCTAAAGATGTGCTATTTGCGTATAGAAATTTGATCATATTGTGAGATTGTGTACAAACCATATGAGCTCCAATTTTTTTTTTTTTTTAAATATATACCTGCTCAATCAACAAAATTTTAGTTCAAAGTAAATGATTGCTTCAACTTTGTTTAGGCTTCCGTTTAGTTCAAAGAAGATTGATCAATACCTGTGAGGAAATGAAAAGAACAATGGATGGCCCAAAACGTTATTTTTGTAACAAAAAGTGAATGGGAGAGTTTGGTGGCCAATTTCATTGGACATGTTGAGATGTGGACACATGTCTATTGGAACTGACCACTGGACACAAGTTTAACCCAAAGTAAATAAGAGAAGAGAGAGATAGAATCCTAACAAAAATTATGAGAGTGATTGTTCCCATGGAACCAATATGACACCCCTACCAAAATCATTCCAAACAATGTCCCGAGTTTCATCCTAATTTACTGGACTACACACTTTATCATCCTAGTCCTACATGTTAACACAAAGAGAGGAGGGACAAGAAATAGACATGAAGAATAATCTGTATATTTTTGTGTAAAACTGTACAAGGGACTGCCTTTTTATATAGGCATAATAAATGTGCAATACAAGTAATAGGAGTTTAGAAACAAGATCACAGAGATGACTAGGTAGATGAGACTTTGTAAAGACATCAGCAAGCTAGTTGTCAATGAAATGGAATGCAAGTGCCTTGATGAAGATGATGACGAATAAAATAACAATAAAGTTTAATATGCTTGGTGCGTTTATGAAACCATCGATAGGAAGTGATTCCAATTGAAAAGAATTTGGTCATAGCATTCACATTGAGCGTGAGAATTGAAGGTTCTTCTCTAATGCACTCATGCACTAGATGTTCAATCTCAGCAATTATGTAACAACCGTATATGGCACTTAGGTTCAACCCCGTTAATTGACATTACATGAATACTTGAAACTTAATTTCTAAAGGATATAATTTGAATTATAATTCTACTTACTAATTATTTTTAATAAATTTAATATTTCTAATAGAGCATGAGAGTTTGAACATTTTAACGTTTTCGTTAAAAACACTAAAAAATGTCAATTGAATTACAAAACTCTCAACAACTCTATGCACTATTAAGTTAAAGTACTTGTGAAGAATTCTACATGACACGGACAATTGAAAAATCAAAACACCGAAAGTATACAAATGCCATGCCTATACTATATATAAAGACTAAAGAGTGACATTTTCTTTTTTTGCTAAAATGAAACTTCGTGAATGAGGTTAGGTGTTGAAGCAAGGCTACTGGCATTTGGAATCTAGTGGTTAACCTCACGAGTCACGACATAATCAAGCAACTCAATTAGGAAAATGATATTTCAAAATCCAAAGTTTCAGTCACAAACTCACAATCCTACATAACAACTAAATGGCAAAGTTTTATTTTTTATTTTTTATATTTTTAAAGCAATAAATGGAAAAGTTAAACCTTAAAAAAAATAAAAAATAAAAATCAACAAATCAACTAATGAATGTTAATTCTCGTATGAACTATGTATAAGGATTTTTTTTTTTTTTTTTTTTTTGATCACGGTTATAATCACCTACTACTAATACGGATACCCAAACTTCTCCTCTTCCCTTCAAGTACTCGGTAAAACTTTATAAAAATAAATAATAAATAAAAAGCAAAATATTCCATGATACAAATTATAAACCCACCATAACTTTAATTTTCTCTAAACCCCAACCGCACATGCTTGATAGTTTTACTTAAAGACGGTAACAAAAAATAAAAAGGTTGGAAACTTGTAAGGACCAATGAGTAATCCTTATTTCTCCGTTTATTTTGACTTTAACACTTTGAAAAATAAATCATTTTCTACGTAGTATTTTCTTAAAAACTATCTCATTTCTTATGTTTTTTTTTTTTGAGAAACTCATTTTCCTATGTCTAATAGCATTAGTGACAGAGTTAGGAATTTTTTTTAGGGAGACCAAGCTAAATATATAAACAAAAATAAATAAATAAATAAATAATTCAAAGAATAACACACACACAAAGTAAATTTTTTAGGGGGCCAAGCTAAATTTATTGCTTATAGCGTAAATGTTTGTAATTTTGATTTAACATATGCTATTTTCTTATCTAAAAAAATATTTACATGCATAGTAATAATAATAACTCTTTATGATTAGACTAAGACACCAATCAGTTTTTGATGTAGATGGAGATTAACTCACAGATCTTTTATTCAACTATCAAAAATTTTACCAATTGACATGTCTAAAAATATACAAGTCAATTTAATAAAAATAAAAATAATTAAATTATGTATGGTATACATTAAATGCAATTTAATGTAATTAGTTATATATGATGTAGGGTTAAGGGCCCAAATTATATATTAGGTCTTGGGCCTTGGCCGAGAGCATGAGTAGTCCGAGGATGAACGAATGGTAATAAATGGTTTAAACACAGGACTTAATGAGCAAGATACAAATGGGAAGGTGGTCCGAGAAGGAATATCTCTTCGGATAAGCTAAATATAGATCAGATGTAGATTCTAATGATCAAAGTGACCTTCTAAGAAGTTCTAATGATAGGGACGTGCGCCATAAACGTACAAGAAAGATGGGAATCTAAAAATATCTAAGGAAAAACTGATACCACCGCATTGAATGCTCTGTACGTAACCCCCTGGCCGCATTAATGAGAAAGTGACCTCTAAATAGTACTTTTTCAACCTTATAACTATCCTTCAAAGACTTCTAAAGGAGGCTGATGGGACAAGTATCAGCATAAACCATCAACTGTCCACGTGTAGGGTAAAGATGAAGGAAAAGATGTAGTATAAATGAGTATTGAATGCTCTGTAGATAATCCCATAGCCGCATTAATGAGGAAGTGACCTTTGAACAGTACTTTTTCAACTTTATAACCATCCCTCAAAGAATTCTAGAGGAGGTTGATGGGACAAGTATCAGCATAAACCATCAATTGTCCACATGTAGGATAAAGATGAAGGAAAAGATGTAGTATAAATGAGAGTAGAGACCCCAGAGGAAGGGGACCAGGGGAAAAAGAGAGAAAATGTACTGTAGCAATCTAAATTGCACTTGTAATGTGTCTAATTGATTTATATGAAAACTTACCTCCTCGGACAGTGAATTCATTTAGCTCTATGTTCCTTGTTCTTACTTAATCATCTTTTACATCCATACTAGGCGTTGTCAAATTCATTAAGGTCTAGTTCTTTAACCCACTCTCTACAAATTTATTGTACTGAACTTACTGGACCAATATCCCATACACTTTAGGCTTGGGCTGCAAAACGTGTCCTTACATATGACATAAAAGTAATTAGAGAGAACAAGAAATGCACACGCATACAAGTACCAAAAAGAAAGAAAAAAAAAAAAAAGTAATTAATTACAGCTCTAAACATTGGCTTCAACTAAAAAGAAAAAGAAAAAAAAAGAGGTAATTGATTATTATTATTATTATTATTTTTTTTTTTTTCTAAAAGAAGAAGAAAAGGGAAGAAGAACCCAAGCCTAAGTGTACAAAACCACGAATGAGGACAGGTTTACAACTCCCAGTGCTCGTTGGAGTTTTGGGTCTGTTCCTGCCCTAAAAACAGTGATTAAATTCCATGAATGCATTATATGCATAATGTTAAAAGATAATAAAAACATCTTTTAAGAATGATTTGTAGATTTTGTGGGACAATTTACAAAGGTCCTCTCGGTAATTGTAACACCCCCCCCCCTCCTAAACCAGAAATATAGGCCACCCGACCACACCACCTCACCTCTAAATATTCCATGCCTCTCTCTCACGCACCTTCATTACACAGAAGCCCCCCTCTCTCTCTCTCTCTCTAAATTCTAAAACTCCGTTACCTATATTATATACACTACTATGTGACTATGTCCCTCTAAACCCTTCTCTCTTTCTCTTTGTGTGTCTCTTTGAATCTCATCCAATTTTGATTCTTTTTCTCTTCCACTACTTTACCACCTTTCTTGTCTCTAATGGGTTCCATTTCTCATTCACAATTTCCTCCAAAAATCACGGTTTTCTGAGATAAATTCCTTTATTTGATTAGTACCCACATTCCATTTTGAGCTTCTTTTTTTTTTCTTTTTTTCTTTTCCACTAATGGGTTTCTTTTTCCACGCTTGAAACCATGGTTAATTTTCTGGGAAATTAAAATCTTCATGGAAGGAAATTCAATTCCAAACCCAAAGGAATTGAGAATTTCTGTTCTTATTCTGCCTTTGTGTTGTTTTACCGTAAACATGAGTTTTCCCGTGGATTCGTTTTCCAACTTATTGTCACCAATTTCCTCAAGTCCTCTTTTCTCAAGCATTGTCAGTTTCTACACTCTGATTATCCTCTATTTCCCACACCTTTTCCTGAGAATTGCTTTCTCGCCTGTACTTATTCTTACTGGAATTCTTCTTTTCACTTTACTCCGTCTCGGTGCTGCTCAGAGATTGTTGGAAAATGAAAAATTCACGGATTACACGTTGCATGTCCAAACAGACCCTCCAGAAGAAAGCAAAAGCAAAAGCCAAAGCCAAATTAGCGAGCCGGAAATAACGGAACAGGTCACGTGCCGATCCGAAACAGAGTCCGAAACCAAAACGGACCCGATCACGTGCTTCGAGGTCTCGTTCTCGTTCGTGGAATGGAATGTGAGAGCACCGTTGGAAGTCATATACGAAGAGCGCGAAGCCGAGGAGGCAGAGGAGGATCGGAAAGACGATTATTCGGATCCAAACCCGACCCGAAAATTTGGCCTCGAGAGGTCCTCTTCGTTGTCATTGTACTACCCGGAATCCGATTCGGATGACTCGTCGGACGACAGTGATCTCGGGGATTTTCCGGTGATCGGAGAATGGTCCTCGCCGGAGAGCGCGTGCTTGGCGTGGGAGGAGGAGGATAGAGAGGGCTTGATCGAGATTGCTTTGGATCATGGAGATAAGAAATGTTCGGGTTCGGATTTGGATTTGGGTTTTCATGTAGAGGAGGAGAATTTGATTGAGATTGATATTGATATTTCTCCGACGAGAAACGAGGAATTTTTCGGCGAGAAATTGAGGTTTTCCCGATGAGGTTAGGTACAGTTAATGTGGATGGATTAACGAATTAATTAATCAGAGTTTTGGGTTTTGCGTTTTTTGGGGTTTTGGGTTTGGAATGTTCTTTCCTTTTTTCGATGGCTTCGGTTTACCGTTGTGTTTATTCTTAATAGCCAAATGTGGAAGTATAATTAAGCACAAATCCAAAGATTTAAATGGGTTTCTTGGAATGACTAATTTACCCTTATCTTTTTTCTCTTTTTAAATTTTTATATAATATACAATTTCATTTTTATCCCATAGTTTCAAATTAATTTGTTTTTAATAGAAAAAATTACATTGTGCTTCATTAGTTTCAAGTCGAATCTTGAAATTTAATTTCAAAATTAAATCGTTTAACCCCTCAATTAAGACTCAAATCTTAATCTAGAAAATTTTAAATGTTTAAATCAATATGATTTTAAAAATATAGATTTTCATTTGAAACTAACAAAACTAGGAAATTTATTTCATAAGTCTTAAACTTCAAGGTGTAATTTGCCCTTAAAATTCAAGAAGTAATTTGAAACTTTAAAAAGAATAGGATTTAGTTAAAATTGCACTTAAAATATAAGGTTAAAGAATTTTTCTATTAATATAGGATCAAAGAGTTTCGTATGGACACATGGCAGGATGGTGATAGCAAGGTAAGGTGTTACATTTGGTTCAAAAGTGAACTTAATGAAAGGGCATGTGATATACTGTGAGAAGTTCGTGAACACATTACTTGCAGTGATAGGGATTTGACATACAAAAGCATTAAAATCTAGTGTAAAGGTCGTGATCAATTTAGGTCTAGGATCCTAGGTCATTTTTATCCTTTTTCAAATTCATGTTTCCAACTAGTTGCCTTTTGGAAAGAAGTTGAGTCATCCTCACTTCATTCATACCTTTTTGGCCAAAGATCTTTTCCATTCAAATGTTCACTTTCAAAAGAAGTTGATCTTTCCTCACTCCATTGCATAATTGATGCAAATTTATATATAAATAACGCTAATTCTTAAGACTGGTAAATGTTTTACTAAAAATTATGGCAAAATATGTTCGTAAGTCTCAATTCCCATCACTTTAATAAATGAATTTTTGTGCCAAAAAAATAAAAGAATTTGTGTGATTTTCTTCCTAAATTTTGCTAGAAACTTTCTTAGAGAAATTTCCACAACAATCTAAATTTATGTTTGATTTAGTAATATTATTATAGCTTAGCAATTTGACGATTGAAAAAAAAAAAAAATCTAATATTTTAAACTCTTACTAGTTTTACCATTCAACATTTTATTTTCTTTTCACACTACTTTCTCCTGTGTAAGCTCTTATTCAAGTAAATGTCAATCTTTCACTAATTTAATTTAAAAAACTATTATTCTTTTTGTGATCCGTATCAATATTCCAAAAAGTTTTAAGAATTCAATTGTAACAAATAGAACCCAATACAAGGTTAACTATCTCCTAAAGATATGAAAAAGATTTAAAAAATAAATAAATAAAAAAAGGGAAGGACAATAAAGGTGGAAACATCAACATGGGGTTTTGGAAATGAACTTGATTGGATTTATGCCAAAATAATTTTTTGAAGAACATGGCGCATGACTCTATGTTAAATCGCAATAAAAGGAGATGAACTTGATTGGTTGCAAAAATGACTTCATGAAAACAATGGAGTATTTTGAATCCCAAATAGAGGACAGGGGAGATTGCAATTTGCAATGTCATTTCTGAATTCTGGAATCCATTTTCCACATACGAAAATAGTTGGTAACCTGCCTACATCATTTGAAACCCCCCATTCATTAATTTTCGATGAGAACAAAACAGTGGTCAGTGGCAAATAAGACTTTAAATAATAAAAAAATTGAGCCTTTAAAAGTATGACTGTGATGTCAATCTAAAAACAGCTCTGCTCTATGGCCATCTTAAACAGTTTCACGAGGAAATTATTGGCCCAATCAATAATGATAGTGAAGGAAACTTAATTGGGTGACTCTCTTCCCACATCCTTAAATGCAACTGTTGCATTCAAATTTAGGCCAACAAAGATGTATTCAGCATGCTTTCTCTTCCATGTGAGGAAACAGTTTGCTAAATAGAACAACTTTCCTAGGCCTTTCCATCCCCCATTTATGAATCAACCATCTATATTCCGAGGATTCATTTACCTCAAGTCCAACATCCTGACACTTTCATTTGGACTTCATCTTCAAGTGGTAAGTTTTCCTCTATATTAGCCTATTGGGTTTGACTAAGAAAGTTGCTTATCCACAAAAGGTCCTATATGGAGTCTTGATTAGAACATGTCTGGATATCAACGAGCTGAACTGAGTATTAAAAATTCATCAACAAACTTAATTACATGTTCAAATTTAGTTAATTTTTTTTTTTGTCAAACAAGCTTAGGCTTGTTCATGAGCTACTTAATTATCTTATTCTTTTCTCATATATTATAAAAACCACGATTAAAAGTTTTTACACCTTCACAAACTTATGCATATAATTAATAACTACATTATAATTTTTATTTATACGAGTTAATTAGATAAAATAATTTTCATTTATGTTGATGATATAAAATATATATTATTTTAATGAGTTGGATAGGAAAATAAAAGTGATGATGTTGAGTATGTTGTAAAATAGTATGATATAATAGATAAAGTAGCTTTTGAGATGATAAAATGAAATTTGTTAAAGAAACCAAATATGAATGCTCTAAAATCTTATGAACTAATAGTGTGATGGATGGAATTTAGGATCTCTAGGTTTACGTTATGTCTTTCAAGTTTATTGAGCCTACTACTCAAGTGTCTTCAAAAGATACATGAGACCATGTACTTGCTAGAGGCCCACTATGTAAGTACAAGAGATATTTTCTTCATAGAGAAGATGTTATCTATCTTCTAGGTAGGTATGTTGAGCACGAAAAAAACTTAGGTGCTTCGGGATCAATGCTCCCGGAGCATGTAAGAATTACTCGTTGAGCACATCTTCATTGAATGTCCTAGAGCTCAAATGATTTGGTCCAACTCCCCATGGACAATAAAGTTTCCTTTAATGAACTTCTCAAATACATATGAAATGCCACTTAATGCTTTTTTCACTCTCAACCTGTCACATGAGGACTACATGAATTTTCTTGTGTTCGTGGTTGTTTGTTGTGATTCACTTTATATGGCTTGAAACAAACAACTTTAAGGAGCCAAGAATCATTGATCTTTTGGCTTTTACTCACACAAGATGATATGGGAAGTTGTGAGCTACACGCTACGCTAGTTGAGTTTTATCTTTTGTCACAGAAGTCCCCTACTCCCCTGGCCCTAGGCAACTATTAAAATTAAAATTGACTCAACAGTCAGGTCAGACCATGTTTATCTCACTGGGTGATTCTTTATGAGTAAAATCTCTAGCTGCTCTTTTTGCCATTTCCAAACCTAAAGATGTGGATTATACGCATGGAAGTGGATGCTTAAATGTTGCCCATCCTCTCCATTGCTTAATTGTAGAGCCTCACTGGTCAGTCGATATATAGTGTCCATTATAGCAAATATTAGATTTTAAGGGCTTCGTTATCCTTTTGTAGGTTTTTGTTAAGAATAAATTTTTTCTCCAAATTACTTTGAAAATAAAATTTTCAAACTTTTCATATATTTATTTTTTGAGTATGAATTTTGAAAATCTATCTATTAAATTTCATGTTTTTTATGTTCTTAATATGTATATTAAATTTCATTCAAATCGGATGTTATTTACTATTTGATCACTAAACTTACTTTTGATACACAATTTTATATCACAAAAATTTGAATTTTTAACATTTGTTTGATGACATAGCAATTGATTTTTGATCTTCTTGAAATTTTGCAACCATAAAGGATACAATAAGAGCATGCAATCCAATATTAGATTTTCAAAATTAACACTCGATGTAAAAATATATGAGAAGTTTGAAGAAAATTTGTTCTTTTTGTTAATAGGTATATTTGCTCATCCATTAAAAAGGAATTTAATGTGCCCCACTGCATTGGGAAGCAACAGATGTAAATAAATAAATAAATACTCCATTAATCGACTCGTGTGCAACTCTCAAAATAACTGATCAATTATAATAAAAAAATTCAACCTTAACTAATGCCTTGAGTCTTTGGTTGACTAGACCATTGTTCTTTTGTTCTTAAGTTTGGAGAGGCGAATGTAGTTAGCACATGTTCGTAACTAGATGGGCCGTCTTTAGTAATAGTATGGGAAAGATCCTCATCTCCTCTAGTCCTAATTTTTACTCTAGGCTTCAGGAGAGAGCTTGTCTTCGTTCCCTCTATATGTGATTTCTTAGGTTTTTTTCCTTTCTTTTATGACAAGTATTTTTAGGGTCAAACAAAACAAAAAGCAAGAAGAAGATCTGAAGAGAAAGAAGGTATTTGCACACTTGAACATGTTCGGCTTGGTTTGTAAGGCTCAAGGAATTATTGTTCGAATTATGTTTTTGTATCCGTTTTAGGAGAGACGACCTTAAAGCATTCACAACGAGCTCAACAACTAATTTATTTTTTTCCAAATTTTAATGAGCAAAAACTCTTTTTCCGGTCTTCAACGAACTCAACAACAGTGTTGAGTACTTCAGCAAAGCCAAATATTTTTCTCACATTTTATTATTATTTAATAGTAATAATAATATTATTTGGTTTTTTGCCACAGGGAAGGCTTGCAAAACTTTAAAAAAATCATATACATAGGCCATCCTCTAGAGAATATTAACTCATATACATCACATATGGGCCATATTCTTGAAGCATATTTAGTTGGGCCTCATGTTAAAAGGAAGCATCTCATGGACATGTAATAGCTCCATAAGATCATTCTCTCACAAATCACAACATCAACATGGCACATATATATGTGAATTTCACATGCTACGAGAATTAACACATCAAAGTAAGACATCTCACATAGAAGAACCAAAATACAAGGCTCTTTCCAATGGAGGAGGATTGGGCAGCCTTGACCCATATACACCAAAATAATTACAAGCCAAGGCCCATCTGCCTATTTCATGGGCCACTACGTCTATTATAGCCGAAAGATATTATTATTATTATTATTATTATTATGTGATCAGTGATCACCCTATATTAATAAAATTATTATGCCAAACAGCCAACAAAGGCTGCATTTTTTTTTTTCCTTTTTCACTTTAAAATACTGAATGTCTCTATTATTTTAATGTTTAATGCCAAAGGTATGATTTATTGATTTTTAGGAAAAGTTTAACTCCAAATAAATTTGGAGTTATCTTCTTCCAGCTCATTGTATGGTTAAGTATTTTATATTTTTAATTGGCCATATAACTTGTTAAAAAATACCCATGAATAAGCTTACAAATCGTCACATAGTAAATTGGAGGAGATTTCTCCAAACTAGTTTGAAACTAAAACTTTGTTCTAATTTTAAATATCATAAAAGAGAGTGCATCTCCCATATTCCATGCTAATTTCTAAGTGCAATTTAATTTATTTTAAAATTTCTATTAAAAAGGGAAAAGAGCGTGTTACATCATGTTTTTTTTTTTTTTTTGATGTGAAGTTACATCATGTTTCTATTTCTACGTATTCCACACTAAATGTAATTTAATATTTCTATTAAAAAGGAAAAAGACTGTGTTACATTATGTTTCTTTTTTTGAGAATCAAGACAGTAAATATTATTAACTAGGCCACTCAAATCAGCCATGTATACAGAGTTAAGATCTGGTGGTATTTCTTCCATCCAGATTGACAAATCAGGGGTAGAAGATGCACGGCGTGCTAAGGCATGTGCTAGACTATTACAATTTCTTTTAACATGAGATAAACTAAGCGATGAAAATCGAATCATGAGGACATGAGTGTCTGCAAGTAAATGACCATAGTGAGCCAGAGAATTGCCGCCCTTTGCTAAGGAGTTAATCAAAACTTCAGAGTCTCCCTCAAGAGTGATGTTGTCAAAGCCAAGCTCAATTGTAAGCTCCAATGCTTTCCGCGCAGCCAAGACTTCCACCTCTATCACTGAACCGGGTAATGGTATTTGCTGAGTAAGAGAAGCCATGATTAGTCCATGATCGTTACGGATCACAACTCCCAAGCCAGCAAGTCCATCTTCTGCAAATATTGCGCCATCGAAATTGACTTTATAAGCATGTTGAACTGGTGCCTGCCAAGTCGTTACCTGGTGGGGTTGTGGTTGTTGAAAAGCAGCGTTGCAAGAAGCTCTCTCCAAGATTCGGTCTTGAGCAAAATCCACCACCTGACCGAGTGAGAGTGTAGGCTTGCCCAAGCGCAAATTATTCCTTCTATTCCATAGAGTCCATAGCACAGCAACAAAGAGGTCGGGTTCCTTATTACCTGCACAAATAAACTCAAATATATCAGTGAAAGAGGAGCACACCTGAAGCGTGCTATGGTTCCATTAAGTTCGAGACCTCCAAACGGATTGCAAGGCTGGGCAACGGAACAAAGCATGAACCACATCCTCCTGGTGCAATTTACAAGCATCACAGCAGCCCTCAATAATGACCTTTCTGTGAACTAGATTAGTCTTTGTTGGCAATGAATCCTTACAAGCCTTCCAAGCCAGGTGCTTGACTTTGTTTGGAACTTAAAGCCCCCAAATTTTCTTCCAAAGGGGCGTGAGCAATTGTCTGAGGGTCCAAGTAAGCCATGTTAAGTGCAATTTAATATAATATAATATTTCAATTAAAAAGAAAAAAAAGAGCATGTCACATCATGTTTCTACTTCTATATATTCCAAGAATTTATCATCGGGAGAATTCGGGGCGTTCAGATTTGGAAAGGGCATGTTACATATTGTTTCGTATACGACAAGAATGTCTTAGGGCCATCTGGATCTTTGGCTGGAATATAAGATATTCATCATCATGTATTACTGTTAGACGTAGTAGTTAGAAGATCGAAACCATATTGTAAACATGCTTGTGCTGATGTACTTTTCTTTTTATTGTAAATTTGACTATAAAAGTTACTTAAAAGGTTGCATTAAAGGGTTTTTTTTTTTTTTTTTTTTTTTATCACATTGGAGTGTAGTTTGGTGGTAGGGATTTTCGAATTGCTTCACTTGGTGAGCAGTTCGAACAGTAACTCCAATAAAGCCTCGGTAGTACACATTATATTATCTATTGCATGTGGTCACGTGACATGAGATCGAAAAGTCCACACTAAAAACCCTTTTTTATTTTTTAAAAAAAAATCTTTTATAAAATACCAGTTGATATTGTAAGTTGAAACACAAGTAGCAACAAACTTTTTTCGGTTGAACAATATAAAGCATCAACTATCAACCAAAGAAAAAAATATGAATACTTTTTAACTTAAAATAAAAAAATAATATACCACTAATATATAATAATCAAGAATTGTCCTCCAAGTTAAGGGCCATGTGTGGAAAATGGAAATGTCAAATATACAAGGCAGGACCAGGCTGTCTAGACACCAGAATCTGACCCAACAGAGTAGCATTCTTCCAGAAATCAAGGCCAGAAAATTCCTAGCAATTCAAGTCAGCATTGTACCGCATGAGTCTGCTTCTCCAATATTATGGCATTCATAAATCATAAAATGTCCAACTTGGCTTCTGATGTCAAGGTACGTACGTAACATCCGTTCAATACAGCCTCCCATTCCCACTTGCTTTTCTTCACATTCTCAGTCAAAAGACTCAAAACTCCTTTTTCCCATCTATGACAATGATTGTTTGTTATTTATGCATTGGCGTTAGAAGTAAGGTTTTAAAGAAAAAGTTGAGTTAGAAGCTTTATTCTTTTAACTCATGACTACCTTTTAATTTATAAGGCTATTTATTTTTATATTTAAACAAGACATGTAACCTTATTAACAAAATCATGTGACTAAAACTACACATAGATAATCTTTTCAATTGTCACATAGTGATGTGGAAGAAGATAACTTTAAACTAGTTTGAAGCTAAACTTTTTCCAAGTTTTAGTTGAAAAGTTTGTGTAATATATAGTTTTAATTGAAAAACTCTTTAACTTTTGAGTGAACCGATCTAGAACTATTTTTTTCCAACCTATTATGCAGTGATTTATAAGATTGTCCATGTTTATTATTTAGTTAAAAAAGATTACTTCACATATATCATTAAAAAATCTGTGTCATTAAAACTAAATTGAATAGTCTATTCAATCACCACATAAAAACTTTAGCTCTTTAATTTCCAAAAGTTTGGTAATTAGACAAAGCTTGACTTCAAAGTTCAAACATGTTTGGAGCCTTGGGTTCCACTTCCAATTAATAACCAATAGGAATATGATATTTGTTCTTATTATCTGCAAGGACAAAATTTAGCTATAAAATTAGTTGTACCCTAAATCTACAACCTTACTCAATATATTTTTATTAGTTGTGAATTTTGACAAATTTACCATTGGATTACATCTTCTTCCTATATCCTCTATACTTGCAAAATTTATAGAAATTTAAAGATCAATAACTATTTTATCAATAAATTGTTTAAATTGTAACTTTTATAGTTTAAAATTATACATAAAATATAAACTTATAGATCATATATTAAATAATATCCGATTGACACAAAATTTGATATGTATTTTAAGAATTAAGAACGCAAAGTATATGCAATTCAACGGTTAGATTTTCAAAATATGTACTAATATTTATTTTATTAAGTAAGGTTGTAGTCTTAGAATATAACCAATTTTGTAGCTAAATTTTGTCCTATTTGTAGCGCACGTAACTCACTTAACCTAGCCAAGTGAGTCACTTGACACATGTTATTTTCCTATTGATAATTTGTGTCGAAAGTTGCAAATATGTTTGGGGCTAAATTTTTTCATTAATAATTTATTGTTAAAAAGAACTTTTAAGACTCGTTAAACTCCTTCTCAAAAAAAAGACTCATTAAACACTTTTACATCACTTCAAAAGCCAAGCCAAACCATAAGGGCCCATGCATGATGCAAGGTTCGCTTTGTTTAAAAACATTTCGAGGAAGAGAAAAAGAAAAGTTAGCGGGGGAGGGGAGATTTTAACTTACATTCAACTTGTCAAAAAAGTCTCAGTTCAAACTTCAAAGTTGGATGCTGAGGTTCAAGTTCAACCGTTCAAGTCCTACATCATGATGTAGATTGAATCACTAGTTTTTTATTCAATTCCTTTGCAATGTATGTATGTAACCATAAATATAGAAATCTCATTACTGGCATTTAATTGCCAGAAAAATATGTCTAATTAAATGAATCAGGAGATACAAATCCATGCACATGACACATATCGATTCTAGCTAATACAGTAATACATTATTATTATATCTTTCTTTTTTTGAGAAAGTATTGTTATTAATATTATGTGAAGCTTTAAATAAATTAATATTTTTTTGAGAAAATTTAAATAAATTAATTTATTATAAAAGAAAGATAATCTAATAAAGACCTTTTTTTTTTTTTCATTACTAAAACGTTGATGAACATGGACCAGCGATGACACATGACTTTATGTTGAACACAGATCATTGGATGGAGTAAGATCGAAGAGAGAGATTTGGAAAAAAAAAGAAAAAGAAGTAGAAATGAGATCTAACTGTTTGATTTTTATTATCATTTCCTATTTGCATGATTAAATAATCACATATGAATCTACGGCTACGCCACTAAAAGGACAGTAAAAAATCTCAATTCAATTAAAATAATACCATTTAAAGCAACTCAATATTTTAATTGGTAATATTTTATTAGAACAACCACACCAATTACCTTTTTTGGTATTTACATACTAAAAATTGTAAACAGAAAGGTGTTAGGTAAATTATTTGAATTCGCACTCTTTGTTAAGAAATGGCATTCGCAATTAAATTTTAGTGTATTCTTTTTATAATATTGTTAGATCATCTGTACTCACCGGTTCAAATTCTTAATTTCTTTCACATTACATTAAATATTATATGGGAGTCATATTTTTCTATGGTTTGAAGATTGACCATCTACCTGACCCAAAAAAGATTGACCATCTTTGGTAAAGGAATACAGGATATACCATTAGACTACAAATGGATGCGCTTTTTTACGTTCAAGGTGAAAAATATCATCAATTTAAATTGTAAATCGATTTATCTTTTATTCTTTCTTTTAGTTCATACTTCATAGCTTAAATATAGATTGAATTGCATAATTACAAATTATGCATAAAAGAAATTATTTTGTATAACCAGTACATTATGCATTAATGCATTCCACATTTCCACTCATGTAAGGTAAAACCTTATATATAGGATCTATAGGTGGATTCATCCTCATATATGGCTTGTTTATCAGAGTTTTCTTTTTTAATTAACTTAGCTAATTTGGTTTATGTATAACTATATATATATAGGGAGGTACTACGTTCACAACATTTTTACAATATTTTCACAACAAATCTTAGTTGACAGGTTGTTACAGGTTATTAATTTGAATTCATCACTAAAATTATTTTCTTATCTATTAGTAACAGTAAGTAACAACATGCCACATAACATTTAATATGAAAATGTTGTGAAAATGTTGTGGATATAACATTTTTCAAATAAATAAGGAAGTAGTGTCTCAACAAAATGTCCTTTATGTGAATGGTCGATATTTTCTGCCCATTATTGATTTAGTGATTTGTGCAACAAACCACTTTTTGTTATATGACAAGTTGTAAAATTAGTTGTGAAAACGGTTGTGTTAGTAGCATTATTGAGCACACAAGGATGCTAGTAGTTGAATCTCACAATTTTTCCTATTAAAAAAAATGCTAAAAGTATTCCAAATTTTACTACAAATTTATGTGACAGTGAATATAATTAGTTTGTTTCAATCTATATAAAATAATGCTTAAATTATTTCTTAATGATTAACGACACATCTATTTATAAATTCAACATAGTCAAACTAGTAGTATCTATATCAGTCCAAAATAAAAAGGTGAAGTTCTACCTTCACAACTTATTATAACAATTTTCCACCAAATTAAATTATTATTGATTTTAATTTAAAATCATATATAAAATTACATTTTTGTCTGTTCGTAATAACTAACAACTGCATGCGACCTAAATTTTGTTGAGAAAGTAGGTGAAAGTGCGTAAAAGTGAAGCAGTTGAAATTCACAACAAGTGGTGTGGGGCCGCCCAGCCCCGACGTGTCAAAGTCATAGAATCCTCATCGTAAGACACGTGCCGCCTGCCACTTCCTTGGCCGCCAAGTCAAAAAAAAAAAAAAAAAGGAAATCTCGGTTCACAACTCAAGACTGTGACAGGCACAGCACAGCAAAGCAGCAAAACCATCGTGACCTCGACGCGCGGGAAACACGTAGACACCCAGAGATCTCTTTCCTTCACGTTCGGTTCATTTCTCTTCAGTCTTTTCCCCCCACTCCCTCCCACCTCTCCGGATTTCTCTCTCTCTCTCTCTCTCTGACCAGAACTTCTAGAATTAATACTACTTATATTTAAGTAACAACCCCTCTCTCTCTCTCTCTAACTACACCTAACAGCCTCTCTTTCTCTCTCTATAAACCTTTCTCCTTCCTCTCTTTTTCTTCAATTCTTCTTCTTCTTCTCCAAGCTTTTTGGCTACAGATCTAAAAGCTATTTTGAAAAAAAATTGTGCAAATATGCGGAGTTTCTCTTTCTATGAGAGAGTTTCTAGAGCTTTCCATGACTATCCTTCACTCTCCAAGTTTCTCGTGGTCTTCACAGTCAGGTACTGTCTCTCTCTCTCTCTCTCTCTCTCTCTCTGCTTTCATTTTTCGAGTTTTGTGTTCGATTATAGATTTATAATGCTAATTGGTTTACATATTTGCTTAATTTGATTGTAGCTTCTGTTTTATTATTTGAATTTACTGTTTGAAACGTTTACTTTTTTTCTTTTTCTTTTTTTGGATTCAAATCTTGCTAAACTAGTGAAGGAAATGAATGATTTTGTAACGAATTAGTTGTAGTGTGATTCTACAAAGCTATGGTTTCCATTTCGTTGTGTTTTAATCCTGAATTCCACGTGCTCTGTAGTTTTCCAACTCTTTGGGAAGTTTACGGAATCAGATTGTTCTAGACTTTTTGTTCATTCCAATCGAAAATTTTAGAATATTAGATCTATAATTTGAACTCTGAAAGTTTGAGAAAACTGAATTACATCAACATGTTCAAATTAATCAGATCCGTACAACTCAGCCATAAACATATAGAGAATTAAAAAAAATAATAATTTTTTTTAAATTTTAGGTAGTTCAAAGATTTTGTGTTAAGATATTTTTTAATCGAATAATGAAAAATTGTGCTTTGAGCACATTGAATTTTAATTGCTATTGCTATAAGATTGTGAGTTATAACATAGCGCAGTTTTGTGAACTTGAAATTTTTTTTTTTTAAAATAGTGATTTTAGATTGAATGGCCGTTTCTTTGTTAATCCCTTTCCAGAGCGAATTTGTATTTTTCAATTCGATTTTTAATGTAAAATGTTATTATATGTGAGTTCATGATTTGATTTATTGTGTTGTTTGGCTTGTGTTTGTTGCTTCTCGTTGCAGTGGTGGGGGCCTTGTGGCTTATGCCGAGGCAAACTCAACCAACGGTGCTCCTGCCATTGCTTCATCTGAATCGGAGAACGTGAAAAAGAAGGTGGTGGTACTAGGAACTGGTTGGGCTGGAACTAGTTTCTTGAAGAATCTGAACAACCCCACATACGATGTTCAAGTGATATCGCCCCGTAATTATTTTGCATTCACTCCTTTGCTGCCAAGTGTTACATGTGGTACAGTCGAACCTCGCAGCATTGTTGAACCAATTCGCAACATTGTCCGGAAGGTAATCGAAAGTGAATTGCATAAGAATGTTGCTGTATTATGTGATTATGTTAGATAATCTATGCTTTTATAGTGTTAGGGACAAACATAACTAAGATTGCAGATTTCGGTGCTATAAGAAATAGACCGAAAATGGAAAAATCAAATTTTTGAGTAGTTATAAAACCAGTTGAAGAAAGGCCAAGTTACAGTGGCACTGTGGTATACGCTGTAAAATTTTAAAAAATCTGAGAAGATTGTGTTTCTGCGCATTAAGTGTGCGTTTGTTTAGCAACGCTTTTGCATTGAAGTTGGCGTTTGCGTTTTTTGGCTGGTCCCATGGCACTGTTCATGGACTAGCCAAAGCACAAAACTAGTGAACAGTAGCAAGTGAACAGTGTTTTACTTTTTAAAAAATATTTTGCTGCAGTGTTTTCAGCAATAAGTTTTCAGTTTTCCGCATATAAGCGGTATTCAAACAGTCCCTAAATTTCTTTGATGGTAAAAGTAGTTCTTCAATGTTTTCTGTATGCAAAGACCATGTCAACAATGTGGTCTGTAGCTTCTATTCTGATATTGCTTCTTTCTTGAAGGCTGTTGTCATTGAGGGCCTTGTTACTGCACTGGAAAATGAGTCTAATATCTTAATCTTATTTTTTTATGCCTGTATATGCAAGAGTGCGTATAAAACATGTAGAAAAACAACAACTGTTTTCCCTTTGAGAACGTGAAGATTTAAGTTAGAGAGATTATGCTCAGGTGTTTGTTACGGGAAAGAAGATTTCTAGATAAATATCCATGAGTAAAAAAAAATTCTGCAATCATAATAAACCTTCAGACACATGGGAATAGGGGTACAATAACAATATGCAGCCACTTTTTGCCTACCATCAAAGTAAATGAAAATAGAAAGAAAGAGGAGAAGGAACAGAATGAAGCCAATAAGACAACAAAAACTATACAAAAAGATTTGTACATCCTTAAGCAACCATTTGAGGACACCACAAATATGAAGAGGGGTGAAAATGAGACCATGGATAGATGACAAATTATTATTGGATGCCTGCAAAATGTGTTGCTCAGGTGTCAGATGTGATTATAGATTTTGGAAAGGAACTTGATGGATCCCTTTGTTCTTTGGAAAATAGAAAATAGAAAATATTTACTATATTGAGTTTGTGGACATGGCCCAATAATTATTGGTTTTATGTTTGATAGCCGCTTGGTTACCATTTTCAAATGCTAGGTAGCTTTTGTCATTTACTAGAGATGATGTATATAATTGGACGATGCTTTTCTTGACTTTTCCTCAAGCAGAAACATTCAGACGTTCAATACTGTGAGGCAGAATGTTTCAAGATTGATGCAGAAAACAAGAAAATCTATTGTCGGTCTACTCAAAATGGGAAAGATGAATTTGTTGTGGACTTTGACTACCTTATAATTTCTGTTGGAGCCCGTGTTAATACATTCAATACTCCTGGTGTGGAAGAGCATTGTCATTTCCTGAAGGTAACTTCATTGCAACCTTGTTAGTTTATGTTTTGGTGAATTCCCATGAAAGCTTCCCTTTTTCAGAAGATCTTTTTCTAGCCCCTCCCCTGACAACAAGAGGGAGAGAGAAAGAAGAAAAATTATTTATTGCTTTGGGAATTCCAGTATTTGAACAGAACATTTCCATGCATGTGTATGTTTCTTGTTTCTTGTTTCTTGTTCATCCCTGGGAATTTTATGTCTTAGTGCAGGAAGTAGAAGATGCTCAGAGGATCAGAAGAACAGTTATTGATTGCTTTGAAAGAGCAAGCCTACCAAATGTAAGCGAAGAAGAGAGGAAGAGAATTCTTCATTTTGCTATTGTTGGTGGTGGCCCAACTGGTGTGGAGTTTGCTGCGGTGCTTCATGATTTTGTCAAAGAGGATCTAGTGACACTATATCCTAGGGTTAAAGACCAGGTTAAAATAACACTTCTTGAGGCAGGCGACCATATTTTAAACATGTAAGAATGTGACACTTCAAAGCCTGTCATTTTTTTTTGAGTTGATATCATTTTTTTTTGAGTTGATACCTTGTTGTTCATGATGCATTATCCTCTTAAGCTTTTAATGTATGATTTTTTTTTCTAGTTCAGTTGTGTTCACTGAGTCAGACATGTAATTTTTGTCCAAGCCATAGAAGTTATATCTGTAGTTGGCCTTGTTCATAGAGGGTTGCAGCATTTAGTGAGCGTTGAGTGCCTTAACAGCATTATTGACATGATCAATCTGAAAGAGGACATTGAGTTGATAATGATATCCAGACTGCAAGTATTTAACATGATTTAAGATGTGGAGGTGAATTTTCTATAAAAATATTGCATAAACCATCTGTCATCTGTATACTATAAGTTTGGGAACTGTCATAAAACCTGATAAGTGCTGCCAAAACATTAATTGGGGATTCACCAATGTGACTTTTGGGGACTTACAAAAGTAAGAAATGACTGTCTCCATATTTTAGATTGTTTGAGACTTACTCTTTCAAAAAGGAGCAAAAGGACCACAAAGTTCTGTGGTAAGGCTTGTCTCACTGTTCCTTTTATATTTTTAGCATAAGAAAATATGTAAAGTTTGTGTGCTGGCTCTAATTAAATATTTTAAGGATGTGATGATGGTCACAATTCCTGAAGTTTATGAAAGTAAATTTTAAGGAAAGCAGGTGAGAAAATAAGATCTTAGTAGTGAATTTAATTTAATTTAATTTAATCAACAATGTTTGCAATGGATGTTTCTTGGAAGTAAATCTGTCATCGTGTTCATGATATGTCTATTACTTTATAAGTGCATTTTAGAAAGCTAACCTAACATGTCTATCTTTTATGACCACCTAATAAGTGCATGCACACTATCACTGATTTGAATTTCATTTTCTAAAAGTTGGATGGTATGCTAGGTGAGTCAGTTCTTCCTTTACTTGAAATTTCTCATACTTTTGCAGGTTTGACAAAAGAATCACAACTTTTGCTGAAGACAAGTTTGGACGAGATGGTATTGATGTGAAAACAGGATCAATGGTTGTGAAAGTATCTGAAAAAGAAATCAGTACTAAAGAAATGAAAAATGGGCAAATCTCTGTTATGCCATATGGAATGGCTGTCTGGTCAACTGGCATTGGAACTCGTCCCATCATAGTGGATTTTATGAAGCAAATTGGTCAGGTGTGTTTTACCTAAACCTCTGAATTATTAAAACTGCTTTACATATAGTTTTTGATATCATTCACTACTAAAACTTCATGAGCTGATCTTTTTTATGTTCATTTACCACTTCATTTAATAATTGGGTTTCCTTAAAACAGGCCAACAGGCGTGTTTTAGCAACTGATGAATGGCTGCGAGTTGAGGGATGTGACAGCATATATGCACTAGGTGATTGTGCCACTATAAATCAGCGCAAAGTCATGGTACTATACTCTATTAATTTTCTAGTTCATATATGCACATCAAACTCAACATTCATTGAATTTTCAATCAAGAGATGTTTGTCCTGTTAATGATGTGACTGATTCATTTGAATTTACCAATGAGAATAATTTTTCTGCTGCAAATGTGGCTTATAACTTTTTCCTTTTCTTCCTTTCTAAAAACGTTTGGTTGTGCTAGGCATGACTGACTAGACTTATAACAGATGAGAACTAAATCATTTCTCTTTTTCAAAGAGTTGATAAAACTTTTTTTTTCAAAAGGGAATTGTTAGAATTATGGTTAAATAGGAACTTTTGCTAATCTGTAAATGTTCAATTATTTCGCATGGCATTAAAAGAATTATTGTTAAATGATTGAATTCAGCATTTTATAATAGCTCAAGCTTTTGGGACAATTGGTAATTTATCTTGGAATCAAAGGAGGGGTTTTGAGTTCAAACCTTGTCTCCACTTTACCTCCCATTTAATAAGTTAAAAATTTGCTGTGTTGGGCCCCATTTATTATGGAGAGTCTAGACCCACACATGAGGGGGAGGGTTAGAATTATGGTTAAATGATTGAATTCATCATTTCTTAATAGTTTAAGCTTTTGAGATGATTGGTGATTTATTAGGAATCATGAAACGCATATAGAACTTGCATATTTTCTACTACACTAATTTTCCTTCCCAAGTATGCTTGCTGGCAATAGCCAGTTCCCAGTCCTCCACATGTTATTGATGTGGCAACCTATTCACTGGAGAACTTTTTTCTTTTAAATCTATATCAATTAATTAATAGTTGGAGAAATAGGGTTATGGATTACTTTGGGCTACTAGTTAGTCCAAATATTTCTTTCCTATTTCAGCCCTTCTTTTAAGCTTCACATTCTGCTAATTATATTTTTCTCCTTTCCTTATTGAATTTGCTTTTCAGGAAGATATTTCAGCCATATTTAGTAAGGCAGACGCAGACAACTCAGGAACCCTTACAGTCAAAGAGTTCAGAGAAGTTATTGATGACATCTGTGAACGATACCCTCAAGTGGAGCTTTATTTGAAGAAGAAGCAAATGAGCGATATTTTTGATCTTTTGAAGGAATCCAAAGGGGATGATACAAAAGAATCTATTGAACTAAATATTGAAGAATTTAAATCAGCTCTTTCCCAAGTGGATTCTCAAATGAAAAATCTTCCAGCTACAGCTCAGGTTTCATGTTATTTTTATTTGGTCATGCCTTAGAATAATATAATCTATCAGAGGCATATATCCTTATGTATGTTTTGTTTGCCTTCCAAAATGACAATGCAGGTTGCATCTCAGCAAGGTGTCTACCTTGCTAAGTGTTTTAACCGCATGGAAGAGTGTGAAAAAAATCCAGAGGGTCCTCTCAGGTTCAGGGGAACAGGCCGCCATCGGTTTCGTCCCTTTAGGTACAATTTGAACTATTATTTCAAACTGTGTTCGCATGGCCATGTTAGAGCTAGATGATACCTCATAAATCATAATCATGAATTTTAGGATCAAGTCCAAAAAGTGTGTTGTCTAAATATAGTACTAAGTTTCTAATATTCAACAACTGACTAGTCATGGTTGGCCACAATTGTATTATTTTTCCGGTTCTATTCTATCTAAAGTCCTATTTTCTTTTTCTTTTTTTAGAAAGAAGTCATACTTTGTTACTTCCTTAATTGGTGTCTTTTTTTACTATTCCTGGTAATGTTAGTTTTAAGTCTTTCTTCTACATTTTTTCATTCTCTCAACTTAAATCAACTCACACTTCTTAGTAAGGTTCTGACTTCTAATATGGATTGAGAATTATTTTATCTTGGAATAGCGTATGTTATTCTTAATTCAAAGTGATGAAACAAGTGTCTATCTTAACAATTTTTTACGTCGTTGATTTCTCTTTCAGGTATAAGCATCTTGGACAGTTTGCTCCTTTGGGAGGAGAGCAAACAGCTGCACAACTTCCTGGCGATTGGGTATCCATTGGCCAGAGCAGTCAGTGGCTTTGGTATTCTGTCTATACAAGGTAATTTATTTCTTCTCCTCGGTTTTGGTGTTACATAAATGATTTGGGGTATCAAATTCAACTTTCGTATTCAGAAGATGATGAGACCCATATACGCGACAAACCCAATTTTACTCAACAATGCCATCTGATTGGCTTTAATGTTAATAATCAATGTGCTAAGTGCTAACTACCAAAGGGTACCATTTATCAGATTTTGATTCTTTCCCAACGTTTTTTCTTGAACTTTCAGCAAGCAAGTCAGCTGGCGAAACAGGGTATTGGTGGTAACAGATTGGACAAGGCGTTTTATCTTCGGGAGGGACTCAAGTCGTATATGAGGCAAGCAGCTAACAGATAATTGAGTTTCCAATAGAAAAACGCGGCCCAATTTTTGTTGACCATCATTTACATTTTGATATTTGAGGAAAATTTTGTTTTCAAATCTCGATTGGTTAACTTGATTTGTTGAATAATTGAATATGCACTCTTGTTAAGTTGTCAGTAGTAGGTACAGTTGTTTTTTTTTCCTGGTTGGGACGGAAGGGGGGAAGCGTCTGATTAATATTTTCAGATTTGCAGAAACTTTCTTCAAAAATCATGCTACATGGATAGTTACTAGTCACCCATGTCAAGGGTGCAAAATCTTTGTTTTGTTCTTTAATATAACATGCCTTATTGTGCAATGTTAATTGAAAAATAAGAAAAGTTCATGTTTTCTCTCTTATATATCATAGGATTCGGCAAAAATTTAGCCACTCTGTTTCTTTTATGTTCTTCGTGGCAATCATGACTCCTGTGCATGAGTACATACTGCAAGGGCCTGAGAAATTTTCGTGCAATTGTAAACCAAGAGGAGGATAAAATCAACCCTGTTACTTTGGTATTAAAAATCAGTGTAAATCTTTTGGGACATTCCACTACTTTTTCCCAAAACCCTAAATTACCTTTTAAATTTTGGTCATTTTATTTGTC
The DNA here is from genome assembly GCF_001633185.2 of Quercus lobata. Classification (NCBI taxonomy): domain Eukaryota; kingdom Viridiplantae; phylum Streptophyta; class Magnoliopsida; order Fagales; family Fagaceae; genus Quercus; species Quercus lobata. The sequence goes on along the minus strand of NC_044907.1, from coordinate 18,218,113 downwards.
ATTTCTTTGCAGGAAATTCCTTTGTTTTGGTCTTCATTAAAAATTGGTCTCTTGCTATTTTAAGTTTTTATCTTTTTTATATAAGATGTCCTCTAGAAATTTAAAAAAATTGATACAAAATCTTTACAAGCTCACAAGATATACCAGAAAGTTTTGGCCAGAGCCGTATCTAGCTTTCTAAGTATTGGGTCTTTGTCTCTTCTGTTAGGCCATTCATAAACATCGGCCCAACATCTTGCAGGGGCCACGAGGCCCACAACTCAGTATACGAATGCAAGCTCAAGTAGCTCAGAATTTTTAAAATGGGAAAGTAGATCAGATTTTAAATTAGAGAACATCCAAAAGGAGTTTCAACTTTCAAGTTATGAAGTAAACCCAAGAAATAAACGCAGTCAAAAGAAAGCGAAAATATTTCCAAATTAAAAAAAGAAAAAAAAAAGTGATTAGACAAAATCAACCTTGTCCGACATCCAATTTGAGGAAATAGGACTTTGTTTTTTTATAATTATTTTTAAAGTAAGGAAGTAGGATTTTTTATTTATTTATATATAATTTGATAATTACAACACAAACTTTTTATGGATGCATACTACAGTATTCTAAACGAAATAGGACAATTTACACAAACTTCTATAGATTCAACAAAAACTTTTTTTTTTTTTTTTAAAGCCGATTAATCTTCCTACGAAGCTTTTTTTTTTTTTTTTTTTTTTTGAATGATATAAACAGCATAATTGATACTATATCCTTAATATTCTTAATAATATATTATAAGAAATCACATTGATAATGATAAGTACTGTTTATAAAAATCAAAACAAATTGCTCAAACTTTTTGTTGATGATAATCATTATGATATTAATGAATATCTTTTTGCTCATTAATCGAACTATTTGGAGCTTAATAATAAAAGGATATCCTTTAGGAGTGAGGATTGTTTTAGGGGCGATCCAATCCTAGAGTCCAGTTGGTAAAAAGCCGAAAAGGTTGGTCACACATGCACACCCATGTCCCAATCCGTGTCCTTAAAAGACCTGCGTGGTCTTCCTCATAGCTGCATCAGCATTCAGCAATCTTAGCTAATTCCCTTTTCTCACAGCTCGAAAGCCACCATGGGAAACCCAATATCCCAACAACCCGGCCCATCTTGTCCCACTGTGCAACTGCCTGTGTAAAATATTCGTGAAATTTTTTATGTCTCTAGCATTGTTCATAATTTTTTTTTTTCAAGTAGTAGACAGTCATGATAGTAAGGTTTAACGAAGTGGACCTTTGAAGACCGAGAGAGAAAACTCAGAAAGTAGGTATTAGTAGAACATGGTCCTCCTAAGCTCTGGGGGACAAAAGGGTTAGAGGTCTTATTCCCATAATAAATAAACCTTCCCCATGTTTTCAAGTCTTGTTTCATGAAGAATTAGGTCCTTTTGACTCCATCTTATCTTTCATATTGTAGATTAAGAAGGGGAACCATAATTGTTAGTCATAAAAAAAGAAAAAGAAAAAGAAAAAGAAAAAAAAGAGAGTAACTCGACTTGAGGGGTTAGAGGTAAATTAAGCCATCAATAAGTCTAATGGATAAAAAAAAAAAATCACAACAGTCAAATTCACATATTATAACTTGTATATAATAGAAATAAAACGTAAAAATGACGTTATATCAATTATAACTTGTTACTTGTCATGAAATTTTATGTCGTATAGCATTGCTTATTATATGCATATTGCAAAGCCAATCAAATGAATTTTATTTTGTAGTTGAATTGGATCTTATCAATCGATTGTACCTCTCACCTTTCATTGACCCAGCAGTACTAATCTCATCGTGTCGAAGAGATGACCATATCTTTTATACTCCCATGAAAGATGACCATTAATGTGTGATAACGTGGATTGTGATTAAGTCACCTTCAATCGCTAAAGTTATCCCCACAACGTGCCCTTTAAAAAAGTTGGAATGTTACCTACATGTCGGACCCCTTTAAAGTGCACTAAATTAATGACTTCTTGACTTGATTTTTTTATAATTATTATGAAAATCAAGAAGATTTTATTGAAACAGAAACTGTAAAACTATACTGACAAAGTAGCTAGCTTGTTCCATAACGACCAGATTTCTAAGCAGTGAGCTGAACCTCAGTGAACTCATTGTGTATAAAATCAATATGATTATAGCTACTTTGCATTTAAAAAGATAATTGGAGAATGAACTACATTCCATATACTAGGGAAAAAATTGGCCTTTACCCTTTTTAAAAAAATAATCTAGCATTTTTTCCCATTTCCCAAACTAATTAGGGAAACGCTCATTTTTTGAAACTTGACTTTCTCAAAATTGAGTTAAACCCCTATAGTGGCATTTTAAGGAGCCTATAGTGATGTTTTAATGAGTTTATAGTGGCGTTTTGTAACTCAAGTTCCATGAACTCGAGTTATAGGTAAAAAAAAGGCGAAAATGTACTTTTGGTCCCTACATTTTAGGCCTATTCATAATTTGGTCTCTAAATTGATTTAGCTCCTAGGTCAGTCCCTAATTTTTAAAAATTGTTTTTAAAATAGTCCCTACCGTCAACCTAGTGACAGAAAATGTTGAGGTGGCAAACGACGTGTCCTACTTACTGACATGGCACTGACATGGATAATAAAATATTATTAAAAAAACTTATTTAGCATTTTTGAAATGCCACGTCAAATTTAAATTAATAAAACATTAAAACAAAAATCCAGGTCAGAAATTTTAAAATAAATAAATAAATAAATAAACATTAATTTAATTAAATTAAGAAAAAAAAAGTTTTTTCAGTTTAAAAATTTGAGTTTAAAAAATGGGTTTGTTTTTCATTATTTTTCGGAAGAACATTGTTCTTCTTCTTCCCTAGGACATGAACTTCATGCTTCATGTTCTTCCCCAAATCAAACCCAATAAATCCAAAAAATCAAACCCATAAACATCTAGTAAATCAAACCTAATAAATCCAAGAAATCAACTCATAAACCACCCAATAAATCTAAGAAATCAAACCCATAAACATCCAGTAAATCAAACCCAATAAATCCAAGAAATCAAACCCATAAACCTCTAGTAAATCAAACCCAATAAATCCAAAAAATAAATATACAAATCCACATCATCAAAAAAAAAAAAAAAAAAAACCACAAACACGAAACCAAACTCACCGAGACAACTCCATCTCCGAAACACAAACATGGCCACACCAATCTCCACAGCCACACTAATCTCCACCTCCACTACCGACCACCCACCCCTACAGAAACCCAGAAAAAAGAAGCAACGCTAGCGTCACTGGCATCATCAGACACCGACAAATCACCGAAGGGCACGTTGGACACTCCCATCCTCCCTCTCATCAACACCCTCAACAACCACCCTTGCTACTTCACCACCAACTCCTGCTCCGGCCATATCTCTATCCTCTCCCAACCCATACACCAAACCCAACCCAACAAAAAATCCAAAGGCGGCTCCTGGCTCTTCGTCTCCCACGACCCGGCCGATCCCGAGTCAGTCATCTCCCTCCTCTTCCCTGACTCACCAACTTGCTCTAAACCCGAGTTCGAACTCGGCCTCCGCTTCGAACTGCTCATCGTCGCCGTGGAGTGCAAAGACCTCACCTCAGCTCTGTCGTTGGTCTCCACGACCAGGTCGGCCGGGTTTAGAGATTCTGACATAACCTACGCGAACAACAAGCGCATGATTGTCGCGATCTGCTGCTCGATCCGGCTGGAGGTTCCGTTGGGGACCACCGAGTTCGTCATGGTCTCGCCGGAGTTCATTCTCACATTGTCCGTGTGGCCAACAAGAAAATGGAAGAGACAGAGAAAGAGAAGATCTAAAGAAAAAAAAAAAGAAAAAAAAAGAAAGATACAGACAGAGGGAATCTGAAAATTTTTTTCTTTTTTTGTTTTTGATTTTGAATTTTTTTTAGTTTAATTTTTTTATTAATTAAAATGCTGACTTGTCATTAAAACGTTGACATGGTATTTTTAATAATATTTTAATATCCACGTCAGTGCCATGTCAGCAAGTAGGACACACCGTTTGCCACCTCAGCATTTTCTGTCACTAGGTTGACGGTAAGGACTATTTTAAAAATGATTTTTAAAAATCAAGAACTGACTTAGGAGCAAAATCAATTTAGGGACCAAATTGTGAATAGGTCCAAAATGTAGGGACTAAAAGTGCATTTTCGCCTAAAAAAAAAAGGAAAAACTTGCATTGAACTTGAGTTCATGAAGATCGAGTTACAAAACGCTACTATAAGTCCTTAAAACGTCACTATAGGCTCTTTAAAACGCCACTATAAGCCTCAAGATTTTTTTTTTTTTTTTTTTTTTTAACTTGATTTTGAGAAAGTTAAGTTTCAAAAGAGGAGTATTTCCCTAATTAGTTTGGAAAATGAGACAAAATGCTGGATAAAATACTGGATTGTTTTTTTAAAAAAGGATAAAGACCAATTTTGCCCCATATACTAGGCAGTAGCATGATTGATTCCTTCGAGAAATATATATCATTGAGAAATTGCTTCCAATATGACTCATGCTCCAGACTCCAGAGTTCACACACCCATTTTGTAATAGCAGAACGAAGCTTTAAAAAAAAAGAAAAAGAAAGATATTTATTTGACCCCGGCATTGACTCTAGTAGTAATCAAAGTTAGATTTTTTTTTTTTTAAGGAACAATATAAGGTTGAATTTGCATATACATATATATATATATATATATATATAGTAATTATCTCTTTCCAATGATTGAATGGTATCTCAGGTTTAGGGTTCGAATCCCCTTAACCTAAGAGTTATTAGCTCATTAACCAAAATGAAATTATATGAAACTTAAATCACTTTGTGGACATTGACGCAAACTTCTACGTAATGATTATGTGGGCATAACATATGCTATTTTAGTTGTAAGTGAATCAAGAAATTTGTGAATAAGAAAATAAACCAAACTTAAATACGTTTTAGCTGGATGATGTGAACTTCACTTGTATTTAAAAAATAAAATGGAGTTAACAATTTCAAAATTTTAATATTCAACTCGGTTTGACATAGATTAGTGTCATAAATAACACCTGTTGTCATCGGTTTTCATATTTAGCTCCGCATCCTTTCTTATGCTCTTCAATACTTCATCATCAACAAAGAGCGAGTCTCGCTCACGAATAAGCCTCGTTTTGGAGACATTATAAAGTTCTCATAGTGGAGCACGTCACTTATCTACCATTTTACTAAAAGACTTCTACATGTTTAAAATTACTGAGTCAAAATTTTATTTTAAACAAAAACTGATTACTAATTAAATAATTTTAAATAGGTGAGAAACTCATTTGGTAGTTTTTACTTATTTATCTATAAATATAATATTATTACAAATTTATAATGTTCATGATAATTTCTCTTTTAAGCTAACTCGAACATCTCTTTCTCTCGGCCTAAAAAAAAAAAAAAATCTCTTTCTATCTGTATATATAATCTTTACCCTTTGTCTTTGAGAATTATTATTTGCTTCTCTCTCTCTCTCTCTCGCTTGTGAAAACAATACATGTATTTCCCATCCAAAACAAAAACACAGTGTACGTTAGCCCAATCAAGCAAGATATTCATCCTATGGATTTTTCTCTACCCACTGAACCCATGAATCACAAGAGAAAAAACCCAGACCCATCTCCTGACTCGGACGAGTCAACAACCCAGCTATCCTCACCATTCCCAGACGAAGTTCTCGAACGAGTTCTCTCTCTCTTAAACTCCAGAAAAGACCGTAACTCGGTCTCTCTAGTCTGCAAAGACTGGTACGATGCTGAGCGCTGGTCAAGAACCCACGTGTTCATCGGAAACTGCTACTCAGTCTCGCCGGAGATACTGACTCGGCGATTCCCAAACATTCGTAGTGTGACCCTCAAAGGGAAACCCAGGTTCTCGGATTTCGATCTGGTTCCACCCAAATGGGGTGCGTATGTTCACTCTTGGTTGCTCGTTTTTGCGACCAAGTATCACTTTCTTGAGGAGCTTAGGCTTAAGAGAATGACTGTTAGTGATGAGAACTTAAAGCTTTTGGCTCTTTCTTTTCCTAATTTTAAGGCTCTCTCGCTTTTGAGCTGTGATGGGTTCAGCACTGATGGGCTTGCCTCCATTACCACTCATTGCAAGTAAGTAAATTTTTTTTGGTTTTCTTACTAAAATTCTATGTGTCTTTCATGCTCATTTTTGTTCAAATTTATTAACTTTTTAAGTTTTAGTTTTAGCCCATTAGCTCCTTAACAAAATAAATTTTTTTTTTTAGAGTTTGAACTTCTAGCGAGCAAGCTCTTTAGGGTTATTACTTCTTTGGTAGCTCATCATATAAACTCTTTCCCTGCTTATGCGTTCATAGCACAAGACTTTACTACTCATCACTGCTCCGTTCTGTAACTTCCCATCTTTCGTCCGTCCACGAGGCTGTAAAAAGAGAGAAAGGGGCGGCTATCTAGCGGAAGTCGTTTCGGTTGTATGCCACGACGTCCCTATGGACAAAGGGATTAGTGAATCATCGCTTTTGGGCGCAGGCAGCCCTCTACCATCCATCCCATTTCGGGGGTTCCACTGGCAGGCGATCGTGTTTTTCACAGGATATGCAAAAATCTTTCTCTTTATTGCAGCGGATCTCAAAAAAAAAAAAGAGAATATGTATGGAATAAAATATATACTTCGACTTTATTGTGTTAAAACTTTGACCCATAAACACAAAAATACTGCATGCGTTTTTTTAAAAAGAGTGGATTCAGAGGTCCGAGTGTAGTCTAGTCAATCTTGTTGGGTATAGGAGTGAGAGATTTCCCGAGAAGTCTTTCAAAAAAGGAATGAGCGTTCTGTCCAAGCAAAGATGCACGGGAGAGATTCACAAAACTAGGGGCATATCATAGATTGCCTAGTATCCCACAAATTAGTAACCCAAGATTCCAAACTTTTAGTAAATGAGAGTTGAACCTATATAGCGAAAAGGGGGATCCCCTTACACATGTGAAATCCTTTTATGCCTACCCGCGGTAGAACAACTCAAAAGGCAAAGAAGTATCATTAATTTCTTCATGCTCGTTCCAAGTTACAATCTTAATGATAGTTTTTTATTATCAAAGCAAGACACTAATTGATTTTTGATACAGACAGGAATTGAACCCAACTATTTTATTCAACCATTAGAAACCATTAAAGATTTTACTAATTGAGTTAACTGGAACCTATTCTTTAACAAATTTAAAGTGATCGTTTTTAGTACTAACGGGATACGTTAGTTTTTAGTTTGGCCACATAATCCTAAAAGTGATTAATTTAAACTTCAAGGACTAAAATTGGTCTTAGACTAAACTTTAGGGAGTAGTGAATTTAAGCTTAAGTTTTATTAGCTGGAGTTCTTATTTGTTTTGAGATGGGGTTTTAAAATTTTGAATGTGTGTGAGATCTGAGCAGGTTCTTGTGATAATTTTGATGACAAAGCTCAAAATTTGTATGCATTTTGCTATGAATGGGGCTTTTGTTTTAGGTTGATCAAACTGATTTTGTGGTTCTAGTTGTCAGATTAGTGATGGGACTCAGTTTGAAGAAGGTAGGAAAGGAAAGATTTTGTTTTTATGTTGTTATTGTGGAAATGGTTGTGAAACATATATAAGGGCTTCAACTTTTTAGTTTCTTTTGGTCTACTTTTTTTTGCTGTGAATGGGGATGCTCTTTTTATCCTGCATTTAGTGGATGGCATATCCTTGTATTTATACTTATGCAAATAGTCCCATTTGGTGAAAATAAAATGGCTAATAAGTGGCCAATATGCGGCCAAGGAAGAATGCACCCACCTAGTATCTTCTTGTGGCTTTGAATGAAGTGCAAAGCGAAAAAAAAAAGTTGTGGTTCTTTTTGTTATGTGATAAGGATGTCACCTCTATTAATGTATGCTTGTCACTACCACTAGATTGGAGTAGGTCTTATGTGTTGGCCTGTTGGGTGGGAGAAAGTATATCATGTTACAATAATACCAACTCAGTATCTGTTTTGGTATTTCATACCCAATAAATGAGTGACACTTATTTTTAAAAATCACATCAGATTACTCCAATAAATTAATTACAATCTTCTATACTATTGAGAAGATAAATTAATTATTTATTGGAGTAGTCTGATGTGGTTTTTTGAAACAGGTGTCACTCATTTATTGGCTAGGAAATATCAAAACAGTTGCTGAGTTGGTATTACCGAAACATGGTATACTTTCTCGTTGGGTGGATGTCCGAGGATAAAATTTAGAAGGAATGTGTTTTTACTAGGAAAACAGTGTTGTGGTGGGAATGGACGTGATTTTTATTTCCATTTCTTCCTCTGCTTTTTCTTTGGTTTCTGACTGGCATTTCGTTGATGCATCATTTTATAAAACTACCTGTCTAGTTGATGCCTGTGGTCTTAGGTGAAGTGAGACTTTAATAAAGTTGATTTGGTGGGTTATATGTTTCTTGGGTATAATTCTACACGCTAGAAAGAATTCAAGGTTCAGAATTTATTTGATGTAGGATTTATCCATATTTTCAATATCTCTCATATTTATATTCAAGAACCTTTGCAAATTTGTGAGCATATATTTTCTATCAATTCAACTAAGGGAATCTCGCTAGGAATCCAAATTTGTTGCATTTACAAATGAGGATGTGACCTTGCAATGAGCTTTGGTTGTGTGGTCTGAACCATCAATGATCAAGATGTAGTTCTTGGAGTTGCTTCCTTTCTCTTCGGTGTAGTCTGCACTAAATGATTTAAGATTCAATTGAGTGGAGAGCACTAGAAATATTCATTTGTTTTACCTAAAACCAGTCTATTAATCGAGATATGGGGAATCTTGACACGTTATTCCCTATAAGTTGACGTTCTTCTATTTATTCCTTTTTACTATATGGTTAACAATGTGGAATCTGTTTAATATATATAAAATTGTTAAAGGTTTATGTTAAAATTAATGTTTTACTTCTCATATTGCATTTCCACATATTAAAGATAAAGTTCTAAATTCTGATTTGGTTACAGGAATTTGACCGAGCTCGATATACAAGAGAATGATATCGATGATAAAAGTGGTAAATGGTTGAGTTGCTTCCCTGAAAACTTCATGTCACTGGAAGTACTAAACTTTGCCAATTTGAATAGTGATGTTAATTTTGAAGCTCTTGAGAGACTGGTTAGTAGGTGCAAATCGTTGAAAGTTTTAAAGGTTAATGAAAATATGACCTTGGAACAATTACACAGGCTGCTTGTTCTTGCTCCTCACTTAAGGGAGCTAGGTACTGGTTCACTTTTGCAAGAGCTTACGCCCCGCCAGCACTCAGAGCTCAAAAGTGCATTCAACAATTGCAAGAATCTAAACATGCTCTCTGGTTTTTATGAAGTTACATCCATATTTCTTCCAGTTCTTTACCCTGCCTGTACAAGTTTGACATTCTTGAATTTGAGCTATGCTGCTTTGCGAAGTGATGAATTGTCTAATCTTCTTGTTCATTGCCCACTTCTTCAGCGCCTCTGGGTAAGGAACCTCAATTTCCCATTTTCTCCACTTGTCAGATTTCCTCAAAGTTCAATAGTAAAGTAAGAAAAGCTACAATTCTTTTTGACATGGTCATGGTGCACAACTTAAGAGTTCTAAAATCATTATTTGTGTGACCACTGCATCTTGGACTTCTCTTAAAATACGGAAACACTTCATCTTACAACCGATAATTCAGATCTCTTCCCCTTTATGTAGTTTCCTTCTTGTAAATTTGGTGGTTCCTCTACCTCTGGCATTTCATATGCACTTCAAAAGTATATTTTGAGAACTACATGCTTCACCTGTCAGCAATACACATCATTTCACAAAGACATAGTCCCTCTTCCACTAGAACTTATAGTTCTGTTCAGCTGTTTTCTAACCCCAACCAATGAATTCTGTGCTGACTTCTTACGTAATAATTACTACTTTAGATAACAAAATGCCAGAAAGATCACTGCATATGCACCAATAACAAATCCTAGTACTTAACTAATTCTGAACAATTTTTTGTAGTTCTAACTGCTCTGACTTGCACAAGTAACATGTTAATTATAAAAAGTCATAACATTACTAATTTGGGGCTTCTATGTCAAATTCTTGATACAGGTCCTGGACTCGGTTGAAGATGAGGGATTGGAAGCAGTCGGATCAAACTGTCCTCTACTTGAGGAACTCCGTGTCTTCCCTGCATCTGATCCGTTTGAGGATGAAATTTTACATGGGGTGACTGAAGCTGGGTTCTTAGCTGTGTCATATGGCTGCAAGAAACTCCACTATGTTCTCTACTTTTGCCGACAGATGACTAATGCTGCAGTAGCAACCATTGTGCAGAACTGCCCTGATTTCACCCACTTCAGGCTTTGCATAATGAACCCACGCCAGCCAGATTACCAAACAAATGAACCCATGGATGAGGCTTTTGGTGCAGTGGTGAAAACTTGCACTAAACTCCGGAGGCTTGCAGTTTCAGGTTTATTGACTGACCTTACATTTGAGTACATTGGGAAGTATGCCAATAACTTGGAAACACTTTCTGTTGCATTTGCTGGCAGCAGTGATAGGGGCATGGAGTGTGTATTGAAAGGTTGTCCAAAGCTGAGGAAACTTGAGATAAGGGACTGCCCGTTTGGGAATGCAGCTTTGCTATCAAGTTTCAGGAAATATGAATCAATGAGGTCACTCTGGATGTCAGGCTGCAAAGTGACAATGGATGGCTGTAGATTGTTGGCACAAGAGATGCCCAGGTTGAATGTGGAGGTAATAAGGGAATGCGGGAATGATGGTTTTCAGGCTGATAAACTTTATGTTTATCGTTCTGTTGCAGGGCCAAGAAAGGATGCCCCATCTTTTGTTCTCACTCTTTGAGTTATGCACACTAATCTCCATTTCTCTCTCTCTCTCTCTCTCTCTCTCTCTCACACACACACACACACACACACAAATAGGAGGGATGAGAGTGCAAAATTGTTGCCTCGACCTTGTCTGGAGAATCTGCTTCAATTACTCACTATTGTATTTTGCTTTTTGTTCCCCCTTTGTTGGGTTTACTTCCCTCGCAAACCAAAGGCAAAGCTCAAAATGATATTAGATAAAACCAGGTTTCTTATGTGTAAATTACTGTAGAAAATAATCTTTAAGATTTTGATTTCAGAATAATGGCTGTGACTGGTGTCACTTGTCTTTTCTTAGTAAGCAATATTTATATCATATGCGCATATATGCTTTGTGGTTTGTGATTTTCTTATGTATCATTCTTGGGATTTAGTAACCAATATCTATATCATTTAGTAAGCAATAATGGAGCACATATTCGTTTGAAGAATTATACCAAAAAGGAAATGAAATCATGCACTATGAGTGAAGCTTGAACTCAAATAACTCGCACCATGATCAACTAAATCTTCTCAAAAGAAATAAAAAAAAAAAAAAAAAATTGTCCCAAAAGTTTAGACTATTAAAAACTTGTGAATTTAATCATTTATCTATTACTATTCTAATTGGAACCTATGTTAGGCTTGGTTTTAGTTTTAGTTTTCTTTTTGTTGGGCTTATCAGACAACTTTTTGGGCTTGAAAAAAAAAAAAAAAAAAAAACACTTGTTATCAAATATATTCTCAGATCTCTACTGGAATACTTGACCATGAGCTGAGGCCCTTTTAGTGGGCAATGAATTCAGTCATCAACATGACCCGGTCCATTTCGTAAATCTATCAGTTGTTGATTCTATTTCTAACCCAATTAAGTTGTCACTTGTCAAAAGGCAGGGTTAGCCATTGTATGGTGATAAATTATTAGGCCAAAATGGCCCATTAGCATTAATTTTTGAAATATTTAGCAACAGAGCACTGTTTCGGAAATAATTAGGGAAATACCACTTTTTCGGGTCCTATAGCGGCGTTTTCTTGCAAAATTTTTTTATAAGTCCCATAACAGGTTCAAGGGGCCCTATAGTGGCGTTTTTAAGCCCTATAGTGACGTTTTTGGGCCCTATAGCGGCGTTTTCCTGCAAAATTTTTTTATGAGTCCCATAACAGATTCAAGGGGCCCTATAGTGGCGTTTTTAAGCCCTATAGTGACGTTTTTGGGCCCTATAGCGGCGTTTTCCTGCAAATTTTTTTTATAAGTCCCATAATAGGTTCAAGGGGCCCTATAGTGGCGTTTTTTAAGCCCTATAGTGACGTTTTCGGGCCCTATAGCGGCGTTTTCGGAAAAAGTGGTACTTCCCTAATTATTTCCGAAACAGTGCTCTGTTGCTAAATATTTCAAAAATTAATGCTAATGGGCCATTTTGGCCTAAATTATTAGGTTTATCGGATATTGTTCTTTGGGCCTTTTAACCAATAAAATGGTGTAATCTATGCAAACATAATATCACTTAGATGTGTGTGTATATATATATATATATATATATATATATATATATATTATTGTTTCGTTAGTTAGGAGTATATATCATTTCAACTGTCTTTCGCCGAAGACCTAATAATTTGTCATGTTTGGCCGAAGTTAAAGTTAGGAAATTATTTTATTCATGTTACTTCATTCTTTCGGTGCAATTATGGCTGGAGATAATCACAAAGCCAGAAATGAATAAATTCTTTTGAGTTGTGTGCTCCAGTTATTAATGGCTATCACTTTGTACTGACACTTGTAATGGGGGGGTTGGGGGGGAGTCCTCCTTCACTCTCACTCTTCAGCAAACTTAATGCATCTTCAAGTTTTTCTCCCTAAGATTTCATTAAATTTGATAGACCAATCTTTTGCCGTTCATTATTTTTGATCATTCAATTTTAGGCGCCACCCTAGTCCCCACTGGTGGGTCTGAGTGGACCCTAGTCACCAGAGGCATGTGATTTCCATGGCCTATGCTATGCTCCACCTATAATATGGGTCCAGTTACATTATGAAAACTTCTTTGGTAGGAAGGTTGGAGACGTTTGGCCACATAATCCACGCTTCAAAAATGATATCTAGGTTCATTTAGCTCGGCTAGTAAAATTTTGTATTAAAAATTTGATCTAAATCTCATTTATACTTTAAAACTAATTAGTGTTTCGGTCATATAACAAAGAACAAATATATAATGTCGTATCTATTGAAAGAAAATACCATTTTATTTTTGAATAATCTCAATGAACTTCCAAACATGTTTATTGCCTTCGTGGAATTACGTTTACACAATTAGCAACATAATTAATGACAAGTGATAATCTGCTAATGAGTCACGTGAAAAGTGAATTTGATTTCTTTATCCTTCTTTGAAGCAAATGCTCTTTTTTAGATACAATAATTGATGAGGGGAGATTTAAAACTTTGAAAGTCTTTGTTAAAAACATTCAAATGTACTAGCTAAGCTATTACATTCTTACCTAACAAATGTCTTTCCTACTTATTTAGTATTTGATTCTGAAATTTTAAGAGTTTTAGTCATAATCTTTTTTATGACCATAATTAGATTTTTGTGGGGTCAGTAAGATCTTACAGGGACTGATCATGATTTTACTTCACAATCTCACCTATCAAGGCTCCAAAAAAGTAATAATAACTTGTGGGTTAATTAGGTTCGGTGAGAGGTCCTATTTTCCATCTTTAGGTTTGATCATGTTTTTATTTTTATTTTTTTTGTTGAGAAAGTAGGTTTGATCATGTTGGTGTAAATAGAAACAGTGGAGCCTTTGTGCTCCAACCCTACGATACAGTGTAATGAATGGTGAGGTGACTATATATGTGTAACAGCGTAAGCTATGGTTGGTAAGCAGTCTCATTGAGATTCGAAGCAAATAATAACCTTATCAGTCTTTGCTTAAAGGGTTAAAGTCCCTACATGATCTATCAAGCTAGGAAACATCACTCACTTGCAATAAGAGCTGTAAAAGCAAAACTAGTTTACAAAAATAGTACCATGATTATTAGTAAGTAGTCAAAAAGATAAAACATTAGAGAGTTAATTTGCAGCCCACAAAGCCATCAATTAAAGAATCTTACTGCGAATTTGGAGCTAAAAGACAGGTTTTCATGGAGTTTTGTTCACCGCAATAAGGGCATGAAAATTTTGGATGGGTTGGAAGGAGTCCTTCGTGATGATATTGGGACTAGAAAAATCTTTAACGTTTTCCTCTTATTGACTTGCTGCAAATAAAATAGAAAATCTTGAGTTTATTTTGAGAGTTTCACTTTCTACTTCAACAATTATGGTGCTATATGTTCTATTTTTTTTCTTCTAAAGTAACCTGAAAACACATGGAATATAAAATGAAACATTTAAGAATTTAGCTACAAAATTAATTGCAGTTTAAGTTTACAACTTTATTCAATATCTTTTTATTGGAGTTGAATTTTGACAAATCTACCATTGAATTACATTTTCTTCTTATATCTTTCATGCTTGCAAAATTTCAAAAAAATTAAAGATCAATAGTTATGTCATCAATAAATTTTTTATAATTTAAAATTATGTATAACATTTAATAAATAATATGAAAAAATTGACATGTATATCAAGAACATAAAAAATATGCAATCTAATGGTTAAATTTTCAAAATATGTAGTAATGTTAATTATTTTAAAGGAAGTTGTAGTTTTAAGCTCTAACTAATTTGGTCCAACATTTAAACTAAAACACAGGATTTTTATGCGAATAAGATAGACTACTAGAAGTCTAGAAGAATAGAAGGCTAGAACACCCAACAACTAAACTTCGCATGCACTCTCATTAAAGTATATGTATGGTTTAGTATAACATAAGGGTCCAAAAAGAGATTAAAGTCAAATTAATTTGGGAGAGGCAACATCAACAATTCAACGCAAATGAGATCCCCTATTTTAAATTTAATACCTCACATCATTGGTTTGAAAATTGTAGATTATGAAATCTGATTGTTTGGATTTAGTTAAAATCACATTCAAATCTATATTTTCTGCCAAATATTTAATCAGGAAACTTGAAAAGCTTATCCAAGCTTTACTTGATTGCAACATAACAATAATAAAAATACTAAAAAAAATATAGAAGAAGAGAATGTTGAAATCAATAACCATTTCAACCCCCAAATAGTGGTAATGATGTGAGACACACAATTGGTTCCTATTAAGGATGAACAAACAACAAGTCATGAAGCAATCTCATTTGTCTTATCTATATTTACCTCATTATTGGGTCATCTAGACCCTCCACATTGAAGTAGATGGACACGAAATATTGTCACACACACACACACACATATTCTTTTCTCTTCAAAGCTAAGGTACTTCTATAACTGTGCTTCACTCTCAAATGTCCCTTCTTCCCTACTCAAAGCTTTCGTAGGCCATCACTTTTTTGCTTTTGCATACCGACGCCTTTGAACCTAACACCACAAAAGCATTAAAACAACCCCTAAACAGTGTGTACTATTTGGGGGCTAATGCAACATTGCAACGCAGGAGAAACCCTATATGTCCAACATTACATTAAAAAAGCATTTCTCAACTAACTCAAAGGTATAGGCAATGGTCATGATTGCGTGCTCATCCGCCATTTGTTGCCGGCACAAAAAGCCTTTAGTTCAGCCATTTAAGCTACTCAAACTTCATTAATTCTTTGGTGACAAAGAATTGCTTGTTTGATAAATGATACTCATTAAGGAAAATACTTCACCTTCTTTCTTTGAATAGTATATTTGTAGGTACATCCAAGATATAAATTCGGTCCCTAGCAGTATATTGAAGGCCATGTGAACGAAGAAGACAATGTTGGATGCAACAGAATTTAGGAGTTAGCTTGACCAACAAGCCGTATAAAGCACAAAAGACAGAATAGTTAAAAAAAAATGTTGTCGATAACCCTATTAGTTCAATTGGTATCTTCTGGTGTTTCCAACAAAAAAACATCTAAAATTTAAATTCTCTGAGATAAGTGCAAACATAAAAAAAAAAATGTGACGCGGTATAATTTAAAATGGCTAAAGTGAACGCCGGCATTCTCCACTAGATTATGTTTCAAAAAGAACAATACTAAATCACTTTAGATGTAATAAAAAGTGAATCTTTCTTTTTAACACTTGGTTTAAAAGGGTACTCATTTAGATTAGAAAACATAAAATAACAATCCGTGACCAGGGAAAAAACATAACAATGGGTACTTTGTCATGTACAAAAGTTAGTATTAGTTCAAAACTAGACAACTAATCAACATCATGGGTCATTGAATTTTCTTTATGTCATTTGTCATCTTCCAAGGTTTTGATGGGCACAATGCTTTTGCCCCACATTTATTCCACGTAGAGCTATTGAACTACAATAAATTCTTCCATGGCTTATCCTCTAATTTACATATAGTATAATCGTGCTTTTATTTTGTCCATTGTTTGACACGGGCAGCTTTTGGCTTTAGTTATCATCATACAGACGAAAAAAAAGTGTTAGAAAAAGAACACCTTTTTAGTCTATGGGTGTGGATATTTTTACCTCCACTTCTTATTAGCTAATTCCTATTCAAAAGGTGACTGCTTGCTCAAGGCATCCAAATCCAACTATAGGGCTTCACATGGTGGGGTGGTAGCTATGTCTTTTGCATGCTATAGGGGTATTGAAAGCTACCCTTTTCCTTCCTTTTCACCTAATCATTTTAGTGTGACTTTATTAGGGGCTGGTACCTAAGGAGTGCTGGTTTTTTTTCTCACTAGCTTGGTACTAAATTCACAACTTTTTCTTTCTTTTTTGGCTCCAAATTACTACTAAAAACTTTGCAACCTCAATGGTGGACTTATAATCAGTAATTTTGAAATGGGCCCTCATTAATTTCTTCTTTGCCTTTTTACTCTGTAAAAGTAGAGAAAATGTTGAGTTGATAAAGTTCCTTAAAGGAAATTATGCACCAATTTCTTGCTCGTGAGCTGAACCAGAAATGTAACTTTCTCTATGGATCAAATTAAGGTTAAATCATTGTCATTGAAGTTAATTAGTCTCTCACATTTTGTATATTGCCTTTCTACTAGTTTTGTTTCCTTCACCTTTCTACATACAAATAAATAAATGAAAAGAAGAAATTAGGGGAGAAAAAAAGGAACAAATGAATTGGAAAATAATAGCTGGAGACAAGGTTTAAACTTCAAACTCAAAACCACATGTTTTAATACCATGATAATTCATTGCTTATTTCATTCACATTTTCATCATATTAAGTGGAATCATTTGACTCTTATTTGCTTTATAACAAAATTTTATTATCAAGTGAAATCTCAATTTTTAAAACGAGCTCTTATAGTTCAACTCATTTAAGGAAACAGATTTGTGTATTTTTTTTCTTCAATGCAGAGCTTATTCTGTTGTTAAAAAAAGCAAAATGATGTAACATTGTAACACTTAAATACAGAACTGTGAGACAAAGTTGCAAAGCTGACAAATATGTTATGTACTATATATGATAGTCACAACTAACTAATAAATTTCCACCGTATATCAATCAATCAATCATCTCCTTCTTAAAATAATCAATCAATCATCATCATCGTCATCATCATATATATATATATATATATATGGATTTTGTTAATGTGTGTTCTAATGGCACACAATAATTAACCATTTTTTGGAAAAAAAAAAATTCGAGAATTGAAAAAGTAGTGACAGCTTTTTCAATTTTCGAGAAAATATTTCCAAAAATAGATGACTTAATGTTTCCAAAAATAGATGACATTAACCGGACTCATATATATATATAAACAGAGACCTTATGTGAGAGTGTATGAAGTTCTACCAAGTGACATCCTTAAGACTCTCATTTAGGCTTCTACCTTATCAAAATTCGCATTTATATCAATTTTTTAGTTCATTGAATGTATCGATGAAGTAAATGCACCTATTAATTACTTCGGGTGTGCACAAAATTTTATATATATATATATATATATGTGGGGCCCAAACGATTTACGGGCCGGGCCCATTTACCTGGGGAAAATCCAAAGGCCCAAGCCGAGGAGGGCTATGGCCCAAACTCGACCAAATAGCCTATGGGACCATCGCCGAGACGGCTCAGTCCTCGGCAGACCCAAAGTTCCCGCTCTGAAAGGAGGGGCAGAAAACAGGTATAGGACCGAAACAGGACAAAAGAATCTAAAAAATCAAGGGAAAGCTGCTGTTATTGCCATTTATGCTTCTGAACCTGACAGAGCCGCATTCTTGGCTTTTACAACCATCCCAAGACTTTGGGGGAAAGGCTGATGGGAACAGTATCAATTTTGGAAAGATTGACCCTATAGTGGACGAAGGACAATGAAACGCAGGCGAATATAAAGGAAAAAAGAAGTAACCTAAAGGGGGTTGGGAAAAAATGGCCAGAAACCAGGGCCTCCCAGCACCTCCAGGAGAAAGACTCCAGGGGTGTAGGAAAGCTTAAGTTCATACGAACACCGCGAAAAACCCACCGCCTATCGAACAAGGCCTAGCCTTCCAAACCCACGCTCTACAAATGATATTGTTAGGGGCCTTTTCACGTGCGAACCCGACACTGTTACGGTCCGTCACGAATCGCGTCCTTACAATTGGCGCCGTCTGTGGGAAAGGCTTGTGTGTTGGTATAGGAAGTGGGTCGATGGAGCTTCTTCGTTATATCTAACCGTCGGTTATAGAGTTCTAGTATAAAGTTCTGTTAGCGGCTGTGTTTCTTGATTAGGGGCTTGGTTGGGGAGCCAACTCCCTTAAAGCCAAGGTCCCCTGTAAAGAGTAAATTAGGTATCTTGTAACGTTAACCGTATGGATAAACTCTAGGGGCTTGGCCGAGGAGCTAACTCCCCTAAAGCCAAGATCCCACACAAAGAGAAAACTAGGTTTTGGACAGAACCAAGGCATTGCATGGTCCACGGACTCAAGCCTATGGGGAAACCAACTACTTGGATGAGGAAAACTAGGTTTTTTACAGAACCAAGGCATTGCATAGTCCACGGACTCAAGCCTTTGGGGAAACCAACTACCTGGATGAGGAAAACTAGGTTTTGGACAGAAACAGGGCATTGCATGGTCCACGGACTCAAGCCTATGGGGAAACCAACTAGTTGGATGAGGAAAACTAGGTTTTGGACAGAACAAAGGCATTGCATGGTCCACGGACTCAAGCCTATGGGGAAACCAACTTTACCTGGATGTGGGAAAACTAGGTTTGGACAGAAAGCCAACGGCATGCATGGTTCCACCGCGACTCAACCTCAGGGGAAACCAACTACCTGATTTAATGAAAACTTAGGTTTTGACAGAACCAAAGCATTGCATGGTCCACCGGACTTCAAGCCTCAGGGTAACCCAACTCCTGGTTATGTAATGAAAAACTTAGTTTGGACAGAACCTAGGCATTGCATAGTCCTCGGACTCAAGCCTATGGGAAAACCAACTACCTGGATGTGGAGAACTAGGTTTTGGACAGAACCAAGGCATCGCATAGTCCTCGGACTCAAGCCTGTGGGAAAACCAACTACCTGGATGTGGAAAACTAGGTTTTGGACAGAAAGGCATTGCATAGTCCTCGGACTCAAGCCTATGGGAAAACCAACTACCTGGATGTGAAAAACTAGGTTTTGGACAGAACCAAGGCATTGCATGGTCCTCGGACTCAAGCCTCAGGGGAAAACCAAACTACCTGGATGTAATGAAAACTAGGTTTTGGACAGAACCAAGCATTGCATGGTCCTCGGACTCAAGCCTCAGGGGAAACCAACTACCTGGATGTAATGAAAACTAGGTTTTGGACAGAACCAAGGCATTGCATGGTCCTCGGACTCAAGCCTCAGGGGAAACCAACTACCTGGATGTAATGAAAACTAGGTTTTGGACAGAACCAAGGCATTGTATGGTCCTCGGACTCAAGCCTACGGGGAAACCAACTACTTGGATGAGGAAAACCAGGCACTAAGCGAGTTTTAACTATTATGCGTAACGTTAAAAATGGTGCTTATATCTTCGTAAGACAAAGGTTAGGAATAAATCTAAGGCCTTTGTGGGCGCAAGCAAATTAGGGTTCGGGGAACATGGTGATGAATGTATTACATGCATAGCTATTTGTACATGTTAAAATAAATCAGCGCAGAGTTCATAAGCAAATAGTGCGCGTCTATTAGGGCCGTTAACGATGTAATCAGAAGGAAAAAGAAAAAGCAAGATTTCATATATACATGTTCAAATGCTTGTAAACCATCAATAAATTAGGAAGTTTGTGAAAGGAAAAGAAACAAGTTAATCGTTCAAATAGAAACGAATACAAAAAAGCCCAACGAAGGTTTCTACTTTTCTGCTTTTTTGTCGGTAACATTTTGGGAAATGGGAGCAGATTCAGCTTCGGTGCCTGGAAGGATGGTCCCTTCTGGGGAAGGCTGAACAGGACCAGCACTGGTACTCTGGGGAACCACAGCAAGGGAAGCGGCCTGCGACGGCTCTGCAAGTATGGTGGGTTCCTCTGTATTAGGCACCTGAATGCCAGCCACGGGCTCGGCAACCTCTTTAGGTGCCTCAGAACTCATGCGCTGGGATATCACTGTCACATCCTGAAGTTCTCCTTCTTTGGGCGCCTTGCTAGAAGAACCGCTGGCCTGCAAGTCTTCCAACGGGGTGATCTCTTCCTCGGGCTGATCACGAGTAGCCGCGGGGCTAGTCGAAGTGGCCTCGCGGATGGCTGCCGGGTAGAATATGCTCTCCGCCCTCCACAAATCGGATGAGGCATCCACCCCAGCTCGCTTCAATGCTTCCTCCCAAACCTGGGAGCAATAAAACCTACACACACCAGGGATCTGCGCCTTAAGGATGGCCTGGGTCTCAGCTACTCCCATGTTGTAACCATCGTCCTCGGCCGTATTCTTGGCAGCTTCCGCCTCATTCCTGGCAAACTCGGCCTCCTGCTTTGCCCTTACGGCTTCATCACGGGCATATTCTGCCACTCCTTTCTCATGCAGAGCCGTGGCCAGCTGCTTATTTAAATCCTCGATCAGAGTTCTGGCTATTTGCAGCTGGTCCTCGGCTTCAATTGCGCACTTGGTTTGGTCCTTGGCCTGTTTTTGGGCACTAGCAAGGCCCGCCGAGACGTTATTCCTCTCGCGAGTGGTCATTGTTAAGTCATCCTTGACTTGGGCAAGTTCCTTTTCAGTAGCTTCGAGAGTCTTTGAGGCCGTTATGCGCCTCTTGCGTTCGTTCTCGGCCACCTTACTCCTGTCATGCACTTCTTCCTCCATCCTATAGGTTGCCTGGAGAGCCTGTCAAGAAAGATGAACGTGTAGTGAGTGACAAACTGGTAACAAGAATTAGTAAAGTGTTAGGTTTCAAGAAATCTTACCATGCCCAAATATCTCTCAGTACTGAGAAAAACCTCCTGCATCCTCATTCTCTTCAGCTCTTCCATGTCATTAGGAAGTAGCATGGTTCTCCCTAATGCATCTGCCACATATCCACCCTCGCCGTCTCCAAGGTCCCTCAGAGAGGCAGTTTCCAGTAATGGACCCCCGTGAAGCATTGGGGCAGGAAGCCAGGCGCTCGGAGAGGATTGGGAATCAATTCCTTTTCCTTTGCCTTGAGAGGTTTGAACTGCGGGTCCTTTGCCTCTGCCTTGGGGTCCGATCTTCGGTTGTTTTGTGGGCGGAGTCTCATCCTTCTCCTTAGGAGGTTGGGATTTTCCCTCGTCCACGATGTCCTTGCCCTTGGGGCTCCTCTTTCTCTTAGAATCAGCACCTTCGGGTCGAGGAGACCGAGCTGGTTGGGAGGAGGTGGGAGGTTCGTAACGGGTGGACTGTGGTTGGGACTTGGTGGAGGATGACCTGGTTTGAATTGTAAGGGGCCGAGCTGGTGGAGGAGGAGCATTGGGTTGTGGTGCCTCCTGGGTATCCTTCCCTGGTTGGTCCTCGAGGAGTTGGAGAAGGGGGGTTAAAGGTATTCTTTTGACTCCCATCTCGGCTTGAGAAGAGGTACCTATTAATGATAATTCCGCCTCGGACAAGGCTGGGTCACCTAGGTCACCCGGAGGGTCCTCGGATTGGTAGATTAAGTCGAATACCCCAAACCCTTCCTCCGGCTGATCTGGCTCACCCTCGTCCTCTGCTGCTTGATGGGACGAAGAGGGGCCCACCAGGGGGATGTTCTTGGGGACAGCTGGCTCCTGCAAGATCAAGAACCCCTTCTCTACCACTGTAATCTTTGGAAGCCAAGGACGGCGGGCACTGATCACGTGCTTCGCGTCCCCGAACGACTTCTGAACCGGAGGGTACCCTAGTATTTTGTGAGCTGCACGAACTTGGCCATCACTGTCATTCACAAAAACTGCCGCTTGTAAAACGGTCTCCAAGTCTGCCCGATTGACTAAATGAAAATGCCGTTTATAGGCGCGTTCATCTACAAAAACAACAAACATATATGCATAGTTAGTCATCGAAGGAAGTAAGTTTAGAATGGTTTAAAGGGTTATCCCTCTTCCATTCCTAATACCCCACCTGGTTCTCCTTCTACTACGGGGCATGGATCGCCATCATGCCACTCCCTAGAGACGATAAGAAAATCCTTGTTCAGTCCCTTGTTGGAATCAGGGAGGCACTGGATCAACCGAATCCTATCATCCCTCGACCTCATGTAGTAGGTTTTTCCTTTCAATTTTTGGAGGTTATAGCACCAGTTTACATCATGGTGGGTCAGTCTTAAACCCATCTTCTCGTTTAAAGCGTCCACACAACCCAAAATCCTAAGAACATTGCCGGCGCACTGGGTAGGGGCTAAACGGAAATGCCTGAGGTAACCCCTTGTCACTGGTCCCATGGGGATTCTTATACCTCCCTCTACAAAGGCGAGGACGGGAATTACAACCGCGCCCGTTCCCCTCTTAATGTGCCATTCCCCCATCTTACAGTGTTCCAGCCTTACGTTAGGGGGAATCCTATAATCAACGATGAACTTATTCATCGCCTCTTCAGTATCAACCAACTTCCTCAATCTCAGTTTAGCCGCTTTCGCCATTTACTAGAACAAACCTAACCCGCGACGGAAAAGAAAGGGAGCCAAAGAGAAATAAATCCAAAAAAGAAAAAACGTGAGTTAATAGGGGTAGGGAACTTACATAAAAAGAGAATTATGCTTCGGATGGGCTGTATGTGCTTGAGATAGACTTGAATTTAGGCGGAAGTTCAGATGAACCCTGGATACACGCACTAAAACTTTTAAGTATAGAACTGGAGAGACGGATCCATCTCCAAAAACTCTTTTATACTTTCTAGGGTAAACAGCACGCCCCTTTTTCCCGCCCAAAGAGGCCAGGAGATCACCACCGTTCGATTCCCATCACACCGTTGAACGTGGGAAGCACCAAGCCGCCCGTATTTAATGAGGCCACGTTTCGCCTTCCAACGGCTCTAGGAACGTGCCTTGGGCAGGTGAAAAAACCTCAGGAATCGCTAGATGACAAGGATTGATAGGCATTGGCAGACCCATGATGTCATCAAAACCCTCCTATCCGTCCGAGGGGACGGATAGCAGGATTTTGAGGGGCTATTGTGGGTCCGAGAGCTCTGCAGTCCGGCCCAAACTCTATCTGGGCCCAGGGCCCGTGCCGAGGAGGTACCTTGCCGAAGACAAATGCTCAGTGGCCGAAGTAGCAAGGGGAACGGCTGAGAACTTACCCTGTCCTCGGCATTCCATAGCTTCAACAGGAAGACCAACACCTTGGTGTAGGCAATCCCCAAACAGCCCCCCTCAAAGGGATGTGAACGGAATGGGGTCCATAGGGAAGCAGGGTGTGAACTCGGACCAAGGAAAGTGCGTCCCACCCCCTTCAGTAAATGTACCTGCCAATACCCAGAGTTGGTTAATGAGAAAAGACGTTTGGGCGGTGCAAACGTCGATCCGTGCAACTAATAGAAAGTTAGACGGGACAGTTGATGGGATGGACACAGGAACAAGCTCCTGCCTGACCTACAAGTGGAGGGTCAGGATCAGCCAAGATGGACTATATAATAAAGAGGAAGGTGCACCGATTGGGTGGTTGGGAAAAATGGCCAGAAACCAGAGCCTCCCAGCCCACCTCCAGGAGAAAGACTCCAGGGGTGTAGGAAAGCTTAAGTTCATACGAACACCGCGAAAAACCCACCGCCTATCGAACAAGGCCTAGCCTTTCAAACCCACGCTCTACAAATGATATTGTTAGGGGCCTTTTCACGTGCGAACCCGACACTGTTACGGTCCGTCACGAATCGCGTCCTTACAACATGTATAATACAAAAATAACTATTTAAATTCTTATTCTTTATGAAAATCAAAACATCATATTTTGTTAATAAAAATAAATATTTTATTTTATTTCAAGAAATAACCATTTCCAAATAGGAGATATAAATATTGCATTTTATTTTAGCATTTATATTGTTGTGGTGGGGAGTGATTAAAATAAGGGAATAGATATTAATGATTTTTTTTATGTTTTATCTCAAATATTTTTTGATAAGTATGTTTTAGGGATAATTACACTTTATCCACCTGTAGTTTGCCTCTAATTCTATGTGCCCACCCGTGGTTTAAATTTTAACACTTTGCCCACCTCTGATTCTAACCGTGAGTGCTCCGTAACCCACCTCAATGTTTTCCGTTACTCTAACACAAAATAAGTAAAAAACACATCCCAAAACGGATCAAAACTCACTCTCACTCCCAAAACTCACTCACTCCCATCCAACCCAACAAAGATCCTACACAATGCAATGCGCTTCACTTGAGACTCTAGATCGAGAATCATCTGGGCTTTGATCGTGCAAGTAACCCGAGGAAGAAGGAGCTTTGATGTATTTATAAACTTTACATCCTTTTTCACCCTCAAAAATCAAGCCCATGACTTCAATTGGAAGCTCATGGGACAACAAAATTACAACTCTTCCTATCTCACTGCTAAAACTGGGAAAAGAATCAAAAAATAATATTTTAGAAGGAGAGTTTCGTACTCTAGATCATAATAGCATGTTCTGAATATCAAATAAGCTTTCTTGGAACAATCAAAATGGAATTGCTAAATGCCTGAATCTGAAGCAATGTTTTTCTATCAAACAGAGAGAACCAGAGATGAGGGACTTTATGCAGATCTAGAACTCCAATAACATTGGTCTAGCCCACTTAATCCGGTCGGTTCTTAGGCAAATACTTCATTCCGAGTGAATGTCTTCAACCCACCAAACTACTTTATCTTATTTGGCATAAACGGACAATATCTTGTCTTAATGTTTGCTAAAGTAAGACCAGATATAAGAGAGCTTTTACCACTCTTCCTCAAGTAAGAAAGAATCACTGTCAGCAACATAACCATCTTCTTTCATTAGAGCTGTCAAATCCTTCAGAATTGCATAGATTTCACCAGCACTGGTATGAGACCTATCCCCTACAACAATAAGTTCTTCTTTTGTTCCACTTCAATCCAGCTACATCCAGGAAACTTTCTAACTCCTTTTTCTTTCATTCTCCTCCTCAAAAAGTTAACCCCATCCTAGTTTCCTGATGCAGCATATATATTAGAAAGCAGCACATAGGATGAAGAATTCAGGGGATCTAACTCAATAAGTTTCTCAGCTGCCCTCCGCCCCCTTATTTCATCTCCATGTAATCTGCAAGCACCAAGAAACGAGTCCCAAATCATAGCATCATCATGTTCAAATTTTACTTTTGTCAACTAATTCTTCCACTTCTTCCACCCAACTTGCACAATCAAAGCCTAGATGATTCTCGGTCTAGAGTCTCAAGCGAAACGCATTGCATTGTGTAGGATCTTCGTTGGGTTGGATGGGAGTGAGAGTGAGTTTTGATCTGTTTTGAGATGTGTTTTTTACTTATTTGGTGTTAGAGTAACGAAAACATTAAGGTAGGTTACAGAGCACTCATGGTCAAAATCACAGGTGGATAAAGTGTCAAAATTTAAATCACGAGTGGGCACATAGAATTAAAGGCAAACCACAGGTGGGTAAAGTGTAATTATCCATATGTTTTACCTCCATTGGTTAAATGATAAGTGAAAAATGGTAAAATTGTCAATTTATAACAAATGTGATTTTTTTATGCTTAGGAATCTAAATACCCACCTGTTTCAAAGGGAATCTACATTCCTAAAAGAATAGGATTAAGTGAGAATCCAGATACCTCTAACATCTGATTCCCTTGTGTGATTTGCAACCAAACGTAAGAATCTTTCAACATTTCTAAGAATTTTAAAATATTACCCCATACCAAATGCTACCTAAGTTTCTTAATAACCACCTTGAAAAAATTCCTAGAGCTGCCACTTGCCCATGGTATTGGTAGATTTGATAGTTATTTTTAGTCTTTTCTATTATTTTATTTTTAAGAGTTTGATGACGCAAAATATCCAAGAAGAAATTTAAAAACAAAACAATAAACCCAAAAGATAAAAAAATATATACATATATATATATATATATATATAAAATAAATAATAAGTAATATTAAATCTATAATATTTTCACAACAAATTATACTTGATAAATTATTATTGGTTTTAATTTAATATCATAATTTAAATTACTTTTTTACACAAGCAATAATAATTTGTCGCTTAAAAATATTGTATAAAAATATTGTGTACTTGTTATTCTGTACAAGGATCAGATAAGTACACAAAGGTAGAAGAGCATAGTAGTACACCACCTCATGCCTCTAGTTTCAGTTAGTTTGGTGAGCGCCACTGCGCGGTAACCAATGTACCAGAAATTCGCAGAAACAAACGAACCCACAGTATTTACACTTTTAGAAGACTAGAAAAGTTCCAGGTTCCGTTTTTTATTTTTATCAGTTACAAAAAAAAAGTCCAACCCCACTGCCAGCTCATCATCCAAATACAACCAATCAAATCACAACCCCAATCCCCAATCAAGTGGGCCCAATCCACAAAACCCTAAATAAACGGCGATTAAACCACGGGCCCACCAAACCCAAAACGAAACCCGACCGCACCAGAACAGAACCCTATTACACTATAAATACTCTTTTTATCATCGTCTTCTTTAGAAAAACTTCCGAAGAAAAGCAGAACGGCTCTCTGATAAAAGAGTTCAATTCCGAAGGCTCAAAAGATGAACGACAACGACGACGAAAACGACAAGTCGTTTCCGGACCACAAGCTCTGCGGCTATTTATGCACGGTTCTCACGGTTAATTCTCCGCCGTCGGCTGAAACGCTGCGTTTCAAGAAGACTCGCTGCGAAATCTTCGGCGACGGCTTGTACGTGGGGTTCAGGTCCCCGAACGGCGTCGTACTCTCCGTGCTCGATTCGGCGGCGGAACCGGAGCAATGCGAGTCGAAAAGCGGCGTCGGCGGCGGCGTTGTTTCGAGCGGCAAGAAGAGGAAGAAGAGAGTGAGGAAGATAGGCCAAGTCCACGGCAGCATAAGCGTGGTGCACCAGCTTCAGGCGCTTGTTTCTCACAAGTGCGTGAAGATCGACGCGCGCGTGGTTTGCGTTTTCGGTCCCGAGTCCGAGTCCGCCGAGGCCGAGGCGAGGGCGGTGGTGCTCGTCGACGTGTATCTGCCGATCGCCGTGTTAAGCGGCTGGCAGTTCCCCCGGTCCGGCTCGATCGCCGCCGCGCTTTTTCGGCACTTGAGGTAAGCAATTTCGGTTAATTTGGTTGATTTCGTGATGATGATGATTTAGCGAAATTTGATTGTTATACGTATGTATTGAATTGACCAAATGTCATCGGTTTTTCGAGTAATTAGATTCGAGTTTAGGGTTTATATGGTATGGTTTTTTTGTCCACATTGTAATTTTGTGTGCATTTAGTTTTGATAAAATTTCGACAGTTACAATTTTCGAAGGGAGGATTTGAATTCTGAGCGTGTTCGGTTACTGTGGTCTATAACAGATTAGTTAGAGTCGACTCCATGTATTCTTTTCCTCCGTTCTGTTCTATCTGAAAAGTCATTATGGGCTTTTTTCTCTTTTCCTAGCTACACGCTGACATAGTACGGTAACATTTTCTGCAGCTGTGACTGGGGCGAGAGAACTTCGATGCTTGCTAGTGGACAGCGATGTATAGAAGCTCAAGGGGCTGATAAGAGCGTTTGGAATCTTTCTGATTGTCACGTTCTTGGATGCAAGCTGCATTACAACGTCACCGATTCTTCAAAGAGAAGGCTATTTGAACTTCATGAAATTTTTAAGAGCGTACCCAGCTTGACGAAGAGGGAACAGCTTGATTCTTCAAGAATAATGCCTGTAGATGGCATTTATAGATCTGGCATTTGGGACTTATCGGATGACATTTTGATTAATATGCTAGCTACGCTTGGTCCAACGGACCTTGTGAAGGCTGCTGCAACGTGTCGGCATCTAAAATCCTTGGCCGCGTCAATCATGCCGTGTATGAAACTTAAGCTTTTTTCTCATCAGCAGGCAGCAGTCGAGTGGATGTTGCAGCGCGAGCGCAATGCTGAAATTATGCCACATCCTTTATACATGGCTTTCTCAGCAGAAGATGGATTTAGTTTCTATGTAAATATTGTTTCTGGTGAAATAGTCACAGGAAGAGTTCCTAGTATCAAAGATTTTCGTGGGGGTATGTTCTGTGATGAACCTGGCTTAGGCAAGACCATAACTGCTCTTTCCCTTATTCTGAAGACACAGGGAACATGGGCAGATCCACCAGAAGGGGTGCAAATAACCTGGTGTATGCATAACGGTGACCAGAGATGTGGCTATTATGAGCTTAGTGGTGATAATGTCACTGGTGGGATCAAGTTCTTGGGAAAAAGGGATGTAGGTCAGAATGCTCGAAGAGGCATGGAGGACTTGACCCACTCCTCACCTAAAAGAGCCAGGTTAATGGGTTTTGAAGATCAGATTGCATTTGATGATTTATTTCCTAGTAGAGGAAATAAATCACCTATATCTGCATCCTCTAGTTCAGCAATGTCTGTGGTTCGATGCTCTAGGGACTTGAGCTTCATCAAGAAAAACCTTTGTTCCGAATATGAAGGAGCAGCTGGTTTTTCTAAAGAAAAGAAGGTTGGGGGAAATTCAAGTAGATGTAAGCGTGCCTCTATTTGTCCAAGTCGTTTTTTTCAGGAAAAGCAAGTTGAAGTTTCATATGGAGTATCAAACTGTTTCAAGAGGCCTGGCAAGGCTGTTGCAGATTATCTCGAGTATAATGACACCTGGGTTCAATGTGATGCTTGTCGTAAGTGGCGAAAGCTTATAGAAACTAGGGCTGCTGATGTTGCTGCAGTATGGTTTTGTAGTATGAATACTGATCCTTTATATCAGAGCTGTAGTGTTCCTGAAGAATCTTGGGATAATTGCAGCCCAATAAGATATTTACCTGGATTCTACACCAAAGGAACTTCTGCGGGTGAGGAACGAAATGTTTCATTTTTCACCAGTGTGCTTAGGGAGCACTATCCATTGATTAATTCCGAAACAAAGAAAGCCTTAACTTGGTTGGCTAAACTTACTCCAGAGAAACTCTCACACATGGAATCAATTGGCTTACGAAGTCCTTACTTAGGCACTTGTCTTATGCCTGTTAGGAATGCCCATGGCTACGATAAGATATTCAGTGCATTTGGTCTCATGAAGAGAGAAGAAAAGGGTATTTTTAAGTGGTATTATCCACGAGATCTTGACAACTTGGCCTTTGATGTGGCTGCTCTCAGGATTTCTCTCTGTGAGCCACTGGATTCTGTCAGGTTATATTTGTCCAGAGCAACCCTAATTGTTGTTCCATCAAATCTAGTTGACCATTGGAAAACTCAAATCGAAAAGCATGTCAGTCCTGGTCAGTTACGTGTGTATGTTTGGACTGATCATAGAAAGCCTCCTGCTCACAGTCTGGCATGGGATTATGATATTGTCATAACAACCGTTAGTCGTTTAAGTGCAGAGTGGAGCCCCCGAAAGAAGAGCGTACTGATGCAAGTGCATTGGCTTAGAGTCATGTTAGATGAGGGACACACCCTTGGCTCAAGTGTTAACTTGACAAACAAATTGCAAATGGCTATTTCATTGGTGGCTTCAAATCGGTGGATATTAACAGGAACTCCAACTCCTAACACTCCCAACAGTCAACTATCACATCTTCAACCATTGCTTAAGTTTCTTCATGAGGAAGCTTTTGGACAGAATCAAATGTCTTGGGAAGCTGGTATTCTTAGGCCATTTGAAGCAGAGATGGAGGAGGGACGGTTACGTTTGTTGCAGTTACTTCAGAAGTGCATGATCAGCGCAAGAAAGATGGATTTGCAAAATATTCCACCCTGCATTAAGAAAGTTATGTTTCTTGATTTTACTGAGGAACATGCAAGAAGTTACAATGAATTAGTAGTTACAGTGCGGCGCAATATACTAATGGCTGACTGGAATGATCCTTCTCATGTTGAGAGTCTACTGAATCCAAAGCAGTGGAAGTCTCGAAGTGCAACTGTCAGAAATGTCAGGCTGTCTTGCTGTGTGGCTGGACATATTAAAGTTACAGAAGCTGGTGAAGATATTCAAGAAACAATGGATGTTTTAGTTGAAAAGGGTCTGGATCATACTGCAGATGAGTATACTTATATAAAAAA
The DNA here is from genome assembly GCF_001633185.2 of Quercus lobata. Classification (NCBI taxonomy): domain Eukaryota; kingdom Viridiplantae; phylum Streptophyta; class Magnoliopsida; order Fagales; family Fagaceae; genus Quercus; species Quercus lobata. Next base: position 18,187,511 of record NC_044907.1, on the reverse strand, counting down.
TTACCTCCTCTATGGTGGGTATTGTGTCAGGTAATATTTGGTATTTGAGGCTTCATGTGGATTTGTTGTTCTGTTTTTGAATTTTTTATCACATTTGAATCACTGATTACATATTTTTCTTTCTATGTTAGATGTAACGAATGGTGCCGTTTACCTGTCATTACACCATGTAGGCATCTTTTGTGCCTTGATTGTGTTGCTTTGGACAGTGAAAAGTGTACTTATCCTGGATGTGGTAACTTATATGAGATGGAGTCTCCTGTTGTACTAACCCGGCCAGAAAATCCTAACCCAAAGTGGCCTGTGCCCAAAGATCTTATTGAGTTACAACCATCATACAAACAGGCAGGCTTAGCTATAAGAAAAATTTGAATTTGTCTAATTTCTATTTCTTTTATGGTAAACAAAATGTTTATCTATATATACAATTTTATATTTATACAGGATAACTGGGATCCTGATTGGCAATCAACATCTAGCAGTAAAGTTACTTACCTTGTACAGAGGTTGAAAGCTTTGCTTGAAGCTAATAGAGAAGTTGGTCACTACATGGGAGAAGGCAAAATTGTGAAGTGTGTGGATGAGCTAGTTTATCCCTCTCAGATGAGTGATGCAAGGGTCTTGTCCCTGGATGATTGCTCTAGAGTGAGCAGTGAGACTCAGAAATTTTCCCCAGAAAAAGTTTTAATCTTCTCTCAATTTCTTGAGCACATACATGTCATTGAACAACAGGTAGTTATTGTATAACATAGGCTGAGCATGGCTCTGTGTGATTCTACACATACAATTAATGGTTGAATGTTGATGTATTCCATTTCTGTGGCAGTTAACTATTGCAGGTATCAAATTTGCTGGGATGTATAGTCCAATGCATTCTAGCAACAAGGTATATCCTTTTCTTTCCCCATATTGTCTAAATTTATTACATGTTCTTGTATTGACGCACTTTTACTGGTTCAGATGAAGTCACTGGCCACGTTTCAGAATGATGAAAGTTGTATGGCACTTTTGATGGATGGAAGTGCTGCATTGGGGCTCGATTTGAGCTTTGTAACGCATGTATTCCTAATGGAACCAATTTGGGACAAAAGGTAATACCTTATTTTGGTACTGTATGGAGATTTAGGGGAAAAAAATCATTTTGATTTCCAAGACTTCAGAAAGATCATCCTATTCCAGATTCTTTTTATTTTAAAAGTAAGATTTTATTAATTATTTAAATAATAAAGTGAAGCATGGTTTTTATTCTACCAATCTTCTGGTGAAAAGTTAAACTGTATATGCAATGGAAACATTATTATTTCCAAGTTATCCAACCATGACCACCATATCAGCTTATGCTTGAATCAGTACACCTCTGCCACCACATTGACAGCACCATGACTTTCTATCGTTGCTGCATGCATGTGCGACAAAGCCCATTGTGTCATTGTTACTAGATGAATACTGATACTACTATTATAGCTGCCATGCTACTGCAACTACCACTCCAACTGATGCTGAAACCAATTCTGTTGGAGCTATTGCTGCAACCTTGGCCATAAATTCCTTGGTTTTGCTATAACATCAGTACATTGTTGCCACCATTTAGTTAAAAGCACGACCTCCTAGGATCTTCAGTTAAAATGCTTCCTGATGTTTTGCTTCAAATCTCTTATAACCTGAAATGTGTTGTATTATTTAGTAAGAAAAGATTAGTTATGGTGTTATTATAATCAATTTTGCTATTAGCATATTATAGGTAATTCACTCTGATTAAATGAGTTGCATATACTCCACAATGAATTCCAAACTACCTAAGATGCCACTCTTCTTTGTCAAAATTTTGCTAACCTTTTCACTTGTATAAATTATATATATATATATATATATATATATATTTGCTGACCTTATCAGGTTCAATATTTAAGCTTATGTTTGGTTCACAATTATGCTTTAAATAATTATCCATGTTATTAACTTTGTACATTATCTAGTGTTCTTTTGAACATAATGATCAATCTGTCTCTCTTTTCCAAAGATAATGACTTGTTCTATTGGTTTAGTATGGAGGAACAAGTTATAAGTCGTGCTCATCGGATGGGTGCTACTCGGCCTATTCATGTGGAAACTTTAGCAATGCGTGGTACAATTGAAGAGCAAATGGTGCACTTCTTACAGGTAAACCAATCTTTGACTGTAAGTTGACTGTCAAGAGTATCTGTGCGTCAGTCATGATATGTAGATCTTAAATGGGCAGTGTTTTGTTGCACACCTGTGTGCCCATACAGACCGATGTGCAACAAGTTTTTCCCATATTATATAATCCAGTTCCATGACAAACATATTCTTCTCTTCCATATGCATTATTAGACACTCCTCATGTCATAATCATGCCAATTTGACCTTTACCTGGCAAAAAAAAGGTTATGATCTGTTTAGTAAGAGTCACAGTCACAGATGACCTGGATTTTTTTATTTGAAATCTAGGATTGAAATTGGTCTCTTTCATCATTGGGCGTTTCTGTTGTTTCTGGCAAATCTGATTTCACTTGTCCTTTTCTTTATGTTGGAAGCTTACACGTTTCTATAGGTTAAAGATCAGTTTTGTTTGCTTTATGATGTTTTACATCTTTATACCACATGGATCTGTGATTTAATTTTTTTTAGACATAACTGCCAATGAGCTACAGCCTACAGCTCAACTGGCACTTCCTTCTCCCATAATAACGGGATGGAGGGTGAGGTCGGGGGTGTTATAGATCCACTAAGTGTGTGTGTAGCTTACCTAATACCTTGGTCTTCTGTTTATTTTATCCTTTATTCTTTTTCCTCACTTTTTTTTCCATCCAAAATATCCATTGTGGTCCTTCAGGATGCTGATGATCGTAGAAGATTCTTGAAGGAAGAGTACAGAAAACCTGATCGTGAAGGGCCAAGAACTCATCGTACATTACATGATTTTGCTGAGAGCAATTATCTCTCTCAGCTTGGTTTTGTGCGCACTAATCCAAAGATTTAAAGGTTCATGAAACATTTTTTACCATTGTAACTTTACTTATCTGTTTATTCTGTACAGAGATGGCTCAAAATATTCTAGGACATTCTAATGAAATCATTCATTCTTTGCACAATTATTTCAAATTATAAGCTAATACGAGAAATTGTTAAGTAATTTCCCACCCCCCCCCCCCCCCCCCCCCTTTTTTTAAAAATAATTAAAGTGCAGTTGCTTTCTAATTTTAAACCCCAGTTTCTTTAAAACTGCTTGCTTTGGTGCCCTAATGCTAAGATCTTCGTGAGTTTATAGCATCATGTACATAGCCCAACTTTCCCGTTTATTGTTATATACTATATCTAAGGGCTAACCTATTGAAATAAAGAATGAAGTATTTTGGCATCGTGAAGTACTGAGGAGAACCAGGGCGCATGAATTAGAGCCATTTGTGAAGCTCAAAGCTTAAGCCGTTTAGGAACAACTTATTCAGTTGAAATTAAAAACTTTTTACTGAAAATACTGTAAATAAAGTTAAACGTTAATTGAATAGTAGCAAAAATAAATTAAATAATAAAAAACTGTCTTTTTTCGGTCAATGTCAAATGCAACCTTAGATTCTCTTTCGATTTTAGGCTTTGTGAAGGCCTGTCTGTAGTAGGAATCCTAATACAACTATGATCCAAGCACGAGCATCTCTAATTGGTTGGCCATATTTTGCAGTTTGATTTGACAGATTGTTTAAATGACAAATAAAATGTCCTTAGGCAAATTATTAAGTACCATTTCGGAGGGTGTATCAGTTCTCTCTTGTATGAAACAGTGTAGGTACTGATCTATTTTAAAAAATTTATATATTTTCTCAAATTTATTATACATATACTTTAATATGAGATCAAATTCTGGAATGCTTGCTCTTGTGAAATTAGTTTTTTTCATTATTAATTTGGATTAAACTCACGGGCAATTTTTTTTAATGTATATATGTGTGTGTAATAATTTTTTTTATTTGACCCTACTCAAATAAAATTTTGAACACTCTGACCTAAATTTTTTTTAAATCTACTTGAAATAAGCTTTAAATGAGTTCCTCTTAAAAACATTTTGGTCTTTTAAAACACACACACACACACACACACACACACAAAACCAATTTTATCTAAAATATGGGGGAAATAGTAAGCCTAACAACAAAAGTAAATTTCTTTTACATCTTAAATCATAAAAAAAAAAAAAATAAAAAAAAGCCCATTTAGATCTTTAATAAATTTGAAATAAACTAATGGAAAATTCATAGTTTACATTGTACTATCAATATAAGATTTACATCGTTTCTAAACAAATGTGTACAGTATTGTATATTTTTTTGCAAATGTGTACAGTATAATTATCTACAATGTAAATCTTACATTGATTCTAGACAAATGTATACAATATAATTGTTTATAATATAAATTTTACATTAATAGTACAATGCTAATATATAATTGTCCTTAGGGGTATTCACCCAACCGCATAAACTGCACAAACCGTGAAAACCGCACCAAAACCGCCCGCAAAATGACATAACCACACCGCACCGCAAGTAATAGTGCACCGCATGGTGCAGTGCGATTTGTAATTTTATAATAAGAAAACCGCACAAACCACACTACACCGCACCCTCTCTATATATTAATATATTTATTTATTTTTAATATTAAATATATTATTAATAGTTTAATAACCCTAGTTTTCAAAAAATAATAATAATAATAATAACCCTAGCAAGTGTTGACTAGAAAAGCCAACCTAAAATAAAGAAAAACTAGCTCAATAATTTAAAACTTGGCTCAAAAAAAGAGAAAAATTAGTTTTAGGCTGAGTAGAAAAGGCCCAAAATTTGAAAAATATACTGACTTCAAGCCGAATCTTATACATAGTATATCACATGTAACCGCAAAAATGAGGTGCGTTACGGTTATGGTTTTGGCTAAACTCTAAACCGTACCACACCGCACCGCACATGTGACTGCAAAAACAAGGTGCAGTGCAGTTATGGTTTTAGTTAAACCACACCGTAAAGTATGGTGCTAAAAATGGCCCAAAACCGCACCGCACCGCAAACATCCCTAATTTTCCTAAATTAATACATAAAAATATTTTAACAATAATAATTAAAATTCAATTAACAATAATAATTAATATGTTTACAATATTAAAAAATATATGTCAAATGAATCTATAGTTTACTTTTTTTTTTTTTTTTTATTCTATTGCTAGTATGTACTATAGACAAATTTGTAATAAGAAAATTATGTAGATCATAAGATTCATCTCTTACCCAAGATTTATCTTCTTACTAACTCCCCTAGAAAAAAATCTTAGAGCTGCCATTGATTAAACTTTTGGTTTATTTATTTGAAAATATATCACTAGGAATAAGGTCTTCTAATTTGAATCCAACACTTAAATGGCATAAAAGGTTTGAATGAAAAGAATGTATAAATGCAGGGACAGAGTCAAGACTTAGAGTTTAGGAGGGTGGCTTTACTGCTAGCTGCATGTAATAACTCTGGCTTTTGGCTCTACAGCTTAACCACCAAGAGTTTTATTTATTTATTTATTTATTTATTTATTGTGTGTTTTTTATTTGTGCCTTGCTTCTAGGTAAGGACAAAATTATTTCATTTAAGTTTTTTTAAAGGATTGGACTATTTTTTTTGGGTAAAATTAGTTGATTAAGTTTAATTGTTTTTAGTTTTGCTATTGGTAATTTTGTTGTTGGGCTAATTTTTTTTGGACTTGTATATTTTGTTTCAGATTTTAAATCAAGTGTAATGGCCTTTAAAAGGAAAAAAATGCTAGAGTTACAAACTTTTTTTACAAATTACAAATGTGGTGAGTGGTTATTGGTAAATTAAAAAGTAATGTAAGTGGTAGGCCTAAATGCAAACTAATTAGAATTTACTACCTCAATAGTTTATAAAAATATTGTAGAAAATTTTGTGACTATAACATTACTCGTAAAAGAATCAACGATATTGTTAAGATGAGCAGAGTGTAATTTTATAGAACAAAATTACTAAAATTAGTACCTAAGACCACAACCTTAGTAATTTTAAAGACCACAACCTTAAACGCGGCCTAAGACCAGACCCTTAGGCCGCGTTTTAAATGGGGCTATAGGACCTGGTCTTGGGCCGCGGTTAAAAAGTGCGGCCATAAGACCGTCAGTCCTATAGTCACAGGTTTTAGGCCACATCAAAAAGTGCGGCCTAAAAAAATGTGGCTATAGGCTATAGCCACGTTTTTTTTGACATATAGCCGCGTTTTAAAAACGCGGCCAAAGGACCTTTTTTTGTAGTGCCCCCGTTATATATATTATGATTTATGGCCTTTCAAGAAGCTTGATGACTTTAATTAATTTTTCTAAAATGAATAAAGATAAAATTATATATATATATATACATGCACACGAAAATAATGTAATCTAATGGTAAATTTTTCAAAATTTACATCTAATTAAAAAATATTAAGTGGTGTAATATTACTTAAAGTTACACCAAGTGTAACTTGAAACTAACCCTATATATAAGCACATAGTAATACTTAAAAAAAAAAAAATAGAGATTAAGTAAAATGAGAAGGAAGAGATTTTTACAAGAGCTACGAACCAAGAGTGCAATTAAGAAAGCCAACTTGAAGGAATATTTCTCCATCTCTTTTATCTGTGTATATTCACTACAAAAAAATTGGCCTATTGTGGCGAGCCAAAACCGCTGCAAAAGCCCAAAAAACCGCCGCTAAAAGTCCATTTGGCCTATTGTGGCGAGGGCTATTGCAGCGGTTATATATAGGATTAGTTTCAAGTTACACTTGATGTAACTTTAAGTAATGTTACACCACTCATATTTTTTTAATTGGATGTAAATTTTGACAAATTTACCATTAGATTACATTATTTTACTAAGCCACATAGTTTTATGTAAAAATAGGTAACCCAATCAAACCTCAACAGCTAGCATGCCTCCATTTTGTAATTTAAATGATGTGTTATATTTGTATAGAATTTGAGACAATGTGATTATTAACAAATATAATAAATGCAGGTTTCAAGTTAGATGTTGAAGGAAAGAATGTAAGTTTTCCGTGCAAGAAGGTTCAAGATTGTAGTGATCATCCAGAAATGTGCCAGTGCAAAGAAGGCATATGTATTTGTCACCCCCCAGGACAGGACTTAGCTAAGGTCTTCACCTGTGGCTTGAAGAGCCAAAATGAAATTCCATTGCATTAACTGCAACCCATAAAATGTCATCAACTACACAATAAAAGAAGCCAAGCACGTTTGCTTCTACCGATACAAGCAAGAAATTTAGTTCCATACGAGTAGTATTTGAAGGAATCTGTAAGTAGGGTACTTTTGAGAAATGATACAATGAGTAAAAGGAGCCACCGTTGTTTGAGTTTATTACTTTATTTGCATCGGTTCATGTTATCGTTATGATCGGTAAGGAGAAAATTAACTACAATAGTTAAATGATGATGAGCAATATCAATCAGCCTTCTATTTATTTTTGTTACAAATTGTTCAAGTGGTCTTTTACCTTGGAAAATCATATACACTTACCTCATGGGTAATTAGCCGTGCCTGGTGGCTGGTGCCCTAGTTCTTAGGCCAGTTGGCTTTTTTTATCTTCATTGTTTGTTATTATTTCGTATGACTAGAACGTTGTGATTCTATAGCCTATAGTGGTACCTAGTTTCTAACTTTGACTTTAAACTTTAGTCAAGCTTGAATAGAAGGCAAGTATAGTTGGTGCAACTCCAAGGAAACCTAAAAAATGTGCAAGCACAATACATTTTTTTTTGTTTTTTGCCAAATAAAAACTTTATTTATGAACATCATAGTACAAAGGAAGGAAGGGCCTGGAACCATCTCTCCTCACAACCTGTGTAACTAGGAAAGGAATACTAGAGATGGGAACTAGCCCTATCCAATTCACAAAAGCAGTCTATTAGGCTAAAAGATGGGCTGAAACATTGCCCTCTCTTTATTAAAAGAAAAGAAGAAAGCATCAAAATACTTTACAAAATTCAAAATATCTACAATCACCTCTGCAATACTCAATGGACCTATCACATTCCAAGCATCAACCATTTTCAATGGCACTCTTTTTTTTATTTTTTGAGAATCTTTTCAATGGCACTCTTGATAGCACAAAGTGCTGCCTTTGCTTCACCTACCAGAGGATTATCCGGTTCACATAATTCGTTGGACAATATATAACTTATAGGAGTTAGGGTTACATATGCACGGGGCCAAAATAGTCAAGATCAGGATCCTTTATAGGATCGGTGAGAGGGTTTCATGGATCGGATTGTTAGACATGACAGAGATTTGTAAGATTTTATTTTTTGTATTAAAAAAATCATCAATAATAATCAATATATATATATATATATATAAAAGTAAAGACCTCATGTGGGAGAGTATGAAGTTCTGTCATGTGGCGCTCTCTTTGGCAATGAATTTGTTCACATAAATTATTTACTCAAATGTCATATCAGAGATAAAGACTAATTAAAATTCAAAAGATAATTCCCATGAAAAAAATATTCAAAAGATAAGAAATTTATTTTCTTAAATTCATTGTATCAAGATATTTCTTAAGTGTCACATTATAGATAGTGTCACATTATAGATAAGTGTAAGGGTAAAACCCCCAAGTCGAACAATGGGCCTTGGGCCCCATACAGAGTCCAACCACAACCGAGGAGAAAATGGGGCACTAAAAAGAATTCTAGCCCAACTCTGATAAGCCCAAGCTTATTTAAAAAGACGTCCGAGGAGGAATGTCTCCTCGGACGTACCTAATATGGGCCCAACGTGCACCCTATCCCCAATGAGAAGTCACTCCCAACGAATATTGGTAGTAAGGATGATCCTCACAAAGCTAGGAGAAGGAAGAGAATATAGGACGTCCAGAGGGACACCATAACTGCCGCATTAAATGCAAAGAAGCTACTTTTCTGGCAGCATTAATGTGGAGAGGACAGGCGATCAGTGTTACCTTGGCCACTGCAACTCACAAAAAGGTAGGGTGGGTGTCCGATGGGACAGGCACTCAAGTGAAGGTCCAGATAATCAACAAGTGTAAGGCTCTTATCACTTTAAGGAGGCTATATAAGAGAAGGGCATCCCCATGAAGAAGGGATCAGAGAAAAGCCATAAGAAAGAAAGAAAGACTATAGCCTTGAATCAGGAACATAGGTGCACCCACTCATCTCCTCGGACCGAACATCCAGTGGATATAAAGGAAATATTCTTATGTTCAACCGTTGCATGACCTAAAATTAACTAACCTTCACTTCGTTGGGTCCTAGTTCTGTAACCCGCTCTCTACAAATTCATTGTCTAGGGTTCTTTGGGCCAGAATCACCAACTTGCTGGGCCTGGGCCCTAAAAACTAACCCTACACATATTTTATAATTTTAATTTTTCCTTATTCTAGAAGTAGTTTCCGACTATTGAGTAGATTTTCTTTACTAATATATATATATATATATTGTAATTACATAGATTTTAGAAATTTCTAGGATTTTATACTATATTATAAATTTAATATTTAAAATAATAAAATAACATCTAGATAAAAGGTAGACTTTATTCTAAAACTGAACACTTCCTCAACCACTCCATTCTCACCACTAAATCCCAAGACCCCAATCTCAAACACTTTGTTCGTAATCTAAATGAAACAAAATTATTTGTGTACCAACATATAGAGAACATAATCAAATAAATAAAAATTGGCTAGATACACTTCCATTTATCAATATTTAATCACCTCTAATATGGCTTTTATATCCTTTAAAAAAAAAAAACAAAGAGAATTCTAAAATTCAAGAAAGGTATAAGTTAAAAATGAGAGAACTAATCTTGTATTATTAATTTTACATGTGAGCTTTGTCTTTATATAGAGAAGAAGAGCACGCTAATTAATTTACAATCGTACATCAAAACCGTAACTGTTTGTCTTTAGACCCCTTAAAACACAACCAGATTAACCTAGTTATTTAACCAAATGATTAACTTAGGTAAATTAACAGATCTAGGTTAACACAAATATATAATATCAATGTAAAGTGCGGAAAATAAAGAACATAAAGATATGATGACCCAGGAAAACCAAACCGGTAAAAAACCTAGAGATGATTTAACCTAACTATCCTCAGGGTAAAACTGAATTCACTATGAAATAATTGAAGTTTACACAATAGTGACTTAGACCACTTACATCCTATTGTTGCCTCAAGTAGGAAACTTATTAAAATGACCACGTGACAGCTTTGAGTCCATGGATTACTTCTTTCTTGAATTCCCAGCAAGCACAAGCACAAGCACACCTGCTTGTGTATCTTTAAGTTATTAATGCAGCAACTGAATTGATCACCAAGTTCTTGACATAATCTTGAATCTTAGAAACCCTAAGTATGTGTGAAGGCAACCACCTCTTGATCTCACAAAAGATTCACACACACAGCATAAGGAGCAACCTAAAACGTGGCTAGGGTTTTTCTTTTTATACTTAAGACAAAACATAAAACCCTACACGACAAACGGGCTTAGGCTGAATTGGAAAATTTTGCAGAAAAACAATCTGCACGAGCTTTGATCGATCGAGTCTGATTCTCGATCGATCAAGCCAGGCAAATTTACACAATAAATCCTGTAGAACACTCAATTCCAACTTTACATATAAACACACTTTGAGCAAGTCTAAAATAAAGACTAAAACGTTTTGATCATGGTTTGCCAACATTACAAATTGAAGTTCTAATACTTTTAAACCTAAAGTTTTAGAACCCAACAGTAACAACAAATTAAATCATTTGAAACTAATCTTAACAAACCATAACAATTATAATTTACAGCACTAACAAACGTAATAAAAAAATATAGGTGGATAAATATTATACGTGAAAGATACATTAGAAAGGACATAAAAATTATGTAAAGAACTACCTAATTGTAGCTTTGATGGAGAGAACTAACAATATGATTGTGATTTGTACACCATTTCACACTATTCCTGAATAGCTGCAATTAAACTTAGGGCACGTTTGGTAGACTATAATAGACACTGTAATGTAATAGATACTTTGGCATAACTATTCGGTTGTTTGGTTATATTTTTATTACAATGAATAGTTATTTTTCAAAATGAGGAATAACTATTCCTTATCAAAAATACTGAATATCTATTCCTTTACCTTATGTAATAACTTTTTAAAATTTTTTTCCTAGAAAGTCATCAATTGCCACATCTTCAAAAGAAAAGAAAAGAAAATTTCCTTATTGTTAATTATTAGCTCTATTTTGAACACCCTAAAATAAGTGTATTTTAGGAAATTTGACTTTAAAATGATTTAATTATACCTTTTTTATACTCTACTAAATTGTAAATGCATATTCAGAATTATATTCCTAAATGGTCACCAAACTAATGAATAGTAATATTTATTATATTCTAACTTAATATATTCCTTGTAATACTTATTCCTATTCTCATGTAATTATCATTATAGTGTACCAAATGTGCCCTTAGGGTTGCAACTAAAGTTGAGATAATCTTGATTCACAACAAAGAAAACTCCATAATAATCATTGTTTTTTACTTTTATGGTTGAGGCTCATACCAATACCACACTAAATAGTAATAAAAAAAATGACAAAGAAACCAAGAAATTGTGAGGGCTAAAACAAAATCAAAAAGCACCTAACCTATGGCATGCAGATGAAAGACTATAGGTAGGTGTATATAAAGTAGCAGAAGTGCCATTGGTGAAAAGGGGTGAGTGGAAACACAAAATATTTTGTGTTTTGTGAGAGAGGAAAGTCTTGAAACAATGAACTCAAGAAAATAAAGAGTCTTTATCTTTTAAATTTTAATTAGTCCTTATTGTAGGGTCAATTTTTAGGGCTCAGGCTCAGCAAGTTGGTGATTCTAGCCCAAAGAACCCTAGACAATGAATTTGTAGAGAGCGGGTTACAGAACTAGGACCCAACAAAGTGAAGGTTAGTTAATTTTAGGCCATGCAGCGGTTGAATGTAAGAATATTTCCTTTATATCCACTGGATATTCGGTCCGAGGAGATGAGTGGGTGCACCTATGTTCCTGATTCAAGGCTATAGTCTTTCTTTCTTTCTTATGGCTTTTCTCCGATCCCTTCTTCATGGGGATGCCCTTCTCTTATATAGCTTCCTTAAAGTGATAAGAGCCCTACACTTGTTGATTATTTGGACCTTCACTTGAGTGCCTGTCCCATCGGACACCCACCCTACCTTTCTGTGAGTTGCAGTGGCTAAGGTAACACTGTTCGTCTGTCCTCTCCACATTAATGCGGCCAGAAAAGTAGCTTCCTTGCATTTAATGCGGCAGTTGTGGTGTCCCTCTGGACGTCCTATATTCTCTTCCTTCTCCTGGCTTTGTAAGGATCATCCTTACTACCAATATTCGTTGGGAGTGACTTCTCATTGGGGATAGGGTGCACGTTGGGCCCATATTAGGTACGTCCAAGGAGACATTCCTCCTCGGACGTCTTTTTAAATAAGTTTGGGCTTATCAGAGTTGGGCTGGAATTCTTTTTAGTGCCCCATTTTTTCCTCGATCGTGGCTAGACTCTGTATGGGGCCCAAGGCCCATTGTTCGACTTGGGGGTTTTACCCTTACAATATGAATTAAGAAAATTAAGTTTCAAAGCATTCAATAATATGATGGGAAACATCATTAATACTATATAAAAAAATGATTATTATATATGGGTCTTAAAAAAATAAAAATTATTTTCAAATGAAATCTCAAGTATCCACGCGATGCTCGGGAAATTATCTAATATATGTTAAAGAATCAAAGAAAAATAATAATTGTGACACATTACTTATAAAAGGTACTGACTACTTCCTCACCAATATATGAATAAATGACAAACTTCAAATTCCAAACTTAGAGGTTCCAACATCAGGATTTTGACAATCTTGCTTAGGGCTTTATAATAACAATTGGACCTCTTGAGCCATTAGATAATTAAAATAAACCCAACATCTTTAACAAAATTGCTCATTTTCATAAAATGAAAAAATAAATAAATAGAAGATACTCCGAGCCTAGATGTCCTGTTGTATCTATATTATAGCTGGCTTGCTTTATAATCCGCATTAGGTTTAGCTGCATTTACCCCCAAACAATTGGAATTAAAAGAAACATGGAAGATGCATTGACATTACAAATTTACAAGAAAGTTTTGAATATAACACCAGTAAACCTACTTACAAAGAATTTACATGACTAACAACTTCACAACTTGCCTCAGAAAAAAGAGAGAAAAGGAGGGATGCATTTACGGAGGGGAATAGAAAAAAAGAATTGACTTTAAGGGAAGAAGAAATACAACCCTCCCTGCTGTGAAAACAAAATTGGGGGTATTCAGCTCTTTTTTCTGACAAGCTTAAAAGCTGAATTAAAAAGGGGAAGAAAAAAAATCCTTCAATTTTGAAGCTTGGAATGTGAAAACTGCCAACTCATTTACATCTTGAATCTTGTAGGTCAATGAGCTAAACCTTCCCTTCCCATGCCAACACTTGCTTTGTCAACCATCGGAATATTGTACTGCTGATATACTCTAGCCCTGTTTAATGCCCACCACTGTTCTGCTTCTTTCTCACTAAACCGCTTCCGACTGCAGTTAGAGGAAAAAACGCACTAAAGGTAATCGTTGATGATAACCACCTTCATTACTTACAAGAAATTTTTTTTTTTTTTTTTTTTGATAAGTGTTACTTACAAGAAATATCATACTCACAAATCTTTCCAGTAATGATAATGAGAAATTTGGCTCATGAGACCAGGACCCAACATAAAGTAACCAAATTGAAAAACAGTAAATATTTGCGATGAGATTTATCTTGAGTCGTCCTATAGAAAACGGCTTTAACTCTAATTCTTTGTATAGGAAAAAAACTTTAGAAAGTGGAGAAAGTTTGGAAAGCTTGATTAAAGCCGAAGCACATCCAATGCCATCTTTCTATATGTAATGTAATTTTCAGGCCCTTCCTATAGTGGAGACATGTGGGTCCCACACCTATACAGCATCCCTCTCACAGACATGTGGGTCCCACACACGTCTGTGATAGGGATGCTATATAGGACGGACGCAAGAGATACTTTCTCATTGTGGATCATACAACATTCACAAACTACACGTTCAGTGTCAAATGGATGCCTCCAACTAATACTGCTACTCTTTCACATGATTTTAAAATTGAGGGTGAATGTGAAAGCTGTGATGCCCCAAACTGATATTAAATTAGTTGAGTGTGTGTTATGTGGGCGTGTGCTGAGTCTCATAAAAGAAGAAAGAAGAAAGAGGAATACTTAAGATCTAAAATTAAGAACACCAATTAAGTCACAAAAAGACATTGAAGATCCATAAACAAGAGTGAGCCAAGATCAAACAGGACAAAACTTGGAGCAAATTCTACATGACTTCACCCAAAGACTTCTCCACACCATCAAAAGCCCTCTGTTTCTTCCCAACCAAATGCAGTACATAAGGCATGTCAAGCAGCTCTTGGGCTTGACTGTGAATAATCAAAGAAAGCATAATAAAGCTATAGCTGATAGGTATTGTATGTGTGAAGGAAGGTAGTGGTGAGACTGTAATGGCATGATTTGTTGTTTCATTATGTCTCATGTGGTGCATCTAGTGAGATTGTGGAAAAAGAAAACTTGTGACCTCCAAAGGCCTCAAGTCATTGTCAAGTTGCAGCTTCTTGCTCTGAGACCACTACAGCAGTGACTCTGGCATAAAGTTGTTTTCCTTTGTCTTTGTTTCTTTTCTTTTTTTGTATAAGTAAGAAAAATTTTATTAAAAAAATCAAAACAAAGTACACCGGGGGTGTACTCAAGGTGAAGTACAATCAAACTCTCAAACTACAATGCTGTAGTTTTTGGATTTGTTTAACTTTAGAAATCAGTCTTGTGATCTTTTACTTTGCTGTTGTTCTTGTATACCAGAATTATAACCCTTATGCTTTATCATTAAATTGGCATGAATGTTTTCAGGATTGAACCA
The DNA here is from genome assembly GCF_001633185.2 of Quercus lobata. Taxonomy (NCBI): domain Eukaryota; kingdom Viridiplantae; phylum Streptophyta; class Magnoliopsida; order Fagales; family Fagaceae; genus Quercus; species Quercus lobata. The sequence goes on along the minus strand of NC_044907.1, from coordinate 18,172,420 downwards.
AATCCAGATGAGGGGAAAATGTCTGTCTTGTTTTGAGTACATGAAACATCTTAAGGAAAAAGAAACTAGGTCACATTTGGTTATGACATACCTGAAGCGGACACGCTTAAGATCTTTGGCACCTCCAGGTAACGAAACAAGGGTGATATAAACACCTGGCTCATCTTGCTCAACCCATTCATCCCCATTTGTGGGTTCACCTTTTGCTGTTCTGGTCTTACTCCTAGCAGTTGCTTCTGGGTGCAACACTTCAGAGTGACTTGAGGTGTGGTTACTAATTGTGCTTGACCCATTAGAAATCACCAGGCTGCTTGACCCTTTTGAATCCAGTTCATGGCAGGTCATGTGACCATTTAGCATGTCGGTGGCTGCAGTAGAAACATCCTGAGTAATAGGGGGGCTGGAAGAACCAAAGGAAGGTGAATTGCTATTTCTTGCAGCACCAACAGGTAACCTTTCAGCCATTTCTTTCAACTATCATAGATAAAAGAACATAAATTAAGATGAGTTCTGATATATGCAATATATTTAATCCCGTGGGAAGTGACAACAACAGTGATATTCAAATTTAAAAAGCATAAGGCATTATAGCAGCACTTCAAACCTGCCCAACTATCATCCTGACTGTTCCACCGTATTTTCTATTCTTATTAATCAAACTTCGTACAACTCAAATACAAAAATGAGAGACAATTTTGTGTGCTTAATCTGGAAACCAAGAATCGTTTTCCTCCATGATGTTCACCTCATGTGATAAAAGTATATACATCCAAAGCATTGTTCAAAAAGGCGATGGCACTAGCAAAAGCCAAATGTCAGATGCTTTGGGTGTAAGCACTATGACTTCAGAATTAAATTACACAGAACCCCCATCCATAGATACAAAAGCTTCATCTAGAAAACAGATGCCTGATCAAGTCAACATATATATCCTCACCCCACTGTATAACTTTCAGTTAGAAATGAAACAGCCTTAGAGGGGGAAATGAGGGAATACATTTTTGTATTTGATATGAATAGGAAACAATCACATAGGACTCATACCTTGAAGGTGGTCTAAGTTTAAGCCTCATGCACTGGCCAAAACTAGGCTCAAACCACAAATCAAAACTAAGAAATATCTAATGCTTAATATTTTATTTTCTATGAGATACACACAAGAAAAAGGTTGTACCCATTCCTGTGGGGTCTATGAGATGCACAAAAGATTTCTTATTTAATGCATCTTAAGTTTGCAAAATCTTTTACCGCCTTATTTCAAGAACTAGTGCACCCAATTTATGGGTGAAGGAAACCAATGTAACTTAGCATGATTAAGGAGATGAATATGTAACTCTGCATCAGCTTTCAATTGCTCATTTCAAGATTAAAATTTCACCCAATTTATCCTCAGACTTTAAAATGTCATATTTAACACCAATTTCAAATGCTTGACTAAGCTTGCCTTTTGAGCAAAATGAGCAAAGCCTTAGCCCACCTCCCAGGCTCAATTAGTGAAAAACAAGTGAAGCTCAGGCATCAAGGTGCTTGCAAGCTGGCTCAGCAAGATGATCTTCATTTCCACAAGTAAAATCATTTTATAGAATTCCTTCTTAATTTATTTATTTCTAACCACCATGGGACTTGAGCATTACACTCATGAAGGAGTCTCTTGTCCCACATTGCAAATTAGAGGGAGATGGCCAGATGGGTGAGCTTGTATGCAATAAATACTGCCTCACTCTCCTTCCTTTTAACACTTGAAGCATGCTTGTCCCACATAGGAAAAAAAGATAGGCTACTGCAACTGTTGGTATGAAGCCCAAACCTCTTTGACTTTATACACTTAAGGAGTGGGTCTGTTTTGTTTGTGTGCCCCCTTCTGATTAAGACCAGTATTTACCAAAGAAAAGCAGGGAAAAAAAAGGGACCCTTATCGGTTTGAGCCTTTGAGATGGGCCATGAGCTTGCAAAAATGGCAGGCCCAAGGGTGTTGTCTTTGAGGCTCGTCAAGACACTCATCATCTTCACAAGCTTACAGCAACCCAAGCTCCAACTCATGTTTAGGGTTTGGCTTCCCTCCAGTGCAAAAAAAGCACCGGAGGTGACACAGGACTGACACTTGTCAGCTTGTGTCCTGCCCTATGCTCCTATGCACAAGACAGAAGTCTCACCCCATGTTTAGGCTCTCAAGTGCTCAACTTGAGCTTGAGTTCTGTCTACAAGCTTGACTCAAGCTTGAGCTCATGGTTTGATGTTTGACTGTGAAAGCAGACTAAAGCTTGGCTCGGCTCAGTCACCTACACCCTACTTCTTCCATAGAATCATTTAACCATGACATGTAACAAAATATTGATCAGAACATGGACAGGAGTTAAAACCTAAGGGAATTTGATATCCAAGAATATCATCATTGTGACATTGACAGATTCACCCAAGAAGTACATAATATAATACATAATAGGAATTCAAAAGAGCTTTTCAGAAAACAAAGTCATCTTTTTGTTAGAAGATTTACTTCTTCAATACCTAATAACAAGCCCATCAAACCCATATCAACCTTAAAGATTGCTTACATTAAAAATAATAGTCCAAAATTTTCTCCTTTACATGTTTAGGTACAACCTACAATTAAAAAATGATGTACCTGCACAAAGTATCTGAGAAGATAACAGGATTAAACATGTCAAGCCCTTACTATTGTGAGCCTTAATTTTTTTGATAAGTATTGTGATCCATAAAATAAGGGCCCACTGATCCTACTTTCCAAATTCACCAAACTGACTGCACTGTACACATGTCAGCTTTCTTGAATCAAGACTCCCATTAAATGACAGCATACATCCTCCTAATTTTTCAAGCTAAATTTTATCCAATAAAAACACATTTAATATATTCTGGATAAAGAGTCTAGACATGAACATTGAACTTACTTGTGCAGTGAGTGACTTAATTACTTCCTTTGCAGCTTTGCATTTTGAACTCTCTTCCCCTGCTACTTCAATGGCCTCCTTAAGCTGTTTGGTTGTTCTCTCCAGCTCAATTTCTTGAAGTTGCGCATTGCGGGTAAGATCGTCAACCTACATCATGCAGTCAATTAACCATAGTGCACAAAAGTACTATTCAGTACAAAGAAATTTCACAAAGATGACAATAGACGTGTTTTGGAAAACCACAGATTGACAAAAACTTGCAAGCCCAAAGTTTTCATTATACAAATGTGTAGTTTACAACAAGTAAGCATGCAAGGAAAACATAATGCAGACAGACGAGCAAAAGTACCCATCCACCCACAAAAACAAAAAACAAAAATAAAAACCACCCGATGGTGATAGTAATATCTGGTCATAGTACCCTAAAAAATACTATAGGCAATTCTTCCTTTTTTTTTTATAATGTTGGGAACTTTCCAAAGAAGAGCCCTTCAGACTCACCTCTATCCAATAAAACCTACGGTTAATTCTTCAAATATTTATTATGGGACTAATGCATGATGCTGATTATTACAGCCCCTTTTTTTCCTTCTGGTTCTTTACTCTTTTCTGTGGCCTTATTACACAGTAGCCTAGCTTTCACATATTTGCACCTATTATATTGATATCCAATTGGATATAAAAGGGCAGAAATAATACTATAATTTCAATTAGTTTATAAAGACCATTTTATTTTTAATCCCAAATCTTACACTGGCAAATCAACATCTTTCATTAGCTATCATACTAGGCAGTGTTCAAGCAGACAAGTGAACAGGTCACCTTTTAAATGGTACCCCAAATGATTGGACAGACTTTGAGCATGACACTGACAGTACTGACCACAGAATTATGTACTTAACGGTACAAAATATGACAAATGTCAAAACCATATATTTTATGTGCTTATTCAAGTAGAAGGAATAAGGAAGGATTCACTAAAAACAAAAGATCACATTCTCATCAGTCATTAGTACTTATAATGAATAAATTGCAGGAACCAAGGATCTATAATTGAGATCCTTCAAGTTTCACCGGTTGCAATTCTCTTAGATATTTTACACCTATCATGCATACCAAATAAAAGTAATTTCATACTTCTCTTACGATTTAAGTAATCTGTTTCTCTAAGCTCAGGGTGTTAGAGATCATATTTTTAAGCTTAAATTTCATTTTCTTCTTCAGAGAGAAAGGAATAATGTTGATAACCCCTTGAGTTAGTACATTATCCTTTTCAGACCAATAAAATTGATAATTATGACAATGCAGACAGCAATCTTGGCAACAGGTTGTAATTTACAAAAGCCCTCTCTTGATATTAGCCATCTAGAATTGAGTATCATGTAGCAGGTACATTTCTAATTCAATGCAGTACCCACCTCCAAAACATGGCAGATGTACTCCATGGAGTTCAGTACAACACCATTACTGATGTGGGAAGAACAATCAAAGATTTGTTTTAATTTAGCTTTATTCTTTTTGGGCATCAATTGTGTATTTTTATTTTAGGTCCTAGTATTTGAGGTAGGGTGACCCATTATCCCCATTATTGTTTATCATCGTTATGGAGGCTTTGAGCAGATTATTGGTGAGGGAGAAGAGAAGTAATTATTTTCAGGGTCTACAATTAATGATCCACTAGATGATCCAACCATGTTCTCACATATTCTTTTCGTGCATGACACGCTAATCTTTTGTGGGGCTGACCCAGAACAAAATTGGCATTTGAAAGCTATTTTTGTGTGGTTCTAGGCCAATTTGGGTTGAAAGTAAATTTGGATAAATCTGAACTGGTTCCGGTAGGTAAAGTGTCGAATGTAGAAGGTTTGTCAGATATTTTGGGCTGCAGAGTTTCCAAGCTACCTATGACATATTTGGGGCTTCCGTTAGGCTCAATTTTCAAGGAGAAAGATGTGTTGAATGCTGTTATAGAGAAAATGGAGAAACAGTTGGCTGGATAAAAAAAAATGTATTTCTCTAAGGTGGTAAAATGACGATTATAAAGAGCACCTTATCTAACCTCCCAACCTACTACTTATCTTTATTCTCTATTCCAATGGGACTTGCTTGGCATATAGAGAAGCTACAAAGGGATTTCCAATGGCATGGGATTGAAGATGAGTTTAAATTCTATTTGGCTAACTGGAGAACTGTTTGTGCATCACTTTCTAGCAATGGACTGAGCATTCGAAATCTAGTCCAATTTAACCACGCTTTGTTGGGCAAATGGTTTTGGAGGTATACAACTGAGAGGGAGGCTTTATGGCTACAGATGGTGGAAAATAAATATGGTAGCATGTGGGGAGATGGTGCTCTAACAGTTCAGGGGTTGTATGGGTAAGCCTCTAGAAGAAAATCAGGATGGTTAAGATGGATTTAAGCGCTTTATTAATTTCAAGGTTCAGGATGGCTCTTCAATTAGGTTTTAACACGACTCTTGGTGTGGGTAGCTACTGCTGAAGGAGAGTTTCCCAAAACTTTTCCGTATTGCAAGTAATAAGGATGTTCTTGTGGAGGACATTTTGTTTTTTTGAAGGGAATAGTTACCATTTGGATGTCAATTTTGTTCACCCAGTTGATTGCCTTCTTTTTGGATCTAATTTATTCTGGGCAGATAAGACGGGTTGGAGTGGATACTCTTTGTTGGACTCCATCCTCTCGAATTTCAAAGTCAAATCCTACTAGAAGGTGTTACATGTGCCATCTCATTAGGCCTTTCCTTAGAAGAATTTGTGGAGACCTAAAATTCCAACAAAGGTTAGCTTTCCCTTTGGACAACAGCTTTGGAGAAGATCCTCACAACCGATAACCTTCGAAAGCAGAGATTAATTATAATAGATAAGTGTTGCAAGTAAGCAGGATGGAGAAACAGTGGATCATCTACTTCTCCATTGCATAGTTGCTAGAGAGCTCTGGACCACCGTATTTTCCTTGTTTGGGGTTTACTGGGCCATGCCAAAAAGTGTCATGGAGCTTTTAGCCAGTTGGAAAGGAAATTTCAAGAGGTGTAGTAATACTGAGATTTGGGGTATGATTTCTAATTGCCTTGTGGGGCATTTGATGGGAGAAGAATGCTCGGACATTTGAGGGTTGTGAAAGATCAGTTCATTACCTAAAGCTTTTATTTTTCAATTTTTTGTTTGAGTGGAAAAATGCTTCAGGTTTGTTTTCTTTTATTGCTTTTCCAGACTTGCTTAATTTATCTACTTTTAGTGTTTAATTTTGCTGTACCTGTTGTACACGCCCCATAGGCCATAGACACAGGTGATGCCATTTGAGCTTTTCTAATGAAATTTTCCTTTTATAAAAAAATATATCTATTTTTTATTTGCATATCTATGTATGTAGAACACTTAGATTTCTATACCTGATCCTCCACTGGACAGTGGCATATTTTCTGAAGACAGATGCAGGAACAATAAGGAAAGATGTACGCATGATATGACATAAGAAAAAGGTTTACACAAAATGATCAAAATTCAATAAGATAATCAAGGTACCTGGGCTCTTAATTTTAGAACTTCTTCACTCAGACTATCATTCACCCTTTTAGCATCATCCACAACAAATTTTGGTGAACTAAGCCCTGATAAAGTTGGGATTGGTGTTGTGGCACGAGGGGGACTAGATCGTCTTGACTTTGGAGATGTTGCTCGAGAAACAATTCTTGATCCAGGAAGAGAAGCAGAGAAAAACTTTTTGGAAGACCCAAACACTGGATTGAGATATTTAGAGTTATTGAGTGCATCCCACTGAGAAACACCATTGGGAAGGGGCGAAACACGACTACTATTAACATCTATCTTTTTGTTTCTTTTAGAAGATCCACTTTCCACTTCTCTAGATGATTCTAAAGAAGAATTCCTTCCAAGGTGGACATTAGATCTTGAATCCATTTTCTCATTCTTTTCACCAAGTTCATTTTGTCCCTGATTCACACTTCCTCTTCTATTAAGAGCAGAATGAGAGGAAGAGTCAGCTTCAGTGGCTTTCCGAAGCTTGTCAAAACAATTATAACAGACACGATAGGGTTTGTTGGGATTGGGTGCCATGGAAGCCTTGAGACACTTTTTATTAGTGCATGAATGACAGAAAACAAATCCACAATTATAACAATTGTGTCGTTTTCTTTTGAAATTAAACGGAAGGCGGCAACCAGAACACAAAGATTGATCAACACATGAGACCCACTTATGCAGACAGATAGCTGCAGTAAAATTAGTGCCACAAACAATTGTTTTGACTTGTTTATCTTTTAAAGCTTCAACTAAGGATGGGGAATTTCTATCATCTGTATCCCCATGACCCAACCGACCATTGGCACCCTTTCCCCAAGTGTATACTTCAGTTCTTGAAGTTAAAACTGCAACATGATAAGCACCACAAGCTATTTCTTCAACATAATTCCTCATAAGCTTTCCCTCAACACGGATGGGTAGCTTTCCATCAGCCTGTGGATCTCCTAGCTGACCATAAACAGGGCTTCCCATTGTGTAGACATGGCCTGTATTTGTAAGTGCAACAGTCAGGCTGTCTCCACAGGCAACTTTACAAAAGTTGGGTTCAACAAGGGCAGCAACACAAGTAGGCACCAGTCTTGCTTCCTTATCACCATGCCCAAGACGGAATTTGTCTCCATCTCCCCACGTAAAAAGCTTTCCGGATGAGCAGTTGCTGGAGGTTGAAGATCCAACCATGACTTCAACAACTGCAGCAGTGTGCCAAACACCACAAGCTACTCGCACAGTGCGCAGGCCCCTAAGGGATTCAACCTCCCTAGGTATCAACACACTTCTACGATCCCCATGTCCTAAAACGCCGAAAGTCCCATCGCCAAAAGTAAACAATTGCCCAGCAGAGGTTACTACAGCTGTGTGCCACGGTCCACAAGAAACTGATGAAACATGTAATCCCTCCAGAGGTCCATTTAACTTTTTTGGAACCCAGTGACTAGCTTCGTTTCCATGACCAAGGAGCCCAAAATGGTAAGAATTACCACCCCATGTGTACATTTCACCAGTAAGAGTAACAGCACAAGAATGGTACTCCCCACATACTACAAGTTCAATGTTGATATTTTTAAGACCATCTATAAGCTTTGGATGAGAAACATCAGAGTCTACACCATGTCCAAGTCTGCCTGCCAATTCCTCCCCCCAAGAGAAAACCTCTCCTTGCTTGGTTACTAAAGCAGCATGCCGCCGACCACAAGCTATGTTCTGAACATCAAGTTGTACTGCAGATTCCATTGGTCTAGGTACTAAAGAATCAATCTTAACACCAGAACTACCATCTGTATGTATTCCCCCACCCAGAATGCCATCGCCAGTGCCTTCTCCCCAAATAAAAACATCCCCTAGAGCATCACCATCATCGTGACCAGAGCCTTGACTTGATGAGCTAACAGCACTTGACAAACTAACTCTGAAAGCATCCATGCCTGTACCCTTTACGCGTCCATTAATTCCATCTGAGGTCCCTGATGACAGGGAATGGACCGAACCACTAGCAGAATCTGGGTGAAAGAAAACCTTGGGAGGCACAGCATAAAATATCACATCTGACAACGCCTTCTCTAAACCAATTTTTGGAGGGCTGTCATGTGGCGTACGCAGATGAAGGGGATCAACCGCATCCTAAATCAACAAGAAGAAAGTTTTCAAAACAACAAATATAAGAGTGGTGCACAGTAAATGAATAAAAAAACTAAACTTTAGAAACAAATGAAGACCTTTTAATAAATCAAATAATGAAGAAAAAGAAAAATGTAAGAAAAAAACAGAACACCTTTTGTGAACTCCCACCACTGCCAAATGGAGAACTCAAAGGAGAACTTCTTTGGGTGTTTGCTCTAGGACTATTTGCTTCAGATGAAACTCCATCACTTCTTGATTCAGATCTCCCTGTTCGGTGACGGCCACGGGATATTAGTGCTTTTAGACCAATAAACCAGGTCTCAGCTTCATCTTTATCCTTGCATATCTGGTACAAAAAGAGTTGGATCAATAGAGTGAAAAAGATTCTGTTAATAATTTAATGGGTCCGATATTAGAGATTAGACAAGTACAGAGGAAAGCTCTCTGAAACTCAGCAAAAATTTAGTTAAAAGGAAAATAATGTACACAAGGAGATGCTCACCAAATCTAAGGACCTATCATCATATATAAGAGAAAATGATTGGTATTCCTTCTCAGGCCGAGGGTACCTCTGAAATATTGGCTGTAGTGAAGGTCAAGAACAATCAGAAAGTTCTCACAGCCCCAAAATAGATGAAAATTTGCATTTTATAACAAACATCATCAAAATCCTTTATCAGTACAAGATCCAACGTAATTAAGAAACAGGATTTTCATAAGAATTGACAACTAACTTCTCTTGGAACAGCATTAAATCACTAAAGTGAAATCAACTATAACACAACTCACACAAAATTCGAGCAACTAGAGATGTATGGTAAAAGCATACATGATGTAGACTAAAACCTGATTGTATTTGGCAGTTCTGATGTGCATAGGCAATCAAGTAAAAGAATTGTGACACCCAAAAAAATGAAGGCATTCATCAAGCATCAACATACACAAACCATGGTGCTTCTTTACAAATTGAAGATGCAGCTTTCCTAAACTGAAACATTCCAGTGGTTAATGCAATAAAAAATACACATGAAAGCATAAGCCTCATGAAACCAAAAAAAAAATCATGCATTATGATGTAAATCTGAAAATAAAAATAGGTGTGTACAAAATAATAAAAAAGCTGTCTTTTTTTCCATTGAGGACTTTTTTTTTCCACTTATTTTTTGCCATAAACCTACACTTAAGTGGAAAACATTGTCAGAATAATATGAAATATTGAAGACAAATCATTTCAAAGCTTAAGTTACACTCATCTACTAATTCACCAAATTCTCAAGCTATTTGCTGAATCATATGATAGAAACCTAACTTCTGTTGCAAAATTACCATATGCTACTGCTTTTTTCTTCAGATCTATAGCAGTATACATTATGCACCATGAAAGAGGTGTAGTAGATCTGATCATAGATAAACTTACAGTGCGCTGACCAGGAATAATTCTGGACACATGGCTTAGTTTAAGGTGTTTCTCCTCTTTTCCAGAGAACCAAATCAGAACAGATTCATCCTGAAAGAAACAGAATCAAAGAAACAGCATATATCTTTTTAGTAGAGAATCTTACCAAAGGATTCACTAGCCAACAACATTAGAAGCAACAGAGTGTGCAATGGATCACAACATGAAACATTAAAGATACCCTAAACCAGTTAAAAAAAATAGTCTAGGAAAGGAAGTTCATATACATATTTTTTTTTATTAAGTAGGAAAGTAAATTTCGTTCTACAGAATTAATGCAATATTTTTTTTTTGATAAGTAATAAAGAAATATATTCAAGAAAATACCTTATGCAAAAAACATAAGGCAAAGAGAAAAGTACAACGGGAAAGAGAAAGAAAAAAGAAAAAAGAAAGGAATGGAAACTAATTACACAGGAGAGAGTTAAGGAACAAAGGGAGGGAATCATTAGAGGTGAGTCTCCAAGCCCTAGACCAATCAAACAGAAGGCCACTGAAAGAGGCCAATAACTGGTTATCCGAACTTTCCATGTCCTCAAACATCCTTCTATTTCACTCCCTCCAAAGACACATCAGGCATAAAGGAACTAAGTTCCAAATGCTAGACACATGCTTTCCAGGCCAATTCCACCAACCAAATAGGGCATCCGCAACCAATCTTGGCAAGACCCAAGAAATCCTAAAAGATCTAAACACCAAACTCCACAACCAATAAGCCTTACCACAATGAAGTAACAAATGATCCACCGTCTCCCCATTACAACGGCACATGATACACTAGTCAACAAAAACCATCCTTCTACCCCTCAAATTGTCTCCCGTAAGGATCCTATCCCATACAGCAGTCCACACAAAGAAGGAAACACGGTGAGAAGCCTTAACCTTCCAAACACCTTTCCAAGGAAAAATAATGGGCAAGGGGCTTCTCAACTTATTGTAAAACGAACGGATATCAAAATCCCCATTCTTTGTCAACTTCCATCGCATACGATCTCCATTCTCAGTAGGAGGAAGATTTGAGCCCAAAGTACGGAGAAATTCATCCACACCACCCATTTCCCAATCATTTGGTCTCTGAATTAAAAGAACATTCCAGCTTCTCCGTTCCTCTATCCCCAACCGATAAGAGAAGAGGCCACCGATGCCTCTTTATTGGATGCAATCCCATACACACTCAGAAAGGTTAATAGAAGTAGAGAATCCCCACACCATTGATCTGTCCAGAGCTTAACTCTATCTCCCACCCCTACCACAAAGCGAATATTTTTGCTAAATTCCTCCCACCCATACAGATGCTTTTCCACAAGCCACACCCATTTACCCCTCTACCTAGCTTGGTAGTCCATCCCCCCCATTTTTCCCCAAACTTGAGAGCTACAACCCTTCTCCAAAGCCTTGTCTCCTCAATTCCAAACCGCCATAACCACTTCCCTAGTAAGGCTTTGTTAAAAGTAGTTAATTTCCTTACTCCTAACCCACCATTTTTCAAAGGTGCACACACCTTGTCCCATCCCACCAAATGAGTCTTGGAGTCTCCCCACAAGAAATCCCTTTGCAACCTCTCAATTTTATTGGCCACGTGTAGGGATGGTAAAAAGTGATAAAAAATAAGTGGGGAGACTAGATAATGTGCTTTTAAGCAACATTAGTCTTCCACCTTTAGACAAATACATCTTCTTCCAACCGGCCAACTCACGCTCGATTTTCTCCGAGATAGGATTCCAAACAGTAGAAGACTTGTGGTACGCCCCCAATGGCATACCAAGATAGGTCATAGGCAGAGACCCAATCCGGCATCCCAAAAACTCTGCCAAGACATGGACATTAGAAACCTCCCCAATGGGAACCGTCTCGCTCTTCAGCGCATTAACCTTTAAACCTATTACTGCCTGGAAACAAAGAAGAAGCATCCGAACATGTAGAATCTGCTCCTCATTTGCATCATAGAACAGAATCGTATCATCCGCAAACAAAAGATGTGAGACACATACCCCTTCACCCCGTCTACCATCAGCCCTAAAGCCTCGAAGCAAGCCAGCCCCTTCAGCTCTTTTCATCATCTTACTGAGGATCTCCATCATAACTAGAAACAACATGGGAGATAGCGGGTCCCCTTGTCTCAATCCCCTCAAACTCCCAAAAAAATCAGCTAGAGACCCATTAAACAAGACCGAGAATTGGATAGTAGATATGCAAGTGCGGATCCACCTACACCAACTCACCCCAAATCCCATTCTCTTCAACAAGTCAAGTAAAGCCTCCCAGTTGACATGATCATAGGCTTTCTCAATATCTACTTTACAAATAACCCCCGGAATCACAACAACTAAACATAATAACATGCATGTGCCCAATTACAGTTAGTTTTTTATTACTTTTACAGTATATATGCAGCAGCAATACCTAGATAATGACCCTCAAAACTAAGAGAAGGGTGCTTTCTTATCTTCTTATTGCAGCTGACCCATGAAAACTTCAATTATTTTCTACTAGAATAAGTCTCATAAAGAAAATTTATTATCTATATCATGCTGATTTTTATTGCGTGATGAAGCAGAAGGGGAAACTTCGGTACCCATAAGACAGACAAGTTCTACACCAAGGCCAGACAAAAACTAAGCATGGAGGTCAGGTGGAAGTAGACAAAGGACTCTAAAGTGCTTTTAAGCAAGCAAATTCAGTTAGAACCGTACCATGGCTTAGTAAGTCCCAATGACTCAAGCTTAACCCTTCTGCATTTAGATCTAATTTTAAAGCTTACTCCTTAGATATAACGGAAATTCTAGGATTATAGTATTATTAGTTCAATGATTGCCCATGTATACTGTTATTTGTTGCTCTCTTTTCGGAATACACTAACTACAAAGACTCAAGGAGGCATCACAGCGCCATAAGTTTCAAAGCAGAGGGGCACAGATCCTGCCACTTGGCATCTATGTTAGCACACAGGTTACAATGAGATTTTTTGGGGAGGGATATTGGGCAAACCTTCATTGGGGATGTCTTGATGACTGCTTACATGTGGTGGCATTTTCTCCAGAGTTTAACATACTCATCTATCGAAAGGCTTTCTCTTTGAATTTTAAAAAAATTTCCTACTTTTTCATGAGTCTCAGAGACCTTTGTAGATCCCTTTCCTATGTTCTTATCATATGTATATACATGTATGCATGTAATGTATGCATGTAATTTTTTAAAATGAAGCAAGAATGTTAGTGGTTGCCAAAATGATTTTCTTTTCAATAGTTTCACTTTTGGAGTGATAAACACACTTTAAGCAATACCATCACATAATTCATTGAAGACACCTCCAACATATTGTAACCTATGCATGGTAAAGCAATAAAAGCAAAATGTTATGCTTAACTGTTTTTATGACCAATAATGAGAGTAGCCATTCTTTTGATAGAAAGCAGGCTTGTTATTCAAGAAATCTCCATAGACAAGGATGAAATAACATATCCCACTTCTCATTAAAAAAATATATATAACATACCCCACCTTTTTTTTCGATGGTTACAATGGGGAGGGTTTGAACACTAGTTGAGTTTCAAGGCTCTGGGCGATTCTTATTGTGCTTAGTTTGATGTCAATTAAGAAAAATTGATACAAAAGTTTAACAATTAATATAGAGCATATGAACATTTAGACACATTTTAAGCCTTACATTAGCCACCCTGAAGGGACAAAATTTGGGCTTCCCTCTGCGTCCATACTTGAGCAACTGTGCCCCTTTCTTGAGAGCAGTGATGGCCTGTTGTAAAGAACAAGATAAGAACCTAAATTAAAAAAAAAAAAAAACAAAAAAACAAAAAAACAAAAACAAAAAAAAAAAAAAAAAAAAAACAAAACAAAACTAACCAGAGTTCGCATTCTAATATAAAAGGAGGAAAAAAAAAAAAAACATATAGTTCCATATAAAAGTAGGATTTATAAAAATAAATAAATAAACAAATTCATCTTATGCTACTTTTGTTGGAGAGAAAAGGACTCTAAATACAAATAACAAAGCTATGCAAACATCATAGATTTAACGCCTTAAGCTGACTTAATTGTACTGATTCTTTGTTAAAATATTTTGTTTTCTTTTCACAACAACAAAAACAAAACTTTTGTCCCAGATTTTTGGAGTTAGCTATGGATCATCAACAAATTCGTTAAAGTTAGACACATGTATTCTATTCGTCCATTCTATTATAGTATATTTGAAGTCCTAGTCTCTATTACTTTCTTGATTGATATGTCTTTTTTTATTACTTCTACTAATGTTATTTTTTTTTATCTTCCTCTACCTTTTTTTCATTCCCTTAACTTAGATCAACCCACATATTTTTACCGGTTTATCAATCACTCTACTCTAAACATGACCAAATCATCTCAAGCGATTCTCCATCATCTTTTTCATCAATAGGGGCTACCCCTATCTTTAAGCGGATTCCTTTATTTCAATTCCTATCTTTTCATGTATTTCCGCTTATCCATCTTAACATTCTCATTTCTACTATACTAATTTTATGGATATGTTACTTCTTAACAGCCCAACATTCAGTACGAAAGAGTCAAAATATTTCCTTTTTAAAGCTTTGTAATTTGTGTTTGGCCAAATAAGTTTTTACCAAGCCTGGGGTAGCTTAGTTCCTTGTGAGAAGGCACATGATGTCATCTGTTTTTTTAGTAGAGTCAATTCTTGTCATATTTTATATAGTCTCTTTCATACCTGGCGCTTTGAAATGCGTGAATGGGAATTAAGTTCAAGGCCCATACTGTTTCTCAATTGTAGTTTTTCAAGTATGTTAGTGTGGTGAGAAAAGATTTCATGAATTTCCTTCATTTTTTCCATGAGAAAATAGCATTTAAAAAGAGCATAAAAACTACTTTCATAGTTTTATTTTCAAGAAGGTAGGAGATAATAATATGAAGGATTATCAGTCTCCTTGGCAGTGTCAACAAAATTCTTGATAAGGTTGTGGCCAACAGATTGAAACAAGTTTTAGAAAGGGTAATTTCTAACAATCAAAATCCCTTCATAAAAGGGAGAAAAATTTTGGATTCAATTCTTATTAGAAAGGAATGTTTGGACAGCCGATTGAGATCAAGAATTTAGGAGTTACTATGCAAATTAGATGTGAGGAAAGCCTACAATCATGTCAATCGAAAGTCTTTGTTGTCCATTATGCACAAAGTGGATTTGGAGAAAAATAGAGGGCTTGGATGCAGTTCTGCATTTCCACAGTATGATTCTCAGAATTAGTAAATGGAACCCTAATGGGTTTTTTTTTTTACAACGGCAAGGGATTACATTAGGAAGCCCCTCTTTTCCCGTTGCCTTTTGTTTTGGTCATGGAAGCTTTTAGTAAATTGGTGTTTAGGGGAATAGGAAGAGGTTTAGGGGAATAGGAAGAGGTTACTTAGCTAGCTTTTCTATAAGTGATGTCAATGTTCAGTCTTTGGTGATTTCCCATCTTCTAGTATTATTCTTTTTGTTAATAAGTAATCTTCTATAATTAACTTTACCTTTCAAAAAAAAAAAAAAAAAGTAATCTTCTATTATTAACCTTATATGATGCAGATAACAATCAAATTCGGCATTTGAGGTGTATTCTTTGGTGCTTTGAGGCTATTTTGAGTCTCAAGGTGAACTTAACTAAATCTAATATGGTTCCTGTGGGGGAGGAGGCAGATTTGGATATTTTGGCTAATACTTTGGAATATAATGTCTCTTCTCTCCCAATAAAATATTTGGGATTACCTGTGGGAGCTCCTTTTAAGGGAAAGAGAACTTAGGATGGCATTCTAGAAAAGATAGAAAGGAGACTTGAAACTCTATTTATCAAAAGGAGGTCATCTTAAGAGTACGTTATCTAGACTTCCCGCTAACTTACTACCTTAGTTTCCTTTCCCTGTTTGTGTGGCCAACATATGGGAAAAACTGCAAAGAGATTTTCTTTGGGCTGTCATAGGAGGCGAACACAAATTCCATTTGGTAAAATAGACACACTGTGTGTATCCTAATTAGAACAGACTTGGGGATTCAAAGACTATTGGTTTAGTCAAGGATTACTTGGTAAATAGTTGTGGCGTTATGTGGATGAAAAAGACACACTGTGGAGAAGGTAATCTAACAAACATGGTGTTGTTTGGGGTGAGTGCTCTGATGCTATAAGAGGTCCCTACAGGGTATGCCTAAGAGATGGCTTGAAAAATTTTGTTTGGTTTACTTAGCTTGAGGTGAGAGCTGGTACCAGAATTCATTTTTGGCATGATTGTTGGAATGGTGATACTTCAAAGACAATTTTATATATATTTCCTCCGTCCCAAATTGTTGGTCCGATTTAGAAAATCCAAAAGTTTAAGGAAAAATCATTTAATGCATTGTCTTTTAGTTAAAAAGATACAAGTTTCCAAAACTACCCTCATTAGTTTAAACTATAGTGAAAGAATAGTACTGGCATTTTAAATAAAGAAAAAGGATAAATTAGGAAATTTATTCATTGAATTTTCAAAGAGGACTATATTTTGGGACATCCCAAAATGGAATAAAGGGCCAAAAATTTGGGATGGAGGGAGTATATAGAGGTAAAGTGAACCCTTAAGTACAAAAACCAAGAGCTGTACATGATTTCCAGGGACAGAGATGCTCCTGTATTAATTATATGGACACCTCCATTGCAATACTTTATTTATTAGAAAGTTCCGGGACTGGGAGTTGGTATCATTGGAGCATTTTTCGAATGAGTTGTATGAAATCAATATTAGCCAAGAGGGAGAAGATAGAATAGTGTAGCTTCCGTCATCTAAGCATGGGTTCCAAGTCAAAAGCTACTAAAGGGTGCCAAAATACAGCGATGCCGATGAGGGCGCTGATTCATTCCCATGGCAAAAATCTTACTAGCATCTAACACAATGTAGAATCTAATTTCAGGACTTCTCATAATTCATAACTCAAAAAAAAAAAATGCGAATAGTTTTCAACGATGTCAAAGCAGCAAGCAACTAACCACACAAAAATGCAATCAAGCAATAAACAAGAGCACAAAGTAAGTAGACAACAATTTTTTACAACCATTTTTTTTCCTTTCCAAATTCATAGTTGAAAACTCACACAACACCTACAACCTTCCCTACCATTAATCCAACCATTCTAACAATTCCTAAAAGTCATTACAAATGACAAAACCCACTATTAAATTTTGCTTGCCCATTTCTTCTTCTTCTTCTTTGTTTTTTCTATTAACTAGATAACACTTCCATTTAAGCCAGAGCTCATTGCAAAAATTACACCAAAACATAGAACTAAAATTATCAACATTTTTCTAGTTTCACTATATAACCATAAACCTTCACAAATCACAAATTACACACACACAAGCTAACAACAAGTTAATAAATAAAACTTCAAAAATGAATTAAATTTTAAAAATTAAAAAAAAAATTAAAAAAATTTACCAAATCAATCTCTCTCTCTGCTCTAGACTGCTCATTAGCCATTGTCTCAGCTTTGCGTGACGTCAAGAACCAACTTTCCCAAACGAAACCCTACCTTCCCTCACCACCACCAATGCACCACCACCACCTCCTCCTCCTCGTACTCCTCCACTCATTGCCTTTTCCTCCTCCTCCTCCTCCTCCTCTTCCACCAAGAACCACACCGAACCAAATCGCTGCAATTCGATCCCAATCCTCTCACAGCTCAAGCTTCACACACTACCAAATAAACGACAAATTCCACCGAAAAAAAAAAACACAACCAGAATCTAAATCCGAAGAAAGAAAGGTGTAAAAGTGCGATTACAATGGCGACGAGAGAATGTGAGACAGAAAAAGTAGGGAGAATTTTTCGAAGATTTCCTCTCACTGTAGCAGCTCCGTTTTGTTCGAAGATTCCTTTCTCTCTCTCTCTCTCTCTCTCTCTGTGTCTGTCTCTCTCTTAATTTGTGTTTGGGGGAGAGAGAAAAATGTAGAGAGAAAATGCGAGAAAGAGAGGGAAAAAATTGTAGTGAAAGTGAGGAGTGTGTTGAGTGATCAGTGAAAGAGAGAGAGAGAGAGTGAGTGAGTTTTTGATGAAAGCGATTGATGAATTAAAAGCAAAAGGCAGCTGAAACCGAAATAATAGGGTTTTTTCTTTTTGTTTTTAGATTAGATTTTTTTTTTTTTTTTTTTTTTTGGGCGTTCGTTTTGGTATCTAGTAAAAAGCCATTGACTATTTTGTTTGCGTGCTTTTTTATGGTCAATGAGCCATTCATAGATTGACACCTCAGTGTGAACTGTGAAGAAAAGTGAGCCCATTGCTTTTTTTCTTTTTTCTTTTTCTTTTTTTTAAGTGTAAATTACAATGACCTTCCTCAATTACTTCATAAATATATCAATGGCATCATAAATTTTTTTTAAAATTTTTTTTTGTACTTTTTTGAAAGAATCTTATTAACAAGTGTCTTGTTGAATTTGCTATCAGTCGGTTGTTTGTTTTTTTTTTTTTTTTTTTTTTTTTTAACTGTGTATAGCTGGTTTAAAAAGTTTTTTTCAAAATGTAGGTACCCAAACTTAAACTGAGAAGCACATCCAATCAAACATAGGATAAGCACTTTGAGACCAAGTGCCCAACCACTTGACCAACCCACCTAGGTTATCCGTTGGTTGTTTTTACCTTATAAATATATCTTCTTATTAATAAATATCGACAAGTGTTTAATTTGCAATCTATCGATTATTTTTACATTATAATTTTTTCTTAAAGTCTCCTCCTAACAAGCGTCGGCATGTGTTGAATTTGTGATCAATTAGTTGTTTTTAGGAAATTGTGCAACTTTTACTTAAAGAAAATGTGTTTTTACTTTTTTTTTTAATACTTGTCGACACATATTTAATTATTTAGTCTCCCTTGTATTTATTGTTTTCTTTTTAGTTAAATAAACTTTATCTAAAGTTGTTTTGGTCCTTTTGGATGAGATTAATCTTAGGAATGTGTATATCTCAAAATTTTTTTATAAGAAGTATATCTCAAAACTTAAATAGGCAAAATGCCATTTATGAAAATAGCATAAGGTTTCTCAAATTTCACCAACCTTGAGGGATGTTGGTAGAATTTATCTTACAATAAAACAAAAGGAGATCCAAGAAAGAAGGAACTTTGAGCCCCACTTTACTTCACATCTCATGTCAAATATATTAATTGTGATTTGTGACACGTTATCTAAATGTGGTCCCATATGCATAATCTTAAAAATCAGTAAATTTTAACTATGAAATGGACAAAATTATTGGTCAAAATATACTAAATTTATTATGGTTAATGACATTCTTTTCTCAATATAAAAATTAATAATTTGATTTTTTTGAAGTTATTCACCAAATTTTTACTCCAAAGTGAAATTTAATTTTTAAGTTTTTTCTTTTCTTTTTCATTTTAACTAGAGGACTCTTTTATCTAATTTTAAGCAAAACAGAGAAAAATAAATAATAAATAAAATAAGTGAAGGAGTGTTTCTTTCTCTCCTTAGTAATAATTGATTTGAATCTCATACCCACTCATTAAATTTCTGTCGAATCTCCTACATGCTAGATTTGAGCCCTGCGAATTCTTCTACAACCTAAATTCGAATCTGCTGACATGAACATTCTTTTGCATGTTCTATAGACCAAATTTTGCTTCATGCTAAAATAAAAATTTTCTCTGTAGGCTCAGTCTCTAACCCTGTTGATTTGAGTATTTATTTATTATTTTGCTATGCTCAAGCATGCTAGTTTCCGTAAGACTTTTTTTATATATATATGGAAAGATTGAAAACTTTATGAGTTTGCTCTAAGAAACAGGAACTCTCTTCAATCTAAGTAAAGAAATCAAAAATGTCTGATGCATGTTTTATGAATATATGAGCTGGTCTACAAATATGAGAAAATTCAAGACTTTGATGGGCAATCCCTTCCATATCACTCAAATTTCTCTTATACAATTCCCCATCAACAAGTTTTTTGACTTTAACAACTTAAGTGTAAATCCACAGAATAAGCTCTCAAGAGCCTATACACTGTTGAATATCTCACAAAGCATTGTTGACTATCATACAACACTACTGACTTCTTCATTATGGCACCACTGAATGTTTTCTATCTATTCTTTGTAAATTAAACTACTTCAAGTTCAAGTTAATATCTACTACGACTAAATGCTTTCCACCACCATTGATTATTTCAAGCTTGAAATATCATTTTCACAAAAAAGTCATACAAAGACTCATTTCAATATCAATTTCAATATCAAGGAACCCAAAAAATTATTGCAACTATTTTTTACATAAACATTATTATTGTTATATTTAACCTATCCCATTCCATATACTCGTTATGTTATTTCATTGCCTAAAAATAAACACAACGCTAGTAAACAACGGATGACCCAAAATTGACAAGAGTTCTTGACTCGACTCATTCAACAAACCCTGATCTAATCACCAATGTATCAATGTGTGACACGTATATTAAAAATAAAATAAACCAACAACAACAACTTGCAGCTTTGGCTGCCATCCAGAAACTTGATGGATAGGTTTTTTTTTTTTTTTTTTTTTTTTTTTTTTTTTTTAAATAGTTTGATAAAAGAAAAACTTTTATATAATGTTGTAATAACTAGTTTTCTGTCCTCAAAAGGACTTCTAGTCTAAAAAAAAAGAAAAGAAAAGGACCTCTAATTTAAGCTTAGAATACCAAGTGTCATGCAATAATGTCTGCCAATAATGTTAAGAAGCCAAGGCAACATGTGGGTATCGAGATCGAGATAGCTCGAGCTATATAATTGACAAGATAACGTAACTGAAGTGGACTCAATTGTCTATATGTAAAGTTATAAAACTCTATTTCATATTCTAGAGATTATACATATGCATGCATATAATATCAGGTGGTATCTTTTGTCTCATGACAAATTGTCTCGTAGTGTACCAGTGTGTGTATTTTCCAACTTTCCATCAACGTCTATGATGAGACATCAATTGAGGGATAAAATTATTTTTCTAAAGCATTTTAAGGTGACAATTGACAACATATGTATCTTATGCCACAAGGATATGCAATACTTCTAAGTTACTTGTATAGAGCGAGTCTCTCATTCATGTGAGAGTGACACATATATGTTATTTAAGATATATATATATATATATATATATATATAACATTAATAATGAACCAAGTTAGTTTAGTTGAGTGTGACATAAAAATATATAAATTTCCAATTATTTGAAAGTTTAAATTTGCAAAAATGTATGAAATTTAATATGGTTAGCTATCCATATAAGCAAATGTGCCCCCATTAGTAGAAAGCCATAGTATGCAACATTTTTCAAAACTCACATGTGTAAAATTCACAAATATGATTATATGAACTAATATTTCATAGCTAAGAATCTTGTATCTTAACTGGTTGGCACATTTAAGTGTTTTTTTTTTTTTTCTTTCTTTTTAATAGGGCCTAGTGTTTCTAAGATAAGTTATCTTTCATAAGATTATCATCTTCCTTATATAAATTATAATTAGTACTAAAAGAGTCACTTAATCATTGATCCTATCTCTTATAATTATCATGAAGCTATCCTTTGAGTCATTTATATTTCCTTAAATACCTTAAGTAAGTCTCGTGTAATTTTTCTTTTGTAGAATACAACATGATTAAAAGAGTAAAATACATTATGTAGTGTGCGATGTAATTTTTCAAAGATTTTCTTTCACGTTAGCTCTGTTTAGTTCAAGGATTCCTCTCTCTCTCTCTCTCTCTCTCTCTTAATTTGTGTTTGGGAGAGAGAGAAAATGTAGGGAAAATACGAGAAAGTGAGAGACAAAGAGAGGGAAAAAATTATAGTGAGTGAGTGAAGTGATCAGTGAGAGAGTGAGTTTGATGAAAGTAATTGATGAATTAAAAGCAAAGCAACTGAACTAAAATAATAGGATTCAGATCCTCTAAATTTCCTAAAATACTCTACCAATAAATTTGCTTAATCCTGACCACTCTTTAATAATTTAATGATCTAGATTCCTCCATGTCAGTATTCTACTAACAATAATCTTAATTGTTTTGTTTGAAATATTATTTTATTATTTTAAGAATATTGTTAGTAGAATATTGACATGGCAGAATCTAAACCATTAAATCTTTAAAAAATGGTTAAGATTTAGGAAAATATATTTGATAGTGAATCCAAAATAATAGGGTTTCTTTTAGATAATATATATTTTTTGTGTTCGTTTCGCTCTCTAGTAAAGTCATTGACTATTTATATGCTTTTATGGTCAAAGAACCATTGATAGATTGACACCTTAGTGTGAAATGTAAAGTAAAGTGGGCCCTCAACTTTTTTTTGTTTGTTTGTTTTTCTTTGTAAGTGTATATTACAATGACATCTTAAGGGGTTGTTTGGCACTGGTGTTTAAACAACAGTTTTCAGTGTTTAAACAATAATAACATTTCTGACACGTATTTCTATAACACTCAAACATATATTTCCACAATACTGAAAACTGAACAACAATACTTAAACACGATTACCAAATAATTTTTTTTTGTATTTTTTAAAAATCCTATTAACAAGTTTGACACATGGTGAATTTGCAATTGATTAGTTGTTTTTACATCATAAGCATATGTTTTTATTTTTAGAAATTGTCTTATTAACAAGTGTCGACACATTTTTAATTTGTAATTGATCCATTATTTTTACATCATAAATATTTTTTCTTTATAAAAGATCCTACTAACAAGTGTCAACACATGTTGAATTTGTGATCAATTGATTGTTTCTAGGAAATTGCGCAACTTTAAGTTAAAGAAATTTCTATAATGTTTTATACTTTTTGACACATATTTACTAATTTAGTCTCCCTTGTATTTACTGTTTTCTTTTTAATTAAATAAACTCTATCTAAAGTTCTTTTGAATGAGATTTTAATCTTAGGAAGGTGTATATATATGAAAGTGAGAGTGACACATATTTGTTATTTAAGATACATATAACATTAACAATGAGCCCAATTAGTTTAGTCGAGTGTGACATAAAAATATAAATTAACAATTATTGGAAAGTTTAAATTCGTAAAACAAAAAAGTATGAAATTTAATACTTTTAACTATCCATATAAGCGTGTTTCAAAAAAAAAAAAAAAAAAAAAAACTATCCATATAAGCAAATGTGCCTCCATTAGCAAAAAAAGCATTATATGCAACATTTTTTAGAACTCACAAGCATAAATCCACAAATATGATACTAAGAAGTAAGAACCTTGTAAATCATCTAGTTGACACATGTTAATGTTTTTCTTTAATAGGGTCTAATGTTTCTAAGAAAAGTTATTCTTCATAAGATTATCATCTTCCTTAAATATATAAATTCTAGTATTAAAAGAGTCACTTGATCCTATCTTTTATAATTATCCTAAAGCTAATCTTTGAGTCATTTATATTTCCTTAAGTACCTTAAGTAAGTTTTGTGTATTTTTTCTTTTATAACCATATAGTTAATAGAGTAGAATACAATACGTAGTAAAATACATTTCGTGTAAATTTAGTAATGATCTATTACAATTACATCGATGTAATTGTAATAGATCATTACTAAATTTATAATACACCATATCTTAATCACTTGAGATTAGATTAGTGTGATACATATATATTGTAGGATTAGGTTAGGTAGGATTTCTTTAGGTTCATTGTATTGTATATCCTATATATGTTCATATGTTTCTTATATATAATGAATTCCCTTATTTATAAAATATTCATATCTTTACTTCAAGTTTTCGTAGTGCATTCTTTCTTACTTTTCATATTAAAATTTATGTTTTATCACTGAAAAATTGTGGTGCTGGGTAATGAATAACCTGCTCTTGGGCTCATACTTGTGAAGGTAATTATAAATTTAACCATGGAATGCTCTCCTAAGAGGCTAAGAATGATAAAAAGGATTTCATAAATAGACATTCATTCATAAAATACGATTAGATTGAGAAAAACAAAATGTTTCTTCAAGGTTTGGTTCAAGATTAATTAATGGATTATGTTGCCATTTCTCTAAAACTGTACTTTTTGCTTCCATACCAATTTCCATTGTCAATTGTCCAGTCCAGCAAACTTTTTAAGACGAGAAAAAGATTGATTAACTTAATTGGGCATTGTTAATGAGTGACTTATAGTCATAACTCACAAGCTAATAAATATTAATTAATATTAACATTTAAGATGTTTCTTTTTTACTTCACAATATGTGGCACCATTTTTTTGGACAACCCATGCTTACCTAACATATTATATGTCTCACATATAAATAAAACACACACACACACACACACACACACACACACACATATAATTTTTTTTATAGGAAAAAAAAAAACACATTATATATGTGTGGGGACCCGAGGACCAAGGAAGACTGAGACCGTTATGACTATCATCCGTTCCTTAGGTGGAAGCACTTTAAACCCGAGGAGCGAGTTTGCCCGTGGAGAGGAGGGGAAGAGACAAAATGTCTCCTGAAAACCTGAGCGGAGAGAATGGCGTTCAAAGAGAGAGTCAAGGTAGTTGAAAGAAGTTTCCTGTGAAAGCTCACCTACTACCACCGCATTAAATGATTGGCAACAGCTTTATCAGCTGCATTGATGAAGAAATAACCCATGAACAATAGATTCACAACTAAGCAGCCCCTTCTACCACCTTCAACAGCAATCTATAGGGACAAGTGTCCTACAAAGGACTTAAAGGCTGGCAGATGGAAGGCTAGGATGCAAAAAGCATAAAAGTATATAAAGGAAAGGAACTTCTAGATGAAGGGATCTAGAAAAATTAAAAATAAAAAGAGATTAGAACAAGAACAGTAGGAAGAAAGAGAGAAAGAACAGTCTGTATCCTTGTATAAGAACATCGTCCTCGGGCGAGCTTGGAAAGAGCCATTAATGCTATTTGTTCTTAACTTCCGTGCATTCCCTACCTATTTGAATCTTCGGACTTAAGTCCGACTTGTTTTATCCACTCTCTTAACAAATATTTATTTGTTTGGGCCTAATTGGGTGCTACAGGCTTCATTATTCTAAGTGGATTTGGGCTTCACTATCCAATTTTTGTGTCCTTACAATTGGCGCCATCTGTAGGGAATCAAGGTTTTGTTTTGGGTTTGTTTTGGAGAGCCATGGCTAAATTGGAACAGAATAGGGAAGAATTTGTTGGTTCACAGAGGGAAAACCAATTTGTTAATTTTGAGCGAAGGAGAGATCGAGAGTATCATCATACACTAAGTGTTATGATAGAGTCATACCATACAAAACGTACTGAAAGGAGTCACTCAAGGACTAGGAGCCATGTTTCCCATGAACAGGAAACGTGGAAATTGAAGCTCGAGATAGATCACTTGCGTAAGAAGTTGCAGCGAATGGAGGGTGATAGAAGGAATTCATCACCCCCATTAAGTGATGGATCAATTGAGAGTAAGGATTGTTCATATAGTCATAGGTCCAAAACCCCATCCAGTAAGTCCTTCTCGACATCTTCTCACTTGGATAAACTGGAAAGGAGCAAGTTCAAGCGTGGGCAGGGATCATCTCATCATAGCATGGGGAATGACGCAATGAGTAAGGCACTTCGTCAAATCTCAAAGTCACCTTTTGTTAGGAGAATTAACAAGGCTAGACTTCCCCACCGTTTTTCACAACCAATGTTCAACATCTACAATAGAGGGTCTGATCCAGTAGAGCATGTTAGCCACTTCAATCAAAAAATAGTTGTTCACTCTGGTAATGAAGCCCTCATGTGCAAGGTGTTCCCCTCCAACCTTGGACCTGTGGCTATGCGGTGGTTTGATGCTTTAGAGGAGGAGTCAATAAGGTCCTTCGAAGAGTCAACAAAGGGCATTTGGTGCTAGATTTATGTCGTGCAGTAGGGTTTCCAAGCCTTTAGACTCTTTGTTGTCTATGGCAATGAGGGAAGGTGAGACTCTTAAGACCTACCCAAACAGATATTAGGAAACGTTCAATGAAATGGATTGGAATTTTGAGGGCATGGTAGTAAGAACTTTTAAAGTAAGGCTACCAACAGAGCACGAGTTGAGGAAGTCATTAACAATGAAGCCTACACATAGTATGCGCCAACTTATGGATCGCATTGATAAATATAAACAAGTAGAAAATGATCAGACCCAAGGAAAAGGCAAAGCAAAAGCTTTCCCTAAAAGGAGGGATCCTCAAGGAGGAGGATATCATAATAACTGACCTAGGAGAGATTTCCCCAACCAAACACCTTTGGCGGGTGCTTAAGTGGTTAGCTCGTTGTTTAAAGAGCCAATTTATTAGATACTGGAAAAGATTAAAAAAAAAAAAAAAGAACTGTATTTCAAATGGCCTAATAAGCTGGGTAGAGACCCATCCAAGAGAAATCAAAGCCTTTACTGCCACTATCATTAGGAAAAAGGACATACAACAGAAGATTGTAGGACTTTGTGTGATCATCTAGGTCAGCTGGTGAAGGCAGGGAAATTGAGGCAATTTTTGCACCAGCCTGCGGGTCAGTTCGGGCAACCCGAAGCTAGGTATCAAAGGGATGGAGCTCCTCGGCCAGCCCTGGGCACAATTAATGTCATTTTTGCCAAGCCCAAAGGCGACGTTGGTACCTACTCGGGGGTTATGTCTGTGGTTTCAGGTCTCGACTTGGAAGATAGGAGTTAGGCTTTCAAAAAGGCTAAAGTGGTGGCCATACCTACCTTGGGTTTCTCAGAATAGGATAATGAGGGAACATTCCAGCCACATGATGATGCCTTAGTGGTAACCATTCGGATCGGTGGGTATGATGTAAAGAAGGTCCTAGTAGACCAAGGGAGTGGAGCGGAGATTATGTACCCGAATTTGTATAAAGGGTTAAATCTCAAGCTCAAAGACTTGGAGAAATATGATTCACCGCTAGTGGGCTTTGATTGGAGATTGGTAATCCCCCGCGGGATGATAAGGTTACCTGTGCAAGCTGGGGATGAAGAGGTGTAAGTTAACTTCATTGTAGTCAAAGCCTATTCCCCTTACACAGTTATCCTGGCTAGACCGTGGCTTAGCGCTATGGGGGCGGTATCATCAACTTTACATTTGAAAGTTAAGTTTCCCACGCAGGGAAGAGCGGAGGAATTGGTGGGAAGTCAAGCAATGGCTAGGCAATGTCTAGTCGCAGCTATTACATAATATCTCTTGGATCAAGTTGTGGTGCAAGAGGAATAAATCCCGTAGCAACTAAAGAGTCCTAAAGTTTGACTTGGGACTGACTCACATAAGGTATTGTCCAAGGAATTGGAAAGGGTTTTGATCGGTCAAGATGAGGAGAAATACTTTCAAGTAAGGTCTCAGTTGCCACCCTTGAAGAAAGCAGCATTGGTGAAGTTTTTGGAAGACAACATCAATGTGTTCACCTAGAGTACTTATGAGATACTCAAGATTGATCCCGAGTTTATATGTCACCGGTTGAATGTGAATTCAGATGTGGTCCCACGAAGGCAACCACCTCGGCGTTTGTCAAAAGAACATGCTGAGGCAGTAAAGGTTGAGGTGAAAAAACTTAAACAAGGGGGGCAATCAAGAAAATCTTTTATCCCGAGTAGCTGGCCAATACTGTGGTGGTGAAGAAGAAAAACGGGAAAATGGCGTGTGTGTGTGCGAATTTCACAGATTTAAATAAGGTTTGCCCGAAGGATCCTTTCCCCATTCCTCGAATTGATTAATTAGTGAATGCAACAGTGGGACATCCTTGGATGAGTTTCTTGGATGCTTTCCAAGGGTATCATTAGATACCTTTAGCATTACTCGACTAGGAGAAGACTGCTTTCCAAACTTCTACTAGCAATTATCATTATCTAGTGATGCCCTTTGGCCTTAAAAATGCAGGATCCATGTATCAAAGAATGGTGACGCGAATGTTTGAACCACAGATTGGGAGGAATGTAGAGGCATATATTGATGACATGGTGATAAAGAGTAAACAAGTTACGAGACACTTGATAGACTTGGGGAAGGTGTTTTCAGTATTACGGGAACATAGACTACGCTTAAACACATCTAAATGCTCTTTTGGGGTCAGCTCAGGAAAGTTCCTAGGCTACATGATCACGCACCGAGGAATCGAAGTCAATCTTGATTAGATTATAGCCATTAACAGTTTACATCCTCCTCGAAATCCTAAAGAAGTACAGAAGTTAACAAGGATGGCAGCAACTCTAAACAGATTTATCTCTCGGTTAGCAGATAGGTGTCATCCATTTTTCCAAACTTCTCCATAAATGGAAGAACTTTCAATGGACCGAGGAGTGTGTTTTGGCCTTTGAGGAGCTTAAACAGTGTCTATCACACCCTCCTGTCCTTTCTAGGCCCGAGAAGGAAGAGGTATTATATGCATACCTAGCAGTTGATTACGCAGTCAGCTTGGTTCTAGTAAAAAATGAGAATGGAATACAAAGACCCGTCTACTATTTTAGTAAATCTTTGCATGAAGCTGAGACACGTTATTTGCCCTTGGAAAAGGCGGTGTTGGCCATTATACATGCCATGAGGAAGCTTCCACATTATTTTCAAGCACATACTGTGGTGGTGCTCACCCAGCTCCCTTTACAAACACTATAAAGTAAATCAGATTACACGAGTAGGATCGCTAAATGAGGAACCATGCTGAGGGCCTACAATGTTAGGTATATGCCTCGTACTACCATAAAGGTATATGTCTTGGTAGATTTTGTTGCAGAGTTTACAGAGGGTATGGCCGATGATGAGAAAAGGGTAGCAGGTCTTTTAATGGTCTTGGCATCCGCTATTGCCATCTGGGAAGTGTACACGGATGAAGTAGCTAATCGAAAGGGATCAGGAGTAGAAATTGTGTTGATAACCCCTGAGAAGCTGGTGATGGAGAAATCACTATGTTTGGGTTTTCTAGCTACAAACAACGAAGCTAAGTATGAAGCATTGTTAGTTGGAATGGCAATGGTTAACAAGCTAGGGGGAGAAATCATAGAGGTGTATTCATATTCATGACTGGTTGTAGGACAAGTCAATGGTGAGTTTGAAGCTAGAGATGAACGCTTGCAAGGGTACCTTATTAAGGTAAGGCAAGCCCAAACCCATTTCAAGAGCTTCGTTTTGAGGCAAATCCCTAAAGGACAGAACTCCTATGCAGACTCTTTAGCTATGTTGGTAACCTCTTTGGGGTCAAACTTACCTCGGGTCGTCATTGTTGAGGACATGGCTAGTCCTAGCCTTGTGGAAGAGCCCTCGGCAGGAGTGCATAGTATCCAGGTTGGACCAAGTTGGATAGACCCCTTGGTTACATTATTAAAGCAAGGACTGTTACCCGAGGATAGGAGTGAGGCAGAAAATATACGCAAGAAGGCCTCATGTTATTGGTTATCCAAAGAGCATAAGTTGTATAAGTGTTCTCATTTGGGACCATATCTACTGTGCATGCATCCAGAGGCAGTGGAGCCCTTATTAGAGGAGCTGCATGAGGGGATTTATGGGAGTCATACTGGTGGGAGGTCTTTGGCCCATCAAGTCTCACCTAAGGATACCGGTGGCTGAGTATGCAGAAAACTTCCTAAGATTATGTTAAAAAGTGTGACCAGTGCTAGAGGTATGCCCCAAATATTCATCAATCAAGAGGGGTCTTGAACCCACTTTCTAGTCCTTGGCCGTTTGCTCAATAGGGCTTAGACATAGTGGGGCCATTTCCATGAGTCACAGGAAACCGAAGATGGCTCCTCGTCGAGACAGACTACTTTACTAAATGGGTGGAGGCTAACCTCTTTCCAATATCAAGAATGTGAATGCCAAGAGGTTTATCTAGAGAAACATCATTACCAATTTTGGGGTCCCACACACACTAATCTCAGACAATGGGCTTCAATTTGATAGTAAGGCCTTTCGAATATACTGCAGAGAGTTTGGAATCAGGAATAGATATTCTACTTATGCTTACGGAAATGGGTAAGCCGAGGCTACAAATAAGGTCATAATGTCTGGACTAAAGAAAAGATTAGATGATGCAAAAGGAAGGTGGGTAGATGAATTGCCCCACGTATTCTAGACTTATCGCATTAAACCTCGAAGATCAACCAAAGAAACTCTTTTCTCAATGACTTATGCAGCTGAACTAGTAATCCCTTTTGAATCAGGGTTCCCAAACTTAAAAACTGATCAGTTCAGTGTTGAGGAGAATAACCGCCTGCTTTTAACCAGCTTAGAGCTAGTTGAGGAAAGAAGAGAGGAGGCCGTGGTGAAAATGGAAATGACGCATTACCAACAAAGGCTTAAGCAAGGGTATGATAAGAGAGTAAAGCTGAGGCCACTAGCCCCGGAAGACTTAGTTCTGAGAAAGGTAGTGGGAACGGCAAGGAACCCAGCCTGGGGGAAGCTGGGCCCTAATTGGAAAAGGCCCATACCGAATAACATCAATGGCTGGTGTCGGGGCTTATTACTTGGAAGACTTAGACAAGAATGTGATTCTGCGTCCTTGGAATGTAAATAATCTGTGACGTTATTATTATGAATAATATGAAGTCCTTTTTGTTCATTTTTGGTTCATTTATGTATTGTTGTAGCTGGGGGTAAAATCGTAATCACTCGGTGCAAAGGTTTCTTAGTGTTAAACAGAACCGTGGTCTTGTTCGACTCCTCAGGTCACAAACCTTGGATAAATTAACCTTTATGCAAAAGTTTCTAAGTGTTAAACAGAACCTCGGTCTTGTTCGACTCCTCAGGTCACAAACCTTGGGTAAATTAACCTTTATGCAAAAGTTTCTAAGTGTTAAACAGAATATCGGTCTTGTTCGACTCCTCGGGTCACAAGCCTTGAGTAAATTAACCTTTATGCAAAAGTTTCTAAATGTTGAACAGAACCTTGGTCTTGTTCAACTCCTCGAGTCACAAACCTTGGGTAAATTAACCTTTATGTAAAATTCTCTAAGTGTTAAACAGAATCATAGTCTTGTCTGACTCTTCGGGTCACAAGCCTTAGGCAAATTAGCCTTTGATCAACATAAGTCCAAGATAAGTTAAGTTTTGTTTGAAATTTTGATTAAGTGTTAAAATACTATTATGGTCTACGTTAGGTGTCAATTCAATAGCTGCCTCAAGATTCATTCAAGTTTGGAAAATGCAATATTTCCAATATTAAGTTAAGGACAATTTGGCACACTTCAGTTAGTACTTTAAAAAAAAAAAAGAAGACAAGTTATGCTTAGACAAGTGAATGGAGACAAAAAAGGAAATTGACTATATTCATTCAAATCAGAAGTTTGATTACATTTAGAGAAAGATAAGGGCATCAGTTAAACCTGGCCCAAGTACAAAATTGACTTATATTTTTTTACCTATATTCTATGGCTAAGTTACGTCGAGACCTCTTTCTCTTTTTCTTTCTTCTTCCTCTTCAGCTTCTCGACTTCAGCAACCTCCTCTGATTCCACGTTCACCACGACAACAAGAGTTGGTTTGGTCTTGTTCTTTTTCGGCAACGGGCGTAACAGCTGAAGTGGTTGTAGGTTTGGCCGAGATGGATGCCGAGCTTGGGTCAGCTTGGGGTTGAGTAAGTCTGGAAGCAAGGCGTAGAGCTGGAGGATAGTACACCTTGTCAGCAGCCTAAAGCTCTGATTTAGCATTGACTCCAGCAGCATCGAGGGCTTTATTCCAAACCTCAAGGCAGAAAGCCTGAGCAACATCCGTAAGTTGGGCTATCAGACTTTGGGCAGTTTTAGTCATACCCGCATCATAAGTAGCCTGCTCTACCTTAGCTTTTTCAGCATCTTTGGCCTCCAGCTATTTCTGTTGTTGCTTAGTCTTTTCTATGGCCAATGCCAATTGACTTTTGGCTTTCTTCAGAGCAGCCCTTGTCTCTTTAGCTTGTTTTGCCAAGGCTGACTTAGCATTTTTCCATGATTTTTCCACCTCGGTCAAGTGGAATAATGTTTCCTTGAGCCTTTTCTTGGAGTAAGCATGGGCCTTCATGGCTAACTCTAGCTTGCCCTCAGCCTCACAGGCCTGGCCCAAGGCATGGTCCACCTACTCCTCGGCAACAAAGACTGCTTGCACAGACTGCAAGATTATTAAGTGTAAGTACTTATGAAAGTTTTAACTGAATTTATAAAGGTAGGATGTTAAGTGTATACCTTGGCGAGGTCTCTCTTAAGTGATAGAAAAACCTCATGCTTTCGCAAAGACTGGAGCTCGTGCATGCCTTTGGGAAGGAGAAGGGCCTTTTTTATGCACTTAGATAAAATACCTGATCTACACTTCTGAGGATGGTGTCGTCCATGATTGAGTCCCCTGAGCTCAGCACGAATGAGGGGTTCCATATGGAGGCCTTTGGACGTTGCACTCCCTCGAAACCTTTTGAGGACTTAGATGGGGCACTCTTTTTTCTGTTAGGCCCTTGTTATTCGGGGCTCCTTAGCATGTGGTTGCTGCATCGAGAGGATGATTTCTCCCTTTTCAGCATCTTCAGACCCCTTGCCCCTTTTTCTCTTCTTTTGAGCAGCATCACCAAAGGACGTACGTGCAGGGGCAAGAGTTAGTGGTCAGGGCACCACAGGGGCTGCGGGAGAAGCACCCCCAGCATGGGTGGTGAGCAAGGCAAGTAAGTCCGAGGTTTTCTCCTCCAACACCATGCCTTCAAGAATGTTAGTTGCCTCCTGACTGGTGCTAACTTGGGCAGGTGGTAGAAGATGGTGAGAGGGGCTTGGGAGGTCTTCGAGATCCTCCTACTGATAAAAGACTTCAAAATCTTTATCTGAAACCTTTTGAGTGGGTTCGGGTGCATGCTCCTCGACCTCGTCATCAGAAGGTATAGGTTGCTCTTAAGAGTGGAGTAACTTAGTTATGAGCGGGGTTAGAAGTTGTGCATCCTGAGTTCTGGATGGAGGAGGAGTTGTTAAAAAACTAGGGACCATTACATCAATTAACGCTAGCCTCAAATCCTTAGCTTTGATTATGTGCGTGGGGCTTTGAAAATGGTTGGAAATGGGTTTAAACCCGAGGATTACGTGCACTGCCTGAAGTTGGCCGTCTTTGTGAAGGAAAATCTTTGACTTGAGGATTTGGTTTAGCTCGAGAAAGTTCACTAAACTCTTAACCGGGGTGGTGTGAAATTCGTCTACCAATGAACATATAGCACAAATCATAGGTTAGTAAAATTCCTTATAAAAGTTTTTTAGTAAGTATAAAAGCCCTAAGCTCTTCTACGGTCTGTGGGAACCTTACTTAGTCCCCCATCTTGCGTGAGACAGTATAATCCATCATGCTAGTTTCCCGAGACGATGAAGAAGTCCTCGTCCATGCCCTCATTTAACTCAGGCATACAAGAAATTAACCTAACAGCTGGGACCTTACATTTGATGTAGTAATTGGTATCCTTCCCCTTCTGATAGTTGTACACCCAATTCACATCATACCAAGTGAGGTTGGTCGCAATCTTTCGGTTTATCATGTCTATACTACCGAGGACCCTAAAGAGGTTAGGGGAACATTGAAAGGGGACAACCTATAGTTGATAAGGAAGTCTCTAGTAACCCTACCTATGGGAATTTCCATCTTGCCTTTTATGCAGGCGATTATCGGAATCACTACTAAACCAGGAGGTTTGTTTATGACCAGCCATTCACCTAACTCATAGTGTTAGAGTTCAACACCATTAGGGATCCTATATTTAGCCCTAAAGGCGGCCATGCCTTCGGGGGTGTCCACTAGGCTAGCAAATCTACCCATGGAAATTTATGATCTAAGTAATAAAGAATCTATGTATAACAATAAATAAATCCAAACGCACCTACAAGCAATAGAAGAACCTTTCCTTGGACTATTGCTTCAACAAAAATTGCAAGATGAGTAAATGGAGCAAAATCAGCACCAGCATCTCCTTATATATAAAGGTAACAAATGAGTGGTAAATTTCCTGCTCATAAATCAGGGTAAATGAGGACTGTAAGATCACCATCGCACCATAGAATGTGGGGGGACAAGTAGCCGCCTGACAAAATAAATGGGAAATCGTGGATATCGAAGTGTCAGGGATGTGCTAAAGATAGGTGAAGAGACATTATCACGTGGGAACGCATTTAGCACGTATCAACTGGGGTGGTACTACTAAAACCTTACATTTTACCTCAAAGCTAATAGCAAGGTTTTAAGGGGCTAATGTAGGGACTTGAGGACCGAGAAAGACTAAGACTTTTATGACTATCATCCGTTTCTTAAGTGGAAGCACTTTAAACCCGAGGAACAGGTTTGCCCGTGGAGAGGAAGGGTGGAGAGGAAGGGAAGAGACAAAATGTCTCTTGGAAACCTGAGTAGAAAGAATGGTGTTCAAAGAGAGAGTCAAGGTAGCTGAAAGAAGTTTCCTGTGACAGCTCACCTACTACCACCGCATTAAATGACTGGCAACAACTTTATCAACTGCATTGATGAGGAAATGGCCCCTGAACAATAGATTCACAGCTAAGCAGCCCCTTCTACCACCTTCAACATGAGTCTAATGGGACAGGTGTCCTAAGAAGGACTTAAAGGCTGGCAAATGGAGGGCTAAGATGAGCATAGGAGTATATAAAGGAAGGGAACTTCCAAATGAAGGGATCTGGAAAAATTTAAGAAAAAGGGATTAGAACAAGAACAATAGGAAGAAAGAGAGAAAGAACAGTGTGTATCCTTGTATAAGAACATCGTCCTCGGGTGGGATTGGAAAGAGCCATTAATGCTATTTGTTCTTAACTTCTGTGCATTCCCTACCTATTTGAATCTTCGAACTTAAGCCCGAATTGTTTTATCCACTCTCTTAACAAATGTCTATTTGTTTGGACCTAGTTGGGTGGTACAAATTTCACTATTTTAAGTGGGTTTGGGCTTCACTATCCAATTTTCGTGTCCTTACAATATGCATCAAAAAAAAGAAAAAAAAGAAAAAGAGTTTTGGGTTAAGGGCATCTAAAGTTTAAAAGGTCCGAATCTCATCCAACCATACAGAATTTCCTCACAGGCTCACAACCCACTTTTAAAAAAATAAAATTATATATATATATATATATGAATTAGGCTCATGGTTCATATTTTTTCTACATTACAAATTGGGCTCACAACCCATTTTTCTCCTCCATCATGGACTGAGCTCAAGGCCTATATTTTCTCCTCAATAGATTAAGGTCCATGGTCCTCATCATTTCTCTCATTTTTCGTGTACCACAAAATGGGTTTCCCCAATAAAATTCCACATTTGTACAAAATGGATTTCTGAGGGAAAATGCCCAATTACAAACTAGTTAGATTCTTTTAAGCATTAAAAATATACGGCCCACCCACATTTCTTGAAGGCCGAAGTCTCAAACGGGTAAAACAATGTGTTTAAGCTAAACTACAAAGTCATAAAAAATCTATCTATATTTCAGTTTTAATGGGGAAAATCATAGCATTTGGGCTAAAAGCAACCTAAGTTATGAAAATCATTTGAGACATTACATACCAACCCAACAATCATGAATCAACAACACAACTTTTACACCATTAGATCAAATGATTTAACTTTTCCACCATGCATTGCTCAAAGATAAGAAAACCATTACCACACATTGGATTTTCCCTCTCTTCAATTTTCTACTTGCCCTTTGATTTCACACTTGGCCTTGTAACCTCTATTAGATCAACCATCCCAGACACACACTAATCTTCCTCACTCAGAAAACCCATGCCATCACGCTTCAATAGCCAAACACATCACAGAAAATTATTTCCCCCCTTCATTTCACTTAAAGCCCTTACGCATTTTCTTCTAAACAACTGATTCAGCAAGAAGATTTGGCCAACTCACCCTTGTGTGTAGTTGGTTGCTCTCTCTCTCTCTCTCTCTCTCAAGTTTGCCTCTTTAATATTAAATTATCATGATAATTTATTCTAGTTTACCAATTCTCTATTGTTGAATCCACATTTTTGTTACTGCTAAACTTGTATTGTTTTATTAATATTTTAACATTGGACTCGCAACTAAACTAAATATTGTAACTGTTTTATTTCACTTTTATCTGATCGTTAAATGTCCATTGTTCAATTTCAACTTATTGTTGAACACTCGTTATTCTGCTTTCATTTTAATATTACACCCATGTTATTTTACTAATTAATTTATTACTGGATAGAAATTAAACTATTGAGTTTTGTCTTTGGCCCAATATTTAACTTCAAGTTTGCTTCTTCTTTTTATTTATTTATTTCATGGTTTAACAAGGTTTGCCTTCCAACAAACCCCCACCTCCCCTCCCCCGCCCCCCCCCCCCCCCAAAAAAAAAAAAAAAAAAAGCTGCAATGCACATTTTTTTCAAGGAAAAAAAATATGAAAATGTGCTATGTTCATAACATTTTTACAACAAATCATAGATGGTTAGTTGTTACTGGTTCAAATTTGAATCTACCACTAAAATTACTTTTTTGCCTCAACAATA
This sequence comes from Quercus lobata, assembly GCF_001633185.2. Taxonomy (NCBI): domain Eukaryota; kingdom Viridiplantae; phylum Streptophyta; class Magnoliopsida; order Fagales; family Fagaceae; genus Quercus; species Quercus lobata. The sequence goes on along the minus strand of NC_044907.1, from coordinate 18,135,909 downwards.
ACAATTAGTAACAACATGTCACTTATGATTTGTTGTAAAAATGTTATGGATATATCATTTCTCAAAAAATATATATCTATCAATGGTTCACTAGTTGACTTTACCTTATTTGAATTATCTTCTAAAATTGAAAAGATAAGGGGTTGTTTGGTAAGAATATTTAAATATAGTTTTTTGTTTTGCAATCCATAAAATAGTGTGTCCCACATTTGAATTTATTGTTTGGCTAATAGTTTCTAAATACAGTTTTCAAAAAACTGTATCCTATTTTCTTAATTTAAAACAGGATTCTGAAAATGACTTAGGGAGTATTTTCAGAATAGAAACAATGTTTTTAATATCATAGTTGTAAATAAATTGAAAATAATAGACCCCACATATTTGTCCAAACTTTTTTATCTATTAAATTTAGGAATTTATTTTTATCACAAAAAGAATTCTTACACTTCAAAATTGAAACTTATCATTTAAAAAACAATATGATGAGTTATATTCCCTTATCAATATCCACACAAAAAAAAAATGTAATCTATAGATTCTATACGTTACTTTTTGTAGTTATATAAATATATATATATATATATATATTTTTTTTTTTTAAATCTCAAAAATAGAAATGGTCTCCCAAACAATTATTTTTGTTTTTAGTATTTTGAAAATTGTTCTTAAAAGTTGGTGCCAAGCACATAAAGTATAAAAATTATTATCTGAAAACTAGTTTCAAGTTTAAATTTTTGAAAATTGTTTTTATACTGTTTTGAAAACAAAAACAAAAATTCTCCTACCAATTCGGCCCTAAATAAACAATAATACATCTTAACTTTCAGTCAATCCTTAAAAGGAATTTAATAAAATTTTCACAAAATTTTGTCAAGATTTTCAAACCACGAAAAAGTGAGGTCACCTACCCTTCTTTATAGGCAAAGCCACCAAGAGAAGTCAGCTACCCTTCTCATCCAACCACACTTTATATATATATATATATATATATATATATCCATGAATTATGCTCATGGTTCATATTTTTTGTACATTAAAAAATGGGCTCATTTCTCTTCCATCATGAATTGGGTTCAAGGCCCATATTTCTCCTCAATAGACTATGGTTCATGGCCCTCATCATTTCTCTCATGTTTCATCTAACACAAAATGGGCTTCCCCAATAAATTTTCTTATCGGTAAAAAATGGGGTTTTGAGGAAAAAAATATGCCCAATTACAAACTAGTCAAATTCTTTTGACTAAAAAAAATATGCGGCCCACCCATATTTCTTGAAGGCCCAAGTCTCAAATGGGTAAAATAATGTCTTTAAAAGCTAATACTACAAAGGCATAAAATCTATCTATATTTCTTGAAAGTCCAAATTTTAATGGGGCAATGCATAGCATTTGGGCTAAAAGCAACCCAACTCAAGAAAATCATTTGAGACTTTACATACCAACCCAACAATCATGAATCGACACAACTTTTACCCTATGGGAAAGTAGATCGTTAAATGATGATAAAATGTCCAACTAATTCCTTTACTAATTCTCTATGGTTAAATGTTTTACTGATATTTTTACATTGGACTCACAACTATACAGAACTGTTTTATTTCACTTTTATCTCATTGTTAAATGTCCATCGTTCAATTTAACTTATTATCAAACACTTATCGTTCTGCTCTCATTTTAATATGAGAAAGATTTTGCAGCATACTTACCTGTATTATTTTACTAATTAATTTATTGCTAGATAGAAATTAAACTATTAAACTTCCTTTAGTGTTCATTTTCTCCCCTTTGGATATTGGGTTCTGTCTTTTTTTTTTTTTTTTTTTTCGGTAAGATTACAAGTGCACCAGCAGCCATCAATCTTCTTTTGGTCCAATATTTAACTTCAAGTTTGCTTCTTCTTCTTCTTTTTCTTTTTTATTTAATTTTTTTTTAAATGTTTAACAAGGTCAGCCCTCCAACAAACATGTGACCACACACAGAAACACCCCCCCTCCACCTCCCCAAAAAAAAAAAAAAATTTGTTGCAATATACATTTTTTCCAAGAAAAAAAAAATGTCTATCAATGGCTCACTAATTGGCTCTACCTTATTTGAATTATCTTCTAAAAAAAAAAAGGATAAATAAACATTAATACATCTTAGCTTTTAGGCAATCCTTAACAAGAATTTGGTAAGATTTTCACAAAATTTTGTCAAGATTTTCAAACCATGAATAAGTGAAGCCACCTACCATTCTTTATAGGCAAAGCCACCAAGAGAAGTCACCTAAATTTTTTTTTCCCCTCTGAAAGATACCCTACATTCAATCCAATATTTTGTGACATAATTTCAATCCAATGACAGCATTACACGTAGGTAATCTGCCATTTTGCTAGCAGGAAAATAATTGCCCTTTATTTGGTAGGTATTACTATTATTATTAGAAATGGTAGTTTGTTTGTTAATAATATAATATGGTAGGTCTTTCACTCATTTGATATGGTTTACATGAAAGTTATGATGAAATCTGATACTATGGATGGGGAGGTGGGGATGGGTTGGTTCTCCAAACTTTGTTCCCCATTACACATGGTTTGAAGTCAATAGGTAGCAAACTAACTTCCTGTAATTACTTATTATTAATTGATTTTTGTTAAGGAATATTCTAAGAAGTCAAATTATATATATTTTTAAAAACATATGTGTTCACAACAAATTTGTGCGTGTAAACCAATGAATCATTAACATGTATAATATTATTTAATTTTTGAAAAATATGCACTACAACTCATAATTGAGCATTTATAATCTTTTTAGGACACTTGTTAACATTTAACAATACTAATTATTAATATATGGTTACAAACAGCCGTCCTCATTAAATAAAGAGTTAAAAACACCCAAGTTAAGTAATTAACCAACGTGGGGCAATGTTTTACACTATGATTTGTATTCTAAATGCAACAACTTAATCCAAGCTATGGAATTATTTATCATCTTCCTTATATATATAAATTCTAGTACTAAAAGAGTCACCTTTTTTCTTTTTGGATGAATTAAAAGAGTCATTTTATCCTATCTCTTACGATTATCCTAAAACTAACCTTTGAGTCATTTATATTTCCTTAAATATCTTAAGTAAGTTTAGTGTAATTTTTCTTTTGTAATCATATGATTAAAAGAGTAAAATACATTACGTAGTGTGAGATATAATTATAATAGATCATTACTAAATTTATAATAAATCATATCTTAATCACTTGAGATTGGAGTGGCGATTAGGTTAGGTAGGATTTCTTTAGGTTCATTGTATCGTATATCATGCATATATTCATGTGTTCATTATAATGAATTCCCTCATTTAGAAAATTTTCATTTCTTTACTTCAAGTTTTCGTAGTGCATTCTTTCTTAGTTTACATACTAGAATTTATGCCTTATCATTGAATAAAATTCGATTAGATTGAGAAAAACAAAAGCTTTCTTCTCGGTCTGGTTCAAGATTAATTAATGACTTATGTTGCGATTTCTCTATAACTGTATTAGTTGCTTCCATACCACTTTTTAAGATGTGAAAATGATTGATTAATTTAATTGGGCATTGTTAGTGAGTGTCCTAAATTCACAAGCTAATAAATATTAATATTAACATTTTAGATGTCTCTGAACTATATTATTGGACAATTCGTGCCAACCTAGCATATCATATATGTATCAAAAAAAGAAAAAAGAGTTTTGGGTTTTGTTCATTTAAAGTCTAAAAGGTCCAAATCTCATCCAACCACACTTTGAAAAAATATAAATATATATATATATATATATATATTTATATATATATCCATGAATTATGCTCATGGTTCATATTTTTTGTACATTAAAAATGGGCCCATTTCTCTTCCATCATGAATTGGGTTATGGGCTCATTTCTCTTCTATCATGAATTGGGTTCAAGGCCAATATTTCTCCTCAATAGATTAAGGTTCATGGCCCTCATCATTTCTCTCATGTTTCATCTATCACAAAATGGGCTTCCCAAATAAACTTTCATACCTGTACAAAATGGGTTTTTGAGAAAAAAAAAAATGCCCAATTACAAATTAGTCAAATTCTTTTGACCAATAAAAATATGCGGCCCACCCATATTTCTTGAAGGTCCAAGTCTCAAATGGGTAAAATATTGTGTTTAAAAGCTACTACTACAAAGGCATAAAATCTATCTATATTTCTTGAAAGTCCAAGTTTTAATGGGGCAAAGCATAGCATTTGGGCTAAAAGCAACCCAACTCATAAAAATCATTTGAGACTTTACATACCAACCCAACAATGATGAATCAACATTGCTTTTACCCTATGGGAAAGTAGATGATGATTAATGTCCAACTGATATTTTAATATTGGACTCACAACTGTACTAAATATTGGAACTGTTTTATTTCACTTTTATCTCACTGTTAAATGTCCATTGTTCGATCTAATTTATTGTCAGACACTTATTGTTCTACTTTCATTTTAATATGGGAAAGGTTTTGCTGCATACTTACCTAGTTATCTATATTATTTTACTAATTATTTTATTGTTAGATAGAAATTAAACTATTAAACTTCCTTTAGTGTTCATTTTCTCCCCTTTGGATATTGGGTTTTGTCTTTGTTTTTTAAGAATACAAGTGCACCAGTAGCCATCAATCTTCTTTTGGTCCAATATTTAACTTCAAGTTTGCTTCTTCTTCTTTTTCTTTTTTAATTTTTTTTAAAGGTTTAACAAGTTCAGCCCTCCAACAAACATGTGACCACACACATAAACCCCCCCCCCCCCCAAACCTCCAAAAAAAAAAATACAATACACATTTTTTCCAAGGAAAAAAAAATATTTATCAATGGTTCACTAGTTGACTGACTCTACCTTATTTGAATTATCTTTTATAAAAGTAAGGAAAAATAAAATTAATATATCATAGCTTTCAGGCAATCCTTAACAGGAATTTAATAAAATTTTCACAAAATTTTGTCAAGATTTTCAAACCATGAATAAGTGAAGTCACCTATTCTTTATAGGCAAAGCCACCAAGAGAAGTCACCTAATTTTTTCCCCCCGAAAGAAACCCTACATTCAATTTCAATCCAATATATTTTGATATAATTATAATCCAATGAGAGCATTACACGTAGGTAATCTGCCATCTTGCTAGCAGGGAAATAATTGCCCTTTATTTGGTAGGTATTTCTTTTATTAGTAGTAGTTGTTTTGTCAATAATATGGTAGGTCTTTCACTCATTTGATATGGTTTACATGAAAGTTATGATGAAATCTGATTCTATGGATGAGGACGTGGGGTTGTGTTGGTTCTCCAAACCATGTTCCCCATTACACATGGTTTGAAGACAGTAGGTATCAAATTAACTTCATGTAATTACTTATTATTAATACTAATAGATTTTTTTAAGGAATACCCTCAAAAGTCAAATTGTGCAAAATATATCTAAAAAGACAATGAATTTGTACGTGTAAACCAATGAATCATTAACATGTATATTTTAATTTTTAAAAAGTATGTAACACAGCTTCTAATTGAATATTTATAATCTTTAACCCATATTCTTAGGATCCTTGTTAACAAGAATTGCCGTCGTTTGGTGGGTATTCTGTAAAATGTCAAATTAATCCACATGGGGGCAATGTTTAATTCTTCTAAATGTCATTTCTTAATCCTTTTTCCATTGCGATGATGTGCATTAATTAGCATTTTATTTAAGAAACAGGAAAGTCAGTAAAAACAAAAGCATCCATATCTGGTGGAACAAACTCCATTCAAACTAATAAAGAAAAATAAAGTCTTGCTCTCTGGGCTAAGACATTTCCTTACCTAATAGTATGAGAGAGAGAAATTCCTTAGGGAGCTCACATGAATTAAAGTATCTCTAACTAAATAACCAAAAGATGAAGAAAACATATCACCCATCGGTAAAGCCTTGATCCCAGTCTCCGAATCACCTTCAAAGTGTGACTGTTGAAGACCAATTTCCGAAGCAAATATCACAGCACGCCTCGCGGCTAATATCTCCAAGTTCTCCACCGTTTATGGGGCTTCCGAATTATTTCTGCCATTGCCATTAAGGTTTTCTTTTCTTAAAAATTATATTTTAGCTAGGTGAGTATTGGCCAGCTTGATTGATACAGTGAACTGAATCAAATTCTCCATACATTAAAAAAAAAGAAAAAAAGAGGCTTAATAGTACAAGAATAGAATATGGGTTTGGGATGTGTTGGTTCTCCACCGTGTTCCACATAATTATTAACATATTGTTTCCAAGTCAATACTCAATAGGCATTTGATTCTCCAAAAAAAAGAAAAAGAAAAAGTCAATGGGCATTTGGTCACGGCCTGCCGTCTTCTTTGGATAAAAGACCCCAACTTAATCCACATGCCAATGTTTTTCTCTTTCAATTGTCCTTTTTTCCTCCATTTTGATCATGTGCTTTAAGAAGCAATTACGTTTTTTTTTTTTTTTTTTTTTTTTTTTTTTTATGGTTCATCATGAGAAGCTCCACTCTGCCATTAAGACTCTCTCTCTCTCTCTCTTTATCCAAGTCTTACATGCATAAAGAAAATAGAAGTTTGTTGTACAAATGCTTTTTTTTTTTTTTTTTCGTTATTAAGTTACATTATTGAAAATGCTCCAAAAACAATTTTACGTGTTTGGTGCGACATAAAAAAAAATAATAAATAAGTAATTTATATCTCACAATCCGATCCACCAAGTCTCACATCCCATGAGATTGGTGCAAACATAATTAAATCCACACACACAACCTAATTTAGGCAAACCTAACCAGATCCACCCACAAACACAATTTGATTGGCATAAACTTGATTGGATCCACTCAAAACCACCATATTGTCACCAATTTGCGCCAATTGTGAACCTCACAACCCCACCATGTCAATTTCTAACAAGCATCTGCACAACTCATCACCACCGACAATCTCGAGTTTTGCCTCCCAAGTCACCACCACTTGTTGCCTCATGCCAAAAATTCCACAAACGAAGACTTACCATTACTTCATGTTCATGTGCCAAATATCTTATACTTATCAACGAAGACTTTACTATTACTTCATGTCCATGTGCCAAATATCTCATACTTTTATTTTATTTTATTTTTTCATACAAGATAGAAACTCTACTCTATCCTAATCTAAGTATATATTTGTGTAAAACTTTCTCCTAGAGACTTGAACCCCGGCCCTTGCCCTCCACACCCCACAAACACTTATTCTTGTAGAGCGACCACCGCACTGAAGGTGCGCGGTAGTATCTCATACTTACTCTACCTTTTTTTTGTTGGCAAAATATTCCACAAATCAGGATTGACCTTTACCAGATATTGCTTCTTGGAAATTTTATTACCATTTTTTTTAGCAAGTGGGGGAGGAAGATTTGAACCAAATTCTTACATGTGGGAGGATTGACCAAAACTACATAATTGCCAGATACATTCAATATATAGATTTCTTAATACAATTAAACTGCAACAAGTTCATAAATCATAACTTATATCCATCCCCGTCATTTCTTCTTTCATTCTCTCTTGATTTGAACACATACTTTCCTGATCAAGAAATTGGACCAACTTTCAGAATCCATTTTTTAAAGTTCTGGCCTTTTAACCAGATGGAATTTCCTTATCCTTACTGTCTGTACATATTTGACTGGTAACAAAATGCATCAAAGATATAGAAAAGAGTTTAATATTCTGTAAAATCAGTCAACAAAATTGAACTATTTGTGTTAATTTACAATAGACCCCAAAGCACAACATGGGGGGATGGATCCTAAAGATGGAAAATGTAGTCTTTCTTCTCTCTAATGAATCAATATTTCTATCAAGCCTGTGAGTTTCAAAAGCTTAAAATTAATTACGAAAATGAGTAAAAGATAGGGGAATTTCCCCACAAATTTCCTACTCTCTAAAGCTCCATATATCATCAAAGTGCTGGTTAGAGTTTAGACCACTTCCAAGCCATCATATTTTGTTCTTGTTTTGTCATGTGAATAGCATTCTTCCATGCCCTTTCTCTTGTTGATGCTGGGCTCTGATTCCTTGTCTCTTCCCTTCAACAAATGGGGTTTGAGCTTATTCACATCAGATAATTGAACTGGTTTCAAAAAGAACTCTTCTGCTCCTTCTTCCAAGCATCTGATCAAACCAATTAGACCATGTTAGATTAAAAACTGAATCGAACAATTCTTATTTTTTTAAAAAATTTAAAACTAAATGCATTTTTTAGTAACTAAATTAAAACAAAAATGTATGTTATTCCCTTTACCTGTTAATCCTTGATGGGATGTTCTCAGAGGACATGATCACTACTGGTATATCTTTAAGAGATTTAGATTCCTGCAAATCAAATAAAATCACAAAAAGATTTTAGTTTGCTTCCAAGAAATTTTCTTAAACTATGCCAAAAGTGATGACTATGACATCAAATTTGAATTGATCAACCATAATATATAGGCCATATTTGATGCACTAAATTCTCAGAAAAGGAAGAAATAAAATAAAATTCCATAAATTCCATATCTGTAGGTGGAGAATAAGCCAGCCCCACAGCTACAATATGAAATTCAATTAAAGGTCTGCAAAGTCATTGGGGAATGCATATTTGGTTTGGAAATTTTCAAATCGAATCTCAAATCCAATACAACACACCAAAGTGTGTGTACTACACATAATGTCCTCTAATTTATGCCAATTTTGGGAAAAAAGTTGGTCAATCTAAATTTAAACTAATTTATATGATTATATTCCCTCTGTTCCCCAAATTATTGCCTTACCCTAAAAGAAAAAAAAGAATGCTCTCCCACCTCAATATTTCAAAATTTCAAAATTGCAAATTGCCCTTTTTACATTGAATTTTTTTTAAAGCATTTATATTTGTTATAAATTTAATCAATAAAAGGTTATTATTGTGAGAGTACTAGAGAAGAGTAAAGTAAATTTTTTTAAGACAAGACCTTCTTTTTTTTTTAATCCAGATATATGTTAAGACAATCAATTTGGTCTATTTCCGGCCAATACTTGTAACATAAACTCAAAATTCCATAAAAAAAAAAGTTATGAGCAACACATACTCTTTATATAATTATTATATGGGAAAATTAAGCAATTAATAAAATGCTAAAAGGCTTACCTTGATCTTTCTAAGGAGATCATAGCCTGTCATTCCCGGCATACAGTAATCTGTAATGATCAAATTTACATCTACATCCTGTATGAGCAAAAAAAGAAAAAGAAAATCATTATAAGTTAAAAGAACCATCAAAATTCAGAACCATTGAAATTGGATCAATTTCATGGTTCATATCAATCATTACAATATCTAAAAATGTATATGATACCAAGTCCAAATAAAATAAGCATGTACCTGGTGATGATCATTTAGAGAAACAGAGGGAGCAAGTGCATCATCATCTTCAAGCAAGCCCAGAAACTCTAAAGCCTTGCTACCAGAATCCACTGCAGTAACTGTGATAAATGAAACATACCCAGAAAGCAAAAGTTAATTAACAATCAAAATCCAAGTTTAGATTTTGTATCACAACCTTAATTCAAAACAGAAACTTGGTTTTCAAAGACCAAAAAGAAAAGAATATGAAATTACCATGATAAGAAGAGGTTTTTAGGAGCCTTTCAATCAACTTTCTGTCAAGAAGGCTATCATCAACAGCCAGAACATGGTACTGAGCCTCTGCAGCCATACCCATGATTGTTTTTCTTGAGTTATATCAAAAGCAAGAAGAACCCAATGAGAAGAAACACAAGGAGGAGGTGAAATATAAGAAGAAGAAGAAAAGCACAATGAGAATGAGATGGAAGAAAAGAACAAAGGGTGTGAGACTTTTAAATGGGAACCCATGACCATGAGGGAGGATGGGGTTGGGGTCAGAGTGAAGGAAATCCTCAAAGAAATCTGACAGTTTGGAAAGCAAGATCCGACAGATTTCGTCAAGAATCTCCCGGATCTTCTATGTTGATTTTTGAATTAGAGAACAAGCAAAGAAGGTGCTGGTTTTCCTATTTTAATATTGGACTTGTTCATAATGTTCCATTTGACCCTTTTGAAAAGAAATAAAGGCAACAATATATTACTATTATGGTGTGCTATACTGCTATTGATCAATGACTTTTCTTTCAATTTTCAAAAAAACAAAAAACATATGTTAGGACATAGAAATTTCCCATGCACGTGTGTCACACACAAAATTTCATAATTTTATTTACGACGTACTGAATTGACAAATTGTGATTAGCGTATCCTCATTCTTACAACAACCTATCATTTAGAAATTTTTTGAAATATACCAATTATTGCGTACTATCTCAACAGTTTTGGAAAAGCTTTTAAAAATTTTCAACAAGTCTATTGACATAAAATTTCATAAGGTTTTTTTTTTATTATTATTTTATTACAATTGGTAATAAAATAAAAGTGATATCAATAATGGTTCATGTGAAAATAGCTTTACACTAAATACAAAACGACGCCGCCTCAGCAAATTTTGTAATTTGTTGTGTTTATAGCCTTGTTAAAAATTTTATGTGACCAGAATTTTTTTCCCCACATCCAACGTATACCAACCACAAGAGTGGAATAAGCATAGGGGCCATTGGCACGTTTGGGTTCTTAGTTCTTACTAGCTCTTACAAATTGCTTGGTGAGATTTCCGTTGTTAAGCTAAAACAAATTGGCCCTTTCCTGTTCCGAAGGGGCAACCTTGTTAGATGGAATTAAATATATTGCAAAGGGACTGCATATGGGCCAATAATCGGAACTTACACATCCAACGTGTATACCTGCGTAGACCAATTGGCAATTGCCAACAAATATACTTTTCCCCATTTTATATATGTTCCCCCCCCCCCCCCCTTTTCCTCTCTCTTGACATGGGGTTAGCAATATTGTTTAAACATGAACCTTTATATTCATATTGTTTAGGGTTAAGAAATGACCGTCGGCTTAGTTAACCGGTTGTAAATACTCAAATTCAACATCATGAATACATTAATACACCTGGAGCCTATAGGCAAATAATATATTTTCACGGGCAAATCCCTCTTGAGTGGCATAAGATCGAATAAGAAGAGTCTTACATCATTAAAAACACGCATAATTCCACTACAAAAATCTTATAAATATCATAAAATCCCTTTACTTTGGCACTGAAAGAAAGGGGATAAGGAAAGCAGAGATTGGTTCGTCTAGGATAACCAATTTATCAGAGCCTAGCAAAGATAGGCATTTTAACCTAATCCTAGATAAGAATCAAGACACCTTTCTTTTATAGGTTAATTAGATGCATGGTTTTAAAAATGGACCATAGATCGACCAATTCAACTAATTTGGTTTTTAAAACCATGGTTAGATGTGTCTTGTAAAGAGAATGTCATCACAATAGTGACTGAAAGCTTGAAAGGATCATGGAAATAAAGGATAAGTGCACAGGGGAAGCATTTACTAGACAGGGACCCTAGAGGCAACCCATGTTGTAAATTTGTGACAGGAGGTCCCTGTTACTAAATCGATTAATGAAAAAATGATGATCTTTGTGCCATGTGACAATTTGTCTTTTGGAAATGATGACATTGAGCATTAGATCCTTGACAAGTGGATTCATAACTCTAAACATCCATGCCTAGAAATAGAGGTAAAAATATTTTGCTTAAGACAAGAAGAAGAGGTGGGACAAGAGAAAAAAATAAATAAATAGTAAATGAGAGAAGAAGTGAAGAAAAATGAGCAATAAGAAATCGATCTGACTTTACGTTGTGTGAGTTTCTCTCACCTAGGTAATATTTTGTTCTCACATTAGATCCCTAGCTCAGTGTGAGGATTAGGGCTGATTTCAAGACTCTTGTTCTTACTTCTTTTTAGACTATTTGCCTTGTTTTTCTTCTTCATGTCACTGTCATTGTATTCTCTCACTCTTCATAATTTGATATATAATTCTCAGATTCAAACAATGTGTTAAGTTTTAAATATTTAAACGTTTTTATCATCAAACTAAGACATCAATTGGTTTTAAGTGTAGGGAGTGACCGAATTTCAAATCTTTTATTCAATAATAAAAATTTTACTAGTTAAATTAACTAGAAGTCTAGAACTCACAATTTTTTTTTTTTTTTGGTATATAATTAAACCTACGGTCTCTATTTTTTTTAATAATGAAAAATTGTACAAATAACCAATCCATTAAAGACCCTACTTCCACGTGAACTTATTGAAGAATCAATATATGAGGGGTCCATACGGTGAAGGCATTGTATTTGTAAGTGATCCTTTCATGTGGCTTCGTGGTAGCATGACCTCAACTCCAACAAAATCCCAATGGAGTAATCAACAACTTGCCCCATATGGGGACGAGTTGCCATGGTTTTATCTGTTCGGATTATACACATATTCCCATGTATATTAAAAGGACAAAGTTTGTGGTCCTGGTTGTGGAGAATGTGTTTTTATATATAAATATAGATCTAAATTTAAAAATGAAAACGAGGAGTAAAAAAAATGTTGGACGTCCCAGGAAAAATGATAAAGATTTTGACTTATTTTTGAACTATTCGTCAATCAAAAAAATTTTTTTTTTTGAACTATTCAAAACCTTACCAATATTTTAAGTTTGGAGCATTCGCTGACATTAATGGATATTGTCAATATTGGATACTAGTATCTCATTTGTAATATATGATTTTCTGTCAAGATATTAGTGTTATTCTGGCAGATTTTTTAGGCCACTAATAAAAGATACTATGTGATACTCTGAAATTTTTCGATCAATCAAAATTTTTAACTGGACCAAAAGAAAAAAAAAAAAAATCATGATAAGATTTTTAACTTGGACAAAAGCAATTGAAAATAAATCAATTTACAATTTTATCTTGATATATAGTTTAGTTAAATAAAAGGCTTTGTAACTCAATGGGTAGTTTGGTACTTTTGATATTATATAACGAAGAAACTAGTATAATAATTCTGTGGTACACGAATCAAAAATAATATATAAATAAAAAATTATTTTAATAATTTAATTAAATTGAATAATAATAATATATAATAACAATTACTTTACATCATAAATGAATTTCATTTAAGACCAAGTTTTAATCAAAAACCAAATATCATATAAACTATAAAATAATTTAAATAATAATGAAGCTCCTATTAAGTTTTTTGAATTTTTTTTTTATAATTGAATTTTAATCATAGTATTATTTTAATTTTATTTAAACCTGTAGTAAAAGAGTTTACTTAAGTAAAGTATATTAATAATTTTAATGTATTTATAATAAATCATATGACAAAATTATATCCTACAACTTATAATACTTTCTTAAAAAAACATTATAATACTTACATTGAGTCAAATAGTGTATGCACAATGTGTATAACCCAATTTTATTATTAAAAAAATATATGTTAAAATAGTCAAATAATATTAAAAAATATAAAACTTCTTTTAAATTTCTAGAAACCCTAGGTGATAAAATTTCAATAGAAGTAACATTTTTAATTTTTTTTTTAAACTTTGGAAATAAAATTTATGTAATGCTTTGTTTGTTTCACTGAAAAACCTTTTATAAAGATAATTTTCCACATTTTTCAGTGTTTGGTAATATAAAAAAAAATTGGTCGATAGAAAACTATCTTTAGTTAACAGAAAACTCTTATAAAAATAATGCTTATTTTCTATATGTTGTTTTCCAAAAAACAAAATTGGAAAATAATCTCTCTCTCTCTCTCTCATGCGGCACATAACTCCTATAAATATTATATTCTTCTGACTCAGAAAATAATATTTTCTTTCACTCATTCAACTTTTCTTACAATAAACTCTCTCATCTCTTCTCATCTCTTTGTTTTTTCTCTCTTCTCACACTCTCACTATCACCCCCTCTGGCCTCTTCTCTTCCCACAAATTTCTCTCTCTATCTGCCTCTCTTCTCTTTTTCTTTCTATTTCTTCTCCCCTCTATAACACCGTTCTTTAATAAGTTTTTTTTTTCCCCCTCACAGATTGGTCAATAGTTCTATAATAATTTTTAGTATTTATCAAACTATTTGTACTGTATTAGTTTGCTAGTAAAACTATTTGGCCTATGTGGCATTTTGAACTATTTTAAATGGAACTTATGGGTATAATGATTATTTTGAATTATGAGAAGTATGGTTAATATATATATATATATATATTAATTATGTATGTTATTGGTCCTATACATGAACAAGATGAATATTTGAGATCATAAAAATTTGACAGCTAATTTTGATTGTATCCGTTGTCAAAATTTTAGTTTGAAAACCAAATTCATTCTTGGTTTTTTATTATTATTTATTTATATTGATTACATTAGGTGGGTTTACAAAATACACATATTATACATGTTTTAAATTATACAAGAAATGTTATAAAAATTGTGGATACCAAACACCGTAAAATGTGCTCAAGTCCATTTTTAAAGTTGTTACCAAAAACCAAAAAATGAGACAATTTTTCAGAAAATGCTCTCTAGAAAATGAACAATTTTCTAGAAAATATTACTGCTGAAACAAATAGAGCGTAACGCTCTGTTTGTTTCAGCAGTAATGTTAAAGCAACTATGTGAATTATTGTAATGAACTTATAATGAGACACATATCGTACAAGAAAAACCATTATTTTATTACCTTGAACTTTAAATGTTTCTTGAAACCACATATATCTTTTCTAGTTAATTAGTTCACTGTAGCAAATCTTCAAAGAGAATCCTTGGAGTGTGCTAGAAGTTTTGGTTCATGAAGCAAATTTGTTGTTTTTGTGGAGGAAACCACTATAGAAGGATTCTCGTGGTTTCAGGACTATTGCGATAGAAAGGCAAGTAGATTGTTTGTAGAAATTAAGTACACAGACTAGGCTATAAAGGATTTGGGAATCCTAATTATTTTGTAATTGTTCATTAATAGTGGATTTCTTACAAGACCAAGTTCCTAAAGTGGTTTTACCATTGAAGAGGTTTGTCATTAGTTTTTCGCTTCGTTATAAAATATATGTTCACTATTACTACTTTCATTATTATTATTGCTTTAGATTTGATATTTAATAGTCAAAACTCAAGTCTTAGAGTAATTGAAGAATGCTACTTTATCCTATTTTGCTATCCTAAAAAGTTACTTTATCAATTATACAATACCATTTTACAATACACCCTATATCCAAAAACTCTATTATTTTACTTTTTCATTAAAATATTATTTTTTAATATTTCTTTATTATTTTTTTCACATCATCACTTTTTTTCAGCTAAGAATCTGATTCCAACGAAAAAAGGATGGAATAAAATATATATTTTTTTTTACCATAGTGCTACAGTACAAAAATTTGAGCTATTGCAAAAACTTTTGCAATAGTGAGGTATACCATTTTTTGATGCAAAAGGTTTTTGAGCTATGAAATGCTAAAAAGGCCTTAGATATAGTATTAGCATTCTTCAATGCTAATGCTCTTATATCTCAATTGACATCTCCTAGTATTTTTAACAGGGAAGATAAATATGTGGTTAATATATCCTCTCACTGTCCAAAGACCGACACACTATATCTCATTGAGCTCCTCTTCAAAACGCAAGGCTGAGGAGGAAGTTAGTGCAGATACACCCCAACCAGTGGTCAAGAAACATTGTTTTTCCTCTGTAGACGAGGAGATTACTCCCGTGAATGCCGTGTCGGCGAAGGCTGCTCTGCATTTGAAATACTATAAATTTTAGTATCAAATGGTTGAAAACAGAGGTGATTACGAAAATTTTTCAACGATTGGGTGCAACCTGAGTATGTAAAGGTGTGGCCGTACGTGTGAGTTGTTAACATCAACATGTCCAGGGAAACAAAAGTTTTTATCACAACAGTTTATCAGATAAATGCATTAAAAAAGTAGTGTCATGGATAGGTTTACGTAAAAGTAAATTTATTTCACCAAATTTGTTGTCTTTAACGTTGCTTTATTAAGATTCTAACAGTGTGATCACATTGCTTTTATTAAAATCAACCACAAAATCTAGGAGAAAAAGGTTAGACAAGGAAAAAACCAAAGAAAACTTTCACTTTTTCTTGGTGAGGGAGGAGGCAGGAACTAGGAAGGAGCTACCTTTTGACCTTTATTCACCAGATTTCAATACAGTAAACAAAAAGAAGGCCACGTGAAAAAGACTTTGCGTAATAAAGAAAGAGATTCTGCTAACTAAGAGAGAGGAGTAGTACTAATCATGAAAATAACCTCTATATATTACACTTTCCATATCTGATATCTGATTAGCTTTTACCGGCAGCTGCTTAGCAATGTCTTGAAAAGGAAGCCCGAGGATTTGGATGGTGGGGCGGTGGGTATTCTGGGTTGGTGCTGTGGGAGAGATTCTAGACCCCACCAAATCCTTGTGAGGGATATGGTAATTCAGATGCCACATTTCCCTCTTGGGAAACCATGTGCTCCAAAGTACAAACCCACCACATGAACTCAATGTATATTTAGATTTACAAATAAGTTATATAGACAGGGAGTTCGCTAGTATGGTCATTATTCTCGACTACACGAACTTAATGTATATTTAGATTTACAAATAAATCATATAGATAGAGAGTTTGCACGTGTGGTTATTATCCTTGGCCTATTTAAACCCTACTCATGAATGACGTGAGACCACCTGTGCAATAGTGGGACTTGTCACTACTTGAACCCACAATCTCAAACTCGCAAGGTGATAGGCCACAAGGGTTTCCTATGACCATGCAAGCTCTGTAGGTGGTTATTTCATGTTTATTTTCACAACGGTTAAAGTGATATGTTATGATTAATGTATTATTAAAGTGATATTAGTAATGGATCTAGTAAAAATGATGTTATACTAATCATAATATGTTATCTCAACAAGTTGTGAAAAATATTGTGGAATTTGTAGTGTATGTAATGTACTTACATAGTAATATTGTTGTAAAATTTAATTTATGATACCAATTTAATTGGACTAGAGGTCCAGATGTACCTAAGTTTGCTGCCATGTCTTTCAAGTCTTACCCCAACTCTCTTTCTCTTTGCTTGTTCAATGAAATTCAAAAAATAGAAATAGACCATTAAAATACATAATTTAAACGTACATCATATTATGTTTCAATTTAATCTTTAATAAGAAACTTGCACGAAACCCTTTTCCGTCTCCCTTATTTTAGTGTTTCAGTTACCATGACTTTTAAGTGGAGTTGTGGTGTGCCTCTGTGTTAGAACCCTTTTCCATTTCCCTTGTGTGTGTGTGTGTTTGTTTCTCCAAAAAAGAAAAAAAAAAAAAAGAATAGACAATTGTCCCACATTGCTTAAGAGAGTGTATTGTACGTAGTATAACTTGCCCTACCCTCTCTTAAAAGTTACCCTAACTTTAAAGTGAAGTTGTGGTGTGCCTCTGTGTTAGAACCCTTTTCCATCCCCTTTGTGAACTTGCATCACCCTTCTTTAAAAGTTATTATGGCTTTTGAGTAAAATTGTGGTGTACCTTTGTGTTAGGACCTATTTCCGTCTCCCTTGTTTGTGTGTGTTTTTTTCTAAAATAATAATTATAATAAATAAGAAACTTGTATAGTGGTACTGAAACAGGAGTATGAGGGAGGGATGGCAGCAATAGCTGGAAGAGTTGGATGTATGGTGAAGACATCTTCATATATGAGTCAATGTTTGATTTGTAATATTTAATCTGAATTATGAAATGAATCAATTTTAAAAGAAAGGATCTTAATTCCTTCCCAATACAGATTACCCAATTTTAGTTACCACTTTGGAATTTTAGAGATCAAGGGAATCGCAATCAAGTCAAAACAAATGGGAATTCAGAAAAAAAGAAAAAATTATGATGAGGATTTACTGAATAATATTTTGCGATTGATATGATTGTTATCATTGAGGTAAAAAACAAAGGGGAAAATAAGATTAGGATCCACTAGAATTCTTAACACTCATTAATCATTAGCATTCAATAGTGTTCATCTTGAAAAGGATGCCCTAGTTGACTAAAGCTCCATAAAATTTGCTTCCTCAAATGGAAAACTCCCTTCCAATTTGCTAAATTAAAGGGATCATGGTAATCACTAATCAGTATTAATGTTGACTGATCTTTGTTTATTGGAAAATAAGCTATTTTTCAAGTAAGGCCTCTTATTCAATAGGAATGAGGTTCTTTTATGAGCTCTTGCGTTTTACACATGCAATCCAGCATGGGCCCTAAATCTCATAGGTTTTCCAAGCTCATTTGAGAGCCTTTTATTTGGGTCCACCCAGAAAATCTTTTTATTGCAGATGAGGTTATTTTACACCTGCCATCCAGAATGGGCCCACATCTCTTTTTTTTTTTTTTATCTTTTGTTTGTCTCCTCTTCTATACGTGGCCTTGGTCCACACAAAGAAAAAGAAGCACCTAAGTAACCCAGTTTTTGGCCCAGCTGTGTCCTTGGTTGTCCAATGCTAGACTCTTGGTAGGACCTAACTGGCCAATTGTTGCCGGCTGGCTTCATGATCTTTGCGGGCTATATTAATGAGAATTTTTTTTTTGGGGGATGATTGCATGGGCCCAAATTTAGCCCAGTTCACACATATTGATTTTGTCAAATACGTTGTCCTTATTTACAAGTTGTTGGCATGAATTACTGATGTATGAGCCTTGGGCTTTTTTAATTTGTTACCCAAAAAAGCTTTAAGAGTCTGTTTGGTTAGATGGGTGAAAAAGTAGAAGAATAGATTAAAAGAGAAAAAAAGTGAGAGGATAAAAGAGATATAGTTTTCTCTCATTTATGTGTGTTTGGGAGGATAGAAAAGTAAAGAGATGAAAAACTTATTTATTTGGTTGAAAAGAAAAATGAAAGGATGGAAATTTAAATTGGTATAAATTTACAATTATGTCCTTATTAAATAAAACAAAAAAGTAACACATCTTTTTAGCAAGTGGATGAAAAAAAAAAAAAAAAAAAGTAAACAAAGCAACTAAATGAAGAAGAAGAAGAAAAAAAAAAAAAAAAAAGAAGGAAAAATCTATTGACATGGACGAAGCCCATGTGCAAGTGCATATTGGCATTTTCGTCCAATAAGCAGCCTAATACCCTCAGTTTTCTCCCCATTTTGGAGAGAGAGTTTTATGGTGGGCTTGGGGAGAAAACACCCGGACCCCACCACAAAATTTTCCACTCCCCCTCCCAACCAAACACTCTCCCAATTTTCTCTCTCCACTTTTCTCTACTTAATTTTCCATCTTCTCTAAAATCCCTCCAAACAAAGAAGAGGTGGTGAATTAGCTTATCATAGCAGAGGTGGAGAATTAGCTTATCATAGCAGAAAACAGTGAACCTAACAATTAGAAAATGAACCAGATTGATGTAGTAGTGGTCAATTAGACATGTCATAAATCCTATGAGTGACTGAAGTGCCACAAATAATGTGAACCTAATCATGGAGCTGAGCATCTGAGTTTTATTAGATTTCATCTGATAACCGAAATAAGTACCAAGTGTTGACACTACCAAATGGTCCGAAACTCTGCTTATATTATTTTTCATTTTTTGTTGATGCTACTATGTTTAAAGTCCACTTCATCCATTCTCCCTAATGTTTGGGGGGGGGGGGGGGGGGGGGGGAAATCAAAGAAAGAATGAAAAATTTCCCTATGACTATCAAAGAGCCCAACTATTTAGTTCAAATTCCGTAGTCAAGTAACTTAGGATGCATACACAAACATATTTACTGCTATACATTAAACAGCAAAGGAAGATAGTCTTTCAAAGTTCTTCAATAATTTTATTTTATTATTATTATTCACACTATCTTGGCATGCAAACACATACATATTTACTAGTATATCTAAAACAACCACTGGTTGCTATATCCAAAACTCACCCCCAAATAAATTTTACTCCTAATTTGGTTCTTTTAAAATGTTAATTAACAATAAAAATTTTCCATCCAACTTTCAGAGTTTCATTCTATGCTCTACCAATCACAACTTGTCCCATGTTAATCTTCTCCCTTTTTTTTTCTTTTCTTAATCAAGGTTTAAGATGGAAGAAATATTAAGCATATAACATGTTGCAGTTGATGGAGCATAAAGTAAAAAACTATGAATGAGATATTTCTATTTGTTAATTAACCTACTTATGTAGCATGCCCCTCTAGTCTTAAAATTCTCCATTGGTGGTGCTCATTATAACCCACCTTCCCCCGTTGGTTTTTTCAACCTCCTCCACCTTTTTGTAGACAAAGCGCATAGCAATGCATACATAAACACACAAACTCAAAGCACTCAACCCTGCTAGGACCCAGTAGTAGTAGTCAAGGTGTGCACGATTAAGATTGTTACCAAGCCATTTATCACCAGACCTTGAGCTAATTGCCTGCACAACAGATATAATAGCATTGCCAATGAAGCTTCCAACTCCAACCACACTAATATATGCTGCAGCTCCCATACTTCTCAGTGCTTCTGGCATTTGATCATAGAACAATTCTTGGAGTCCCACAACTGCAAATGCATCAGATAAACCACAAATCACGTATTGTGGAAGAAGCCACCAAACTGTCATTGGAATTGTTGCTTTAGGGTTATCCATGAGGTTATATTCTTTTGCAATGCTGACCCTTTTGGCTTCTACTAGAGCTGACACAACCATGTTGAGTATGGATAGAAATAGTCCAACTCCTATTCTTTGTAGCACTGTAATTCCTGATGGGTGTCCTGTAAATTTTCTGGCTATTGGGACAAAAACTCGATCATAGAATGGAACGGCAAAAAGGATTGTGATGCCTACTAAGGCTTGAAGTGATCCTGGGGGAATATGAAAGTGTCCTATTGACCGGATCATTGTACTACCTTGCTTGATGTAGAAGGTGTGAAGTTGAGCTTGGACTACAGTGAACATTATGCAACTAAACCATATGGGGATGAGGCGGAGAACAAGCTTTACTTCTTCCACTTGATTTAGTGAGCATAGCCTCCAAGGATTTCTGGTTTTGCTAGATGTATCAATGTTGTCAATGATCATTGCCTTGTCCAAAAACCTGCATTTTTCAATTAGTAATAGTTAAATATCTGCTTGAGAATAAGCTAAGTCAGATGCATCAAGAATATGGTCAGTCCATTACTAAGTCCTTTGCTTTGATATTATGTTAAGAAAAGCTTTGATATATGTTAAGAAAAAGAGAGAAGTAGAAAGAAATTCTATATTTATAGGCACACAATATGAGTAATGTACAAGAAACAGAAGTGTTGAACCAGCACTGATACTAAAATTCATCAAAAAGAGTAATGATAATAACGGGGTTTGGACCTGCACATGTAATAGAATGAAGTATTGCACAGATATATTTTAACGGGTTTGGACTTTGGACCTGCACATGTAATACTAGCGGGCATGGGCTTCTGGGCCTATAATTACTTAATCTAATTAATATTCAAATTTCAAACAGAAATATAAACTTTTGGGCTTTCTAAAAAAAGAGGAGGAAAAGAGAAATATTGTGAAATACTGTAAACTATTGCTCAAAAAGAACTTATATATTGCAAAAAGTTTTTTAACTTTTGTGCACAACAAAATATATTGGACACGTCAAGCAAAGCAAGGATGACTTGATATGACAAGAAAACAGTTTCAATTATTCGCATAGGTTAATCAAGTGTCAATTTTATTACTTTAGGGGGGTAGTTGAGTGTAAATGGTAGCATGAAAGATAGATGGTTAACCTAATTAATTTGGGTGGATGAAAGCTACATTTTAATAAGCATGTTGAATAATGAGATACCTACTAATTCTATAGTAATCTTATTTACAAAAAAAATTAAATTATTGTAGCTAAGTATAGGAAAAAGGAAGAAAAATAACTTATTCTAGCTATGTATGGGAAAAAGAAGAAAAAGAAAAGAAAAAGAAATAGACTTATTCTAGCTATGTATGGGAAAAAGAAGAAAAAGAAAAGAAAAAGAAATAGATTTGTTCTAATTTGGGAGGATAAAAGCTCCAATTTTTAGCTTCATTAAAAAAGAAGAAAGAAAAAGAAAGCTACATTTTAACAAGAATGTTAAATAGCGAGAGATACCTTGGTGGTTCTAATAATGTTATGTACAAAATACTATAATAGATTTATTATATTCTAGCAAAGTACCTAGTATATGAATATTGGAAAGTAATTATGCAGTATAAAACTGTAAAAGACGTATAAATGATTTACTTTACAAGACTAATTTGGTGGATAAAAGCTACATTTTCAGCAAACTTATTAAAAAATGGGAGAGAACTGAAGTTACTAGCTAATATAGTTATGTACAAAGAAATAGGTAGATTCAAAATTCTAGTTAATTAGTAGCTTGTAGAAAATGAATAATAGGAAGTAAATCAAATTAGTTAGTAAAAAAAACGTATGAGTTATTCACTGTCATTCAAATTGGATCAAAGGGAAATTTGTTATCAATTTTTGTTACCAAAGATTATTATGTTTTAAAATATTATAATTATTAGAGGATCCACTATATATAAATTAAACCATTCAGACTTTTTTTTTTTTTTTTGTTGGTAAATTACATTAACCTCTATTGAGATTTGGAGCCATGTTAGAAACCTTGCATTTTTGAAAATGTCCCTTAGCCCCCCCTAAGATGATTATTTTAATTTTCTTATTATAGAAAGAATATGGTTTGCGAGCATTATTTTAAAGTTACTCTATATGAAATTTAATTTGAAAAAGTATACATTTGTTACTCAATTTGAAATAAACACAAATATATAGCTGTGGGGATCATTTGTTATATAAATTAAAACCTTGTGGGGGTGAAGTGTCATTTATAAAAATAGGAGGGTATTATGATATTTGGTGTCCACGTGTACATAGCATTATTCTTTAAAACTTTTGGATCCAACAAGTAATAGCCAAACAAATTAATATCTTTATCCCTAAAAGAAAAAAAAACTTCTTTTGGGATTTCCCATTTGAAATAAATGATATAGAAAACAAACTTTTTATTATTTTTTATTATACTTTATTTTATATGTAGATAGTGGAAAAAGGGGAGGTGTGAGGTTTGTACTAATAACCACCAATGACACACACAATATATATATATATATATATACACATTATTACGACTAGATTATTATTATTATTTTTACTTGAACCACCGGGTTATCACTTGAATTTAAGAAAATAATCTTAAATGAAGGGAAATTGGTATAATTACTATAATAAATATCACATAAAACAAATATAGATGCTTATCATATATTTTATTTTATTTTTATTGAAGGTGATAAAATGCTCATCATATCTTAAACCATGTTATTAACTTAAAGTCATGCTAACAGGTGTTTTAAGAGCAATAGTTAACAATTTATTTTAAGAAAGTTTTGATATTACTTTTATGAAAAATTGAAAAAATTGTCAGTATCAATTGTTTTTTTTTCTTTTTTCTATAATTTTTTTTAAATGAATTATTAACTATTATCTTAAGATATCTGTAATCATTTTTCATTAACTTATTATATAACAACATCAATTTATATAAAGATATTAATGGATTCTGAGAATCCGTTTAGCTAGGAACTTGTGAAACTGAGTTATGTAAATAAATAGCTTGCAGTTCATGTAAGCTGTGAGTTATGACAGGTGAGAGGGTAGGTATAATATGTCAATCTTTTAAAACATTTTGGTGACTAAGACAAGAGAAAGCTTTATTATAGAGATAAGATTTCGACCAATAATCATCACAAATTATCTACATCGTTGACTTCACATCAGGGTTAGGTTTCAAATTGTCAAATGCGAAATGTTGACGCCACCAAAGAATGCCCTAAATTTGACCACAAGTTTTACTCATTGTTGACCACTTGTGCGTAGTTAGGTATGTGACTTTTGTTACCACAGGCCAGGCACGTGATTTTTAATATATACACACACATACACCACAAAAAATGAGTTGACAATTTTGTGTACCTGAATTGATCAGTCCTGGCGAAAATCCATGTGTTAGGTTGACCCTCCGACGGGACCCCATAGTATACACCCCTACCATGGCGTGTCTCATCCACGCGCCACTTCCGAGCCACCGCGACAAACACTTGTGCCACCCCGGTGAAAGGGCTGCCCATGGGACCCTCCTTCCGGTACTTCTTAATTCCTAGTAAAAATATTGCTAATGCCACGGCTATCACTCCTATCGGTATTCCAAATCCTTCTGTCCATCCAATATTATCCTACAACCATTGGTAAAATTTAATTTTTTAGATAAACTAAAAGTGGAATAATTTTTTTTTGAAAGATCTTTTAAATTTTTTGGCATATAAATTCATATTTATTTTATTTATAACTTATAAGGGAAAAAAGGGGGACCATGGAACCCAAAAATTTCAAAATTTTAATTACATGAGTGTGACTCCCAAACTTCTAATTTTTCATTTATAGCCATCTGAAGTTTGTTTATTTTCTATAATTATTATCACTTTGAAACCCATTTTTGAAAATTTTCACTCCACGTCTCCACCACTAGGTATATATTTAGTTCAAAATTTCTATTAAAAAAAATGTATGCTAAAAACAAAAAAAATTAAATGAACATTTAATTTTTTTGTACGCAATTAATGATTAATTAATACCTTATACTTTATTTTTTTATTTTTTTATTTTATACAAAATAGAATTCCTCTTTTAGTCTAATCTCTCGTTTCTTATAAAGGAACTAATTTAAAACTATTAAACTACCTCCGTTGCATTCATTAAAAATGTCAGAATGACCTTGGATCCACCATCAATGCTCACAAAATTATAATAAAAACTTTGCATTGATCGATGTGTTAAAATTATAATAAACTGCAAATTGATATAACAAAAATGAAGATGTCATTGTATTAACAATTTATAAGAATTTTGTTACCTGCACATATATTACAACCAGTGAGGCAGAAGTCGCAGCAGCAACTATCCCCAAATACCACCAGTTGAAAAATGAGCTCTTTTCCTTCTTCTCCTCTGGTGTGACCTCGTCGAACTGGTCTGCAGCAAAGGTTTGCACACATGGTTTGTGGCCACCTTCGCCGACTGATAATATGTAAAGGGCTAAAAAAGACATTGCTTTACGCAAATGCAGAGGAAACACTGAGACTGATAAAGTCAATAGAACTGTTCCCTGCGATACAATTACAAACAAGTCATCATGAAAGTAAAATTGGTAAAAAACCATGTGTATATGCATGTAATATCAAGGAGGAATAGGCAATAAGCAGAATGAATGCACTTTAAGAAAAGTAATTTCTTTTCCTTTTGGATTTCTGCCTCCAAAAAGCATGATCCTTTCAAAAGAGGAAATTTTTTTAAGAGATCCCAACTTTAATAAAAAAAAGAGAGTAAAATTTATCTCATAAATCAGAAGAAAGCTTTAAACATCTTATATAGATGTAATTCTCAATTTTGTATGACAGATTCTATTAAATTTTATATCATCTAAAAGTATGATATCTAGCTAATTAAAACTACTTATAAAAATATAAATTAGTTCAAGAGAGATTGAATCAAGAACTTTCATATACTCATTTGTCATGAAGCAACATATTTTTCACCAAAACTTTTTTTTTTTTTTTTTTATAATAAAAAAAAACGTGTATATATATATGTGTGTATTTATGTATGTATAAATTATAATTATTATCTGGTTGTCCAAGCAAAAAAATATTAACTCCTCTTTTTGTGCATATGTGACAAGAACTCTAGTCATGTTGGTGAGGAATAGTCTTTACCAAGAGAAAGATGACAGAGGAGATAATAATGGTGTTGAAACGGCCCAAGTAGGAATCAGCGATGAAGGCACCGAGTATAGGGAAGAGAGTTGAGACGCCAATCCAAGTGTTGACATTCTTAGCTGCAGTGGTCAATGGCTCGTGGAGTTCATTTGTGAGGTACGTGATGAGGTTACCAGCGAGGCCATAGTAGGCAAAGCGCTCAGCCATTTCAACAACTTCATACACACAAAAAAAATGAAAGAAAAAGAAATCAGATATCAAAGGATGGGCGTTATTTATTTCACAAACGTATACACACACTTTTTGCACTGAAATTATGATTGAAGTCAACGATTTCAGTTCAAAATGAAGAGGAGAAGAAGAAAAAGAAAAAGAAGAAGAAGAAGAAAGAGAAAGGCTTACAGATGACAAATATGGCAGCATTCCAGCCACCTCTGGAGGATTTTTGCTTGGTGGAGACCAGCCTTGTCTCCTTCTGACCATCATTAATCATAACTGGTGCTACGGAGCTATCCATGGAAGAAGGTTGGTATGAGAAATTTGACATAGCTAATGAATGATTTGGGACTTTCAGGAATATGGGTCCCTTTATATATACGGAAGAAGCACTGTGTGTTCATCGTGTGTTGGCAATTGCATCATGTAAGCTTGATTAATTGCATCGCCCATAGGGTCAGATTAGAGACCTGACAACCAGGCCTGGTTACGTCAGGTTAATCAAGGTATGGGTCCAATCAAATATCAGTAAGATAACAGGTTGTCCTAGACAAGTTGCAAGCGAATTAGGTTAATCGAATTATGGGTTTTTTTTTTTTTTTTTGAGAAGCAATCGAATTATGGGTTTAGTTAATTAAATTACGGGTTGACCTGTATTTTTTTCACTTGCAAAAAAAAAAAAAAATATATATATATATATATAAACAAATAACAAAATACTAAAAAATAAATTTTAAATAATACATAAATTCTTAAATTTGCACAATTTAATATATCATTATTATAAAAGAATATATATATATATATATATATATATATATACACACATACTAAATATTGTGGACTATATCAATTTATCAATCTTCTCACGCGCATTGTTCATGTTGCATGAAAAACAATAATAAAGTTATATCACCTAGAAAGATAACTAAATAAAAAGTATTTAAGAATAAAACATAATATATTAGATAAAGAAAAATAGGTAAATATTTAAAATAAATTTCACATCAATCTACTCAACGTTAGTAGTAAAGCTAACATGGGAAATTAAAGGATGTATCAATGGTTCTTACCCTGGACATACATCCCTGTCCTTGATAATATTAGTTAGATTTAATAAGATTAGATTTAAACAATCATGAATTTACCTATATATATATATATATATTGAAGAAATAACATTATTTTGAATAAAATCAAATATAGATAAAAATTAATAATTATATTTCTTGTATTAAACAAAAGGAAATCAATTTAAAATTTAGCAATAAGGAGATTAAAACAAATTGGAAAAATAGAGATAAAAGAATAAGAGCAACTAGGAAAGGAACTTACTTATTTTTACTAGAACCTAATATGAGATTAATTATGAGCTATAGGCCATTCTTGAAGAAGGTTAAAAAACATAATTTAGGGAATTTCTATTTGTCTCGATAAAAAACTTTATGTAAAAATATGAGCTATAGGCCATTCTAGAAGAAGGTTAAAAAACATAATTTAGGGAATTTCTATTTGTCTCAATAGAAAACTTTATGTAAAGATAGTTTTTTGTGTTTTTATTGTGTTTGGTATTATCATAAAAAAAAAAAAAAATTATTTCTTAACTTCTCTTTTAGCTTGAAATGAGATAGTTGTTTTTTAGAAAATTTTCTAGAAAACAACTCTGTCTCATTTCAAAGCTAAATAAGGGAAGTTAATATATAATTTTCCAACTCATTTTAATGTTTCTACCTAACCTCATCTTGAAGGGACTAAAATTGAACCCATCTCATATTTAAGAAACTAACATTAAACAAAACTGTTAAGTAAGAAATGGACAAAAAGTATGTAATAAATTGACAGGTGAATGAAAGGACTATATTATTAACATTTTGAAAATCCAGAATCAAAAGTTTTAAATTTGAAGAGCAAGTGGATTTGTGTCCATTTGGCATGAGCTTATAAGTTAAACTTTTTAGCTTTTATGTATAACTTTTTAATACTTTAATTTTTGTTTAATTTTTTAATGTACAAATATACTTTCAACAAAACACTGAATAAGTTATTTTCAAATGGACATGATATTTGAGTGGCCTACAATTTATGATTATTATTTTAAATAAATAACAAATATGGGGGAGATGATGTCTTGACCACCGAAAAAAATCAAGCATAGATAATAAGAAAATGGATGTGGGTGGAAGCCTTACATAAGCATGCATATGGAAGAGGTCGGAATCAATGGAATAAATGGTTAAATCCTTGAATGGTCAAAGTGGACACAAAAATGTTTTTTTATATTTTAAAAAAATTTAATATTTCCACTCTTAGTTAGTGTCACTGTAGTACGTGGTGGATTTGCCGACGATAGTAATAATTAGTCAGTTTAAAATTTACCATTCAAACTTTCCAAAAGCTCTCGAATAATATGAACTTTTTAAGTTTTGCCGACGTTGCTTTATATCTTTGTGCTTGACTTTTGGTTTTAGAGTCTTAAAGTGCTTATTACATTAGTGTGGTTTGATGGTAGGAGTTTTTGTCTCAGCACCTAGAGAGGAGCAGTTCGAGTGGTAGTTTCAATAAGTCCCATGTGATATATGTGGTATTACCTATTATCGTCACGTGACGTGATGTCAATGAGCCCACATTGGAGATCCTCTTTTTTCATTCAGCAAAAAAAAAAGAGTCTCAAAGTGTTTGCTGACTAACTATTAGAGTCTTGGTATCCGCCATGAGAAAAACATGGATTTGACTGCTTCTCCTTTTTTTTTTTTTTTGATAATTGACTGCCTCTCTTTTAAGGAAAAAATTTAGTTATAAAATTGGTTGTAATTTTAGGTTACAAACTCACTCAATAAAATGAATATTACTACTTATTTTGAAAATCTAACTGTTGAATTGTATGTTCTTTACATTCTTAATACACATGTCAAATTTTGTGTCAATTGAATATTATTTACTATATGATTTATAAGCTTATATTTTATACATAATTTTAAATTACAAAAACTTGCAATTTAAAAAATTTATTAATAACATAACTATTAATCTTTAATTTTCTTGAAATTTTACAGCATGAAGAATATAAGAAGAAGATGTAATCCAATGGTGGATTTGTAAAAATTCATCTCCAATAAAAAGATATTGAATAAAGTTGTAGTCTGAGATTACAACCAATTTTGTAACTAAATTTTGTTCATCTTTTAATTATCATTTAATATAAAAAAGAAGAAAACAAATGATATATTTTGACGTTCTATGATGATTCTTTTTTATTATTATGCTAAAAAATCAATTTTTTTTTTTGGTATAAATGAGGTTCAAACCTAAATTCCTTATTATTAAACTAACTAAAATTGAGTAAAATATAGATCCAATTGCCCCTCTTTTAATTACCACTTGTTATAAGGGAGAAAAAAATGATATAGTTCAACGTTCCACGATCATAGTTCTTTGTCATCATGCTAAAAAACTAATTTATTTTCAGTATAAGTGAGATTCGAACTCAAATTCTTTATGATTAAAAAAATTAAAATTCACCTCGAACAAATAAACTTAACATATTGAAAACTTAGGTGTTGTTTGGATGAGTGAGTTTTGAGTGATATGATTTTGTTTTCATCACTCATCATCCAAAATTTGTGGGACCCACAGAAATTTTTTTGTTTGGACACCATCACTCATGATCCGTAACTCAGTTTCCATCACTCAATTCTCTGATTTTTGAGTTATGAGTTATGGAAACTGAAAACACATTTTAGCTGTTTCAATTTTCATAACTCATAACTTAATGACATTTTTGTAATTATACACACATGGAGGGACCCACAGCCGTAACTTTTGACCTTTGACTCCTTTTTTTTTTTTTTTTTTTTTTTTTTTTTTTTTCTCTTCACTGATTCTTTCTTCAGTTCTTCTTTTCACTATTCGGTCTTCTTCTTCTTTTTTTTTTCTTCACTGATTCTTTCTTCAGTTCTTCGTCTCTCTCTTTTCTTTTTTTTTTTTTTTTTCACTATTCGGTCTTCTTTTTTTTTTTTTCTCTTCACTGATTCTTTCTTCAGTTCTTCTTTTCACTATTCACTTCTTTTTCACTATTCGGTCTTCTTTTTTTTTCTCTTCACTGATTCTTTCTTCAGTTCTTCGTCTCTTTTTTTTTTCTTCACTATTCGGTCTTTTTTTTTTTTTTTTTTTTTTTCTCTTCACTGATTTTCTTCAGTTCTTCGTCTCTTTCTTTTTTTTTTTTTTTTCACTGTTCGGTCTTCAGTTCATCCTCCCTTTTTTTTTTTTTTTTTTTTTTTTTTTTTTTTTTTTTTTTCTGGGTTTAGTGAGTTTGGTTTTTTTTTTTTAATTATTTTTTTTTCTCTCTGGGTTCGGTGAATTTAGCTACTGGGGGTTGAAGGAAAAAAAAGAAAAGAAAAGAAAAAAAAGTAAAAGCTACACAAGGTACAAGTATGGGGCCCACAAATAATTGAAAAATATTGAGTGATGACAAGTGAGTGATGGTGCCAAACAGGGTGGGGTGTTTTAAGTGATGAGTAATAAGTAATAAGTGATGAGTGATGAAAACTGAGTGATGAGTGATGGGTGATGAAAACTGAGTGATGAGTGACCATTTTTTTAAACCAAACAAGGCCTTACTCTTCTCTCTCTCTTTTCTTAAATTCCTTGCTGAGAAAAACACACTCTTCTCTTGATTGGTGGCTTGGTGCACGCTTGATTATGTATGATATAGATTAAATTGATACATTATCATAAATCACTTAAATTATACCATATAATTATTTATTTAATATTTATGCTCGTGCTAATTATATTTTTCCACGTAGTTATTATTTACTGATGATGTTACAGACAATAGGAAATATACCACGTACAATACTGGATCATATAATAATATGCCTGTCTAGTACTCAAAAAAAATAAAATAAAATAAAGCTCTTAGT
This sequence comes from Quercus lobata, assembly GCF_001633185.2. NCBI lineage: Eukaryota > Viridiplantae > Streptophyta > Magnoliopsida > Fagales > Fagaceae > Quercus > Quercus lobata. Next base: position 18,104,960 of record NC_044907.1, on the reverse strand, counting down.
GTAGAGAGGGAAAATTCCTGACCTATCACAAGCTGACACATCATACTACCAAGTCTACAAAATACAGCCAATTACAAAGCGCTACGTATTACTGCTAGGTTTTGCTATCACTACTCAAAAACTAATAGAAATTTGCCAAGTGTCATTGAAATAGGGGCATAAAATGCATGCAAAAACCAATCATGCATCAGCATGTGTAAATGATAACATGGGCAGTCCAGCACGTGGAAGCAATGATATATGAAATCCAGCACATATAAGCGATGACATAAGATGAACAATCAGGCTGTGACATGTGTCACCAATTAGACTTCACCACGTGTTGCTCACCCACCCCCAAACTCCTATAAATAGAAGCCTTCCTAAAGCATTTCAACAGACCAAGCCATCTATAGCACAAGCAGTATTAGAGAAGATTCAGAAGCACTCAGAAGTACAGAAGTTCTACAGGAATCAAGCCTCAAAGTCTTCAAGAATTTTAAGAACTTCAACCTCAAACTCGAAGAACATTTGAAGCAGAATTATCTAAACTATCTGCCTAAATCCTAAGTTTGCTGGAATCAAGCTTAAAAGCCTCCAGAAACCTTAACAAATCATAAATCAATGAAGCTCTATGGATTCAAGCCTCTAAAGTACTGCAGAACTTCTACCACACCCTTCAAAGAAGAAGAACGCATGAAGAATGTGAAGAACAAAGAATTTTTTAACAAGCTCATAGCCATAGATTCATTGTAATTCATTTTCAAAGATCTTCGATCCATTCCTTAGCCAAATTGAAGGATATTTTGTGTTGAAATCAAAATCACGTTATCACAATTCCAATCAACAAGTCTTGCAAGGAGATTGAATCAGAGGATCACTTCTTTGTAATCACAGAGAATTGTACCACATATTCATCAAAAAAAAATTCACATTTGTGAAATTATTTTACTTGTTTGATTTATTTCAAACTAGAAATTTAATCGTCTACACTTAGCATTTAAATATTAGCTAGCTACATTGCAAAACTAATGACTAATGATACTTTCCTCAAGCCTTTTTTTTATCCTTAATTTCTTTTCTCAATATTAATGAGTAATGATAAGCTTACTCAGCTCATTCATAAAAATAATTTTTAAAAAAATGATAAGTTTAGTAACTTCCTTTTTTTCTTCCAAATCAAGATTGCTAAACCTTAAAATTTTTGATAAATTTCAATTTGGTACTTCTCCAATTAATTGTGAAAGTTTAAGTGCTTGACTGAGTTATTTCTACTTTTTAAACAAATTAAGTTATTGCTAAAACCCTAACATTAATGAAAGCAACATTCTTTTTATAGCCTCATAATTGTGTGTGTGTGTGTGGAGATAGTTACAATATAATACTAATCTTGTAGCTCAAACATTTTCCTCCCTAGACCTTCAAAAACTTTATGCATAAGTTACTATCAATTAATCTACAAGGCTCTTTGTGCCTTACAATGATTATAAAGATATATTGCAATAAACATAAAACGACAATTATCATTCGAAATTAATATGAAAAAGTCGAATAGGCAAAAATTAAAATTCCTCTAACCTTAAGATAAAGCATTCCCAACTCAAGTTGGATATATTATACGAGTTGAGTTTTTTATGAATAATTTGGACTCAACTCGAAATTAGATTTTATTTGCGTTTGTTTATTTTATTAATAAGTTCAAGAGTTAGATTAGGCTCAATTATTAAATAAGCCAATTTCAAATATAATAAAATGCTTGCAAACAAACTCATGAATCCGGGTTTGATTGAATATATAATATTATATTATATGTTAAAATATGAGATTGATATCTGTGAGAGGAACGAATCTTCATTGGGATGAGTAGGGTCGACTCTTGCCCCCACCTGCACGGATTTACTCAATCCCACATTAGAGAGAGACGTCTCCCACTCTTGCCTTATAAGCACTTGACCTAAGGAAGGGTGTACCATAGTGTGTGTGATGTAAGCAAGTCCCAAAAACTGCGCACGCATGCACTATGTACTCCAATCTTCATTGGGGGAAGGTGGGGTTTACCTCTTAAATCCTAAAGGTGCCTTTTTGTGGGAGGAACGAATTTTTCCCCAATCAAGTATTGTTCGCTTTGGGGATCACACACACTATGGTACACCCTTCCTTAGGCCAAGTGCTTATAAGGCAAGGATGGGAGGCGTTTCTCCCCAATGTGGGATTGAACAAATTCGTGAGGGTGGCATCGGCTCCTCGACCCATTCCCAAAACAAACAATACCTAATTGAAGAAAGATTCGTTCCTCCCACAATATCTAAATTTGTAAATAATTCATAAAATATCAAACTATAATTTGTAATTTACTAATAAAGATAAGGATAAAATACAAAACTACCCCTAATGTTCGGACTATTTTTAGGTACTACCAAATTTTTTTTGTGGTAAGAAACATTCAATTTACTCCTTAAGTACAAACGTCACTTAACACCATATTTGAAACACCCCCCCCCCCCCACATCCTCACCCCTCCGGCTTCTTTCTTTATCTCCGATTGCTATTTATCTATCATTGGCTAACTAGATACTCCCTCATACATATAATTGTTATAATGCAGATTATGTAGTCTGTTTGATATTTGTACAATTAAGACAAACAATTTGAAGGAAGTTGAAAACTAGCAGGAGAGAACTTTGTAGTTGTTCAAGGTTTTTTTTTTTTTTTTTTTGGAGTAATGCCCGTGTAGATGTTTGAGTTTCTTGGGTCATGCCACCTTCAATGATCTCTATATCATTATAAACTCCATTAATTTTCTAAAATGCCAGCCACATACCTGACACATTTGCTCTTGTAATGTGAACATATAGATATCTGAACTAGAATCAACTACACTAACATTCTACTCCGTTCCTTGTCATGTGAACATATCGATGCGGTTCTTCCTTCAACAGTACAACCACACTACTGCATGAACAAGAGTAAAAATCATACATGTGTGAGAATCAAGTGAGATTATAATTTCCTTTCTGCTTTCAATTATTTCTATGACTTTCTCTCTACAATTTCGTAACATAGGTGGGTCAAAAATCAAGTGAAATACTTCATATATGCAATTATATAACAATTTGAACTCAACTTGGATTTTTCTTTTTCTTTTTTTTCTGTTTCGATAGGAGCTATCTTCAACCCTTTTGAATAAAGACCAATGTATGGCAATATCTACAGATGTTTTAATCATTCATAGATTGCGTGGCACTTGACAGTTGAGGGCAATCAAACCTAAACATCTAAATCTATAAAAAAAAAAAAATACTATACCCCGTACAAGTTAAACATTGGCACTGTTATATATGTGATGTTTGAAGGTGTTTGCACAGTTATAATTGATGTTGTCCATGATCTCTCTCTACTATTCCCTGGTCTTGTGAGCAGATGGATCTCTTTTCATTTTCTTTCTTCTTTCGTAAATCTTTTCTTCGGAGGATGGAGATTGGTCCTCTTATTCTTTAACTAATAATAGCATAAGAGCTTATGATAGAAGAATATTGTGGTTTCTGTGCTCATCTTTCTGGACTCATCTATACGAAACTAATGTGCAAAACTTTGCATAAAGAACATTATTTCATGCTTTGCACCCATCCTAAATACAACTAACTCTCATTCAAATCTCCAATAACCCATTTTAAAGGAAGATACGCTTTTATTTATTTATTTATTATTGACATGGCTCGGACACAAATGGAGCTAAAAGCTTGAAAGTTTGCTAGCAGCGGAAAAGTCAGGGAAAAAACAAGGAGACTAAGGTTTAGGAAAAAGTTTGGAGTAAGAATTTATCTAAAGTTTGGAGTTAGATTAAGAATATCAAAAGGGAGAAAGTCTATATGTTGAGTGTTATGTATTGTATATTTATAAGTGAATATACATGATAAGATTTGTAACAAAATAAAGATTATAGGAAAAAAAAATGAACTTTCTAAAATACAAATGATCAAATATATTCAATACCCCCTCTCATCACCGCACATCTTTAGTGCATGGTTATTCTATAAATATAAGTGCTGGGGAGTAAGGGGTAAGATTCAAGTCTCTCAGGAGAGAGTTTCATATGTATATATACTTAGATTATGTTAAAGTAGAATTTATATTTTATATAAAAAATAAACACTCTCAAGTTGATGGATTTATCTCGAGTTGACGGATTTATAGAAATGAATTTTCAATCTATCACGATTCACGAAGGAAAATGAATCCGTGGAGAAGATAATTAAGCCCTTAGTCATGATGCTAGTCAACTGACCTTTGGTGGAGATAAATCAAACAGTAAAAACATGGTTGGTGACTTTTTCACCAATAGAAAGAAAGTCACTTTCTACACATTTTGTTGGGGAATTGAACACAGGATTTAGGATTTACGGCAAGATATGTGGCACTAATATTATCACACCAAATATTAAGAGTTTGAAGGAAGCGTAACACCATGTCCATGAAGAAGAGATATTCAATAAAAATTCAGGGACCCCCTCCCTCCCTTCACCACTTGTAATTGCTATGAACCACAAACTCTAGTCCAACCAATGGTGTGGTTTGGCCAATTTTCACTACTCATATAGATTATGGAAAGAAATTGTATACCAAATCTAAAGTTATATAAATATTCTTAATCACTCTTAATGGCTATGAAAGTCATGCATGAGCGGCCCTAAAAGTAGTACTAGTGCTGGACCCCCTAGAAGCAAAAAGAAAAAAATTGAAGTTTTTTTTTATAGCTAGGCATCATCAAGCTAAAATGATTTGATCAGACATCAGCATGACACATTGTTTCCAATTAATCTGAAAAACCTCAAGTATATATGAAATAGTTGCTCAATGTGACTAAGAAAGTAGGTACTTCAATTAACTTAATTAATCAGCATTAACAAAAAATAACAATATGATCTATTATCAAAATATAATGTTATATTTAACGTGTACAGAAAACCTTAAAGCCCCCTAAAAAGAGTTTCAATATGCCACTCTCAAGTCTCAACAGCAAATTTTTTATTACATTTAAGGTATAGAAAGAGCAGTGTACACTGTACTCCCATATACTTGGACCAAAGAGCCCCACATAGGTCTCGAAATGACAAACCCACACACACAAGACTGTTTCTAGATCAGTTTCTGTTTTCCCACCAGTCATAAATAATAATATAATTACACTATTGCACCAGGAACTAAAAAAACTCATTCGTGGCCTGCATTTCAGGTCCATTAGTCCTGAAAGCACTTGAATCAATCAAAGCAACATGTAAAGGGTCCATCATCCACATTGTGGGGTTACAAATCAAAACTTTCCGATTCATAATCTATGCAATATTGCCTTCCTGTCTGCCAGAATCTCTTTGACAAAACTCGCATCCAAATTCAAGCCCCTAGGCTTAGCTAGGTCATGTCCACAACTAGCTCATGTGTCAAAATTATATTGGATTACTATGGAATCAATATATCTATAAACAACTTTTTTCATAATTGTTAAGGTAACAAGTTGTGAATCTGGTAAATCTGTTGGCTCAAGGCCTAGATTTCAAGGCCCCCATTAAACGAACAAAAATCAACCCAAAATTGTACTGAAAATCCAAAAATTATAGAATGATAGCTTTTTTATTTTTTATTATTTTATATTTTTAGAAAGTGAGTTTTGCTTTTTTTTGCATTATTTCCTTATATTTAAGAAGGTCTCAAAATATTGATCCAATAAAAAACCAACATAATTGAAATCTGTTAAATATTAATTATGATATATTCCATGTTGAATATGCTTGAATAGATGCGGAAAAGGGAAGCATAAAATAAGAATATAAGGACACAAGGGTTACGTGGTTCAGCTTTTCGACTTACGTCCACGGAGAAAACCCTTAAGCGTTACATCTTTATCATATAAGATTGTAGTACAAAACTTGTGTTACAATGAATCATAATATAAGTATATATAGTAGACTAAATCCTATACTAATAGACTTCTAGTACAAATAAAAGACTTGGCTTGCATATAAAGTAGTATTAAGTTTGGACCTATGCTAATGAGCTAATATATCTTTAACATCCCCTCTCAAACTCAAGATGGAAGTTTGATGAAATCTTGAGATTTGATAAGGTTGAGAAGATCCCTTGAATGAAGTTTGGCTCTGACGGTGGTTTAAAGGCAATGGTCTTGTAGTGTTGATGGACTTCTAACAGCAGCATGATTATACCAGAGAGTTTTCGCGACAGCAGTGGAAAGCCAAAAAAGATGAACGCAGAGAAGAAACACTGAAGAAGACAAAGATTTCTTATAAACACATCGTAGGACAGAAAACCATGGCCATAGAAATGTGGCTCTGACATCATTTTAAATATTAGCTATGATATATTCCATGTTGAATATGCTTGAATAGATGTGGAAGAAAGAATCATAATATAGGAACATAAGGATTACGTGGTTCAGCTTTACGGCTTATGTCCATGAAGGAAACCTTTAATGGCTACATCTTTATTATATAAAAGTGTTATACAAAACCTGTATTGTAATGAACCATAATATGAGTATATATAGTAAACTAAATCCTAGACTAATAAACTTCTAGTACAAGAGACTTGGCTTGTGGCCTGACACCATATTAAATATTAGCTATGATATATTCCATGTTGAATATGCTTGAATAGATGCAAAAGAGGGAATCATAAAATAGGAACATAAGAACATAAGGATTACATGGTTCAGCTTTATAGCCTATGCTTACGAAGGAAACCTTTAATGGCTATATCCTTATTATATAAGAGTGTAGTATAAAACCTGTGTTGTAATGAATCATAATATAAATATCTATAGTAGACTAAATTCTAGATTAATAGACTTCTAGTACAAGTAAGAGACTTGATTTGCACACAAAGTAATATTAGGCTTAGACATATGCTAATGGACTAATATATTTCTAACAATTTAAAAAAAAAAAATTGTTATGAGTTTGTTATAAATATGCTAAATAATCATTGAAAATCAATTCTTCTAACAACTTTTAAAAGAGAAACTATGAAACCTATATACAAAAACTATATTAGCAATGTTGTATTCTAAAAAGCAAAAAGAGCGGGTCATAAACAAAAATAAATATAAAAACTTGAATAAAGAATATTTAGATATTAAAAAATTACTAAAATTTATCGCCCAAGGTCCCGAAATATATTAAGCCAACCCTATAATAGACAGTAAAATATTAGCAGTAATATAAGCCCATAGTACCACAGGTTATCAACTTAACCATAAAAAGAGTGTTGTAGTGATACTATATATATATATATAAAAGCCTTATAAATCGATCTATCACAAAGCAAAAAAAAAAAAAAATAATAAAAAATAAACCTTCATTTATTATATTGCTTAATTAGCATTAATTATATTCTTATCATATCAATTTTATATGCTTTTTGTAATAAAATGTGGAGTAGTTTTAACATCTTTCTTGTGAAAAATGTTGTGTTAGGTGGAAGGAAAGAGACAGTACGTTGGTGCTTTACGCTTTTTTGAATTTTGACTGTTGGGTTTATAGACATTATACACAGTGTTAACTTGAAATGACATAAATATTGTACATGTACTATTGTCACTTTGTCTAGGAGGGACGCATGCAGAGAACTGCAGCTCGAAGGTTGTGTCTGTGCTCTCACACATAATAGTGTGTTTTGAACTGACTACACTATGGATACATCTAGAGAGATATATTTCTCCTTCACTCTCAAGTTTTGCAGTGTTACCCAATGAGGCAATGAGCACAAGCATCTACACTAGTGTTCTGTACTCATGAATTCCTGTATAATTGATCATTCTTTCACATCTAAAAAGTTCTAGACCAAGATTATAGGTACGACGAAACAAGAAATCCCAAGTACTATATAACCCTGTACTGCTGAAATCTTCTAAAAAAAACACATGATAATGCATTAATGCTGATTCTCAAAAAAAAAAAAAAAAAAAAGATAATGCATTAATGCTTACTTTTGTAACTTAGAAAGTGACAATGGAGCACAGGGAATCTAATCAAAATTGTGATAGCTTCTTTTATTACATGAATCCAAATCACTTTCAATGAACCAAGGCATATCCAATCAGTTAATCATTCTACAAAAGCCGCAAAGCAGAATGAAAAATACATAATGAATGTACATATAATCAACTCCACTATACATAATCTTGATTAGGATTTAGGACTTCATTTTGTATATGATGCACGAAAAAGGTTACCTAAGAAAGATAAGCTACCATTCTGCCTATTATTCATAAAGCTTTGACTTGAAGTTTTATAATGACTGTGTACCTACCGCAACAATAATCCTTCTGATAAGCTCTACTGCTTCAAAAATTAGGTTTCAATGAACCCTAATGGCTAGTCCATTGTTGAGATGGGTTCTTTCCATTATAGAAGTAAATGAGTGTTAAATAATATTTTTTTTTGGGTGATGAGGAGGGATTGAAAGGTTGGAGATGTCACATACCATTGATCACTGACAGTGATGTTATGTCTATAGTGCCTGATTGTTACCCTCGTCAGATTAAATTTGGACAATTGCACGTGAGATGCTCCAATTTCTATGCATTTTCTTAATTGAAATGATGACTATATCCAAATAGAAAAAAACTTGTTACACGATTCTTGTTATGCAATCCGTACACACTCTATATTTGCAATCGTATTTGTGTGTAATAGTAAGGATGTGATAATCATTTTCCATCCAAATAAGCGCTACTTAGGTTATTATAATATAATTTTTACAAATTAATAAATAGAATACATAATTAAGAAATTTATTTATTATGTTGTTTATATGGTACAATCATATTTATTATTATGGTAGTCTATAAAAATTTTTTATGGTAAAGTTTGAGGGTCATTTAAGAATTTTTCTTACATATTTTTTTTAAGATAAATTGGCAATTTTATTGCAACATAAAAATAAATTATAAAAGAAAAATACAAAAGTATAAGCTGAGAGAACCTAATTTTTAAAGAAATTACAACCAAGATCTAATGAGAAAAAACTAATACAAGCCAGCAAAATTGTTTTGTCTAATCTAATATGAAGATCAATTGAATCAAAAAGTGAAAAGTCTGAACGTTTTCAAATGTATTGCAAATTTTGAAACACGTATTTATTAAGAAGGTATCTTCGCTTTTTTGTTAACAGAAATTAGCAGTTTTATGAAGTGCATTCTCTTTTTTAACACATCCTCTAATGGAAAACCAAAATTTGTAACACAACTAGAACTAGTTTCGTGTCTTCCTCTTCCTCTTCCAATGTAACTTTGGCTTCCCACATTGATTAGGTTATTATCACAGATGAAAATCCTTCAAAATCTAGACATATTTTGATTTTGTTTTGTTATTGAGTTTATCAAGATTTGCTGCAGAACTCTAAACTATGAATCATTTGTACGTAATGTTCAACTTCAATTAGTGGGTTCCAATTAGCTTAACTGGTAAAGTTTCTGATAGTTGAATAAGAGATTTGAGATTTAATTTCCGTTATACCAAAAACCGATTGGTGTCTTGGTCTGATGATAAAGAGTTATCATAAAAAATAGATACTATAGATTGAAACTCTAAAAAAAAAAAATAAAAAAAAAACTTCAACTATAAAATTTTGTGATAAAACCCATTTAATTAATAAATTCAATGACAATATTTAACCATTCAATTTGAGAAATCATATGACTATGTATAGATTAAAAAAAAAAAAAAAAAATCTTTAATGCTAATTAAGCACCAACAGATTATATAGTCTCTTCTGGTGGCTTCTAGAGATTGAATTCTGGTGATGGTGAATATTGTTCCTCACATTGATTAAGGACACAACTTGACTACTTCAGCACATGCAAAGAGGACCCACTTTAGCCATGAGTGCATCTGTTTCTAGTAATAGAAGGCATGTCCTAGGAATAGCAATAATTATAACAGTAACAACCATATTTAAGCTTCGTATATAGCTAGCTAGGTGCGGATGCTTAACCCATCACAAACCCTTTTCTACCTCCAAAGCATTATTGTCAACTTTAGGGTATGGCATAGGCCATAGAGCCATGGAACCACGTGAAATGTTCATAGTACATTTATGGAACTTGCTTTTTAGATCCAACTAGAAAAAAAAAAAACTAGATGTCCTACGTAATGCATGGATATTTTATTATATTATTTTAAAATAATTTCTAACTATTCTTTGTGCTCTTATAATACTCATCTTATGTTCAATTATATAATACATATCATTAAGAGGAACAAAAAAATAAAAAGAACCAAAATTATTATGAATATACATGATTAAGAATATGAATATATATAGCCTAAATGAATTCACAATTATTTAACTATTTTTACTAATTAAAGTGTACAATTGTCTTTTATATTCCTTGAAAGAGATTGTCCAATTGGGTATATAATTTGTTGGATTCAAGAGTCTTCTACGTTAGAAAATAAAACAACAAACAAATTGAGGCAATTATTGTTTCTATCATATAAACTGTTTATTTATTTATTTTTAACGTATTCCACCATAAAAAAGAAGATGGTGCAGAAATAATATGTTTTGGTGTAAAAATACTATTAGCTATAAAATGATTTATTGAGATAAATTGAATTATAAAATCTTAGGTTGAATCTGTATGGATAACATATATATTTCATTTAAAAAATAGAACATTTTTTATTTTTGGCATACAATTACAAAATAAATGCATAAAATAATGAAAGATCATATTCATAAACCTACCTGCTATCTTTGCAATAAATCATTTATCTTTGCCACATGCATCCAAGGCCTAACTCTGGTGCAAGCCCTGCATCACTAATTTTGTTGGTCCATGGTCATAAAAAATTTGGAAATAAAATAAAATCTGAACTTGAATTAATTTGTATAGAGGAGAGTTTAAATTACAAAACAAATTATAACATTAGGACCTGATTTGATAAGTTCTATCAATCCTAATCTTTACAATTTGATAGCTAGCTTCTGTCCTACCTCTATAATTCATTTTAGACTTTATGTTGGTTTAAATTTTGGCTTTGATTTTCGATTTTGTGAGGTGAGTATAATGATTATGCATAACAAACTAACAACGAAATTTGGGTTCTTAGTTTGCGGCTGAAATGGTAAATTAAAAATAAAACTATTATAAGAACTTAATAATAGCCTTTAAAAAAAAAAAGAAAAACCGAAACATTGTTTTTTGATTTTTACATTGAGCAGCCATCGATAATCACAGCTCGGTTTGAGGTTAATCTTCCGTGTTAATCCTATTTGCCTGGGATCATTCACAACCTTAAAAGACCATATTAAAAACCAAAAATCAGAATCCATTTAATTTTGGCAAGAAAATTTTCAAATTTTTTTTTTGAGATATTACTTTCTATGAAAATAAACATGAAATACAGGTACTACAGGTGTAAATATAGGTCGAATCAATGGTACACAATGAATAACCTGCTATCTCTGCAATAGTATTAAGGAAATGGACCGACCTATAAGAATTAGTAATAGTATAGTTTAATCGAACTACAAAGATGTATTATCCTATTTACACTCAGCAAATAGTGAAAAAAAGAAAAAGAAAAAAGAAGAAGAAAAGGATGTAGTGTCGTGAAGTCTATAAACGCAAGATTGATACAAATTTGATAGCACTTATTTGAAACAAATAGTTGTCACTCAACTGACAATTATAAAAGAATATTGAGTGCAAACAATATTTGGCCTAGTTTGTTATGGGTAGAAAATGTAGGGTATCATTTTAAGCCAGGGAACGATCAATGTCAGGAAAGAGGAGACAAAAATAGTAGAACGTCAAAATGTGAGAAGAGATGGGTCTACGCAACAGTTGGGATAGGGTAAAAGATATAAAAAGGAAAGAGCAAGTTGTTTTGGGACTTAATAATAAGAGTCTAATAAGAAAGATGGTAGAGAGAGTCTTTCCAAGTGTATGTCCTATGTTATGATGCAGCCCATATTTTAGAGAATGTGGGAAAAAAAATAAACGTGGAAGGGTCATGTCCTTGGATCATAATATGTAAGGTAATAAGTGGGTTTGGACTTTTCATAAGATTTGGTTTGATTTTAATTAATTTTGAATTACAGCCCATCTTTTAAATAATAATAAAATAAAGTTAATGCGATCTTTTGGATAACAATTAAAAAAAAAAAAAAAAAAAAAAAAAAATTAATGAAAAGAGGTTAAAAAAGCTAAAGAAAATGTTAGAATGTCACATGATAGGAACTCATTCATTCCTGTATGAGATCTCTTCTTTTACATGTATATTGAATATTGATGATTTGTAATAGTGACCTTGCCCTTATTTTTCTTTTCAAAATTGAAACTTTGAATTTTTTATTTTTTATTTTTAGGATTTCAATCTATGTAAATGAAAGATTTATAGGATTGGGTGCAATGACTCATTTTGGGTAAAAAAAGAAAAAAAGAAAAAAAGGAAAGCTTCGTTAAACTAAAGAGTAGAAAAGATCCTGGTACAACACCTGTTAACATACAATTCAAAGATGTCTGAATTTATCTCTAAGTCCACAGGCTGACTTTCATACAAAATAAAATCCACACTTTGCTCATTCCTAATCTTGATAGTCATTTGTAAACTTGTTCGCTTCTCGAAAGCAGTGGCTAAACTTGACAAAATGCATGGAAATAAAGTTGAAGAGAAAACAATATTTCATGAGTCTTGTAAATCTTATAAGAATACGGTGCAAAAATGCAAAACTTTTTTTTTGTTTATGCCCCACACTTTAATTTGTTTGTTTGTTTGATTGTTTGTTTGTTTTTCCCTTTTGTGCTTGAGGTTAATTCCTCTTATTGAAACGAGAGAAAAAAGTACTTCACAAGATTTTAATCGATGTGTATGTGATGTTTATATCCTTAAACCTTAGCCTATTTAAGTGGAAATATGTTTAAGGTTAAATATAAGTTGAATGTCTAATTTGTTATTTTTGAAACTATTGGATTTTGTATCAAAAAAAAAAAAAAAAAAAAGAAAACTATTGGATTTAATTTGTTACTTTTTAAAATGTTAAGTTTTAATTTGCTATTTATATAATTACAGGATTTAATTTCTTACACCTTTTAAATTATAGGATTTTTTATTTATTATCTTCCCTATTAAGTGACTTGTCATGGTAATAAATAACAATCATTTTAACGCATAGGTTTAAATACTATCATTATTTTATTTTTCTTAAAACTCCTTAAGCTTTTAATCCCACATTAGAAAATGAGTGTGAGTTAAAGAAGTTTAAGGTCTGTGCTGTATATTCAAGAGTTAGCCCCTTTTGGATATACACCACTATAAGTTTCTTTAAAAACCTTCTTTTTTCTCCCCATGTGTGTGAGTATTAAAAATATTTAGTATTCTCCCAAAAAAAATAAAATTAAGGGTCCGTTTGATAATGTTGTTCTTGTAATATTGTTTAAGTTTTATAGAAATACGTGTAAGTAAAAAAAAATTGTAAAAATACATATTGTGTTGTTTAAACAATAAATATTATTATTTAAATACCTTACCAAACACCCGTTCATAAAATATCATTCTTGGACACCACATGCTGGGCCTATTTGGTTATATCCCTTTCTTTGGTTTTTTTTTTTTTTTTTCGGTGGCTTCTTCAACCTTGTTTGCTGATTTCGGCCTTTTCTGTTGGGTCAGCACATTAACGGGCTGAGTTAGGTTTTGAGGTTTTTTTTCCCCTTTTCTACGAAAATGAACGTATAAGACAAAAACATTCGTAAGGTATAGGCCCATCTCTCATCGCAGACTCCAACAAGGAAGAAAGGAAATTAGGAAAGAGATAGGGATAAATAGGCCTACGGAATCATAAGAGTAGACCCAATGGGCCCAGTCACATTGGAGAAATTGCAAGTAAATGTGACAAAAGTTCTTTAAGAAAATATTATGGATTCAAAAGCCCAAATTCTCTCTTCGGCCCTATTGGGTTCTGTCTTTATAAGTTCCATTGGACCAATGGAGCTAATTATGTAATTGGATTTGATCTCCATTTTTGATGGTCAGCACATTAGATGAGACCTATCGGTATTGGGTTCTGCCTTTGGGTCCATTGGGCTAGTTGAGCTAATTAGGTTCTATTGGATTTCATTTCCGCACATGAGAATGGTGAGACCAATTGGTTTTTATCATTGGTTCCATTGGGCCAATTGAGCTAAGTAGGTTCTCTTGGATTTCATCTCCATTTTTGTTGGTCAGCACATGAGAATGACTATTGGGTTATGTGATTGATTCCATTGGGCCAAATTGAGCTAATAAGGTTCTGTTGGATTCTAGGCCAGTACATGAGATCCGCATGCCCAGTTTGTGAAATCAAACACTTTCAAAGGTCCAAATCTCTCACTAGGTATATCGAAAACTCAAAATTTTAATGTATAGCATTGATCCATGATTTTTATTTTTGGTGGCAAATGATGCTTTTTTTTTTAGTTGTGATCATAAATCCATTTTTTTTTTTTAAATTTTCTTTAAAATGATTTCTAAAGATAAAACCTATAACCCGAAATTTCCACTTATACCATACTATATTAAAAAGTGGACAAAATTTTCCTCCAAATCAAGTTGGAGAAATTTCATGCAACCCATTACACGGAAACTTATAAAACTATGCACGTGTATTATTTATAATCTATATAATATCTAAAACCAAATTTGTAGTTAAATTTTGCCTTCTATATAATATCTAAAAGTTGAAGCGTATTATTTATTGTTGATATGCTTTCGTTGAGCCATATTAGTGTCGCATTTTGGTCTAGCTTAGTTCATTCAATCTATTTTTGTTCATCCAGTCCAGTTCGATCCATTCAGTCCACTTTGGTCCATTTGGTTAATTTTGGTCCACTCAGTTCACCTCAGTCAACCTCGGTCCACTTCGGTCTATTTGGTCCATTTAAGTCTATTCGGTTCAATTTGATCCATTTTAGCCCACTTCATTCCATTAAGTTTTCAACATTATGAAGAAAAACATTGCGTGGGTTTTACTCTCAAGGATGAATTTTTTTTCATCAATATCAAATTCATTTTATATCTGTCATGAATGATATTAACATTACAAAAATAACATCAATAAAGGTTTAATCCCAAAATTGTAAGGTTTGCTATGGATATTTAAAATCATTGATAAAGTATCTAAATTTTACACTAACTAAACCTATTGCAACCCTCTTTAATTTGTCTAAATTTGGGATTGGCTATTATATTGAGATTATTTAATGAATACCAATTGAACTTAAATTTATTCTTTAGCAAGGCACTAGAGGCTAGAGCAACTGCATTAAGCATTATACTATCGACGTAAAAAATAAATAATATAATGGATTAAGCTTTAATAATAATAATAAACCGAGAAGCTTACTTCAAAATTGAAGCACACATAAGATTTGAGGGTTGTTGTTTCCGGATTACAATAAAACATAGTCGAAAAATTGTAAAAAAAGATGAGCTGTTTACATATTGTCTAAAGTGATAGTAATTGAATTTTAATAACGTGCTGAGCATCGACTAGAAATTTTTATTTCCTTGCTATGGAATAGAATTTGTAACAATAATATTTGCTTCACTAGAAATTTATCAATGTGTATTTTTAAACCAAACGAGGAATTGTTTTTAAAATAGAAACCAAAATCGTAAATTTAAGCATGGAAAGAACCTATGAAAAAAAAATTGCTACTTATTAAAAGTTAAGTAAAGACCCACCGACCCACTGGGTGTATTTAAAAAACATACAGGCATATCAGTTCCACATCACTTAATAATTTAAGCATTCTATTGATTATATAGCTAGAATCCAGTTGCAACGAGTGCTGAGACTTGTAGCGCAGGCTTAGTGTTTAAGGGGCATTAAGGTGGTATTTGGAGAAAAGATTTGGTGTAGGCACTTGATACCATCTGAGTTTTCAATCCTAAATCTCAATTTCTTTTTGCGTACTGTAGCAATTGAATTCTTGATTTAGGGTTTTCAATTACTAGTTTGAAGATTGTGTAAGTAGAAATTCTTCTCATTGATCACTGGTTGGATTTGTGTATTCCCCTCTGTTCTTGGTTGAATCTTGGTTTTCAACTGTATCTGTGTTTGCTTGATTGCAATAAAAGATGGTAGAGAGTACTTCTAGTGCCCCTGCTCCAACTCCTCAACCATGGGAGAATGCTTCTAGTCCTTATTATCTGTCTAGCAGTGATAATCCTGGGATGTCACTTCTGGTTCAACACCTTACTGAAGAAAATTACAAAACTTGGAGTAGAGCAGTCCTTATTTCCTTGGATGCTAAATCCAAAATGGGTTTCATTGACGGTTCCATACCAAAACCACAGTTTGTTGAACATCCATGCTATGCCGCTAGAGAAGTGTGGCTTGATCTACACTATAGGTATTCTCAGGGCAATGGTCCTTGGATTTTTGAGTTGAGATAGGAGATTTGTTCTCATACTCAAGATGGATTGACCATTAATGCTTCTTATACCAGATTTAAGGGGCTGTGGAATGAAGTTTCCAACTATAAGACTTGCTCTTGTGGTTATCAGGTAGAAGATTGCACCATGTCCTTCTTGATGGGTCTTAATGATACCTATGCAGCTATGAGGAGTCAGATTTTACTCATGTACCCAAGCCCAAAGCCAATCTCATTCTTAATTTGTCTAACTAAATCTATTGCAACCCTTCTCCCTTCTTAATTTGTCTAGATTTGGGATTGGTTGGCCTCCCTTGAAAGGGGTCTTCCCCAAAGCCAATCACATTCTTAATTTTTCTAGATCAGGGAACTCAACGTGCGGTTTATTTTGTTAGTTTCCTCCAATATTTCAAAAATTTTACTTCTAAAAAATTGTAATATTTAGTGTTTTACTTTATAAATGAATCAAAAAGACAATAAGAGAGGTGCAATAATTTGATCATACTGTTTACACATGTGAAAATTGCATGTTATTGTGACTGATATAGATAGCCAGTTTCATACCTACTAAAAAAATGCAAATATCATTTTGATAAATAAAAATACAAATATCATTCAATAATTGTTTTTAAAAACTAATGTGGACCGTGTCACATCAACACTTTGTAAAAAAATTTATAAGCATTACTCTTCTTTTAAATATGGCAAGAGGAAGCCATAGATTGAGAAAATAGAAGTTTTTTTTTTTTTTTTTTAAATTATATACAAAAAATAATAATAATAGGTAAAATTGAGAGAAAATCTAATTAGATTTCAAACTGGAATTCAATTAAAGTCTAATTTTGTGCCACGTATTCCATCTATTCCATGTTTTTAAATTTTTGTACCAAATGAGTTAATTCAATGTAAAAATTGGATTTCAATTAGAATTTAATTTTGCGTCATGTGTCCCATCTAAGTTAAGTTTTTAAATTTTTGTATTAAATGAGTTAATCTAGTGTAAAAAACAAGGAGTCCAATATAAGTAAACCATAAAAAACATAGTTTTTGAATGATTTTATATTTATGTACCTTTTTTTTTTTAATAACTAAAAACAATTCAAGTTTATAAGTCATTTATGTAATTTCCCTTAAAAAAAAGTCATTTATGTAATATACCATGACTATATACAGTCTATTACTAACTATGTAATATATATATATATATATATGTATGTATGTATGTATGTATGTATCTATATATATATATATATATATTGCTTTTTTAAACTAATGTTTAGAGAAAATTCAGTTAGAATCAAAATTAGATTTTGATTTTACTAGCTTTCCATACAAATTAAATTGTTTAGATTTTTTTTTTTCTCTAAACTAATAAGCATATTTTTTGTACTGTTTCTATTAAGATATTTTGTATGCAAATGTATTAAATGTAACAAACTTTAATTAAGTTGATTGATCCTGTGCATCTATCCCTATTTAATTTAGGAGATACTATTTGACCAATTTATTATTTTATTTTGTGTTATATTTGGTAGAATTTCACTGACAATAAGTGTGAATTGATATTGTATATGTAGTATTTAATAGTGATTACAATATTATATATGTAATAGAAATGTAATGAGAAACTTGACGTAAATGAAAATTACAAGGAAAAAACCATTTTAGTACTTTCAAATGTCTTGGTTGAATTATGTCCTATAGGTTTCATAACCCAAACTAACATCAATAGCACCACTACAATTCATCATTCCCGTGTGGTAGCACAGGTTGCGTACTAGCTTTTTATACTGGTTCAGCAAGAGGGAGAAAAGACTAATATAGAATAAACACTAAAACATGCTATATTAATTAAGATAGTGTTTTTAGATTGATTAGAGATCTAAAATGGATAAAATGTGTAACTTTTCTAAAATTATACCAAGTGTAACTTCACTAACTTGAAATATATATACATATATATATCTATATGTATGTATGTATATGTGGGAGAACCGTGTAGGGATATTGGGCTGTGGGCCATGCCGGAGGATGCCAAGGAGCCTGAGGACAACCAAGCATTAATAAGGACAAGTAGGTTAAGAGGCCGAGGACAAGGGTCAATAATGACGAATAAGTAATGTTTCCCCAAGAGCCAAACTTCCTTGGAAAGAAGAATGGGAGTCTGGAGCTTGATCACCCAACAAATACTGGGCAAGGGGCAACCATGATTGGGAGGATAAGCTTCAAAGAGATGAGTCAATAAAGAACTAAGAAATATCTGAGAAGAAGGCTGCTACCACCACATTGAATGCTTTGCACCTAACCAATTGGCTGCATTTATGTGGAAGTGATGCTTGAACAGTGATTTTTAGCCTTATAACTACACACAGAGACTTTAAGAAGGTTCTGATGGGACAAGCATTCAAGAGATCACTTGCTTGATCAACAAGTGGAAGGCTAAGATGAGGAGAAAGAGAATGAGTATATAAGGGAAGGGATTCCTTGACAGAAGGGGGATTTGATCTAAAAAAAAAAGAAAAAAGAGAAAGAGAGAGAGAAGAACTGTAAAAACTTAGAACTCCGTGTATTCACAAAAGTCTGCAAGTTATATAAGAACATACCTTCCTTGGATTTAATTGAGGAGTGCTTTTATTGTCAAATTATACTTCTCAATCATTAAAACACTAAACCAATCCATTGTGAACTATACTTGCTTTATTAAGTCTTCACTTGTTAAATCCACGCTCTAACAAATCTATTGTTGTAGGCTTATTGGGCCATCACTCATATCTGTTGGGCTGAGGGTCAATTTTGGTCCTTACAATATATATAATTGTTTTTACATTTTTGATTGTGTTATTATTATTTTTTTCATTTGTTGGACATTTTTTCCAAGGTAGCAAAAGTAATTAAATTTGTGCAAGAATACCAAATTTCTAATTAAATTTTTATCGTATAAATCTTAGAAAATTGACATAAGAAATTCATTATACTTAAATAATTAATGAACCACTTAAATAATTTATATAAAAATATATTTATTATATATTAATCTTTTTAATTATATAGAATAAATACTACAATATTGGTTATATATAATATCACTAAAAGAAGTTAAGAAATCTAAATGGTTAGGACTAATTTTAGTGAATTTACAAATATTTAATTTTAAATTAATTATTATAATTATAAATAAAAATATTTTCTTATATAGTGTGTGTCTATATATATATAAATAATCATTTAAATTCCTCTAATATAAATAGTTGATGTATAATTATATATAATTAATATATGCATTTATTTCGTTAGTTAATTCAATGAACTAATATTATGATGTAAATGAAAATTTATTGAGGTGTAAGCCTAAATAAAGAAAACCTCAAAGATTCTGCCACATTGTATAACCTCATGTTCTCTTGCATGAGATCTTTACATTTATGTTGGACTCAAATTGAAACAATGAACATAGTTTCTATAGGATTTCGATCTTTACTATTTACATAAATAGGAATCGAGTAAGCAAGAAAAGCTTGAAGAGGATCCATAGAAATGAACATTTAAATAAGCATAGATTGCTATAATAAGTAAAATAAGTACATATTGTTAGCCAAAATATTTTAATTTTTTTAAAAAAAACAATATATATATATATCAGGAACTAACAATAAAAAAAAAGTAGTGCATATATAATTAATTAATTGAATGAAGTAGCATTTACAATAAAAAGATCACAAGTGGCATACCCTTGTTACTCATGAATTTGATTGAATGAACATATCACTGATTTTGCCAATGAAATTTTGCTTTAAGCCAAACCATGTAATTACTACAGAAATAGTTTAAAAAAAGGGTATGCATCTAGCTAAAAGTTTCTATAGTCCTCTTTAGTTTCTACCATATGGTATACTGTAGACATCTCATTTTGTACCATTTACGACTCGAGCCCCTGTTCCCTAATGATAACATTACTCTAAGGCTCAAGGTTGATTTAAGGCCCAATATTGTGAAATCTTGACTTGAGGAAATATTTATGGAGTAAATAAAATTATTTTTGGAAGAATAAAACTATTTTTGGAAAAGAAAGGCTGTTGGAAACCCTAAGTGTGTGTATGCATACACGCAAATGCGTATGCACACTCAAGCCATGCGTGTGCATGCCTTAACCCTGAGTATGCGTATGCAGCTAGGTTCTAGAATTATATGAAAGGAAAGGTTTTTGCATTTAAATCTGTGTAGAATGAATCCTACATCGTCTGAGAGTTGCCCCACACTCCTATTCTACTATTATATAAATTCATAAAAGATATGCAAGATTTACTAGAAAATAGTGAATTAAAGAGGGAGTTTTTTACAAAACATCATCAATTCAAGTTTTACTTGGTTTGGACCTATTTTGGTCTTGGCATTTAAGTTCTAAAGCTTACTAACCTGCTAGTTTTGTTGTTGATTAGATTGACTGAGGGGAACAGTCAAATCACACTCTAAAGAGTTCTTGTGTTAAGGTAAAAGTTTCTAACTTTGACTTTTTACTTTTTTTTTTTGTTTTGTTATTTGTTTATATGCTTTATTTTTTTTAATACGCTTGTGTTAATTTAGATTTGTTTTACGTTTGTATCATAAGCATGTAGGTTGTTAGTTTCTTACTTTTCCTTAATCTTCTATTTTGGTTGCTGGGTTTAAGTTTCTGGGCGTGTATGTGTATGCATGCTTTATACATGTGTATGCATATTCGGAGTGTGCCTATGCATACAACTAGGATGCGCACGCACATTTTTACCCAAATACCTAGATTCCCGTTCCATTATTCTTTTATTGTTTCTTTCATATGTTTAGTCTTTGTTTAACATGTCTTTCTTTTGTTGAGTCTCTGTTTATCTGCTTCAACATGTTTTGTTTTGATTTAGTGTTTAGTTCTTGACTAGGGTCTTAGTTTGATTGAATATTATGAACATACACATGAGCGTGAACATGTATTGATGTATAGGTGTTGTGATGTAGTGAGGTAAGTCTTGCATGAATCACATGAGTAGGGTTGTCCATCAACTCGTCAGACTCGAACCACCCATCCAACTTGATCCGATCCGAAGGTCCACAGGCAGATCAGAATGCTCAGATGGGTCGGGTACGGGTCTCTTAGAGTTAAAATTTCGAGTTTTTGGTTCGGTTCGGTTTCCATATTTACTAACCCGTAGAAACTGACCCGACCCATGAGAAATTTAAAAGGAAAAACACGTTCAGTTCACACTCTAGTTTCAGATTCATGTTCTCCTCTCTCTCTCTCAAATCCCTAAACCTAGCCTCCTTCTTACCATCACCATTGTTAAGTTGATGCCACTGCCTTTGTCATTGACTTGTAGTCATCGTTGCACTCATTGTCCGTAGGTTGAGTCTCGCTCAAACCCCTCTCTGCCTCCTCTGATCTGCCATTCATCTTGTGCATCTGATGGTGAGTTAATTTTTTTTTTCCTTTTTAATTTCGCTTTGACCTGGTGATGGATGTGGTGATGGTGGATGATGGAGTGGTGGTGGTGGTGGTGTTGGTTTAGTATTTTCTCTCTCTTCGTTTTAGTTTCATAGATTTGGGGTTTGTGGACTCATTTTTGCTATTTGATTTTCTGTAGGTTTGGATTATGGTTTTTGATTTTCTCTAAGTTGACTTTTTGTGCTTGGATTTTGATTTCTATGTTCTTTAGGGCTGGATTTTTTTATTTTCTTTGGATTGATTTCTCTGATCTAGGTTTTGATTTCTCTATCTGCTTCAGACCCGAAATCACCCGATGGGTCTGACCCGCTCAACTGATGACCCGAGCCGACGAGTTTGACCCGAACATTCGGTTGGTCGTGGGTCCAA
Source organism: Quercus lobata (assembly GCF_001633185.2). Classification (NCBI taxonomy): domain Eukaryota; kingdom Viridiplantae; phylum Streptophyta; class Magnoliopsida; order Fagales; family Fagaceae; genus Quercus; species Quercus lobata. The sequence goes on along the minus strand of NC_044907.1, from coordinate 18,082,707 downwards.
TTTCCATTCACCCAATTCAATCGGGTCGGTTGTGGATCAGTCCCAAATCCAATCCGACCTAACTCGTGGACAGCCCTACACATAAGCATGCATTTGAACCTCTGAGTTTTAAGTTGCCTAATGTGCTTGGTTGAATGCCATGAGTTTAGTGCCTTTGCTTGAATGCTTTGATATGCTTGGTCATTCTTCCTTGTGATGCTGCCTTTGGTGATATATGTGTTATAATGTGATAGATGAATGCTAGGTTTAGGGGATGGTATGCCATGTTGGATGTTCTAGATGCATGATAGAGTGTGTGTGAGAGTTAGAATAACATGTTAAAAGACCATTTAATGAGATTAATATTTGGAACACAATGAGCGGAGGCCAACCCATGGGTCGGGTGGGGTTGGGTACCTAATACCTTTCTATCCCTATAACTAAACTCCGAACACATGCTTTGGTAAAGATCAGTCATTCCACAAGGGTGCTATATTTATGGTTCCTAGATCCAATCTAAATGACGACCCCATTTTACATCCTCTGCCATGGTTCACCCTAGGCCAAGGTGTACTTCTCACCTATTATGAGCGCATGCCCTTTTTTTTTTTTGCATCATAGATTATATGTCAAATATTAGTCCTTCCACAAGGGTGCTATATCTATGGTTCTTAGATTCAATCTAAATGACGACTCCATTTTACACCTTTCGCCAAGATCCACCCTAGGCCAAGGAGTACTTCTCATGGATTTAAGGAAACCCAAACCTGTTGCAGGCGCTTGTGCCCACATATATATACCACTTTTTGTTTTTTTTTTTTTTTTTTGCATCATAGATTATATGCCAAATATTTTTGGCTAGAATCCTATTAATTTTTTAAATTTTCCTAATGAACAAATGCTATCAAAATTTATGACCACAATATCTAAACTTATGATCATCTTTATGTTTATGATGGACCTACCACTTTCATGCATTTGCTTAAGAAAAAAACTTGCAATTCAAATGCATCACAAACAATTTAATCCAACTTGTTGTGAATTTCTTAATTGGCGGCAGGAGTATATCAAACTTCATATCAACAAATTGGTCTTCATGCCTAGTACCATAGCATCATTGACAATTCAAAATTTAATGTGAATATAGTTGAATGCAATATGACTATTAGTGATTATGTCATATTGCATACCATTTGACATTTTATGTAACATAGCAAGAGAAGTACTCATTATCTTAGAAAATAATCCTTACAATGTATATTCCATTGGTAAGATTGAATATTATCTTCAATTTGAGGAATCTTAATATACCACTCAAAATGAGAGAGAGAGAGAGAGAGAGAGAAGAGAGTGGTGAGACTGTTGAGGTTAGACTGTACATTTCCATTTTTTTTAGAGTGATTGTATATTTTCCTTTACTGTACATCTCCATTAATTTACACAGGAAGATCGAATTAAGACTTGAAAAATGAGTAGAAACGTTGGTTTTGTTAGATGAGATCATTGAATCTAGAGTGCAATTGTTGTTTTTAAAGAAATTGAAGAGTTTGTGTAGTCTAAAGGAAGCTTGTACAGAGAAAGAAAGCTTCTAAGTGCGTCATGATCTTGGCTTTCAAGAATCATCTACATGTGGAGGAGGAGAAAAAGAGTTTGTAAGTGGGTTAGAGTCTTGGCTTTTATCTAAATTTGGAAAAGGATCATGCTTGGGTCATAATATGTAAGAGAATAAGTGCCCGTTTGTTTCCACATTTTGAGCCCAAAAAGGGCTTTTTGAAAAAAGCCAAACCTAAAATTGCGTTTGGTTAAGCCCAAAAAGGCGGACAAACGCGGAAATTTTTATGGACCTCTGAGGGTCCATAAATGAAAACACGCACTGCTCGTTTTGGATGGGTTACCGTTGCTATAATAGAATTACGGAAATACCCATTCAATTATTCAGTTCTCTCACGCCTCCCATCTCTTCTCTCTGCTTTGCTCTGCCCTCTCCGTAAGTCTCTCTGCTCTGTCTTTTTTCTTCGTCTTCCTTTTCTTCTTCCTCTTCTTCTTCTTTCTTTCTGTCTTTCTGCGTGTTTATGGTTGTTTGGCCATGGGTTTGGGTATCGCTATTTCTGTAGTTTTGGATTGTGGTTTGTGTTATGGGTAATGATTTTTCTGTGTGTTTTTTGGGTTGATTTCTCATGGGTATGGGTTGGTTATGATTTCTCTGTTCTTTGGGTTGATTTCTCATGGGTATGGGTTGTTTTGATTTGGACTGAACCTGGGTTGATTCTCATGGGTCTGGGTTGGTTTTGATTTCTCTGTTCTTTGGTTGATTTCTCATGGATCTGGGTTTTGATTTCTCAAGTACCAAAAACATTGATCTGCTACCAAAAACCACCAGGTACCAACACTGATCTGAATTTTTTTTTTACCAAGTGTGGGAAATATTTTTTCTGATCTTGCTATGAATGGGTATTGTTCCTTTACATGTTTAGTTATTTGTTTTTGTTGATTGGAATTTACAGTGGTTTGAATCTTGCTATGAATGGTTTGTAGACTTGTAGCTCATAATTCTAATAGAAAAAAGAAAAAAGTTTGGGTTTGGGGTCTGAAAATCAGAGGAGAAAATTATCGTTGAAAGCTTCAGTTTTTCCATCATCATTGTGAAAATTATCTTAGCTATTATAGTATAATTTATGTATAAGCCTATCTATTTAGGAAACTAGATACTTTTGATGTAAAAAACTAAGGTTGTGATTGTTTAGTTTAGAGCTAGAATTACGAACCTAGTTTGATATGCTGCATCCTTGCACAGACTTAAGTGATTCACTCTTAATAAATGTTTTGAAAGTTATGCTTGGATTTGTTTTATGTGTTATAGCAAAGCAGCACTGCTTTGAACTGTATGATATGGATGCGTGCTTGGATGACTCTTAGGCTAATTGCTGTATTGCAAGGGTTGCCTTTGTTGCAGTTGAAGTTCCAGTGGTTTTTGTTATTAAGGTTTAGAAAGGCCAATTTAATGAAGAAATGTCACATCCAACACTTATATTTAATTTGTTTATTTTCATGAATTTCAATTAGCTTAATTAATAAAGAAATTTTTTGCCTTTGAATAAAGGACAAGAAATTGAGTTCAATCCGACCTTACCCGCTGCTTCCATGGATTAGATCCGGGTTCAATAGTTTTCTTCACAAGTAAGTCAGAGACATTTTCGAAAACTTTTTCATTTAATTATTTGTCGTTCCAACAAGAGAAGGCCTGGTTACTAGATTTTGAAGGATTGACGCTGTGATTGGTCTTTTTGAGTAAGTGAGTGTGAGAGATAATTAACTTATAAATATATTTTGGACAAAACAAATAATCTAAGGTAAAGTCTCCTTTAAGGCCTTTCAAATTTTAATTCTCTAATGAAATAGTATGTATGTTTAATGTGGCAGACAACAGAACCTAACCTAGAGCTGGCTAAGGGTATAGCCTAATCCTTGTGCACTAGTGCAAATTTGGCCGGCTAAATTTAATCTATAGGTTTATAGAAATGAACTTGATTGGGCAGTTCAAATTCCAATCTCTTGTTCTCACTGTCACCTGGCTTTATTTGTTTCATGTTTGTGTAAAAATTTCACCTTAATTACTTGAGTTTTGATAAATGAAATAATTAAGGAGTTATATATTGACCCATTTTCTAATCCAAGCAATATCTAGCTAGCAAGCACCTATCTCCAATTGTCATGTCTCAAAGAGAACAAAGCCTAGTGTGGCAATGAATTGAAGACATAACTCAGCTTTAACAACCAAGTTACAACTGGCTATTATTATTATTATTATTATTATTATACATATCTCAACAGATGTTTATTACATTTGCCTACTTCTCATATTGCCTTTAATTATGTCACGAACTATGGTTTGAGCAAGTCTCTGCATCTCCTAATTATATATCTTGTGCTTCATAGTTGAAGTTCCAGTGGATCTATTTGGACAATGTTGGGTGTTATATGCAAGGAAAGGCAATCATGTAACTTTATTTTGTTACTAACATGAATAAATAGTGAAACCAGCCATCTAGGATTGAGCTCTTTACAGTCTTTTCATATCTTTTTTCTCCTTAGCTTGTCAACAATTTATGTTTGGAATTTGCATTTTGTATGAGCCCTGAAGTTTATAAGATCTATTAATTTATCTTTTCTAGTCTGTCATAACCTGAATTTCCATAGTTTTCTTATTTTTCAAGTTTTATGGCTCTCTAAGTGTGCTGCTATTTGTCATGGTGCTTGAGTACAAGAGTGCATCATGTATGTGGCTGCTTTTGCTAGTTTCGCAATTCTAGCTCTAATAGATACTTTTGCTAAGAAAATGTGTCCCTGGCCCTGTTCTAGTGTTTCTCAGCAACCAAACAGTGGCTGTGATTGGTTAGGATTGTAGAGACAAAGTTTAATAATGATTAGTCTTTTTGTTTGCTTGATTTTGTTCAATATTGGAAAGAAAATGATTGTTACGTCAGAGTTAATATTAGTTTCTGCACTACTAGTTAATCAAATTATAACATCAGTAGGGACTAGAGAGAAGGTGGAGGTTTCAAATATTAATAGTATTGCAGTGTTTTTGTATTGTATATAGGCAGGAGGATTGTTTAGTTGTTTTTGCCTGTGGATGACAATGTGTATTGAGAGATTTGGGGAAATTATTGAGTACCGTCTACTTATTTTTGTTTAGATTTTGTTATTATTTCTGGGAATGTTCAGTTATTTCTGAAAAGCCTTTTTCTATTGTAACTACTCATTGGCTTGTTTTTATGGCTTTGCTAATATGCTTCAACCTCACTGGTTAACTTTATAGATGAGTAAAAACACAACTTCCAACCTCGAGGCAAAAAAGGCTAGAGCATAATAGTGAAGCAGATAGCAATTATGAGTAGAACTCAGGATCTTTAATAGACCCTGCGATGGTGGTTCTTCGTGATTCCATTGCTAATTCCATCTGGGAGGATAATAATTAGTAGTTGTCTTTTTTTTTTTTTTAATTTTTTTATTTTATATAATATCATGCAGTACAATTTAAACTTGGGTTATTGGCATGTATTTTATCATCTTTTTTACATTTTTGTGTTGTACAATTTAAACTTGAGTTATTGATATGTATTTTATATGTTTTTACATTTTTATGTAGTACAATTTAAACCTAGATTATTGGTGTATATTTTATCATCTTTGTACATTTTTATTTTGTGCTTCATGATGATGGAAATTATTTATGTGGGGTCTGACAATTCGTGGCCTAGGCCCGTTCTACGTTTGGGCCCAAGGCCTAAGCTGAGGAGAGCTGTTTCCGAGGACGCCTAATGAAAGCCCAAGAAGGGCATGAGGACATGGCCGAGGACGATCTTATGCTCAGCACCTCCCAAAACACCTGGGGAAAGGGGGCAAACTCGGTACAGGGGCAGGGCAAGGGAAGAAGCCGCCAACACAATAATACAGAATCCTGCATCTGACAAGCCCATACTCCAAACCATACCCTTATGCTTTTCCAACAACCCCCAACCACTCTAGGTATGGGTTGGTTGGACAGGTCTGCACCCCAAAAAGTAAAACTAACACGTGGACACAAAAAAAGGGAAATGAACACTAGTATAAAAGGAAAGGAAAACAAAGCAATGGGGGGCCGGATCCCCCAGGAGGAGGGAACATCCTTGCAAAAGGGAGACAGGGAAGGATACATGGCTCCTCGGACACTGTCCGAGGACTTAAGTCTTACAACCCATACTAATGAAGGGCTTAGTTAGTCAAGTCAAGTCCGTCCATACATAAGTTCCCGTAGAAACTACGACTAAACCGCTCACTTGTGCCCAAGGTCATGTCTTTCAAGCCCACTCTCTACAAATTATATTGTTGGGGCCCTTTACATACGAGCCCAACGTCGTTCGTGGGTTGTTAAAAATCGAGTCCCTACAATTTAGATTTAATTAATATTAATAAGAAGTCATTAATAGTAATAACAAATAATTATGACACTAAAAAAGAAAAATTGCCCAAACATTATTAAAATAATACCAATAATATATTATTATTATTATTATTATTATTTTTTTAGTAAGTATATGAAATAGATGATTTAATAAGTATGAAATAAACTCACATCCCAAAAAAAAAAAAGTATGAAATAAATTCCCTTATATATACATTGTCCTTTTTGGTAATTTATCCCTTAAACTACCATTTTTATAAATACTAGCCAAACACTCAGTTTTTTTATTATGCACTTTTTAACCGCTTTTACCAAACACTCAGCCTTTTGAAACTCCACTTTTTCATTATGCACTTTTAATAAAACTCCACTTTTTCATTATACACTTTTACAAAAAGCTGAACCAAACTCACCCTAAGTAGGCTTGGGCTTTTCATAAGGTTTGGTATGATTTAGTGTAATTTTCAACAGTAGCCCATCTTTTAGATAACAGTAAAAAAAAAAAATAATAATAATATGATCTTTTGGGTAACAATAAAAAAGAGTTAATGAAAAGAGGTTAAAAAGATGATAATAAACCCAGACCATTTATAGTGAATATAGCCTAGTCCCCTCTGTTTTTTTTTTTTTTTTTTTGAGAGGGAAATCTAAGCATGATGCGAAGAGATAATAATAAACCCGAACCATTTATAATGAATAGCCCAGTACCCTCTCTGTTTTTTTTTGGAAGGGAAATGTAGGTAGGAAGAGGAGATGATAATGAACCCAAACAATTTATATTCAATAGCTCAATAAGCCATATTGTTAGCCAACAAATAAACAATCCTGTTTATAAAATCCTAACATTGTAGACAACCTGTATCTTTTTTATCCTTGTGCATTGCATGGACATTTGGCTAATAACTATAATATAATTCTAAATTACATTGTCAAAATAGAACCTTTGACCTGTTTCATAGTGTCGAGGATCCCCTCTCCCGACTCACTCACATGCCAACTCTCCCTTTTGTGCCACTGGACTAAAAAAGGTATGGTCTTTATGAGAATATAAGAGCATATCCACCTAGACATTATTTTTTAATTTTAATTTTTTACATTACATAAGGGTGCTTGCTTAGTGCTAAGTATCTAATGGATTAAAAAAGAAAACTTTTCCCTTATTAGTCAGAGTACAAGTGTACTCTTTAATCCTTAAGGTATGCTTAGTACACTGAATGTAGATTACATTAAAAATAATAATCTTTATTACTAAGAATAGAAGACATTGTAATGGAGTTAACACCATGATTTTGGGCATTTTCTATTCCAATTTAATTTCTTTCAACTAATCTTTTTTTGAAAGTGAGTTTCAACTTATGGGCTACGGCGTCTGCTTCTAATGATAGTTCTATCATTAGACCAAGACATTAATTGATTTTTGGTGTAAATAGGGATTGAACCCTAAATCTCTTATTCAACCATCAAAGACTTTACCAGTTAAGCTAACTAAAACTCACTTCCAACTAATCATTAAACCATGTAATTAAGATATTAGATTGAAGATTTAAACTATAAATTGAGTTGAATATTATTTTTTGAATTAATTTTAAAATTTTAAATCTTAGCCTTTTAGGGTTGGTTTTAGACATAGGGATTTTTGCGTTTCTGCTATTATTCAACTTAGTTTAATACTCTTGAATGAAATTAAGGTTCATAATTGAAGATTATAGCTCTTAGTTTGGTCAGTAAAAACAATGGTCACATCATAGTGATCTAACATTAAATTAGGGCTTTCGAATCTGGTATGGGTTTCAGGAAATTAGATTAAAAAAAAAAAAAAATGGAATTGGGACATATAAATATATTTTTTTGATGGGTGGGACATATAATTTAGTTTTTCTGAGGTAATTCATAAAAAATTGCTAAGGTTAGGACTTTTGATGATTTATTTATTTATTTGTTAAATCGAAAACGAAGATGCATTATGCATATAGAAAATTGAGATATCCCATTACAGGTTTGAACATTTTCTTGGATATGATGATCAAAGGATTATAATTAGTTAGATTTAATGTTTGTTATTAAATAGGGATTTTTCCTTAAATTAGGGTATTTACCAAATTTATATAATATTAAAAAGTTAAAATATAGCATTAATTGTTGCTACGCTTTTTTTGAGCCACATTAGCATATTATTTCAGTCCATTAAATCAACTTTGGTCCACTTCGATGATGCTATGAGCGGAGAGGTTTATGTAGAAGAGGAGCTAATTCATTGACAATTATGTCACATTCTTAGTGTAATATTAATAAGGTCATGATAAAATTACATTTTTCTTATGTGTGATTAAAGTATTGTATTTTTTTGGATAAAAAAAAAGTTCTGTATTTTTTTTTTTCTAATATAAGTGATAAATTTACTTAAATTTGCTTTATTTTTTAGTCATTCAAGATGCATACAAAATGAATAATTTGTATGGAGCACTAAATATAAAATTTCAATCACACATTACATTATTTACAAATATCCCGCCTTATATTATTTTACAAAAGTATAAGATGAGAAAACCTAAATCTTTAGCGCAATCACAACCATGATCTAGTGAGAAAAAACCAATACAACCTGCACAAATTGTTTTATCTAATCTAATATGAAGATCTACTGAATCAAAAAGTTAAAAAGTCTAAATATGTTAGCGAACTCACATCAACTTATGCAAAAATTTCTATCTATCTTAGTATAATAATCAACTTTTTTTATTTTACATATCCACTTTTCAAAACATCTCCCATAAGATTATTTATTTTACATTATATTTCATTAAAATATCAATTTTCCTTGTTTTTTTAATTGTTTCTGTTTCTTCACAAACAAGAAGAACCATCTACTATCTTCTTTCAAGGATATGTAAAGAAAGAATAAAAAATAAATAGTGTTAGCATAAATTACATAGTTACTATAGCAACAATGCATATATTAACACAATTTGAGCTTGTTTATTGTGGGTAGTTTTTGGAAAAATTTTTGTAAATTTGACACATTTTTCTACTATACACCCTCTATGTGAGTGCTCTTAAAATGTATTTCAAAATTTAAAACATGTATGAATTAAGATGATTTCTTAGCATTTTTGTTAATGGAAATAAGCAGTTTAATTTATAATGTGAACTCTTTTTTTTAACTCATCATCTAATGGAATAACTAAATTTATAACACAACTAGAATTAGTTTCACGTCTTCCTCTATCAATGTAACTTAGGGCACATTTGATACACTGTAATGATCATTACATGGGAATAGGAATAAGTATTACAAGAAATACATTAAGTAGCAATGTAATAAATATTACTATTCATTAGTTTAGTGACCATTTAGAAATAAAATCGTGAATATACATCCATAATTTAGTAGAATATAAAAAGAATGTGTAATTAAATCATTTTTAAGTCAAATTTCCTAAAATACACTTATTTAGATGTTCAAAATAGAGCTAATAATTAACAACAAGGAAAATTTATTTTCTTTCTTTTTGAAAATGTGGCAACTAATGGCTTTTTAGGAAATTTTTTTTTAAAATTATTACATAAGATGAAGGAATAAATATTCAGTACTTTTGATAAGGAATAGTTATTCCTCATTTTGAAGAATAACTATTCATAAGGAATAATTATTCATTGTAATAAAAACATAACCAAACAACCAAATAATTATTTCATAGGAATATCTATTACATTACTGTATTTATTACAGTCTACCCAAATGTGCACTTAGGCTTCCCACATTGATTACGTTATTGCAGATAAAAATTATACAAAATCTAGACATATTTTGATTTTGTTTTGTTATAGAGTTTATCGAGCTTTACTGCAGTGTTTACTCTAAACTATGAATCATTTGTAATGTTCCCCTTCAACTATAAATTTTTGTGATCAATCCCATTTGAATCATTAATTTAATGACAATATTGAAACATTCATTTTGAGAAATCATATGACTACAGCAATCATATGACTATCAATGGATAGTATGAAAGATGGAGAGACTAAACAAATACCTATTACTACATCTAATGAAAACATGCACTTTAAAGTGAGAGTAGTTGCTATTGAATTGGATATACATCAACAATTACAAATACACTATATATGCCCTACATGGCCATTTGGTACTCCTTACACTCATATTATCTCCCCATCCACGTACCCGTTGATGGCGCCTGACTCTTTTTCACCTGGAACGTCATCCTCTTCAACTTTTTTGTACACAAAACGCATAGCGATACATACATAAATACACAAATTCAAGGCACTTAACCCAGCCAACACCCAATAGAAGTAATCAAGATGGGCACGGTTGATATTGTCACCAAGCCATTCTTCACCATACCTTGAACTAATTGCCTGAACCATAGAAATAATTGCACTACTAATGAAATTTCCAATTCCGGTAACACTAAGGTATACTGCTGCTCCTAAGCTTCTCATTGCCTCTGGCATTTGAGCATAAAACAGCTCTTGGAGCCCAACATATGTGAATATCTCAACCAAACCAGTAATTATATATTGTGGTAGTAGCCACCATACTTTCATTGGTACAATTGATTTAGGATAGTCTAATAGGTTATACTCTTTTACAACATTGATCCTTTTGGCCTCTACTAGAGCTGAGACAATCATGATAAATATAGAGAGAAATAGACCAGTGCCTATCCTTTGTAGCACAGTTATGCCAGATGGGTGTCCCGTGAATTTTCTAGCAATGGGGACAAAAACTCGGTCATAGATGGGCATATTGAGTAGGATTGTGAGGCCAACAAGGGCTTGAAGTGAAGCAGGGGGAATGATAAAATGGGGTGTAATGGATCGCTGCAATGTACTACCTTGCTTTACAAAGAAGGTATTCATTTGGGATATGACTATGGCGAACATTAAGCAACTCAACCATATGGGAAAAAGGCGTAGAACAAGCTTCACTTCTTCCACTTGATGTAAAGAGCATAGCCTCCAAGGATCCCGAATTGTTCTAATGGCGTCAAGGTTATCAATAATCATTGCCTTGTCCAAACATCTGCAGTTTGTAACTAGCTTATAAGACAAATCCTCTCTTAGAAGAGAACTAGAAATCAAAAACATGAATCATCAATACTGAAAGAAGTATCATTATTTTTACAATCTGCTTTACCTGTGAGTCTAGAGTCTAGACTTGTTCCAATTTTGTTTCCTGAGACAGCAATTAAAATAAATAAAAGGCCTCAAATTGTATCAAAAAATCCCAAAGACACATACCTCAGCTGATTTGTATGGGCCAAAGTCTGAGTCTTAGGTTGACCCGGTGCAAGGAGCCCATCTCCATGACAAACACTACAATTGTCAAACTTCTGCTTCACGCGCCACTTCCTCACGGCTGCCACTAGTACCTGTGCCACTGTAGTTAAGGGGCTCCCTATGGGGCCTTGCTTACGGTACCTCTTAATTCCTAGCAAGAACGTTATCAATGCCACTGCCATTGCTATTGCCAACATTCCTATTCCTGCAGTCCAGCCAACATTATCCTGAAAGCATAATATATAATTAGAAATTTTGCAATTGTAGCCAATTGTGTATTCGAGAATCTAACATGGTTGTAAGTTATTTACATGCTGCTGCTAAGAAAATGAAAAATAGAAAGACTTAATTCTGATAAATTATCACTTGTATCAAAAGTTTAAACAGATAAGAAATCAAAAGTTTAAACAGATAAGAAAGAGTAAATTGACTATTTATCCTAAAAATTTAGGTTGTTATAATTTTTAAAAAAAATTATTTAACCATTATTTTAATAAATTCCAGACTTTTTATGTGCACATTTTTTTAGAAATTGTTGGCTAAGCATAAGCTATAGGATCATCTAATATCCATCAGTTTTTTTTATTTTTTTCCCTCTAATCTAATATACATCATAGTCATGAATTATAGTATGTGAGATTCTCCTTCTTGACAATGAGTAGATAGTCCAAAATTTGAGATACTCCATGCACCACTTACTTTCTTCTTTTTCATAAAAAGCAATCAAAACATTTAAACAATGCATCCGGTTAACGGGTGCCCTTATGGAATTTGGTAATGAACTATTTTAAGGAATTTTTTATACCACTTTTATGGGAAATATAAAAAATAGTTGTCAAAAAATCAATTGATTTTTCCTTTCCCATAAAAAGTTTCTAAAAGTATTTCCTAAACAAATGCCCTTAGGCATCTGTTAACAAAATCCTTAAATAATTACTTGAACCTCTTGAGTTTGATTCATAAAAAATTCCGGACAAAGTTACATCAATTAAAGTATAAAGTTATTGTTACATTAGTTTGTAAGCGTTTTGTAATAAATTTTTTACAAACTTTAGCATTTTCTGAAATTTTTTTACCTCCACGTATATCGCTACCAAAATAGCAGAACATTGGCCAGCCACTATTCCCCAGAACCACCAGTTAAAGAATGAGCTCTTGACCTTCTTATCCTCAAGTGAATCCTCCTCAAATTGGTCTGCTGCAAAGGTTTGGACACATGGTTTGTGCCCACCTTCCCCGACTGCTATTATGTAAAGTGCTACAAAGAATATTGCTTTACGATAATCCAATGGAACTACTGAGACCGACAATGTTAACAAAATCATTCCCTATCATCGTGTAAAAGCCATAAACACAAGATTCAGAAGCATAAACACATAATGAAATCTAACAATAAAGGGTTATGTCTAAAAGATAAAAATGACATATACATGTGCGTGTATGCCTAAAAGATAAAAATGAATATGTGTGTGTGTGTGATTAGATTGTAAATTCAAAAGTTGCAAATGTGTAAACGTAGTTTATAAGTTTTGACCTCAAGGAACTTGATATAGATCTATTATTGTATAATTTTGATGGGTTATGCCATAATATTGTAAACCTTCTTAAATGCAATGACTTCCCAATTAATGGAACATTGTTTCACAAAGATGATTTGTTTTTGTGGAGAATTACTATTAAATATCAATTAAGGGTGTGACTCTTGAAATTGACCTCTCTATGCAGAACAAATATATTTCTGCGCTTGCCTATAAGTACCCCGGGGCATTCATTTGGACAGCAAATTCAACTCAAAGCCCCTAAGTCTGTGATCACCACCTTAATGGATCTGCCATCCACATTAGGGATCAACAAGATTGCCCCTATTTTACTTGAAATGAAAATAGTTTATTTCATATATTTTTTTTTGCTGAATAAAAAAATGGGGTCTTCTATAGGAACTCATCGATCTCAAGTCACGTGACAACAACAATGAGTAATATCACGTTTACTACCAAGCCAGGGTTATCGTTCTAGAAACAACATACGTAATATTTATTTATTAAATACTCTGCATATAACTCACCACAAGATAAATGACTGAAGCCAAAAGGATTGTGTTGAACCGACCGAACAATGAATCGGCAACAAAGGCTGCAAACAAAGGGACGATATAGGATACGCCAGCCCAAGTGTTGACATTCTTAGCCGCTGTGGAGATAGGCTGGTGAAGTTCATTTGTGAGGTATGTGATGAGGTTTGCAGCCAAGCCAAAGAAAGCAAATCGCTCTGCTACTTCAACAACTGTAAGCAAAAAAGAAAAAGTGTAAATTATAAAGAGCACTTGAAAGATGAACATAAAGCTGATCAAAGAGGCAAGTGTTCTTACAAAAGATGAATATGGCAGCGTTCCAACCACCAATGAGGGGCTTTTGTTGTGCAGAGTCGACCTGCTTCTTGGTATCTTTATGGCTATTATGAATCATTACTAGTGCTTTAACAACAGTTATCAATTCAGGATTGGTGTAAAGGAATGGAATTTGATATAACAAAATGTTTGATGGTGCTATTTGGACAATTGGGTCCTTTTATATGCATGAAAATGAAATGCTCTTCGAGTCATTGACCACACTGATGTGGAATTGTACATTGTCTCAATGCATGCCAGTTTCTGAATAACAAAAAAGGGAAGGGAAAAAAAAAATTAAAGAAAACAGAGTCCAATAGTAATATGACATGTTTGCTACACCGAATGAAAACTGCAATAAGAATGGTAATTGCCTAATTGGGAATAAAAGATGTACGTAAGCAGCTAAGAGGGTTTAAAATTTACTTTACCAGAGGCAATTAAATCATAAATATTGTTAAAATTTACTCACCAGCCTCCCTGATTTTGGGAAAAGATAATTCTCCCAAATTTTGCTTCTCATAAAAAAAAACAAAAAAAAAAAGCATATGCCCATGGTCCATCAAGATACATACAGCAATTTAATTATTATTATTTTTTTCAACTTCCATATAAAAAATAATCCTTCCAAACTCAAATAGCTATTCAAAATAGAATATACACATATTGCTCATCATAACTTTTCTTTACTAAAAAAAAAAAAAAAAAAAGCAAATCCCTCCATAACTTTCCTTTACCTGATGCGGTGCTGCCGTTTGGCTCCCTCCAGACCAGTCTGGTGCTGTGAGCAGTAGTATTTCTATCTGAATCTGTGTCTGTGCGACTGCGAATAATGATGGTAATATCATATCTGCTACTTGCTGTAAGTTGTTGACTTTGTTATATGATTGGTTCTGTACTGATATTTCAAAAGCTGCACGTTTGTTTTGTAGTGATTTCCGAAAGCTACTTCATATATATCTTTTAGGATTTTTAGAGCATTAGTGCACTAGCATTGGGTTGCCATTGCTATTTTACAATCTAAGCCATTCAAAACTTACTCCATTCGGATCTTTATTTATTTTATTTATTTTTGTTTTAAGATGCGGTCGTGTGTGAAGATAAAAAGTGCGGTTGTGTGAAGATAAAAAGTGAATTAAAAAAAGAAAAGGACAATACGTTTTATTATTTTATTGAATTGTATATAAAAATAAAAATAAAAAGTAGAATGTAAAATGAGTGGTAGAATAATTTGGTAAAATAAATAATATAGTGTTTAAGGGTGTAAAATAGAATTTTCTTTTTTCATTGGATAGTTTAGATTCTAAAAACTTACTTTATTTATTTTACAATTTCATTTTACAACTACATCACAGTTTCTATTTTTAGATACAATTTAATAAAATAATATAAACTACTTAATAAAAAAAAAATACTCCACTCTCTCTTTCCTCCTTTCCTCTTTTCTCCAATTGGCAACCACCACACCCGCATACATAACTAGCCACCTCCTCCACGACCAAAACCAGCCTCTCCTCCACAACCAAAACCAACCTCCATCGCCACCACAATTAGTATCCATCCAAATATCAATACCATAGCAAAAAAAAAAAAAAAAACTAAACCAAACATATTTTGGGTCTCAATCCTCACTGAATCCAAATCTCCAGTTCTATGACATCTCAGCTCTTAAGTTCAAGGTGAAAGAAGCAGAACCATCGAAGGTAAGGGGACATGGCCGCACTGGCCCAAACATCCACCAATCAAACCAACACCTAAACAACCACCCAACCAACATCCAAAGCCACCCAAACACCCAGCAACTACTGGCGAGCAAAGCCCACCATCCACAACCACAGCAAGTGAAACGGAAACCCAGAAATGAAAAATCTTCAAGCCGCCGCTGCTATCACCGTCTTCCTACCCTTGTCGCCGCAGTCCCTTGCTTCTACCGTCGCTGCAACCTTCAAGCTTCTTAACCGAGAGAGACAGAGCCGAGATGTGAGAGGGAGGAAAGCTGAGAGTTGTGCTTGAAGAGAGAGAAAGATGAGATAAAATAATAATTTCTAAATAGAACCAACTGTTCACAGGATGTAAAGAAATTTACATTCCCATCCCTGGATGCGGGGTTATTTTTCTTGTTTAGTTGCTAAAATAGCAACTTGGGGGGTTTTTACACCCCCATTGCCTTTAGTGGTTTTTTTTTTTTTTTTTTTTTTTTTTTTTTTGCTAGGTGATTTTGCGAGGGCTAAAACCCCCGAGCATCAGAACCCCTGAGCTAAAGGTCACTAAGGAGACCGGGTACCACTTGGGTCAACAAGCCCGGTGGTTTTGGGCTATGAAGTTTTGTCCTATATAGTGATATATATATATATATATATATATATATATATATTTACATTCCCACCCCGGATATGGGGTCATTTCTCTTGTTTGGTTGCTAAAATAGCAATGAGGTTTTTACACCCCCAGCTTTAGTGGTTTACAACATGCTCACACTTAAGAATTTATTTTATTTTACCACAGCACACTCTTGGTGCAGTAGTCACTCCACAAGTATAAATATTTGTGAGGTGTAAGGGGTAAGGGTCGGGGGTTCAAGTCTCCAAGAGGGAGTTTCACACACATATACACTTAGATTAGGCTAGAGTAGAAATTCTATCTTGTATAAAAAAAAATTATTTTATTTTTAAAGTAATAAAGTTTTGTCTTATATAGTGATATATATATATATATATATATATCTCCTAATTATGTGTGTGACCAATTATTTGGTATCGTGTGTTTATTTTATTCAGTAAATTGGTCTATTATTAAAAAAATATCACATCATCACGTTGTTAGGTTATTAATATATATATAATCGAATCCTTTGAAAATTCCACAATTTTCCACACCAAGACAATATTAAAAAAAAAAAAAAAAACATAAACCCGACCCCGATATACGCTTTGCCTTCTCTTTCTCCAAAATACAGACCTTAGGCTCCTTTTATTAGCTCCCCCAACCCAACACTCCTCCAACGTTCAGACCCAAGGTAGATCTCCTTCCTCAGACCCACGACAAAGACACCATCCCCACAAAAAAAAAAAAAAAAAATGAAAAAAAGAAGAAGCTAAAACTCGGAATTTTTTCTTGAATTCTAAAAATCTTCTCTACTCTCTCTTCTCTACCCTACTCTTACTTCAAACGCGATTCTCTACATCAGCTTCCTCCAATTTGTTTTAAAAAGAAAGTCCAACTCCTTTGCTCCACGAACTCTATCGTCTCCTTCTTCCTCAACTCTACCCTGATGCCGTAGTGGCAGTAATGAGACACTCCGTGTTTTCAAATCCATGTTCTTAATTTCGTTTCGTGTTTATTTTTCCTCACATCAATGATCAAACACAAAACTTCATATTTGCTACTAAATGATTTGTGAGGAAAAAAAAAAGTAGAAGAAAGAATTCAGCCATGGGTTGGGATGGACGAAGAAGCATTCCTCTTGGTTCTTGAAGGCTTGCATCTACACTTTGTAAGTCTGTAGAGTTTTCAAACTGGTATAGTGAGATGACTAAATGAGACATGGAAATATAAAAAGGCAAGAGCATTGGAATGTGGTATCACGTGGATAGGTTGCTGGACTTGGGAGTGGAGAAGTTTCATGATTTATAAAATTATAAATATACTAATATATTTGTTTATTTACAAGAAAACCCAAAATGTGAATTATTTTTTCCTCAATGACCATTACGATCACTTTATTATGATTTTCTTTTTTGAAATATTGTAATAAATAAAATTCATTAAACTATATCATTTGGCTTAATAATAGTCATATATAAGTAATATAAATGACTATTGGATATATGTCTATTATGCTGTGTATCCAAGAGTTAAACCATTTTGAATATACACCACAGCAAGTTGCTTTAAGACCTCTTCCTCTCTTCCTGTGCGTGTGTTAAAATACTTGGTATTGAAAAAAAAAAAAAAAAACCTAACATTGCAACATTTATTGGATTATTGAATACTAATTTTAATTTTTTGTTTGATTGATATTTTCCAAGAAAATGTTAATGCTAAAACAAAAAGAAAGTTAGTAATTTAATGTTTCATATCGAATTTTTTAGATTGGAATCTTAATATGTGACCAAAGAGGTTACAAAAGTTATATTTGTAAAACATTCATATAAAATAATAAGTCATACTCAATTGTTTTCCCGTGCATCACACGGGCTAGTGACTATTGATAAAAATAATTGAAGATTGATAGAAGCTAGAATGACATTAGTATTTTAGTATTTTTTATTTATTTACTTAAGAGTCTTAATATATTTAAAACCATATTGTAAACAAGTATATCCACAAAAGCATACCCAATCAATATAAATTTATAAGTGCATGCCAATGAATCAATGAAAAACGTATTTTTCTATATTAAAAAAAAAAAAAAACTTATTTTTATAATAGATTTCTTTACAACATTGTAAAGTCTATATTTTTAGGTTGGTAACCATGAAAAAATTATAACTTTTAGAACTTAGTTTGTCTAATTTTTTTAGTTTAGAAATATTCAATTAAACAATACAAATGAAGTTCAGCACAGTTGAAGACTCAAGAAATCAGAAAAAGTAGTGTGCAAATAAGTTTCACTTATCTCGACCGATCGAGATTCATGCAATTTTCAAATATTGTTTTTTCAAATATCCTTAGAGGACAAAATGTAGGTTTGGATTTGGTGTCCATAGTTCCATAAAATTGGAGTATGGACGACACATGTGTCATCAAATAAAGTTCCTAAAAGGGACTCAGGGTCTTGTGTATCAAAAATGGGTGTGAACTCGAATGAGATCATAGGAACTAAGCTTGACGACACAAATAAACACACACAAAGACGCATGCATGAACATATAAACAAACGTGCAAATGGGATGGCATAAAGCAAGCAAGGCAAAATTATGGAGATGTGTTCTTACAAATGGCCACATATAAACAAACCTCAAGAAGGACGGATGAAACCAAACAGGCAAGTGCTCCCAAAGGACAAAAATTACAAGCCCACAGAGGGCACAATGCATGGCGAGAGCCTAGATCTAGTCAAACAAACATAGACATAGAGCATAAAAGCAAGCAAGCATAAACATGCATAAGGGAAATGATCCAAACCCTTTGTTGTAGGCCTATGTTTATGGATATAGGCCTAGACCACAAGATCTAGATCTACATCCTACCTAAGAGCCAAAGCACAAGAAAATTGCATAACAAGAGACATAAAGCTATAAAAAGCACTAGGTGACACCTTATTTTGTACCCGGTTAATAAACTTTAGTCCTCGGTCCTAATGATGATCATAAAATGTCTACAAAAGGTAATTAAAGTTTGTTAGGTTCTAAAGACTTAGGAACTTATGTATTTAGAACTCTAATATGTATTGTTGGCAAACCATGATCAAAATAAGATGTTTAGTCGAGTTTAGACTTGCTCAAAGTTGTGTCATTTATGTAAAATTATATTCAAGCTGATGTAGATTTGTTAAAGCAATTCGGCCTGGTTCGATCGATCGAAACTTAGGCTCAATCAATCGAAAATTGGGCAGAATGCGTTTTTCTGCAGATTTTCAACTCAGCCCTAGTTCATTTAAAACGTTTAGGGTTTTGTGTTTTTGCCCTAGATATATAAGGCAAACCTTAGCCACATTTAATTGTTGCTCATATTGCTGTTTGTGTAAATCTCTTATGAGATCTGTGAGGAGCTTTCCTTTACACAAGTTTAGGATTATCAAGAAGGAGATTCGTTCAAGAACTTGATGATCACTCAGTTGTTGCCATAAGAACTTAAAGAAACACAAACGGGTGTGCTTGTACTTGCTGGAGAATCCAAGAAAGAAGGAGTCCGTGGTCTCGAAGCTTGCACGTGGTCATGTCAGTAAGTTTCTACTGGTGGGTAGCAATAGGATATTAGTGGTCTAAGTCCTATTATAAACTTCGATTCTTTCATAGTGGATTTAGGTTTACCTTGAGGATAGCTAGGTTAAGTCATCATCAGGTTTTTACCAATTTGGTTTCCTGGGTGATCATATCATTGTGTTATTTATCTTTCCGCTGCTTTGCATGATATGATTGTTTGATTGTAATAATCTATATTTGAAATTTGGACTAAGTAATAACTTGGCTAATTATCTAGGTTAATCTAATTGTGTTTTTTAAGGGGTCTAAAAACTATCAAGTGGTATCAGAGCGGGTTGCTCTCTTATTGTTGATCTTTTAATCTCTAAACTGATCCTTGACCCCTGTTGTCATGGAACACGGGCATTCTCTTGTTATTCCTCCTCACTTTGATGGGAATAAGTATGCTTATTGGAAAGTAAGGTTGAAAGCATTCTTGAAATCAATTGATGAGAGAGTCTAGAACTCCGTCGAATACAGATGGGAGAAGCCCACTACTCCTGTTAGTGAGTGTCAAACTTCTCAAAAGGAAGCAGCTGTGTTCAATAGCAAAACTATGAATGCTATCTTTAACGCTGTTTCTATGGGGGAATTTAAGAGGATCTCTAATGTTAAGGTTGCTCATACTGCCTGGAATATCCTTCAGACTGTGCATGAAAGTACAAAGGCTGTCAAAATCAATAAATTACAGTAGTTAACTTCTAAATTTGAAAGCATTAGGATGTCTGATGATGAATCTTTTGATGAATTCTATGCTAAACTTAATGATATTGTTAATTCTGCATATAACTTGGGTGAAATCTATGATCAACTTAAAATTGTTAGGAAAATTCTTAGATCTTTGACTGAAAATTTTAGACCCAAGATGACTGCTATCATTGAGAGCAAGGATGTGGACTCTATCCCTGTTGATAAACTTGTAGGATCTCTTCAATCCTATAAGTTGGATCTACCTAAAACTAGCAAATCCAAATCAATGGCTCTTAAGTCAGTTGATGATGTTGATATTGGTGGATTTGATGATGAGCTCTTTGCTACAGAGATTGCTTACCTTGCTAAGAACTTTAGGAATTTCCATAGAAACAACAATAGAAGGGCAAGAGATAAGAACACTGCTAAACCTAGAAATTTTAAGAAGAATGATCCCACTAAGGTTAACAACACTGATAAACCTAGAGAAAAAGTAGGTCAATCTTCTAATAATTCTATGGGTCCTCAGTGTTTTGGATGTTAAGGGTATGGTCACATGAAATCTGAATGTTCTACTTACTTGAAGTCTAAGGGTAAGGTTATGGTTGTAACTCTTAGTGATGGTGAAGTTTCTGATGATGAGTCTGGTTGTGACGAGGATGGAAACTTCATTGATTTCACTACTACTGCTGTAGTCAATGAAAGTGTATCTGCTAAAGAGAACCCTTCTGATGGAGAACTCTCTGAGGATGCAGATCTTCGAGAAGCCTACAATAAACTTTGCAAAATTGCTACAAAAGATGCTATGAATGTTGAATTAGGCTTGAAGAAAATTGCATCTCTTGAATTTGATAAGAAAAATTTGCTTGTTAAATTGTTTGATGCTACTAAACTTTTGAATAATGTGAAGATTGAGAACATGCTTTTCCTTGATAAAGTTAAGAATTTGGAACATGAGCTTTCTGTTTCTAGAGAACAATCTAATAGGTTTGCTAGTTCAAAACTTGACCATATGTTTAGTGTTCAAAAGTCTCCTTCTGACAAAAATGGGTTAGGTTTTGTAGAAAGCATCAATTTGTTTGCACCTAATTCCACTATCTTTGTTCTTTCATCTTCTTCTGAACCCCTTGTGAGTGATGTTGTGAGTGAGGTTGTCAAACCTTTAGAAGTTACTCCTCCTAGGAAGATTAGGGTTGAACTGAAAGAGTCTAAACCTAAGCAACCTACCCTTTCTAAGGACAAGTCACATGATAAGCCTGCATGGGTTTGTCATTTTTGTGGAAAGTCTGGACACATTCGTCCAAATTGTTACAAGCTGCAAGCTGCTAAGAGAGCAAACAAACCAAAAGTACCTATGCCTTAAGCACAAGATCCTATGGTACTCATTGGTGAATTGGTAAAGGCTCTAAACCTTTATTCCAATCCTAAAGTTGGAAATCATTCCCATGTGAATAAGAACTCCAATGCTCGTGGTGCATTTAAAAAGTTTTGGATGTAAAAGGCTCAATTTAATTGAGTCATTCTGACATGGTCCTTGTGCTTCATTGCTATTCTTTGTGACCACTGTTCTTTGGTTTTTGTTTTCTCTGTTTCTAGGATTTGCATTGCATAACATTCATGCATTTCATTCTAGGTTGTTTTTGTTTATTTTTTTCAAAATTAAAAAAAAAAGGAAGAAAAAGGTAGCAAATTGTGTTTTGCACTATTTTCTTGGTTTTTGAAAACAAGGTTAGTCAATTTATTTTCACATAACATGTCTTTTGTACTTTGTTTAGCTTTGATGAACTTACTTTTTGCACTCTACTAGTTGAAACTTTGTAATGCATGTCGTGTGAGAAAGATGTTTATGGTTTTGATCACTTTATCTTAATCTTGAAGTCACATGTCTTTGACTGTAGGACTTGAACCTTTAGAGAAAGATATAAATAACCATCTCACCACTGTTCACTAGCCAATCATGAACACCTTAGTGCATATCGAAAGATTTTGTGCTTGAGAAAGTGTAGCATATGCACAAAAAGATCATAAGGTATAGTATCGGTTTAAATGCTAAAATTGGTGTATACATTATTGGACTTAAAGTTAAATCAAATAATTGCTAAAATTGGTGTGTACATTATCCCAGCTATTTTAATAAGTTTCTGAATAATTTAAAATTGGTGTGTACAATATAAGGTAAAATCAAGAAACTTACATGATTGCAAGCTTATGATCTAGGAGATGTGGGAGTTATATGATGTAACTCTTTTGGTGATAGTCTCTTTCAAATTCTATGTAATGAATTTTGTAGACTTTGTGTTTAATTGCTATACACATATCACCTCACATGTATCTCAAACTTTTGCTAGTTACATACACTACACAAGTTACTTTTTGCTAAACATTGTACATGTTATTGTGTGTGTCTTTGGTCTGACCAACCAAATTTGCAAATACTTTGAGTTTTTATGCAAAACAATTTTGATGCTTGAGAATTTATGGAAAATGTTTGTTGATCTTAATTTTGGGAAAACTGGATTTAAAACTTTGTTTTTGAAATACATTTCATCACATACTCATGCATTTTCTTCATCAATTTCAATGCTTTGAGGTGTTTCTAAAATGTATCTTTGTTATTTTCAAAAACTGTGTTTTTTTTCAAAAATTTTGTGAGCCTCTGTCTGTTTCGATTGATCCAATTTGTTTTTTTGATCAATCAAAATTGTTTAAAATTGTTTAAGGAAGCCTTTGTCTGCTTCGATTGATCCAAACTGATTTTCGATCAATCCAAATTGTTTTGAAATTTTTTAAAGAAGCCTCTGTCTGTTTCAATCAATAAAAAATCATGAATTAGGTTTTTTTTTTTTTTTAAAAAAAAAAAAAAATCAGAGTTTGACGTATTCAAACTTACTTTTCAAAAAGGTTTTCAAACTTTTCTCTCTCTCCGAATTGGACAAGGCTAGCCCACAAATTTTTTGTTGTTTTCCTCTGGATTTTTTGCAAGGTTTTCCCCTCTATAAGCTGGTAAGTCCATTGTGCCCTTCCTTTTGCATTTTATTTCATGTTTTCATGCATTTCATTGGGTATTTTTGGCACTTTTCAAATTGGGATTTTTGTTGATTCAAGCCATTTTTTCTGAAATTGATCATTGGGTTTTGTTCCTATAATGATATAATCATGATCTATGATGCTTAATTTGATCAATTTGGTATTTTGTGAGAAATTGAAAATTCTAGGGCTTGTATTTATCCGAATTTGGGGATTTTGTTCAAATTGATTTCAATTGGCTTGTTGAATTGATGTAATTGATCATTATTTTATATAATCTATCTTGTGTGATGATCAATTGGTCAATTTTTTACAAATTGATCAAGTGGTTTTTTTTCAAAATTTTGGGGTTTTTTGTTAGAAACTCTATGCTCAAGCCAATTTTGTGAACTTGAACTTAATAATCAAGTAGTGTTCTTCCACTCTTTTTCCTCTCCTTGGTCTTAGACCTTGGATTTGAGGTTTAAAGGGTGTAGATGTAGCTTTTTAGCTACAATCTACCCCTTTGCTTTATCTTGCTTTATAATATACTTTATTGGTTTTCCTAGCATTTTCCTACTCTATCTTGCTTCTTAGCATGTTTTATAGCTTTCTAAGTATGTCTCCTTACCTTTTGCCATATTTTAATGCTTTGATAATGTTGGTCTAGCCCATAGTTATCAGTATGGTACGATACGTATCATATTGTGTACAAAAAGTTTCGTATTGTAAGGGCGTATCGTAAGTGCTCATGAATCATCCAATACATAGGTGCATATCGTATGAATCGTATCGTATCGGTAAATCGTATGTATCGTACGATGCATAGACATGTGGGTTTAAAATGGGTTTTTTGTTAAAATTTCTGGTTTTATTTGATTTAAACAAGTTGTTAGACTTTGTTAATACAAAATTATTGGGAAACTTAATTGAGTCTAATGAAATAGCAAGTCCATGAGTTTTTTTTCCCTCCCTTCTCTTTCTCCTACAAAATTTAGACTATACTCATAACACTCATTTTCATATGTGCAAATTTATTTTCTATGCTATTAATAATGTATTAAATGAAAATATAATGGATTAACAAAGGGATGATGTAGGATACACCGGACCAAATGTTAACATTCTTAGCCACCGTAGGCTGATGAAGTTCATTTGTCAGGTATGTGATGAGGTTTGCAGCCAAGCCAAAGAATGCAAATCGCTCTACTACTTCAAAGACTACAAGCAAGAGAAAGTGAAAATTAAAAAAGTTGAAAGATGAACATAAAGCTCGATTAGAGGGGAAGTGTTCTTATGAAAAAGGAATATGGCAGCGTTCCAACCACCCTTGGTGGGCTTTTGTTGCGCAGAGTCGACCTTCTTGCCATCTTTATGGATGTTATAAGTCATGTCTAGCGTGCCAACAAGAATTATCAATTAATTTAGGGTTGGTGTAAAGGATTGGAATTGGCTATGGCCCTCGTTTTTTGTAGTGTAATGTGCATTGTCCAAAATTCCAATGCATGCCATAACAAAGAAGGGGGAAATTATAGAAGAAATAGTAATATGACATGTTTGGTGCAACAAAGAAGGGAGAAAATGATTGAAAAAAATAGTAATATAACACATTTGGTATAGTGAAAATAATAGCCTTTATTATTAAGAATAAAAAGATGGACTAAGGCAAATCTTAAGGGGTCATTTGATTCAGTGAATGTAAACTACAAAGGAATAATAATATTTATTATTGAGAATAAAAGATGGACTAAGGTGAAGCTTAAGCGGGGCTTGAGTTTTTAAAATTTCTATTAACTGAATTATTTGAATTATAAATATTCTTAAAATTTACTTACTGGCCCCTCCTAAGATTTGGGAAAAAAAAATTCCTCATAAAATTCATATGGGGCTTCATATATTTTTTAAATTGATTAAAAAACCCAAATGAAAATTTTAATACTAAGAACCAATAAAGATATATATAGCATATGCCCATAGTCTATCCAAATACAGCAATTCTTTTTTTCTTTTTTAATTTCTAGTATTTAAAAACTCTCTCCAAACTCAAATAGCTATTCAAAATAGAATATATATTGTGGGTCCGGGAAGTTTAGAATCCGGCCCAAACTCTATCCGGGCCCAGGGCCCATGCCTAGAATGTAGTGTGCCGAGGACGAATGATCGAAGGCCGAGGTGTCAAGTGGAACGGCTGAGGACTACCCTGTTCTCGGTACTCCAGGACTTCAATGGGAAGATCAACGTCTTGGTGAAGGCTATCCCCAAACAGCCCCTTGAAGGGGATGTGAGTGGAATAGGGCCCACATGGAGGTACGGTGCGAAATAGGTTCAAGGAAAATACGTCCCCTCCACATTAAATGTACCGGCCAATGTCCTGATCATGTTAATGAGAAAAGACGCTTGGGCGGTGTAACTTCGATCCTCGCGACTAAACAGAAAAGTAAGAGGGGACAGCTGATGGGACAGGTACAGAAGTAAGCACCTGCCTGACCAACAAATGGAGGGATAGGATCAACCAAGAAGGACTATATAATGTAAAAGTTAGTGCGCCAAAAAGAGGCTAGAAAAAATGGCCAAAAACCAGAGCCTCCCAGCCCGCCTCCAGGAGAAAGACTCCAGGGACGAAGACAACTTAACCATGTCTGGATATCATGAAAAACCCACCGCCTGGTGATCAAGGCCTAGCCTTTCAAACCCATGCTCTACAAATGATATTGTTTGGGCCTTTTACGTGCGAACCCAACACTGTTGCGGTTTGTTACAAAATCGTGTCCTTACATATATGATGATGATGATGTATGTTTTTCACCTTTATCTCACATGTATTATTTCTTTTCTCGCTTTATACGTACACATGTTTCTTAATTTATATAACTTGTCTATATTTCATACTTGATGCCTTGATGGATCCTATTTGAGTGTTTCAGCTAAGACAAGTTGCAAGTCTTTCATGCCATGATCTCTCTTCTTGCAAAGTTTTTCAAGAGTTCATTGTATTAGTTAGACTTATGTACTTTTTGTGTAATAGTTATAGAGATTGTTGTTTTATACTTCTCTTATAACTATGCTTGTGGTTTTGTCATGGATTAACAAAGGGGGAGATGGTTACGCTCATATTTTCTATGTAATTGGCTAATCCTTTAATAAAATGTACTTTACTTGTAATTGGGTAAATCTAAGTTGGGTTTAATGTATCAAAAAGTATGTTATTCAAACATATCAAGTGGTATCATTAAAGACATGTAGGTTGATTCAAGAAACAAGTGAAGAAAAGCTGTTTCATTAAGTTTCAACATAAGCTCGACAGATGCTGCTTTTAAAGATTAATGGAGAAGCTCGACATAAACTTGATCTATCGAGATCTACAATTTCAGAAATTCCAGATTTGAAATTCGGCTCATGATGACTTGAATGATTATGGTTTCTCTTTTTACAATTCTAGTCATATATAAGGCTTATTTTAAAAGTCATCACACACGAAAACAGACTTAGAACTCATATATTCTATGAGAAGCTACTGCATTTTGTACGCCTTAGGGTTTTGTAACCAAGTACTTCCTGATCTTCATCATGTATGAAGTGAAGAACTTTGCAACCAACAACAATTAATCAAGTTGTTGGAGTTAGTCACGTACTAAGATCCATGCAAAGTAGTTAGTCACAAATTGGAGATTTGTGCAACAAAGGAAAGAAGGTTACTACAATATCAAGTTCAATTGGGTATTTAAGCGAAAATTTAATTGTAGGTTGATATTTTGGGATAGGCTAAGGTAGTGGTAAGATTCCTCATACTTGTAACCGCTTGATTATTGATTAGTAGATTTTTGGGAATGGTAACCTTAAATTCACCTAGTGGAGTTTTTGCCTTCCAAGAGGTTTTCTCCATTTATCAACAAATCACTGTGTTAATTTATTTTCTGCTAAATATTAGTTATTTGGTGATTTGTTGGTGCCTCCATGTTTTGCATGTAATTTGACTTAATTAATTAACTTGAGAAATTTAATTAATTAACTGGGGTCAATCTGTTTTAACCCAGCATTTTGTATAGTATTTAGTATTCACATGCTAGCTATATAGTAAATAAATACCCACATGCTATTGTATAGTATACTTGTATGTTCTTTCACATGTTACCTATGTGTATATCTCACATGCCTTGATTGTAATTATTCTTTGGAGTTAATATTCACATGTTAGCTATATGGTAAATATATACTCACATGTATATATGTATATTGTTTGCAAAACAAACCTTTCCAAAAAAATCAATCAAAATGCCAAGTATTCTATTTCTTCATAAAAAGTTAATGTTTGAAATAAATTAAAATGAGATATTATCTTCGAATAGGCGTTGTGGGGTGCCTAATACCTTCTCTACACGTACCTAAACTTCCAAGTCCATGATCTTTGGTTCGAGGCTTTTGGTTTTCCTTAATAAATGAACCCCTAAAATTTGGTTTAGTTAATTAGGTAACCTAAAATAAATTAGACTTCTATGTGACCAATCACACCTAATACAAAACCAATGGTTGGTGACGACTCCTAAAATAAAAATAAGAAAAATGGACTCTCACACACACCCCACTCTAAACACACAACAGTACAAGAGTCACATCGTCAAGGACCTAATGTGAGACCCCTAAGATCCCCGCTTAAGGGGAAAAATCTGGGGCATCCACAATATGTGCAAAGAGAAATTATTATTATTATTATTTAATAAATGAAGAGAAGTTATAATAATTTTCCACATAAATAACAAAAATAAGTAAGTGCCAAAACATATAACTTATTAATCAAATTGCTTTGATAGATAAAAGTGGAAGGACCTCTGGTGATGAAGATGTGCCAGTTTTTGAACTTGAACTTGTTGAAATAGAAGAATCATTCCAAGGTCTCGTTTCTTCTTTTCTAACATATTCAAGTTCTTCAAAATTCTGTTCAACATGAGAAACTTTTTGAACTCCCTCCAAGTCAATCATGATCTCTATCATCGTAGGTCATTTCTTTCCATTCCAATGCAAACATCTTTTTGCAAGATTAGCAATTGCCATGATTTCATCTTTATTACTATCCTCCTTTACTTGAGCATCAAGTATATCAAAGAGATGGTTCTCTTTCAATGAATGAATGAAATATGTAGATAGATTCCGACCTTCTTGTGATATTGTTGAAGAAACAGGTTTTTCTCCAGTCAAAAGCTCAATAAGGACTACTCCAAAACTATATACATCACTCTTATCTGTAAATTGGCTTGTTTGAAAGTATTCTGGATCTAAGTACCCAAAAGTACCATATACAAGTGTGGTTAAATGAGTTTGGTCAATGGCTACTGTTCTTGAAGTCCCAAAATCTGCTACTTTTGCTCTGTATTTGTCATCAAGGAGTATGTTTGAAGATTTTATGTCTCAATGGTAAATGGGTAGTGAAGCTATTGAGTGTAATTAAGAAAGAGCTCCTGCAACTTCTGTGGCAATCCTTAAGCGCATATCCCATGTTAGTAATGGAAACTCTTCATTTTTTTCATGGAGATATTGAAAAAGCGTGCCATTGGGAATGAATTCATAAACTAACAAAGGAACTCCGTCTCCAAACAACACCCGAGTAGTTTAACCACATTTCTATGGTTGATTTGTGAAAGAATGATAATCTCATTAACAAATTGTTCAAGATTTCCCTCATCCACTTTGTTGCACTTTTTAATAGCCACAATATTTCCATCTACTAACATTCCTTTATAAACTGTACCTTGTCCACCCTTACCAAGTATACTATTTTCATTGAAACGATCAGTTGCATTTTCCAACTCCTCTGAATTGAATAATTTTGTCTTCTGAACATTATTTGCATTTGAAGATAATTGTTGTTGTAATAATAAACTGCCATTTCTTTTGAAGAATTTTTGTTTGCGCTTGATTTTGTTTCTTTTCTTTATCACTCTGTACAACAACCATGTAATAATGAGCAGAAACATTGCCCCAATGCTTGAACAAATAACTGCACACATCAAGCAAACAAAATATAAATATCACATCAATCTAAATGTGGGCTATATAAAAATATTAATAAATAAATTTAAAGGCAAATTTAGCACATCAATTCTAAAGTTGTATTCTTGGTTATGTTTCCTTTAGTTGGGTTTATCGTAAGGATAATTTAGCAATCCATGAACTAGCCAAATGGTCTTGTATTCATTCTTATTTTGGTAGTTTTGATCTTGGCCATTGCCCTCCTAGTGCTGTAATGTGATTGTAAAGGAGGCTGACCCTTTTGCGTAGCTTTTCTTTTCTTCAATAAAGTCTTGTATTCATAAAAGAGAAACAAAAAAGAAGAGACAATTTGAGGAGATGAGTTTCTAGCTGCTGGGCGAAGTGTTGCCAAGAAAGAGAAGAAGAAAATGGGAGGTGGGAATGATCAGCAAAATATTCTACCGGAAAATGGGAGGTGGTAACATGGCTCTCTATTTTTTTTCTCTTGCAATTTTTTTTAAAATATTCAAATTCTTTACTGGCTGAGATCTTTTTTCCAGCCAAATTATAGTAAAAAAAAGGAACCATGTGAACCACTAAAACTGAACATGGTTCTAAGAATCGTAAGGTCCCATTGCGGTTCATGCTGTTCCTTGCTTTTTTTTTTCAAATAGAGAACTTGTTAGGGTTAAAATAACCGCAATGATAAGGGTTCACAATTAACATGGCTGGGTTGTACGGTCCGGTCCAAGTTTGAGAACCTTGGCTATAGCTTGTAGCTCAACTAATTGGTATTTCTTCCATTTTCCAACATAGATAACTAGAGTTCAAAACCTCCTCCCCATTGTAATTTCTTAGGAAAAATAAAATTTATTGTTTTTTTTGTCAAAAAGATAATTTATTGTTACTTGATTTTTCAGGTAACATGTATAATGGTCTATTCGAGTTTTATTATTATTTTACCTTTTTCAGAGTGTATTGGGTTTTAAATTGTATGGAAGGGGGCTTTCCAAAAAATAAGTCCCAACATTTTGTCACCGAACAAAAAATTTCCCGTCATTTAACATTGCGACATGTTCCCGTTTAGTTTTGCCTTAAATGAGCTTTAAGCTTTAACAACTAATTGGCGAATTCTTCCTATAAATTCTTACAAACTTTACCTTTTTTTTCCTTTTCGAGTCCAAATTTGATAAGGATTGTCACATTAGTATTTTACTCAAAATTCAATACATACTAATTCTGATGCACCTAATAATATTTCAATAAACTCCTAATTTGTTTAGATTTATATATGAGTATTAGAATTGATTGAGTGTAGTTGTATTTATTCTTAAATATGTAATAAAATAATGTGACATGTTGTAAATGGAAGAGTAAAATATTACACATCCTTTAATCTCTTTTCTCTTTAATTAAAAATTTGTGTACTAGTGCTCATCCCTAAAATCAGCATTTTAGCTATTTCTTGGGATTAGCCAAAATCCTTCCCTCACCGTTATTTTTATCAATAGTTTAATACCTCCCATCATATTCTTTAAGGCTTTGACCAATTTCTTTCACGTATTTCTCCCTTTTTCTTAATCCGCTAGTTAGATTAGCCTCTCACCCAATTCTCACTATTTTGGTTTGTTCACTGACATATGTTAACTTTGTTCTAAGCGTGAAGTGAAAATTTTAATTTCATGGACAGAACAATTTTCATAATAATTTTCACAATAATTTTCTTTTGAGTGATTTTACAAAAGCTGATTTATAGCTTTTTATTAGATCTTATTTGGGTCTAAGGCTAACATCATTTTATTATTTTTTATTTACAACTTGCCATCTTGACAGTTATAAAATATTTGATAAATTTTTTTGTGAAAAGTGAAATTCATTGCCCATTTATAGTGAATAATGAGTGAAAAGGACGAGGTTGTCTTCCATTTAATATTTTTTTTGAATGATTTGATAGTTGGGTTTGAGGGAATTTCAACCCTAAATATCTCCATTATAAATCTCAAAAGTGCCAATTAGTTGAGCTACAGGACACTTTAGCAAATTAAAATAAAGAGTTGTACCACTTTATTGAGTAAAACTATATTTTCTAGATAGATTTGTAATCACTGTAATAAACATTTTTGCAGAAACTAATTTAAATAATTTCTAATAAAAAAAAAATATTGAAGTGTGATAAGTAATGTAGTTCATCTAAAAAAAACCTGAAAGTCTAAAACTGTCAAGTTATAGGAGTCATGATTTAAAAATTTTAATAAGACATATATACCTAAAACGCGTTAATTTTTTTTAAAAAATAACATGCCTATAATGGCTATCTTCAATTGAGCTTTCCGCTTTCTCCACATGTTACCTGACTTGTTGGAATGAAGGAAAATTAATAAAAATTTATTAAAATTTTGTACATTTTAATAGGCAAAAGAAGTTACAAAAGGGGGTTAATCAACGCTCAAACAGCGTTAATACTTAATACTAGAATTGTCATTTCTCAAAAAAAAAAAAAAAAAAAAACTAGAATTGTCTAGGCTCTTAGTCGAAAAATTATTAGGTATTCCCGGAGTATCATAAATGCATAGTCCCCCCTCTCACATGAATGGTGAATCCCACTAAATTAATTTATGGTGGGACCCACCATTCATGTGAGAGGAAGGAGTATGCATTTATAGTATTTCGGGAGTACACAATAATTTTCCCAATGTTATGGCTCAATCAAAGGGTAAGAGCGAAGATGAGGATATGTAAAATTCTTAAAGTAGGAGATCCTTATTATATTATTATAATTTTTTTTTTTTTTTTGAGAATGTTATTATTATAATTGGAAATAAATAGTTTACTTTAGATAAAATTTAGGCTAAAAATTTAAAATATGTTGGTGAAGTAAATAAATAATTTGTTTTTTGTTTTTGGTGAAGTTTTTGCCATACATATGGTGGTGTACAAACATGGAGGTTACAGCATATACAAGGTTATTGTATCTTGTGGGTGACTTGCTAGTAAACCTGTTGCAGCAATTAATATCTATGTAGAACATTCTCTTGCAGTGGTAGGCAGCGTTTGGTTTGCTGTAATGTACTCTTAATGTGATACACATTATGATGATATTATGACATTAAAGTTTTTTGTTTATTTTATTTTTTCTAATATTACCATAATATAAGATTACAAAATATATCACTTAATCTTAATCTTATCATCTTAATTCTTAAATAATGTAATATTATATTATTGTATTGAGATTACATTAATATAAGATTACAATAATATAATATTAAGATATAATATATTATTATGGCGACCCAAACACCCCTTAAGAGAGTGAGATGTCCTTGGTGCCTTAGTCAAGCCATATACTGTGATACTTTATTTTTTGTCTTTTTTACAATTGCCTATTTTCTAATATTATTATTATTAAATATTTATTCATCATACGTTATTCCTCATTTAGGAAAATTAAAATAATAAGTGAAATTTCATATAATTTATTTTGAGCTTGTTATATTATTATGAATTGTTGAAATTTTTTATTATATTTTAAATTTTGGATCCAATAGAATATATATTATTTTAATAAATATTTCAAATTCAAACTTTTTTTGTATAGATACAATATAATTTTATTTTATGGTGCCTGATCTATAATGAAAGTTATGTATCATTATACCAAGATAAAAATTGTTTTTAATTTGGTTTATGTGGTTTCAAATCCCAAATCACTTTAATTCAAATTTAATAGCTTTTACAAGTGGAGCAAACTAAACCTCAATTATTTATTTATTGATAATTCAACTTTGTTAAATATTATTCCATAAATGATGATTAAATTAATTAGAATACGTTCTAAATTTATGATAAATATACTTTTAATAAATGTATATATATATATATATTTTAATTTTTTTTATGATACATGATACAATTAAATAAAGAAAACAGATATCACAAATCGATTTATTACCAACTATTTTAACTACTAGGCTCTTGGCGGAACCCATTTCAAACTAAAACTTAATCCTTAACTTAAGCTGAAAATGTTAGAAGTATATATAGTATATATGTTTATAGATATAATTTAACGTTTTTTATATTTTAATATTTTGTTACTAGTAATAGCACTACAAGTCCGCACAAAATATCATCCCGCGGATATAGATGTTGAAAGTTGATTTAATTAGAGTAATTTTGGGGTGTTATAAATATATTTTAATTTGATTTATTTAATAAACTTTGGTAAATATTACTCCATAAATGATGATTAAATTAATTAAATGTGTTCTAAATTTATGATAAATATACTTTTAATATATGTATATATATATAAATATTTTTTTATAAAGTTTGTGTATCTTATGATACACAATAAAATTCAAAAAAAAAAAAAAAATCACAAATCAATTCATTATGTAATTTAGATTCTCAAAAAAAAAAAAAAAAAAATCATTATGTAATTTAGGTTTTGACATTAGTGCATAATAAAAGTTGGATAGGAAATTGTGGTTGCTCTAAATGACTATTTACTTTCTACAATAAAATAAGTGAGTATAGTTTTATTTATCTTATTAATGGTTAGGCAATTTAGACTAGTTTAATTGAGCTAAAATCTATTATTCGAGTTTTAAGAAATTAAAAATTCTACTCCAACTAAAATTCTAGTCATCTTATTATTTTTAGGATTGTTTAATCTAGGTAAAACTCTATGATCTAAGTTATAAAATTAATTAAATTATATTCTATCTATGATCTAAGTTATAAAATTAATTAAATTATATTCTAAGTAAAATTATATTACCAAGAATCTCAAGAAATTTAAAATAAAATATTAATTATTTTAATCATCTACTATAATCTTCTATATATTTTAATATAATAAAACTTGCACAATTCATACTATTTTTAAATCATCTATGCATTGTACTGGCATACTGCTAATACAAAAATTAATAATAATGTAATCCTTTCGTATTTTAAAGTATGTAATAAAAGTATAATATTAATAATAAATATATATATATATATATATACATACATACATGTATACATGTGCATGTTGATCTGTGTAAGTGGGTGCCAAGAATGACAATCATGATAAAATAGTTTCTTAATAAAACAAAAGAACATTCCAATTAAAAAAATACTGAAAGTAACCGGAAACCTAAATTATAATGCACCATGAATTAAAATTAGGCATGTAATGTAATGTAAAAATGGATGGCTGCAAAATTAGAGCAGTGTGTATTTGAAGCATACCTTCACAACCTCCGTCAAGATAAGGATTTCCTTTGTAACCCTGTGCGCAGTTACAATAAAAGCTGTAAGTAGGGATCTCTTCTGAGTAAGAACAACTTACATCGTGTTTATTTTTGAGGGAGTTAAACAACTCGAGTGAATTGTTGTTCCAGTTAAATATCCTCCAGTCCAGCACCACAGGAACGTATTCCCAATAGTTCACAGAAGAGGGATCTGGTTTGCTGTTCCTCAAACCAATATTCGTTTACTAGGAAGGCATATTTGCAAGGCTCGGTTGCTTCATACAATTGGTCTCTTCCTTTCGATTCGTTTATACTTCTGAAATCTACAGCAACTACTTGAAGGTCTGAGGGGACATTTCTCGAGTTGCAGCAGTTAAAACCCGAGCATCTAAGTCCACCACTTTCTGCCTTCATGCTTGGAGTGCAATCAGATGTGCACCCAAATACTGTAGGAACAATATGGGCCATTGTTGCAAAGTTGTCGCAACCAACCGAAATGAATGTATTAAAAAACTCAGAGACGAAGAAAGGGCTTCCTGTAAAGTTCATACGTCTATCACTTCTGGTGCCCCTAGTAGACGTACATGTCTTCGAATAGATGATAGGCATTAGGACTTCAACCGTAGGCCTATTAAAGTATGAGCCATAATAATAGGAACTAATATTGATTTGCCGCACCTCCATGTCAATACTAGTTAAGAAGGCTTTCTCAGAGCCGCCACTTCCATTGCAAACAACTTCGAACCACTTGTCCATGTAGCAAGCAGGTCCGATTCCAAATGGGTATGGAATTGAAACTTTTCCACACGAGCTTGTACAATTGAATTTTGATATAGGTGGTGCTGCTTCTGCTAATCCATATGTCAGCAGAAGTAAGAAAGTAATTTGCATTACAAATTGCATTGCCATTTAATTTCTGGGTGTTACAGTTCAACAAAGCAAACCATGTATATCCACCCCTCATATATATATATATATATATATAAAAGAAAAGTATAGCCAGACAAAATACTGTTCTGCACTTTCCGACTTTGTTCCTTCGTTCACTTGGACTTCATAAATGGACTGAATCTCTTAGAGTTAAATAAGCAGCCCCATGAAATAGACAACGGACTATATTATTCGACTTCCTTTCAGCTTCAAAGATTATAAGTCCACCTTTGCGTCAACGAGCTTGGATTCCATAATTCCAGTTTTGAGGGTGACTCAAAAATTTCGATCAATGCAGGGGTGTGCGCAGTTTGGTCAGTGTGGTTTTTTTCCAAATTTATTATCAAACCAATAGAGATCGGTTTTTCCATAATCAGAATCGATGCACATTGCCAAGGGTCGGTTTTCCAACCTATAGTGTTGTGATTTTTTACGGTCGGTTTCATTAGTTTTATCGGTTTCAAATAATAAAAATGTTAATCATTTCTCAATCACAATATTACTTATTATTTTCTTTTTACTTAAAACTATAGAAATGATATTCATCTTAATTTAGCAATTTTTTTTATTGATTACTTTAATATTTATGAAAGTACAAAACAGCATAACTATTAGGGCCCGTTTGGTAAAAGATTTCTAGTAATGATGTTTAAATTTTGTGGAAATACATGTGGGTAAAAAAATGTGTGGAAATACATGTTATATTATTTAAACACTGAAAACTGTTGTTTAAACAATAATACCAAACACTTCCTTAGTCACCAAGCCTACAACATATCAGGCACCTATAGCTTATAGCATTGTAGTCTAGAAAATGGAAATACATCTCGGAAGCAATACCTACATATTAATCTCTAACCCTCCCACGTGTTCTCCCATTATTACTTTGTAATTCAATTTTTCATTTCTAGCTCAAGATTCAACATTCAAGTCTCAAACCGTTCATTCTCTACCTGTCTTCCTCTTCATTTTGCTACCCAAGTTTGAAAGTCTCTTCTCTTTTTATCTTCTTTTTATTTTTACCATACCACTTAGAGCTATGCAAGCATCATGGCAAGAGGCGAATTTGCACAAAATTGGGGTAGATTTGAGTAGACAACTAGAAGCTCAGGCAAAAAAAGAGATGTGATTGCAACATAGTTTTTCTCTTTTTCCCCTTATTTTTGTCTCTATATATGAATCGGTCTGTATGGTTGGTGGGTTGGTTTTGAAAATGAACTTTGACTGTGTCACTGCACCAATGTCGGAAGGGTCACCTATTTTCGTTCGCTGGCATCAGCTCCTTTGGTCGACCCAAAGATTGGTGCGGTTTTGTCAGTGAGGCTCGGTTTTGTCGGTGAGGTTGGGTCACTGCTCAACCCTACTCTCCACCACAAGAACTTGCTGCACTCTACGTTTGGTCATCTTGTAAAAGATACTTTGTCATATACTAACTCCCTTTGATGTTTCTCTCTCTCTCATGCTCGTCAGCAAGATAATGCTTTACCTCATGTCTTAGTCAAGAGAGTGACACTTTCGTTTCCTATGTTCATTTGGCAAAAGATGTAGATATATATTGACTTTGGGGGGAATGGCCCCCCAATTTTTTTTTAAATAGTAGTGTATAATGTATGTGCGTGTGTATATATATGTATTAATTTTAGTAATTTTGTTCTATAAAATTAAACTTTTTCCTTAATGAAATCATTGAATCTTTTAAGAGTAATGCTATACCCACAAACTTACTTATAACATTTTACAAATTGTTGAGGTATACATTTTTACTAGTTCGCATTTGGACTCACCATTTATATCACTTTTTTACTTACTTATAACATACTACTCACCATATTAGTAATTTGTAAAAAAAAGAGTAGCTTTAGCATTTTCCTTATTTCAAAGGCCATAAAAAATTTATACATCTAAAATGTAAAACAAAATATACAAGTCCAAAAAAAAAAATTATCCCAATAACAAAAATTCCCAATAGCAAAATTTATTAAAAAAAAAAACAATTAAGCCCAATTAACCAATAATACCCAAAACAAACAACTTGCCCTTTAAAAATTTTTAAACAAAATAATTTTATCTTTGCCCAGCAACAGGGCGCACACACTAAAACTCAAAAAAAAAAAAAAAAATAAATAAATAAAAAGTTTTGGCTTTATACTTTTTTTGGATGGAGTCCGGAGGAACTGTTATATTTCTGATCTCCTTTATATGAAATAAAAAGCAGATATGTCTTTCTTCTAAAAAAAAATAAAAATACACTTTAATTTCTATGATTGACTAGTCAATCATTATCTGTCAATTAACAAGTTCCTTCCGACCAAGTTACTTCCGACCATTTTTTCAAAAGATTGAAAACAAAAACTAAGAAAAGACATCACTAAAGAATTGTATATGAATTTGTTTAATTCTAGAGGACAAGTCAATTATAATCACCACTGAAGAACGGTAGGAATTTGTTTGATTCTGGAAGACAAATCTTAATTGACTCGCGTGTACCGATATTTTCCAATTTATAGTTTGAATATAGTATGTGGTTTCTGAATTACCTTCATTGTGTTAGTGGTGTATAACACCTGATCTAAGAGCTGGTATAAGGTGTTTTAGATGCATATATCCTCACACTCATATAAGGGTGGGCCCCACTCCAAAATGCATTGGGTCACTAACCCAGATGGCACACTCCATTCACTTCTTGAGTATCCTGTTACTAGGCTCTTACAAAGGCAGAATCCCTTAATGAGGGAATCTTATCCGAAATAGTACCAACTAATTCAGAAGTTTGTAGACAACAATGGCCACATGAAGATCATTGGGAAATGTCCAATCCTCTTATTGGTTACGATGACCCCTACTACCACAACCATGATCTAGATGTTCATGCTGACGTGGACGAAGAATTGTTCCAAGGAAGAGATGGATGAGACTAAACAGCTTTAACACTTAAAAAAAAAAAAAAAAAAGTTCTAGAAACCTCCTGATGCAAGTGAACCTTATCCCTACCTAACAGGCACAATTATTGCCCTTGCAGAAGTCTATCTAGATGAAGATTAGTCTCCAGCCAGGCCCTTACCCCCTTGGCCACTTGTCAATTCATAACATAGGCCCCTACTATCTTCTGAAAAGCATAATGTACATTGTCTCTAAGCTCCGTGGTCTATAAATTAAGTCCTTGTAACTCTAAAGAGGCAAGAGAGAAGAGAGAGCCTCTATTAGAATGTTTATCAAAGTGTCTTATGTCTTATATAAAAAACCTATTGAATCTAATAATATCAGTTAGTTTGTTGTATCTTGTTTTGTGTTTTATTCCATACTTTCATGTAATCTTCTATATTAGCTTAACAATTTATTTCCTTAACCAGTTGCCATAATCTTCTTACACCCTCTTTCCTCTATTTGGTATCAGAGCCATATCCACCATATAGTTTCCCACTCCTTTGATTAGTATATTTTGATTATTGTCCTAATTAGTATGCTTTGTGATTTACAGTTGCCACAATACATGGATCCTCTATATTATTCACATCAAAACACTGGACTTGATAATCAAGTAGAACACTAAGGAGTTTGTTCCCAAAAGTCTTAAAGAATCCAATTTCCCATTGTCACCTTGTGGATGTTTAAGCCTAGGGTTGGCATTTTAATCCTGTTAGGTTTTGGGTAAACAGATCTTTCTTGAAGAAACTATCATGGCTAATTCATCTTTAGCAGTCACTAACACCACTAAACCTACTTTTGATCTTTCCCTTCGTACATCCACTGCAAATAGATTAGACTACCTATATGAAATTTCTCATGTACCTAAAGATGGTAAAATCCCTATTACCGATTTCCCTATTGTAAATCCTTATACCGTGTTTAATAAACCCCAACCTTCATTCAAAAAAACCATTAAAAATAAAAATAAAAAGTATTGGTCCTTCTCGTCCTTCTACTATAAAAAATATGTCCAAGACTAGAATTTTTCAATTCCATGTTTCACTGCAAGAATTTCCTTGAAAGTGGAGTGGTAATGAAGTTCTGAAAGCTTGAATGCACCACTTTTATAAACACAAATGTTTCTTTTTCCATTAACCTCTTCAACAAAAGTTGCTGCCCAATACTCGTAACTTGCACTACCTGCAAAATTCATTTGCCTATTCCTGGAATCTGTAACGGGGGAAGCTTTTTTGCTAATCTTTTTAATTGTTGAACTACTTCTGTATGGACATAATTCCATTCTAGATGGGTCTTCTTCAAGAGTTGAGCTATACAGTTCCTATTTCTGGAAATCTTTGGAATGAAGTCGGATATGTAATTAACAATTCCAAGAAACTGCTGTATCGGGAGATGAAACTCTCTGAATGATAAACCTTCAAAAAATAACCTTGCAACAAGCCTCCTTGGGAGAAATCTACTAGCATGTGCTCATTGCTCTAGAAAAGCTCTACAACTAGAGAAAATTTCTTTCAAAAATTGACAAGGTTCATAGTAAACTCAAAGATAGTTGCAAAAGGAAAGATTTGCAAATAAAGTGCTATGAGAAAAATTGTGACTGTCCAACAAAAAGAAGAGATCATTTCAAGAAATATTCTTTGAAAA
Source organism: Quercus lobata (assembly GCF_001633185.2). Classification (NCBI taxonomy): domain Eukaryota; kingdom Viridiplantae; phylum Streptophyta; class Magnoliopsida; order Fagales; family Fagaceae; genus Quercus; species Quercus lobata. The sequence continues at coordinate 18,042,786 of NC_044907.1, read as the reverse complement.
GGAGACACCATACAAGACCAAGGAAGAAATTTTTCAGAAAGAAAAAATGGAAGTTCATTAGAAGAAAGCAATTCAAAGGAAAAACTTCAAAAGTTTGTTTTATGTGCAGAAGACCAGGCCACTTTGCAAAAAATTGTCCAATAAAGAAGAAAGTAGCAAAGCTTCTTGAACAAGCATAGATTCATGCAAATGACACTCCTTTTTTAGACGTAGAATCACTCTTTTCACTTGATGATGACTACTCTCCTCAAACTCTAGTAGTCATGGCTTATTCCACATCAGAAGAAGATTTAGACTCAAATAGTGATGATGCCTCAAACCCAGAAATCCAAACTATTTAGACATCCCAACCCATTATAGCTCTTTTAACCAGTCCCACTCCCATAGCACAAGTACATATCCTCCTACAAACTCACTCCAGACCTATCCCAGTCATAGACCTTTTTGATACTGGAGTTACAGCAACAATTCTCCATCCTAAGATTTTGCCTGCAGAACTCTAGCTACCCCATAACCAAATGTTTTGTGCAGCAAATGGGGAGACATTTTTAATTACCCAGAAGAGTAAGCCTATTCTCATCAGAATTTTCCCAACCCTCACCATAAAACACCAAGTCCTTGGATCCCCTCTTATAGGCAGAGACTTTCTTATAGGATTTGATCTCCTTCTCCAAATATCCAGCCTTAGATGGTCTTCAAAAGGACTTTTGCATAAATAAAACCTTCTTACTTAGACCCAAGTCCCTCACCTATTTACAGTCGACCCCTTTGACTCATTGAGAATATCATCAACGACTGTTATGCAAATAGCCATTCTGAATTCCTTCTTAAAAATCCAAACCCCTTGTGGAAAAACCCAGAATTTTTCATACATCTTCCCTTCAAAAAGAATGAAGATATGAATCCCACAAAAGCCAGTCACCGAGGAATGAACCCAGAACATTTAGCCTTAGCTAACAAGAGCTATCTGCCCTCCTCTCTGAAGGCCTCATAGAACCCACAACCTCTCCGTGGGCGTGTGAAGCTTTTTATGTCAACAAGCATGCTGAACAAGTTAGAGGAAAACTCAAATTGGTAATCAATTACCAAGATCTCAATCATTTTCTTGCAAATGACAAGTTCCCTTTGCCAAATAAAAGTGCTCTCTTTCAACATCTTTCAAATGGAAGAGTATTCTCAAAATTTGATCTCAAAGCAGGATTTTGACAATTAGGAATCCATCCAGAAGAAAGGTACAAGACAGTGTTTTGCATTCCAGACCATCATTACCGATGGACAGTCATGCCCTTTGGCCTTAAAAATGCCCCATCCCAATTCCAAAAGCAATGGTGACACTGTTCCAGCCACTCTTGGCCAATACATTAATCTATGTGGATGATATTCTCTTGTTCTCAAAAGATGTAGAATCTCATGAAATGTTGCTCACTAAATTTTACAATTTAGTGAAATCCCATGGGATAATGCTTTTAGAAAAGAAAATGATCATTAGACAATCTTCTATAGATTTTCTGGGAGTAAGCATTTCAAATGGAAAGTATACTTTGCAACCTCACATGGTTGTCTCTCTTGGTGAATTTCTAGACAAGCTCACAGTTACCAAGCAGATACAACAGTTTCTTAGAATTGTTAATTACATGTTCAACTTCATTCCAAAGATTTCTAGATATAGGAACTGTTTAGCTCAACTCTTAAAGAAGACCCATCCAAAATGGGATTCTGTCCACACAGAAGCAATTCAACAATTAAAAAGATTAGCAGAAAAGCTTCCCCCGTTACATATTCTAGGAACAGGCAAACGAATTTTGCAGATAGATGCAAGTGATAAGTATTGGGTAGCGGCTCTTTTTGAAGAGGTTAATGGAAAAAGAAACATTTGTGGATATAAAGTTGGTACATTCAAGCCTTCAGAACTTCATTACCACTCCACTTTCAAGGAAATTCTTGCAGTGAAACATGGATTGAAAAATTCCAGTTCCACTTCTTGGGCATAATTTTCTAGTAGAGATGAACATGTCTTCCTTTCCAAAAATGCTTTAGTTCAAAAGAAAAATGCTTCCACATCCTCAGTTACTCAGATGGTCAAATTGGTTTTCACAATGGTCTTTCCAAGTAAAGCACACTAAAGGAAAAGATAACCCGATCACCGATTATCTTTCTAGAAAGCCTCTAGCTATTAACACCACAATTGTTCCTCCACCCTTGTGTGTATATCCTATTATTGATCCATCCTCATCCTCATGCTCTTCCTCTGCAGCCCCTGATGATATTCTTAATATGATAGAAAACCTTCCCCCAGATATAAAAGACCAAATAAAAACCTTGACCCTTGAAGCCAAATCTAAAAGAATCACTAGAGTCCTCCATAATTACCTTAAAGAGCACCAAAGCCACTTCCTTGCCATTTATCCTGATAGGGGCCAACCATGGAAAACCCCTTTTGCTTTTTGGGTAACCAATAGGACGGTCGTACATTATCTGTACATGTGGTATTTACTCAATGAATATTATTTGTGTCTTCATTTTGAACTAGAATTTTATAATTTTATTTTCCCTAGTGGAAATAGATATTTCCAATAATTCTGGTATGAAATCCTAGAAGATGATGCTCATAATGGAGATTGGAAAAAGTATCCCATCATAGTACATCCAAGATTTGGCCACAAGATTACTACAAGATGTTTAATTGCTAAGCTCAATTCCAAAAATGATATCCGAGTAGAAGGAATCTTTCATCCATCAGAGATGCATTGGGTCACTAACCCAGATGGCACACTCCATTCACACATGGACACTTCTTGGGTATCCTATTACTAGGCTCTTACAAAGGCAGAATCCCTTAATAAGGGAATTTTATCCGAAATAGTACCAACTGATCTAGAAGTTTGTAGACAGCAGTGGCCATATGAAGATCATTGGGAAATGCCCAATTTTCTTATTGGTTACGATGACCCCTACTACCACAACCACGATCCAGATGTTGATGCTAACGTGGACGAAGAATGGTTTCAAGGAAGAGATAGATGGTTTCATTTCTCAAGATTCAACATTGAAGTCTCAAACCGTTCATTCTCTACCTATCTTCCTCTTCATTTTGCTACCCGAGTTTGGAAGTCTCTCCTTTTTTCTTTTTTTTTTTAATCTTCTTTTTATTTTAACCATACCACTTTGAGCTATGCAAACAGCACGGCAAGAGGCGAATTTGCACAAAATTGGGGTAGGCAGACTACTAGAGGCTCAGGCAAAATAAGAGATGTGATTGCAACATAGTTTTTCTCTTTTTTCCCTTATTTCTGTCTCTATATATGAATCGGTCAAAACGGTTTGTGGGTCGGTTTCGAAAATGAACTCCGACTATGTCACTACACCGGTGTCGGAAGGGTCACTTAATTTCGTTCGCCGGCATTGGCTCTTTTGGTCAACCCAAAGTTTGGTGCGGTTTTGTCAATGAGGCTCGGTTTTGTCGATGAGGTTTAGTCATTGCTCAACCTTACTCTCCACCACAAGAACTTACTGCACTCTATGTTTGGTCATCTTGTAAAAGACACTTTGTCATATACTAACTCCCTTCGAAGTTTCTCTTTCTCTCATGTTTATCGGCAAGATAATGCTTTACCTCATGTCTTAGTCAAGAGAGTGACGCTTTCGTTTCCTGTGTTTGACTGGATGAAAGATGTAGATATATGTTGACTTTGGGGGGGAATGGCCTCCCAATTTTTGTTTTGTTTTTTTAAATAGTAGTGTATAATGTATGTGTGTGTATATATATGTATTAATTTTAGCAATTTTGTTCTATAAAATTAAACTTTGTCCTTAATAAAATCATTGAATCTTTTAAGAGTAATGTTATACCCACAAACTTATCTATAACATTTTACAAACTGTTGAGGTATACATTTTTACTAGTTCGCATTTGGGCTCACCATTTACATCACTTTTTTACTTACTTATAAATACTCATCATATTAGTAATTTGTAAAAAAATAAAACGTAGCTCTAGCATTTTCCTTATTTCAAAGGCCATAAAAAATTTATACATCTAAAATGTAAAACAAAATATACAAGTTCAAAAAAAGGGTAAATTGTAATTTACACCCCTAAAGTTTGGAGGTGATTGGATTTTACATCCTGAAGTTTCAGAATTTGGATTTTACCCCCTGAAGTTTGAGGTGTTTGAATTTTACACTCCAATGTTTCAGAACTTGGATTTTACCCCCTAAAGTTTAAGTTGTATGGATTTTACACCCCCAAATTCTGAAACCTTAGGGTGTAAAATCCAAATACCCCAAACTTTTAAAATATAAAGGGTAAAATCCAAATTTTGAAACGTTAGGATGTAAAATCCAAACATCATCAAATTTTAAGGAGTAAAATCTAAATTTTGAAACTTTAGATTGTAAAATCCAGTCACTCCCAAACTTTAAAGGTGTAATTTGCAGTTTACCCCCCAAAAAATTATACCAATAACAAAAATTTCCAATAGCAAAAATTAAAAAAATTAAGCCCAATTAACCAATATTACCCAAAACTAACAACCTGCCCTTTAAAAATTTTTAAACAAAATAATTTTATCAGGTTTTGGCTCTATACCTTTTTTTTTGCTGAATGCTCTACACCTTTTTTGGATAGAGTCCGGAGGAACTGTTATATTTCTATCTCCTTTATATGAAATAAAAAGCAGATATGTCTTTCTTCTAAAAAAAAATAAAAACACACCTTAATTTCTACGGTTGACTAGTCAATCATTATCTGTCAATAAACAAGTTCCTTCCGACCATTTTTCCAAAAGATTGAAAACAAAAAGTAAGAAAAGACATCACTAAAGAATTGTATATGAATTTGTTTAATTCTAGGGGACAAGTCAAATAATCACCACTGAAGAACAGTAGGAATTTGTTTGATTCTGGAAGACAAGTCTTAATTGACTCGCGTGGACCGATGTTTTTCAATTTATAGTTTGAATATAGTATGTGGTTTCTTATTTGATACCTAGTATGTGATTTCTGAATTACCTTCATTGTGTTGGGGTGTATTACACCCGATCTAGGAGGTGGTATAAGGTATTTCAGATGCATATATTCTCACACTCATATAAAGGTGGGCCCCACTCCAAGCAGAAGAAATCTTTCATCCATCAGAGATGCATTGGATCATTAACTTAGATAGCATACTCCATTCACACATGAACACTTCTTGAGTATTCTGTTACCAGGCTCTTACAAAGGTAGAATCTCTTAATAAGGGAATCTTATCCAAAATAGTACGAACTGATCCAGAAGCTTGTAGACAATAGTGGTCACATGAAGATTATTAGGAAATGCACAATTCTCTTATTAGTTACGATGACCCCTCCTACCGCAACCATGATCCAGATATTGATGCTGATGTGGACGAAGAATGGTTCCAAGAAAAAGATGGATGTTAATGCCCTTGCAGAAGTCTATTCAAATGAAAATTAGTCTCCAGCCAAGCCCCTACCCCTTTGGCCACTTGTCAATTCATAACCTAAGCCCCTACTATCTTCTAAAAAGCATAATGTACATTGTCTCTAAGCTCTGTGGTCTATAAATTAAGTCCTTGTAACTTTGAAGAGGCAAGAGAGAAGAGAGAGCCTCTATCAGAGTGTTTATCAGAGTGTTTATCAGAGTGTCTTATGTCTTATGTAAAAAACCTGTTGAATCTAATAATATCAGTTAGTTTGTTACATCTTGTTTTGTGTTCTATTCCATACTTTCACGTAATCTTCTATATTAGCTTAACAATATATTTCTTTAACCAGTTACCATAATCTTCTTAAACCCTCTTTCCTCTATTGTGGGGTTCATCCTTATGTGAGTGTGAGGATGCATGCATCCGAAACACCTTGTATTTTCTCCCAATCTAGAGCACACGATATAAAAGGTCTTTAATGAGCTTTTTTTTTTTCTTTTCTTTTTCTTTTTTTGGTGCTGAATAGCTCTTTAATGAGCTTGATTAACAAGTTTGCCATGCATGAAGGAATCATCTATATATCTTTATATAATATAAAACCGAACATGTTTGACTTTTTGTTAACCATTCCTTATTGCACCACATGATTACATAAATTAATGCCACGTATATACTTAAAAACACTAAATAGTTGTGACTTTTTATTTTCAATAGACACTTTTTTGGTCAGCAGACACATTTTCATTGAATAGACACTTTTTAGTTAATAGACACTTTTTTTATCAATAGCCACTTTTTCATTCAATAGGTATAATTTTTCATTCAATAGGCATATTTTTGGCCAATGGACATCTTTTCGGTCAATAGACACATTTTTATTCAATAATCACTTTTTGGGCCAATAAGCACCCTCCCGATCAATAGACATCTTTTGATATATCAAATATAAAGGGTTATGACCTTTCAATAGACACATTTTGGTAGACACATTTTCATTCAATAGGCACATTTTTTGTCAATAGGCATCGTTTGGTATATTCAATAGGAAGGGTTAGGATATTTTAATAGACACATTTTCATTCAATAAGCACATTTTTGGTCAATAGGTATCTTTTCAATCAATAGACACATTTTCAATCAATAAGCACATTTTTAGTCAATTGGCACTTTTTGACATATATATTACAACCTATCTTATATATACCTATATATACAACCCAAACTAAACTAGAGACGTAACATTCTGTCTCTTATTCCTTCCCATAAACACACACACACACACACACACACTATATATATATATATATATATAACTTCATTCATTTTTGCTTACTATTCCAACTCAAAATAACGGTTTTTGTTTTTCTTGAACTTCATTCAGTAGCTATTCCCGTACATCACACGAGTTAGCGACTAGTCTATATATCTATATATATAATAATAGGTAAAGCCGAGAGAAACCTAAATTAGAATTTCAAATTTGTAAGGTTGAATTTATTCAATCATTAGTTGGTTTTATTTCGTGTCAAATTTGCTTGTAATTCAGCATTTAGAAACCCTGTATTTGGGTGGGAATCATGTAAAGGTAGTGTATGAGAGAATGTAAAGAAAAGCTCAAGAGTGTGCAATCAAGAAGATCCTCGCGACTGGCAAGTCGCCAGAATGGCACACATGTGAAGCATGTAGGGAAAGCTGAAGGATCACACTAGCAGTTGCACTACAGGACAAAACCTCCAGTCTGGCAAGGCAATTAGCTTGCGACTCGTTCCAGTCGCAAGCTCAAGTCGCCAAAATACCCTGTTTGGTTGTAACTGACTATTCGCATTCCATACACACCCTACTATAAATACTCTTATACCCACGAAATATAGAGATCTTCCAGAGAGAATTTTGAGAGAGAAACCTTAGAGAAAAACATAATTGACTCATCCACAATCTTCATCCTTTTGATTCTCCAAATTCCTTTACTCTCATCCTCTCCATTGATATATCCTTGAGAGGTACATTAGCCAAAGTCCTTATCTCACCATAGCCATATCTGTGAGGAGGTTATTTGGTACTTGGGAAGCAATTCAAAAGGGACCAATTCATTTTGGTTGATGCAATGGGCTATTACGGGATCTGGTAAGCTAGAGAAGACAAGGTTCGGCGTAACCCTGTTGGAGCAAGAAGCTTGGAGGGCTTAGGTGCACTAGGTAGATTAGGCTTGAAGGGTCTTCTGCTATTCATATATCCCAACTATATTCTCTAGTGGATTATCGACCGCTTGGAGGGTGGCTGAGAGGTTTTTCACCAAGGACTTCGGTTTCCTCTTCGATAACACATTGCTGTGTTGTCTTTGTGTTTACATCTCTCTTCCTTTAATCTTTGCCTTTTAATTACTGCTGTGGTTGTGATTAATTTCGATTTAGATTGTTTTACCAATTCTGTTTTAGCTTATTTTCATATTCCATACATACGTTTTTTGATTATAAGCTTGTGTTGGTAATTTATAATTTGGGGGTATAAACGTTCATAGGTGATTTACACACTATTTAAGCATTCAAAATTAAAATTCCAATTTTGTGCCATGTGTCTAGATTTATGAGGAGACCACACTACAATTATCCTTCCAATTGTTCAATTCAAATCTAAAATTAGAGTCCAATTTGGTGCCATGTGTGTCAAAATTTTTCTTAATTTTGATGCCAAAACTAAGATCACATCATAAATATCCATTCAAATATTCATTGTATTTACAGCAATGCAAATACCGAGGAGTCCAATGAAGCAAGCATTAAATGGTGCTCTAAAGAAGAGAGAAAATTCTAGAGGGAAGAAATAGAGAGGGATAAGAGAGATGGTCGACACACTCCCCCTCCGCCTAAGCTTCCCACCCCTTATTTCCACGCAAAAGGGAAACTCAATGTAGAGAAAATTAATGGCAATGTGTTAAGGATAGACCTCATCTACAAATTAAAAGTCCTACAACTATGGAACCGTCTGTTAATGATCAACACAACAATAGATAGTAGCAGATAATGATCAACGTAGTAACAAATTTTTACTCCACTGGGACTCCTCTCTCTCTAAATTTCGGCTTCAAACTAAGTCTTTTATGCAACATTCGTTTCTTCCAAATATCACAAAATACTAAATTTTACTTCCAAAGACGCTAATAACGACTTGGCTAACCATCCTTTGACAAGATTCCATTCAAAGAATAGAGAGATACATCCTCAAACAAGCTTTGGTGGTCCATCATGTAAGTGTTAATCTCTCTCTCTCTCTCTCTCTCTCTCTCTCTCTCTCTCTCTCTCTCTCTCTCTCTCTCTCTCTCTCTCTCTCTCTCTCTCTCTGTGTTACCCTTATTAGCCACATTAAAAATAGAGATAGATAGAGTCTGTCAACCAGCCATACATACTCAAAAGAGGTTTTTTTCCCTCACTCAAACGGTCCATCATCTTACCCAATTACTTGCCATACCATTATTACAAACTCAGTTTTTTTTTCTTTTTTTTTCCTATGAAAATTTTAGGCACCAAACAACGATTGGGGGTTCAAAAGCAGGGATGGATCTTTTCGATATCATTCTCACTAAGGTTCATCTCTCTCTCATTTAGTTTTCATTCCCTTAATTTGAAATAGTGATGAGTTTGTCTCAATTATTGATCTTTGCAACTTCAATGGTTTAGTTTTATTTATATTGAGGTAATATAAAAATTGTGTGGGATTTGGTCCTAAAGTGGTAAAAGGGTGGTGGGTAATTCAAATTATTAGTGTCATAATATTGGAACTACCAGAAATAGTGGACACTGAGTCACTGTGTTATTGGAGTGTTTTGAAATGGATTAGGATTGGTAGATTGTCCATTTTATTCCTACCCATAAAATTTTAATGAAATTGTTTTGGACAGCTAGAACTCTAAATAGAGTGGAGGATTGTATCACAGTTCTGTTTTATTTCAAGTGAATTTCAGAGCATTTTAGAATAATAAAACCATCATAATATCGGAGTCACAATCATTAACTACAGCATCAACAACAAAATCAAAAGTTTCAATTGGTTTGTCATTTGGCTACATTCAATTGTTCTTCTTCCATGTGTTCACAAAAAAATTAAATAGAGGTATCCATGGTTGAATTGTTAACTAACAGCTCCTACTGAAGATGACTTCAGAACATTCTCTATAGTCATACAAGAGGAGTAATAAAGAAGGGCTGGCAGCTAACATGCTGAGAATGAGTACTTCTTGGTCTGTTTTTGTAGATAATTACTATTAATTATTTTAATAAACTATATAAGTAAGGGTGTAACTCTTGAAATTGATATATCTATTCATAACAAATATATTTATGTGCTTGCATATAAATTAAGATCCTAGGGCATTCATTTGGACAAACAATTTTTCAGACTCAACTCAAAGCCCCTAAATATGTGATCACCACCTTGATGGATGTCCCATCCGCATTAAGGGTCAACAAGATCATCGCTATTTTACTTGAAGTGAAAATAGTTTCTTTTTTTTTTGAGAATCCGCCCCAGGAAGATGAGGGGGGAAGAACTTTTCATTAAACTATTTCAGAAGAGTACACAGAGAGGATGTCTGGAGGAACATCCTCCATCCAGACAATAAAAGGAGAAAAATTACAAGCTCGCCTAGCAATCGAGTGAGCTACTTTGTTGCCTTGTCTGCGAGTATGACAAAAACTGATCTCACTGAAAGCTGTAGAAACTATCTTGATATCTCGGATTATATGCCCAAAGCCGGTGGAGGAGACGTTTGAGCTGTTAAAAGCCTTAATCACCACTTCCGAGTCACCTTCAATAATTACCTTGTTAAACTGAAGCTCCCGAGCAAGACAGATGGCATTACGAGCTGCTAGCACTTCCACCGTCTCTACCAAGGTAGGCAGCGGAATTACTTGTGTCGAGGCAGCCATTACTAGACCAAGGTCGTTTCTAATAATCACTCCCAACCCAACAAAATCGGTCTCCTTGAATAAAGCTCCATCGAAGTTAAATTTCACCCAACTTTCAGGAGGCGAAGACCATTTGACAGGAATAGGGGAAGGGGAAGGGCCACACGGGAGAGGATTTGCATCATGGAATTCTTGAAGAGTGTCACGAGCCAGGGAATTGATTTTCTGCAGTGGGACAGGAATTTCCCCAACTCTCAACCTATTCCGTCGGGTCCAAATAATTGAGGTTATGGTTGCAAACAGCTCAAAGCACTCACTCCTAGAGTAGCAGACTTGAATAATATCCAGGAAATTGGAACATAGCCTAGTTTGCCTGATTAGCCAAGCAAAGCGTAAGGTCCAAACATCAACTAAGGCCGGACAAGACCAGAGGGCATGAAGAGTCGTTTCTTACTCAAGACCACAGCTGGGACAGACCGGATCACATTACACCATTCTTTTAACCAAATTCACCCGAGAAGGCAGAGCATCCAGCCTCGCCCTCCACATTAGTATTTTAACTCTATTTGGAACATTCAAATTCCAGATTGCTTTCCAGATTTGCTTGGATTGAGAAATGTCCGAAGAGCTCGGGTTATCGCTGGCACCCAGATTCGAAAGTAGTCTATATCCAGTCTTCACCGAGTATTCATCGTTAGCAGTCAAAGGCCAGAAAATTTTATCTTCACAATCCACCAAGCTGATAGGAATAGATTTGATCATTTTTGCTTCGTGTGGTAAGAAGAGGTTATCTATTATCTCATGCAGCCAGCTTCTATTGACACCATCCATCAACACAAAAACTCTAGCATCGATGCCAAGAAAATCAAGGGGAGACAAAACTCTATTAAGGTAAGGGTCTGGGAGCCAATTGTCCTGGAAAATTCGTATCTCCGAGCTGTTTCCCACCCTCCAACGCAGCCCTTTGCTAATCACTTCTCGCCCTTTGAGAATGTTTTTCCAAGCAAAAGAACCAGTCCCAGCCTTTGCATCGAGAATACTCCCATTCGGGAAGAACTTAGCTTTGAAGAATCTATGGAAAAGAGAATCTTCGTTGCCCAAGAGACGCCAAACTTGCTTAGCCAACATAGAGTCATTAAATTTTTGGAGGTCTTTGAAGCCCAATCCACCCATACACTTGGATTTACACAGAGAATGCCAACTTGTCCAATGGATTTTCCTTTGATTACCACGCTGCCCCCACCAGAACTTTCTAATTAAAGTTTCAATGTCGTTGCACAGAGAGATGGGGAGCTTAAAGCAACTCATGGCATAGGCCGGGATGGCTTGGACAACGGCTTTTAAAAGGATTTCCCAGCCAGCTTGGAAGAGGAGCTGCTCTTTCCAGCCTTGGAGCTTTGCCCAGACACGCTCCTTAATAAAATTCAGACTGGCTCTCTTAGACTTGCCGACTAAAGTAGGGAGACCGAGATACTTTTCATATAGCTTGATGTCCTGAACCCCCAGGGAGTCTTTTATTTGAATTTGGATCTCAGTAGGTGTGGATTTACTGAAGAACAAGCCAGTTTTGCACCTATTTAACATCTGCCCTGAAGCTCTTTCATAACATGTCAGCAACTTCTGGATCATATGACATTCGGCTAAGTAAGCCCTACAGAAGACTACGCTATCGTCTGCAAAGAATAGATGCATCAGTCTAGGACCTTTTTTACATATGGAAACACCCCTAATGAGGCCAGCATCAGCAGCACTGGCTAGGAGGCCATGAAGGCCTTCCGTACAAAGAATGAATAAATATGGCGACAACGGGTCGCCCTGTCTAATGCCCCTTGATGGGAAGATTGTATTCGAGGGTTCCCCATTAATCAAAATAGAGTAGCTAACTGTCGATATACATTCCATAATTAATGCCACCTAAGAATCACAGAAACCCATCCTTTTCATCAGGGCTTCTAAATAAGACCATTCTAACCGGTCGTAGGCTTTGCTCATATCCAATTTGAGCGCCATGAACCCGGATTTCCCAGTTTGGTGGTGTTTCATATAGTGCAGGATCTCAAAGGCCATGAGGACATTGTCAGTGATGACTTTCCCTGCCTGGAAGGCACTTTGATTTTCAAAAATGATAAATGGGAGGACAGATTTGAGCCTATTGGCTAGGACCTTTGAGACTAACTTATATATCACATTGCACAGGCTTATCGGCCTGAACTCAGTGATGCTTTTTGAATACTTAACTTTCGGGATCAAGGTGATATTAGTATGGTTTATTTCCTTAGGAATCTTACAATTATTTAGGCAATCCAAAACAGCATTATATACATCATCACCAAGTAAAGACCAGAAAGAGTGATAGAAAATCGGAGGCATACCGTCGGGGCTAGGAGCCTTAATGGGGTCCATTTCTTTAATTGCTGTATCCACTTCTTCTCTTGAGAACGGTTTGGAGAGTTGAATATTCATGTCTGCTGAGACAGAGGGACGGATTGCATCCAGAATTTCATTCATATCCGATGGATTGGAAGAGGTGAAGAGGTAGTTATAGTATTCAACAGCTATCTCTTTGATCTGGCTCACCTCCGAGCACCACACATTGGCATTGTTCCTAAGGCCGAAAATTCGATTCCTTCGATATCTGTGGGAAGCTTTGCTGTGGAAGTAGCTGGTGTTTCTATCACTGCATTTCAGAAATAAAGCCCTGGCATGTTGCTCCCACATTTGACTCTCTTTGTCTAGTAAAGCATTCACCTCCAATTGCAGAGCCTTAACTACAGCATAGTCACCTCCCCCTCTAGCAACTGCAAGTTCAGCTTTAGCAAGCATTTTACTTTTAGTTTCAAGCATTTTCTTAATACATCCAAAAGATTGTTTACTCCAAATGGAAAGTCTATCACCGCAGAGTTTGATTTTACCTGCAACTTGGGCCATGGTAGTATCCGGAGCAGAGTTGCCCTATGCCGAGATGACTGTATCAGAGCATCCCCTGTCGCTCAGCCACATTTTCTCAAATTTGAAAGGTCTGCATGGTTTGGGGAAGATTCCATCCGGCTTCACTATGATTGGTCTATGATTCGATGCGTGAGATTGTAAGTGTTGTACCTGAGTACCCGGGTTGGAAGCAAACCAAGTGTTATTCGCTACTGCCCGATCAAGCCACTCCAAGACCATACCCCCTGGGCGTTTTCCTTTCCAGGTGTATTTCTCACCTCTATAGCCCAAATCCATTAGACCGCATTCATCCAGGACTTCCCTAAACTCCATCATCATGCGATCTTGTCTCGGACCCCTGCCCAATTTTTCGTGCGCCCACATTATTTCGTTGAAGTCTCCTACACAGAGCCAGGGAAAGGAGATACGTCGGTGCAGCTGGCGCAACAGAGACCAAGTTTCTTGCTTCCTTCTTGAATCTACAAAACCATATATACTGGTAAAATGCAATCGATCCTCGTCGGAATTCCCAACAATTGTATCCACGTGGTTCGGCGAGGAGGAGATCACTTCGATGTGGACTATCTTTTTCCAAAAGAGGCTGAGACACCCAGTACTGTTGATCCGAGGAACAATCCATGCATGATCGAAGTTTAATTTATTACACAAACTGCAGAGTCTATCTTCATCTGCCCACGTCTCAGCCAAAAACAGGGCAACGAGATCTTGTGCTCGGACTAAAGCTTCGAGCTCACGAACGGTGCGCCGGTTCCCAAGCCCACGCACGTTCCAGCATAGCCAACTCATGGCTGCCGGCGGGGCTGGGAGTCAGCCGCCGCCGATGGAAGAGTGTTTTCATTATAAAGGGGAGTTTCAATGGCTCTGCGTTTTGGGGAGGAAGTGTAATCTGGAAAAGGAAGGGAATTTCTTTTACCTATAATGAGGTTAGATTCTTGTGGTTCTGAGATAATGGGGGGCCTTTGGATCCGGGTCTATTTCTTACCAGCTTGGGCCTGAGTGGAATAGGTATGTGGGTCTTGGTTTGTAATATCACTTAAGGGTATGGGCTGGGTGGGCTGGGCTTGATTCCAGTTCGTGGTTGGGTTGGAGTGTACAGAGGGCCTAGAATCCACATCAGACATTTGTTCCCGCCCGCTTGTTTTTGAAAGCCCTTCTTGCACGTTCCCACACTCAAATAGATTGATATCTTTGTCAATCTCTCGGATTAAGTGCTCAAAGTCTTCTTGTAGAGTGGGTTTCCGAGAAACGTCAGGTTCTGTCAAGTCCGAGATGTCCGAGGCAGCGTTTGTACCCCCGTGAATTGCGGGAGAGCCCAGGTTCGCACAGGGATCATTAACTGTCATCAGGCGGTTGTCTGCTGGTTCAGAAACCAACGGGAGGTTCTTTTCGTGTGGGTGTGATGTCGAAGTTGATGCATTTTGGACCGGAGTTTCCATTTTCTTCTTGGCAAAAAAACCTGGGACAGCCACAACATTTTTATGAGCTGCAACAAACGGAGGGGCTCTCATCCATGCCCCAAACTGCTGGTCTTCGTGTTGGAGGGAGCCCTCGCTATCAATCCATTTCTCGCAGTCCTTATCGGAGTGTGTGAGCCGGCCACACCAGTAACAAAGGTTGGGGAGTCTTTTGTACTTAAAAGAAACCCAGTGTTCTCTGTCATCATCCAGGGTGATGAGTCGGCCACGGCAAAGAGGTAGAGAAATATCGAAGGACACTCTGACTCTGATGAAGCTTCCGCCGTCGCAGTCAGGGGGATCCTTTGGGTGTTGTATAATCCCAATTGTTTCACAAATCTGTTCTGCAACTTCTTTGTTCCTGTAACATAATGGTATATCATAGACTTGAACCCAGAATGAGACTTTGTTGAAATTACACACCTCTAGCATTGACTCCTTATTGATTTTTGAAGTGTACTACCAAGACCTTAATGGAGATATCATTGTGGACACAACACATTTAATATTGTGCATATGACTTACCTTACCACAAGATAAATGACACAAGCCAAAACAATTGTTTTGAACATTCCCAAGAAGGAATCGGCTACGAAGGCTGAAAACAAAGGGACGATATTGGATTCGCCAGTCCAAATGTTGACATTCTTAGCCGCTGTGGAGGTAGGCTGATGAAGTTCATTTGTGAGGTATGTGACGAGGTTTGCAGACAAGACAAAGAATGAAAATCGCTCTACTACTGCAATGACTGCAAGCAAAAGAAAGTGAAAATTGAAAGAGTTGAAAGATGAACATAAAGCCCGATTAGAGAGGAAGTGTTCTTACATAAGAGGAATATGGCAGCTTTCCAACCACCCTTCTTGGAGGGCTTTTGTTGTGCAGAGTCGACCTTCTTTTCATCTTTATGGCTGTTATAAGTCATGACTAGTTGCTATAACAACATGTTCGATGTTGCTTTTTGGACAATTGGGTCCTTTTATATGCATGAAATGATGAAATGCTCTTGGAGTCATTGACCACACTGACGTGCATTATCCAAATGCATGCCCGCTTCTGAATAACAATGAAGTGTGAAATGATTGAAGAAATAGTAATATGACACTTTGGTAAAACACAGAAGGGGGAAAATGGTTGAAAAATAAAATAGTAATATGACATGTTTGATACACTAAATATAGACCACAAAAGGAATAGTGATCTTTAATATTAAGAATAGAAAATGAACTAATGCTAAACTGAAGGGGTTGTTTGATACAGTAAATGTAGACTATAAAGGAATAATAATATTTATTATTGAGAATAAAAAAATGAAATAAGTTGAAGCTTGAGCGGGGCTTGAATTTTTAAAATTTCCATTAACAGATGCATTTGAATTATAAATATTCTTAAAATTTACTACCCACCCCTCCTAAGATTTTGGGAAAAAATAATTCCTCAAAATACATACAGCAATTCTTTTTCTTTCTTTCTTTCTTTTTTTTTTTCTTTTTTTTTTGAATTTCCAATATATATATATATATATATATATATATATCATAACTTTCCTTTACTAAGAAATAAAAAAAAACCCCTTCTTAATAGACTTGATGCTGTGCCGCTGTGTGAACAATTTCTCAATGGGCGACTACGTATAAATAATGATGGTAATGATATCTACTACTTGCTGAGTTGTTGTTTTTTTTTCCCCTTAATTTTACTTTTAAATTAATAAGTTTCTCAACAAATTTTTTTTTTAAGTAATAAAGCTTTTACTATTTACCTTTTAGTTAGTTTCGTTTCAAGTGACCAAATAAAACAAAAATAATTGCTTTGGGCCTTTGGTTCTTCACTTTACTGTCTACATATTTGTCAATGTCAGCTTTGAAGTTTTTGAGCATTTTGGGGTTTTTTTTTTTTTTTTTGATGAAAGTTTTATTGATAAGAAAAGGAAATTGGATTTCAATAATCCTAAAAAATAAATGTATATAATATATTTAACTTATATAAATTAATATTAATATATTTAATTAGAATAACAATTTGTACTCTTTAATACAAGCCCCTGTCCAACCTATTTTAAGCCATGCCCAGTAGGGGTGTGCACGGTTCGGTAGGGACGGTTTTTTTTCAAATTTATTACCGAACCGATAGAGATCGGTTTTTTCATAATTGAAACCGATGCACACCGCCTAAGGTCGGTTTTCTGACCTATTGCGGTGCGGTTTTTACGGTCGGTTTTATCGGTTTAAATATTAAAAATGTTTTTTTACTTAGACATTACTCAATCGGACAATTAGTAACAATAATATGACAAATTTTTTGACCAAGTAAATGCTTTACAATGAATTTATACTACCTGACTAACTTGGTTTATTTAAAATTTTAAATTCCTCAACATATAATTCATACTCCAACGCAAAACCCACTGGGCTACTACTAAAACAAAACAAAACAAAAAAAAGCCAAATATCAAATAGTCACTTAGGTAGTTAGGCAGTAGCTCATCTCAGCCATTATTGATACAACTCCAAAAATATTTTAGCTTTGAGAGTGAAAGAAAGAGAAAACCCAGGCATTATTGAAGAACTGGGTTTCATATGTTCTAACTTTGCTATGTCTCAAATAGGGAGAGAGAGAGAGAGGGGAATGAGTTACCGGCGGTAGCTAGCCTGGTCGTGAATGGTGAGCTTACGGAGCTACCGAGCTGCTGAAGCACACAGTTGTGAGAAAGATACTGAGATAGAGCGTCTGAGAGAGCTGAGAGAGTTGAGTGGGTATTTATACTAAGGCAGCAACCCCTCAAATCAGCAACCTTAGCTCAAAAAACGACGCCGTTTTTATATATATATTTTTAAGTTACTATGTGAAACGAATCGTTTTTGTCAACAAAAATTAAAACAGAAGGAAACAACTAATATCAGATCGGTTCGGTAATGAACTCGGTTTGGAGTTGCAGTTCTGATGGCAGCACCGCACCGGTGTCGGAGTAGGATTCTCCATCCGATCGCCGGCCTCGGCTCAGTCGGTTGGTGCTAGAGGCGGTACGGTTGAGTCAACGCCGGTCGGTTGGGTCGGCTCCGGTATCAGTTTGCTCACCCTTAATGCCCAGCCCATTTGACTACCCAATAAAAAATTTAAGAGCAGAAGCTCCCCCACCCCCTTTTAATTTTTAATTTTAATTAATGGATAAAACTTTATTGATAAAATTAAATATACAAGTACATATCACCGCTTGTGACTACATATTAAATCTAACTTTGGATATCTCATTTGAAAATAGGAAGAAATACTAACTGACTAGTTGACTGTAAGTTGATTGGCAAATTATCTCAATTTTAATTGAAATTAAAAAAAAAAAAAAATCATATTCCATGCTTAGTAGTTTATTTGTTATGGAAAATTATTAGGTACTCCTGGAGTACCATAAATGCATACTCCTTCCTCTCATATAAATGGTAAGTCCCACCATTAATTTAATTAATGGGACTCATCATTTATGTCAGAGAAGGGAGTACACATTTATGGTACTAAGAGAGTACACAATAATTTCTCATTTGTTATAAGCTCTAAGTGTAACTTACAATAAAATAAAGAGAGATACTACGTCTACAACATTTTTACAACAAATCACAGGTGGTGAGTTGTTATTGGTTCAAATTTGAAACTAACACTAAGATTATTTTTTTGCCCTAACAATAACAACCAGTAACAACCTGCTACTTAGGATTTGTTGTAAAAATGTTGTAAAAATATTGTAGACATATCATTTCTCTAAAACAAATGATAGTAGACAAAAAGGATTGTCTTGAACCGACCAAACAAAGGAATCAGCAACAAAGGCTCCAGAGAAAGGGAAGAAACAAGATATGCCAACCCAAGTGTTGACATTCTTAACCGCGGTGGAGATAGGATAGCCTAGGAATACAAATCGCTCTGCTACTTCAATGACTGCAAGCAAAAGAAAGTGAAAGTTAAAAGGAGTTGAAAGATGAAGATGAAGATGAAGCTGCAAATGATGAATATGGCAGCGTTCCAAAACCACCTCTTAAGGGGCTTTGTTGAGTAGAGACCTTCTTGGTATCATTACGGCCATTATGATTCGTGACTTGGTGCTAAGTGCTAACAAGTGTTATGATCAATGCAGGGTTGGTGTAAACTGTAAAGAATTGGAATTGATATATAACAAAAAAGTTTTTGGTGCTCTATGGGCAATTGGGTCCTTTTATATGTATGAAACTCACTCATTTCTAGGACATTTATTTTGGTCCTTTAAGCCGGGTCAACTAGTGCATTAAATTTTTTGATGCTATTGGATATTGGTCATTATTGAACATACATGCATTGGCCCAATGCATCATGGTTGTTTTTTTTTTTTTTTTTTTTGATATAATTTTGTTTGTTTTTTAAAGAATGGTAGTTTTGAATCACAAAAGAGGGATTTTTTTTTTTTTTTTTTTGGATAAAATAAAAAACACCTTGACATCTTACCATAATTTAGTGTCATGTAACTTAAAACATGATAGTTCATGATTTTTTTTTTTTTCAAAAAGTACGTATGTAGGGGCAAGGGCCCAAGATCGTATATTGGGCCTTGGGTTTTATCCGAAAATACAAATGGGTCCAAGAATAAGCAAATAATTATGAGATATTCCCGGACCAGGTCTCATTGGCACAGAGCAAACGAAGGGTCGTCCGAGGAGTATATCCTCCTCGGACTTAATGAATAGGGTTCAAAATGTATAATCCAACAACTAAAGTGATCTTCCAAGAAGTTTCAATGACATAGATGTACTTCGTGGACACATGAGAAGGAGGAAAACCTAAAAATATCTACGAAAAGGCTGTCACTACCACATTAAATACACTGCAGCTACTTTTCTGGCCGCATTTATGTGGAGAATACCTCTGAACAGTGTTACCTTGGCTACCGCAACTCACAGAGAGTTAGAGAGGGTGTCTAATGGGACAAGTACTCAAGTAGAGTTTCGGATGATCAACAAGTGGAGGGTAAAGATTATTCAAAGAAAGATATATAAGGTAAATAACTCTTTCATGGAGAGGGGAAGAAAAAAAAACAATATAACAATCTAAACCATTCTGATATTCTAGAGTGATCATCATATACAGATTTAACCTCCTTGGACTAAAAGTTTATTGATATCACCATCCTTGGTTTGTGTTTGACCGCCATACAATTTAATACTAACTGTTGTCTAACTTATTGGGACCTAATTCTTTGACCCATTCTCTACAAATTCATTGTATTGGGCTCCTTGGACCAAGACTCCATACATTTTGAGCTTAGGCCTCGAATTGTGACCCTACAACGTATATAACAAGTTAAAGTGTATTTAATATTTTATTAAAATTTTTAGCATTTTTATAAATAAAACCATATCATAAACAAGTACATTCACAAAAGCACACACAATCAATATGAATTTATACATGCACTTCAATATAAAAAAATATTAAAGAAATTCTATAAAAAAAAAAAAAAAAAAAAAAAACCGTATTCTCATAATAGATTTCTTTTCTATACTATCCCAAATTGTGGCCTTATAGTTATTGTTAGGGGCGTTCACCAAACCGCACAAACCGCAAAAACCACACCAAAACCGTCTACAAAATGGTATAACCGCACCGCATCGCAAGTAACAGTGCACCGCACCGCATGATGCAATGCGGTTTGCGGTTTTATAATATAAAAACTGCACTGCACAGCACCTTCCATATATAGTAATATATTTATTTATTTAATATTATATATATATATATAATAAGGACAAAAGATCAATACATTAATAATTTAATACCCTAGCAGTATCAAATTGTTTGTAAACATAGTCGCCATACTTCAACCTAGAGTCCTAGACTACTCACTGCCGTACCAGTTGCTTACTATTGAGGTATTCATGTGTTCAATTCAAGTTTTTATTTGTTAAAGTTAATCTATTGGCCTATTATACCATTCACTCAGGACAAGTTGTTAAAATTCAAGTTTTTCTTTGTTAAAGTTAATCTATTGGCCTATTATACTATTGACTCGGGATAAGTTGTTAAAGTCAATCTATTGTTAAAGTTTTTCTTTGTTCAATTCACTGCCATTGCACCAGACTATTAGTCGTATCTCATTGTTCTATTGTTAAAGTTTTTCTTTGTTAATTATATTATTTTTTTATTGATTGTTGTGTTGGTATACTAGCACTTGGATCTTCCGATGTTAGATATTTAAGTTAGATTTTTTTTTTTTTTATTTTAATGTTAGATATTATTTACGTTAGATTGTCAGTAGCTATAGGTTGTGATCAATTTCCATCTTCAAGGAATTTGTTATTTTATTATTTATATATTCTATGGCAAGTGGCAACGAAGTGAGAACCTAAGCTATAGGTTGTGATCAATTTCCAATGTAAATTTTTTTTTATTTCCTCATGACCTTTCAGATCTTTCAACTTGCAAGCTTGATCTACACAACTCTATTTCATCTTAGTTGGCTATGTTCTTCAAGAATAATTATACTGCACTAGCATGTTTAGAAAAACCACTTCTTATTTATCCTCTCCAGTAATCAATGAACATGATGTCATTGGATTGAAACAATTTCGATAATCTGCAACTTAATTCATGAATATTCCATCTGATGACAGTAAAAATTTTTGTTTTGTATAGTAACAAATATCATATGTGTCCCTGCTATATATATATATATATATATATATACATTTTTTTTTTTTTTTTGCCTTGACCTCCTGCAAAACTCCTTTTCTAACCTATATATATGTGTGTTTGTTTTTTCAATGGCCCTAGATGGATGCTCCCTCAAATCCAAATCCACCAACACCAAATGGCCCTAATGACCCTTTGATTGTGGATGATGTACCCCTACCAAAAAAAAACTAGAGTTAATGAGAATCGGTCCACTAGAGAGCTATCTGATATTTGGGAGCATTTTGTTAAGTTACAAAATCGTGAAAAGTCATAATGCAAATATTGGAAGAAGCAATACAAAGCTGCAAGGAGGAATGGGACCTCATCCATGCCGGTACCGTAGAATTACTCTTTTTTATTATTCATATTTTGAAACACCCCAAAATAAAAAAGTTAACTATCAATGGGAACTAGAAAGCATTGAAGATGGGGAGAGATTAAAACATAAACCTCTTTTCATTTTTGATAAACGAGATTAAACATAAACCTATTACTACATTAACATAAAACTTGCATTTTAAAGTGATAGTAGTTGGTTTGGAATTGGATATACACCATTGACAACCAAAGATACACGTTATGCCCTACATGGCCATGAGGTACTCTCATATTATCTCCCCATCCACGTACGCATTGATGGTTCCCAACTCCTTTTCTCCTGGAACATCATCTTCTTCAACTTTTTTGTACACAAAACACATAGCAATCCATACATAAGCACAAAAATTCAAAGAACTTAACCCAGCCAGCACCCAATAGAAGTAATCCAGATGCGCACGATTGATATTGTCACCAAGCCATTCTTCACCATTCCTTGAACTGATTGCTTGAACCATAGAAATAATTGCACTGCTAATGAAATTTCCAACTCCTGTAACACTAAGGTATAGTGCTGCTCCTAAGCTTCTCATTGCCTCTGGCATTTGAGCATAAAACATTTCCTGGAGCCCAACTATTGTGAATATATCAGCCAAACCAGCAATTATATATTGCGGTAATAGCCACCACACTTTCATTGGTACTATTGC
Organism: Quercus lobata; assembly: GCF_001633185.2. Lineage (NCBI taxonomy): Eukaryota > Viridiplantae > Streptophyta > Magnoliopsida > Fagales > Fagaceae > Quercus > Quercus lobata. Next base: position 18,020,337 of record NC_044907.1, on the reverse strand, counting down.
TTTAGGGTGGTCCAATAGGTTATACTCTTTTGCAATATTGATCCTTTTGGCCTCTACTAGAGCAGACACAACCATGACGAATATTGAGAGAAATAGACCAATGCCTATCCTTTGTAGCACAGTTATGCCAGATGGGTGTCCCGTGAATTTTCTAGTAATGCGGACAAAAACTCGGTCATAGAGGGGAATATTGAATAGGATTGTGAGGCCAACAAGGGCTTGAAGTGAAGCTGGGGGAATGGTAAAATGGGGTGTAATGGCTCGGTGCATTGTACTACCTTGCTTTGTAAAGTAGGTATTGATTTGGGACATGATTATGGGGAACATTAAGCAACTCAACCATATGGGGAAAAGGCGTAGAACAAGCTTCACTTCCTCCACTTGATTTAAAGAACACAGCCTCCAAGGATCCCTGATTGTTCTCATGGCATCGAGGTTGTCAATAATCATTGCTTTGTCCAAACATCTGCAATTTGTAACTTGCTTATAAGACAAATCCTCTCTTAAAGAAAATTAGAAAGCAAAAACATGAACCATCAATTCTAATAAAGTACCAAAATAAGCAATACTATATGTGCATTTAATCATTTTATCAATAATTATTTATTTAACTCTCCTTCTACTTGTTAGTCTAGACTTCCCATAGTCAGTTCAAGGCCTAGGCCTTAAGCCCACACTTGTTCCAATTATTTTTTAAAGGTTTTAAGACCCCAATTAAATAAACAAAGGCCCAAAATTGTAGAATGAATTGAGTTTTTAAAAAGATATATATATATATATGAGGCTTTTGCATTCTTTTACCATCTTCAAAAAGGCCCCAAATGTTGAGCCAATAAAAATTTAACACAATTAAAACCTTAAACTATTTCACACACACACAAAAATAAATAAATTGTTACGAGTCTATCATGAATGGGCCAAACAATTATTAACAAAACTTTCCTAATTGATTGTTAATCATGACAAGTTCAAGACTTCAAGCCAAGGCCAGGGATCAACAGGCGTGGGAATAAGTTTGCCAATAATATCATGGTGTTTTGAATGACTTTCCAAGTAAGTGGATAATAAAATATAGGTACAGATGTTTTCTCTAGTCTAAAATATATAAAATATTGTTGATGATAGAGATAAAAATAGAGGGGTAACATAGAAACCAAACACTTGTTAAATATCCTATCAGATTGTGACCACTAAAAGTTACGAGATTCAATCTTGATAGGCTTTGTCATTTTTTAGTCTTGGATATATGTCATTACAGAGCATTACATGAGTGCACCCATTAGAATTGACAGAGACACAAACCTCAGTTGATTTGTATGGGTCAAAGTCCGAGTCTTAGGTCGACCCACTGCATGGAGCACATCTGCATGATAAACACTATAACTGCCGCATTTCTCAGCCACGCGCCACTTCCTCGCGGCTGCCACGAGTACCTGTGCCACTGTAGTTAATGGGCTCCCGAGGGGACCTTGCTTACGGTACCTCTTGATTCCTATCAAGAACATTGTTAGTGACACTGCCAATGCTATTGCCAACATCCCAATTCCTGCAGCCCAGCCAATACTATCCTGAAAGCATAATACATGATTAGAAAATTTTGCAAGTGCAGCCAATTGAAAAAAAAAAAAAAAAAAGATGTAGCAAAGTTGTAAGTTACATATATGGCTATATATTAAGAAAATGAAAAATAGAATGAGTTAAATTTTGATAAATTATCACTTACCTTAAAAATTTCTCATTTATCCCAAAAGTTCAAATTGTTATAAAGAGAAGAATTTATTTATTTAACCATTATTTTAACAAATCCTAAACTTTTCATGTGAGTAAATTTAAAAAAATTGTATGCTTAGCATAAATTATAGGATCGTCTAATACTCATCATAAGTCCAGTTCGGTAAAGATGTTCAAAATTGGTCATAAACTAGAAACAGAAGGCAAATTCAGTTTCACCCCAGTCCACTTTTTAAATCCATGATGATAACCCCCCTCACAAAAATCTAATATACATCATGTCATGACTCATTATATGTGAGATTCACCTTTTTGCCATTGAGTAGATGGTCCAAAAGTTTAGATACCACTCACTTTCTTCTTTTCCATATAAAGCAATCAAAACACTTACAAATTTTCATAATAAAAAGAAAACATTTAAATAATTATCCAAAATTTTTGAGTTTGATTCATAAAAAATTCCGAACAAAGTTACATCAATTAATATTACCACTTTTATTAGAATTTTTTTTCATAAATTTACTAACTAATTTAACGAATTTGAGTGATGTTAAAAGAGTACTACAAATTTTACTATATTTGTCTTATAAAGTAAAATTTGTATTAATTTTATCATTTTCTCTTTTTTTTTTTTTTATGTTAAAGTGGAAGTAATAACATTCATTGCAACATAATTTTGTAAGTTTTTTATAATAAAGGGAAATGTTAACGAATTTTCCACAAATTTTTACCTCCACGCATTTTGTAAGTTTTTCATTGGTTAATAATCATGTATAGTATTTTCCACAAATTTTTACCTCCACGTATATTACTGCCAGAATGGCAGCGGATGAGCCAGCCACTATTCCGAAGAACCACCAGTTAAAAAATGAGCTCTTGACCTTCTTGTCCTCAAGTGAGTCCTCATCAAATTGGTCTGCTGCAAAGGTTTGCACACATGGCTTGTGCCCACCTTCCCCGACTGATAATATGTAAAGCGCTACAAAGAATATCGCTTTACGATAATCCAAGGGAATTACTGAGACCGACAGTGTTAACAAAACCATTCCCTATCATCATGTAAAAAGCCATAAACACAAGATTTAGAAGCATAAACACATAATCAAATCTAACTAGGGTAATTTCTAAAAGCATTAAAAATAAAAAAGATATGTATATGTATCCAAGGTTTTTTCTTGAATTAACATGCATACATGTGTGTGCGCGCGTGCATGCATGTGTGAAGGGTTAGACTACAAAATCATAAGTTGTTAATATGTAATTTTTTTTTAGTAAGTTTTGATCTCCAGGAAAATTCAAAATAAATTCTCTCTGTTTCAATTAAAATGAAAATAGTTTATTTCACAGTTAATATTTGAATATTTTTTACTCGCATCTAACTTACCATAAAATAAATGACAGAAGCCAAAAGGATTGTTTTGAACCGACCCAAGAAGGAATCGGCAACAAAGGCTCCAAACAAAGGGAAGAGATAGGATACGCCAGCCCAAGTGTTGACATTCTTAGCCGCTGTGGATATAGGCTGGTTGAGAACATTTGTGAGGTATGTGATGAGGTTTGCACCCAATCCATAGAACGCAAATCTCTCTGCTAGTTCAACGACTGCAAGCAAAAGAGAAAGTGAAAATTAATGGAGTTTGATCAAAGACAAAGATGAAGCTGATCAGAGATCAAGAGGTAGTCTTACAAATGATGAATATGGCTGCGTTCCAACCTCCCCTTGATGGCTTTTGTTGTGCAGAGACCTGCTTCTTGGTATCTTTATGGCTATTATGAGTCATGACTAGTTTTAACAAGAGTTATCAATTCAAGGTTGGTTTAAAGGATTGGAATTTGATATAAGAAAAAGTTTGATGGTGCTCTTTAGGCAATTGGGGTCCTTATTTATATGCATGAAATTCACCCTCTTCTAGAGCATTTACATAGGTCTTCGAAGTAATTTTCTGATGCTCTTTGGAGTCAATGACCACGCTGATATTCATTGTCCCAATGCATGCCAATTTTTGAAAAATAAAAAGAGTAATGCTACAAACACAAATTATATTACAAAATTTTAATAAAATGTTGATGTGACCAACTTTATATTATTATTTATTTAGACCCACCATTAATATCATTTTTTTATTTACCAATAATCACTCATCACATTAGTAATTTATAAAAAAAATTGTAAAATAATTTGTATCTCTAGCATTATTCAAATAATAATAGAAAAGGAGAGATTGAGATCTTATCATAATAGGTGTCATGTAACTTAAAACATTAAAGTGTAAATGTCATGTACTTAAATGTAAATGTCTCGTACATAAATGGTAAGTTGTACTTAAATGTAGATGTCATGTACTTAAATGGTAAAGTGTGGAACATGTAAGTGTATTTGTGAAAACCGTTTACAATATTTTCATAATAAATATTCATAAGTGGTAGATTGTTATTGGTGGACAAAAAATAATTTCAGTGATGGATTCAAATTAAAACCACTAATAACTTATCACAACATTTTCTCAACTATATAGTGTCAATAAGATTTTATTAATTATTCAGTTCATAAACTTATTTTTTATGTATAATTTTAATTTAAAAAAAAATTGAAATTTAAACAATTAATTGATAACACAGTTATTGATATTTGATCTTTTGAAAATTTTGCAAGTATAGAAGATATAAAAAAAAAATGTAATCCAATGATGAATTTGTAAAAATTCACATCTAATAAAAAGATATCATGTGGAATTAAGCTACAACTAAATTTGTTGTCAAAATTTATACTTTTGAACACAAGTCAACCCATTGCAAACACTAAATAATACCACTGAGGTTAATGGGTATTTTAAATATATGTTTTTAAAAAATGAATGTTAGAATCTAAATTACGATTATATTATTCAGCTTTATTTAATAATCTTTCTTAAAAATTACGAATGCGGACCTTTACTTTAGGAAATCTTTGAACCTTTTTTTTGTTTTTGTTTTTGGTTTAATTTTCTATAGGTCCCTCAAAAAGTTCTTATACCCTTCACTAACCGTAAATCTGTTTCTAATGTATTTGTATACCTCTCTCTCTCTCTCTCTCTCTCTCTCTCTCTCAATGACCTCTTTGTTATGGTTTCCTGAGGGAGTTGTTTCCTGAGGGAGTTGTTTTCCTAATATTTCTTTCACATTGAGACTACACTCGTAAGTCTCTAAATGGATCCAGATATTTTGATCAGGGAGTAGAATAGGCCAAAGGAGTTGGAGGAATATACTTTTAGTCTGGTTTGGAAATTTCTTCGACAAACATGAGTGATGTGATTAGTTAAATAGTTAGATCTCATATTAAATAATAATAATAAAAATGAATAGTTCAAATAATATAATCGAAACTAAATCTATTGGCTTAAATTTTTTGGTTAGATGGTATTTCTAAATGATATAACTACTCAATTATATTGAAGTCCCCCAAAGTGCTATATAAAAAATAATATATACATAATTATCCTAAAGGTAATTCATGTGGATAAGTTTAAGGTTAAGGGAGAAAAAAGGTTAGTATGATGGTGATTGATTATTAAAAAATGCTTTTAGAAAGAGAAAAACTATGTGTGGTTTGATGGTAATTGGTGACTAGTTGCAAGAGTTATATTTTGAGAGAGCAAGAGAGAGAAGAGATGTTTGGCGAAAAAGTGGAAAGTCTTTTTTTTAAGACAATGAAACACTTACGTGGGAGAGAGAAAAATGTATATAGATCACTTCAATTTTTAGCTAGACATTAATTGTGTGATATATTTAATTTTAAGTGCTACATAAGTGTTACAATGGTTAAATAATGAGAGTTATGTTTAGACCCCTATAACGACTTTGCTACCAATTTTAATGGATTTTTCAATTAGTCATTTGATAGTTAATTAATCAATATTTAAGCACAAAAATAAACATGGATAAACACATTCTAAAAAGTAATGAACAAACAAACTCACATAGAGACAGTATTTGTTCAAAGAGTGCAAACTGAAAAGCCAAAACAGTAAAAATTAAAAACATTCCTAAGCAAAGTCCAACTCAACAAGTCTATTATCGAAGGTGGTTGTGATACAAACGATACTCACATCACTTTTTGTACATGTAGTCATCCTAAGTGCATGATTCTCAAAGTTACTCATTGTCACTCCAAGGCCTAAAAATCAATAGAGCGAATGAATAAGAAACTTCTAAGAACTCCAATGATATCATCTATATATATATATATATATATATATATAAAGTTAAAACGTAGCATTTATTATTGTTATACTTCTGCTGAGCTACGTTAGCAACCATATCTCCTACATATTTTCAATCACTTCTCTTTTATTTTTTTTGAATCTTTTTATTTATTTATTAATTTTGTAGTTTACGATTACATTTTCTCCAACTTTTCTCCTTTCCTTTTACCTTTTCATCTCCTCAGTACTATTAACATTAATATCACTCTTGCTTTATCATTTTATTTTCCTTTTATTTTGACTAGTCTTATCTCATCCTCTATCTATAAATTTGCTAATCTCTTTCACTCTATACATATTTTATCACACAAAAAGCTTATTACTCTCTTTCTTTCTTGTGTTTTTCTTTCTTTCTGTTTTTGGCAGTTTTTTTAAAAAAAAAAAAATTGTATCTTTACTTTATATTGATGAATTTCCGTATTCTTTAGAACTCTACTATTATTCTCCCTCTCTCTCTCTCTCTCTTTCTCATATATATATATATATATATATATTTTTCTTTTCTTTTTTCTTTTTTCTTTTTTCTTTTTTGTGTGGATTTTTTTATGTTTTATATCTTTATTTAGGTTGATGAATTTGTGTGTTCTTTAAAACTCTACTTTAGGTTGATGCATTCCCCTACAAAAAATAAATAGGATTGAATTGAATTTCACACTCCAAACCTTTTGGTTGTGTTTTCAAGTTTTTTTTTTCCTTTTTTTTTTTTATTGTTAAATGCTATCATATTGCATTTTAAATATAGAATATAAGAATATAATGTTATTCAATTACATAACACGACTTAGATAATTTGGTATGACAATATCTTTTATTTTAACTATTCTTCTTCTCATCTTATTTTCTATAAATTTATCCAATTTAGGTCTCTCTCAAAAAATTTGATTATTCTCTTTCTCGATTATTTATTATTTCTTGCAACTAAACTTTAGGTTGATGAATCATTATATATATATTTTTTTTATAACACTATTTTGGGTTAATATACAATTTTATGTGTGTTTTTGAGTTCTCCATCACAAGCCTTCTCTCTCCCTCTCATAGCTTTTGTTTGATTTTTATTTGACATAATACTTAGTTATTTTGAAAGTGAAAATTAGAATTTATATTAAAATACAACCTTGCTATGTATTTGAATGTGTTTCTCAACTATTTGAGTAATATCAAATGTAATTTTGTGATGAGTTTTGATTATCATGATATCTTATTTAAGAAATGAGAAATTTGAATAATATATTTGAAATTTAAAGATTTTTTTTTTTTTTTGGAGTAAAAAACTTAAAGAATTTAGTGTAAGAGAAAAAAAAAAAAAAAAAAAAAAAAAACGTACCATAATATAATTTGGAAAAATATTGACCACCTCAAAAAGAAATAATTTCAATCAAACACACCTAAAATATTAAAATGATATATATGTAAAGATGGATAGATGAAAAATAATTTTAGATTTTTAGAGAGAACATATTATATATACATCGTACCACAATTTCAAAGTGATCATACATTCTCACACATTGCGTAGATCTACGACTAGTTATCAATAATATGAGAAAAAGTTGATCTATATATTAATCCTTTAATATTTGGTTATGTATGTGGTTTCAACATCAAGTCTAGCACAATTATGGTGGTCCATGTGTTTGGAATAATAAACTTCTCAAAGATATTCAATGAGACAAAGTGAAAGACCAAAAAACAAAAAAAACAAAGCGATCTCTCTAGATTTTTCTCTATCTTGTGGGGTCATCTTCCTCGATATGTAGGGCAAAATTTCTAATTAAATAGTCGTAGGGTTTTAGGGTTGAATAGCTAGAAAACAGTCATGGAAACCAATCTCAAATGTTTCATGATAAGGATTCGCTCGACCGAACATTACGCGAGTTTCTACCGAAATTTTACGTCCAAGCACTAGTTTTGGTTGACCAATCTTATCTTTTCACTTGATCAAAATCTTCGAAACCACACAATGAACAACATCTTTAGACCTTAAATACATCCATACACTTACAATTGAACATAATTAAACAATTGCAAATAAGAAGATATCTAAGCTTTGCCCAAAGATATCTAAACTTTGTCGAAATTGGTTCTAGAAGATATCCAAGCTTTCTTAGAAAGTTCCTGTTCTTATAGCTTTGCCCACAAAGAAGCCAACAGTGCCACCCATACACTGGCCCAAAATGAACAGAATTTTTTTGTGATGGGAAATGCAAAGGATATTGATACTATAGTAAGAAAGTTTTGGGTAGAGGGGTCTCCATATATCATTTTTTAGAAACATCTTATTATGATGTTATTTCAAACTCTGTCACTTTATATTATTTTATTGTGTTGAAAGTTAAAATAGATTCATTACTGCAGCATGTATGTAGGTAAAATAAATAAAATGACTTTTTGTGTAACTAAAAAGCTAAAAATTTAGATCCACTGCTGTGGATGCTCTAACCAGTATTATGATCAATGCTGGGTTGGTGTAAACGGTAAAGAATTGGAATTGATATATAACAAAAAAGTTTTGGTGCTCTATGGGCAATTGGGTCCTTTTATATGTATGAAACTCACTCATTTCTAGGACATTTATTTGGGTCCTTTAAGCCGGGTCAACTAGTGCATTAAATTTTTTGATGCTATCGGATATTGGTCATTATTGAACATACATGCATTGGCCCAATGCATGGTTGTTTATTTTTTTTTTGGGTATAATTTTGTTTGATTTTTTAAAGAATAGTAGTTTCTGAAGCACAAAAAAGGGATTTTTTTTTTTTTGATAAAATAAAAGATACTCTGACAACTTACCATAATTTATTGTCATGTAACTTAAAACATGATAGTTCATGTTTTTTTTTTTTTTTTTTCAAAAAGTACGTATATAACAAGTTAAAGTGTATTTAATATTTTATTAAAAATTTTAGCATTTTTATAAATAAAACCATATCATAAACAAGTACATTCACAAAAGCACACACAATCAATATGAATTTATACATGCATGCACTTCAATAAAAAATATTTTTTTCTATATAAAAAAATAAAATAAAAAAACCGTATTCTCATAATAGATTTCTTTTCTATACTATCCCGAATTGTGGCCGTATAGTTATTGTCTTAATTAGTATGGGATAGATCCTAAGTTTAAACTTTTAAATGATGATTTGACACTAATTTGAGTTAAGTACAATTACTTCCTACTATTTACACTACTAGTGTGCTAAGTGGTGCCAGGGTCAAGTTATGAATTACCTCGCTTAATTAAGAGAGAGCACTCAGAGCAGTGACTTCTCATCCTTGTCTAAACTCTTCAATATTGGTTCGTCAACAGATAAATGAGTTATTATGAACTCACTTAATGGTAGAGACTATTTTAACATGGTAACAAAATATAAAAGACTAAATTAACGCATTTAAAATGTTAGGTATCAAAATGGTAATTTTCTCTAATAAGTATTGGTATTATGTTGGCAAAACTGTATCATTGGTCCCTCAAGTTTATCCTGTGTGCACAATTGGTCCCTTAAGTTTCAAGTGAGCGCGATTGGTCCCTCAAGTTTTTAGAATGAGTAATATAAGTTATTATGTTAACTTCCGTTAGTAGTGTTTCTTATGTGGCTAACGGAAGAATGACATGTCAATTTTTTTAATGATGCGGCATTTCTTTATTAAAAAATAACAAAAATGAATTTACAAGTAAAAAAAAAGAATTTGACCCGTTCTAATTCAAGTAAAACCCACAAGAGAGACATTCATCAAAAAAAAAAAAAAAACTCACGAGAGAGATATTGAACCGTTCCAAGCCGGCCATTATATTTCAGAGCAAAGACAAAGAGCTTGATATCGATCATGGAGGAAATGAAGAAGAAGAAGAAGATGAGGACGACTACAATGTTCGCAATCGCAACAACCGGCTGATACAGTTGTTTCCAGTGGATGGAGACGGAGACGTAGCGGGGTGGTTGGATCTCACTGCGACTTTCAGCGAAGCCACAGAGCAGAGGCATGGTGGTGGTCATTGCGACAGTAGCTGGATTTTATGTATAGGAATATGGTTCTTGTGCTATTGTGCTTTTCATAGACTTTTTGAAGATTGTTGGAGTGTCAAAAGGCATATGTATGTGTAAGAGAGAAAGCAGGGGTTCAGATATGGAGGCTAGGACACAAAGAAAATGAAGAAAATAAAAGTTGTAGGGAGAAAGAATGTGCTATGTCAAAGACTATATGTGTCCATGGCAAAGATCAATGGAAGCTCTTGGTATCTTTGAGAAGTTGAGAAGTCAGGATCTCAGGGATAACGATTGTTGAGTTTGATAAGTTCTTTTGAATGGTATAGGAATATGTTAATTTCTAATATTGTTTAGAACTTTAGATATCTGATTAGTGGAGCTGTTTAGAATCTTTAGATTGTAAACCAGTTGTTTAGGCAGTTTCTACCAGTGGTATTATGGCCACTTTTGCATATAAACTTTTGTAGTACTTGGTCTTGTTCTATTTGTATTTAGACGAAGAGGGTGTAATTATAGAATTGTTTGAAACATGTCAGATTTTTTGTTAAGTGTAAATTTATTTTTGTAATTTTTTAATAAAAAAATACCACGTCATTAAAAAAATGATAGGCCATTATTTCATTAGCCATGTAAGCAACATTATTAATGGAAGTCAACAAAATGACTTATATTACTCATTTTGAAAACTTAAGGGATCAATTGCGCTTACTTGAAACTTGAGGGACCAACTGAGCACATAGGGTAAACTTGAGGGACTAACAGTATAGTTTCACCTATTATGTTCATTGCTTTTTATTATTATTCATATTTTGAAACACCCCAAAATAAATAAATAAATAAAAAGTTAACTATCAATGGAAACTAGAAAGCATTGAAGATGGGGAGAGATTAAAACATAAACCTCTTTTCTTTTTTGATAAACGAGATTAAACATAAACCTATTACTACATTAACATAAAACATGCATTTTAAAGTGATAGTAGTTGGTTTGGAATTGGATATACAACATCAACAACCAAAGATACACGTTATGCCCTACATGGCCATGCGGTACTCTCATATTATCTCCCCATCCACGTACCCATTGATGGCTCCCAACTCCTTTTCTCCTGGAACATCATCTTCTTCAACTTTTTTGTACACAAAACACTTAGCAATCCATACATAAGCACAAAAATTCAAAGAACTTAACCCAGCCAGCACCCAATAGAAGTAATCCAGATGCGCACGATTGATATTGTCACCAAGCCATTCTTCACCATTCCTTGAACTGATTGCTTGAACCATAGAAATAATTGCACTGCTAATGAAATTTCCAACTCCTGTAACACTAAGGAATAGTGCTGCTCCTAAGCTTCTCATTGCCTCTGGCATTTGAGCATAAAACAGTTCTTGGAGCCCAACAAATGTGAATATATCAGCCAAACCAGCAATTATATATTGCGGTAGTAGCCACCACACTTTCATTGGTACTATTGCTTTAGGGTGGTCCAATAGGTTATACTCTTTTGCAATATTGATCCTTTTGGCCTCTACTAGAGCAGACACAACCATGACGAATATTGAGAGAAATAGACCAATGCCTATCCTTTGTAGCACAGTTATGCCAGATGGGTGTCCCGTGAATTTTCTAGTAATGCGGACAAAAACTCGGTCATAGAGGGGAATATTGAATAGGATTGTGAGGCCAACAAGGGCTTGAAGTGAAGCTGGGGGAATGGTAAAATGGGGTGTAATGGCTCGGTGCATTGTACTACCTTGCTTTGTAAAGTAGGTATTGATTTGGGACATGATTATGGGGAACATTAAGCAACTCAACCATATGGGGAAAAGGCGTAGAACAAGCTTCACTTCTTCCACTTGATTTAAAGAGCATAGCCTCCAAGGATCCCGGATTGTTCTCATGGCATCGAGGTTGTCAATAATCATTGCTTTGTCCAAACATCTGCAATTTGTAACTTGCTTATAAGACAAATCCTCTCTTAAAGAAAATTAGAAAGCTAAAACATGAACCATCAATTCTAAATAAAGTACCAAAATAAGCAATACTATATGTGCATTTAATCATTTTATCAATAATTATTTATAAACTCTCCTTTACATGTGAGTCTAGACTTCCCCATAGTCAGTTCAAGGCCTAGGCCTGAAGCCCACACTTGTTCCAATTATTTTTTAAAGGTTTTAAGACCCCAGTTAAATAAACAAAGGCCCAAAATTGTAGAATGAATTGAGTTTTTAAAAAGAAATAAAATATGAGGCTTTTGCATTCTTTTACCATCTTCAAAAAGGCCCCAAATGTTGAGCCAATAAAACCTTAAACTATTTCTCTCAGACACACAAATATATATATATATATATATATAAATAAATAATAATAATAATAATTGTTACGAGACTATCATGAATGGGCCAAACAATTATTAACAATCAACTTTCCTAATTGATTGTTAATCATGACAAGTTCAAGACTTCAAGCCAAGGCCAGGGATCAACAGGCGTGGGAATAAGTTTGCCAATAATATCATGGTGTTTTGAATGACTTTCCAAGTAAGTGGATAATAAAATATAGGTACAGATGTTTTCTCTAGTCTAAAATATATAAAATATTGTTGATGATAGAGATAAAAATAGAGGGGTAACATAGAAACCAAACACTTGTTAAATATCCTATCAGATTGTGACCACTAAAAGTTACGAGATTCAATCTTGATAGGCTTTGTCATTTTTTAGTCTTGGATATATGTCATTACAGAGCATTACATGAGTGCACCCATTAGAATTGACAGAGACACAAACCTCAGTTGATTTGTATGGGTCAAAGTCCGAGTCTTAGGTCGACCCACTGCATGGAGCACATCTGCATGATAAACACTATAACTGCCGCATTTCTCAGCCACGCGCCACTTCCTCGCGGCTGCCACGAGTACCTGTGCCACTGTAGTTAATGGGCTCCCGAGGGGACCTTGCTTACGGTACCTCTTGATTCCTATCAAGAACATTGTTAGTGACACTGCCAATGCTATTGCCAACATCCCAATTCCTGCAGCCCAGCCAATACTATCCTGAAAGCATAATACATGATTAGAAAATTTTGCAAGTGCAGCCAATTGAAAAAAAAAAAAAAAAAAGATGTAGCAAAGTTGTAAGTTACATATATGGCTATATATTAAGAAAATGAAAAATAGAATGAGTTAAATTTTGATAAATTATCACTTACCTTAAAAATTTCTCATTTATCCCAAAAGTTCAAATTGTTATAAAGAGAAGAATTTATTTATTTAACCATTATTTTAACAAATCCTAAACTTTTCATGTGAGTAAATTTAAAAAAATTGTATGCTTAGCATAAATTATAGGATCGTCTAATACTCATCATAAGTCCAGTTCGGTAAAGATGTTCAAAATTGGTCATAAACTAGAAACAGAAGGCAAATTCAGTTTCACCCCAGTCCACTTTTTAAATCCATGATGATAACCCCCCTCACAAAAATCTAATATACATCATGTCATGACTCATTATATGTGAGATTCACCTTTTTGCCATTGAGTAGATGGTCCAAAAGTTTAGATACCACTCACTTTCTTCTTTTCCATATAAAGCAATCAAAACACTTACAAATTTTCATAATAAAAAGAAAACATTTAAATAATTATCCAAAATTTTTGAGTTTGATTCATAAAAAATTCCGAACAAAGTTACATCAATTAATATTACCACTTTTATTAGAATTTTTTTTCATAAATTTACTAACTAATTTAACGAATTTGAGTGATGTTAAAAGAGTACTACAAATTTTACTATATTTGTCTTATAAAGTAAAATTTGTATTAATTTTATCATTTTCTCTTTTTTTTTTTTTTATGTTAAAGTGGAAGTAATAACATTCATTGCAACATAATTTTGTAAGTTTTTTATAATAAAGGGAAATGTTAACGAATTTTCCACAAATTTTTACCTCCACGCATTTTGTAAGTTTTTCATTGGTTAATAATCATGTATAGTATTTTCCACAAATTTTTACCTCCACGTATATTACTGCCAGAATGGCAGCGGATGAGCCAGCCACTATTCCGAAGAACCACCAGTTAAAAAATGAGCTCTTGACCTTCTTGTCCTCAAGTGAGTCCTCATCAAATTGGTCTGCTGCAAAGGTTTGCACACATGGCTTGTGCCCACCTTCCCCGACTGATAATATGTAAAGCGCTACAAAGAATATCGCTTTACGATAATCCAAGGGAATTACTGAGACCGACAGTGTTAACAAAACCATTCCCTATCATCATGTAAAAAGCCATAAATACAAGATTTAGAAGCATAAACACATAATCAAATCTAACTAGGGTAATTTCTAAAAGCATTAAAAATAAAAAAGATATGTATATGTACCCAAGGTTTTTTGTTGAATTAACATGCATGCATCTGTGTGCGCGTGAAGGGTTACACTACAAAATCATAAGTTGTTAATGTGTAATTTTTTTTAATAAGTTTTGATCTCCAGGAAAATTCAAAATAGATCCTCTCTGTTTCAATTAAAATGAAAATAGTTTATTTAACAGTTAATATTTGAATATTTTTTACTCGCATATAACTTACCATAAAATAAATGACAGAAGCCAAAAGGATTGTTTTGAACCGACCCAAGAAGGAATCAGCAACAAAGGCTCCAAACAAAGGGAAGAGATAGGATACGCCAGCCCAAGTGTTGACATTCTTTGCCGCAGTGGATATAGGCTGGTTGAGAACATTTGTGAGGTATGTGATGAGGTTTGCACCCAATCCATAGAACGCAAATCTCTCTGCTAGTTCAACGACTGCAAGCAAAAGAGAAAGTGAAAATTAATGGAGTTTGATCAAAGACAAAGATGAAGCTGATCAGAGATCAAGAGGTAGTCTTACAAATGATGAATATGGCTGCGTTCCAACCTCCCCTTGATGGCTTTTGTTGTGCAGAGACCTGCTTCTTGGTATCTTTATGGCTATTATGAGTCATGACTAGTTTTAACAAGAGTTATCAATTCAAGGTTGGTTTAAAGGATTGGAATTTGATATAAGAAAAAGTTTGATGGTGCTCTTTAGGCAATTGGGGTCCTTATTTATATGCATGAAATTCACCCTCTTCTAGAGCATTTACATAGGTCTTCGAAGTAATTTTCTGATGCTCTTTGGAGTCAATGACCACGCTGATATTCATTGTCCCAATGCATGCCAATTTTTGAAAAATAAAAAGAGTAATGCTACAAACACAAATTATATTACAAAATTTTAATAAAATGTTGATGTGACCAACTTTATATTATTATTTATTTAGACCCACCATTAATATCATTTTTTTATTTACCAATAATCACTCATCACATTAGTAATTTATAAAAAAAATTGTAAAATAATTTGTATCTCTAGCATTATTCAAATAATAATAGAAAAGGAGAGATTGAGATCTTATCATAATAGGTGTCATGTAACTTAAAACATTAAAGTGTAAATGTCATGTACTTAAATGTAAATGTCTCGTACATAAATGGTAAGTTGTACTTAAATGTAGATGTCATGTACTTAAATGGTAAAGTGTGGAACATGTAAGTGTATTTGTGAAAACCGTTTACAATATTTTCATAATAAATATTCATAAGTGGTAGATTGTTATTGGTGGACAAAAAATAATTTCAGTGATGGATTCAAATTAAAACCACTAATAACTTATCACAACATTTTCTCAACTATATAGTGTCAATAAGATTTTATTAATTATTCAGTTCATAAACTTATTTTTTATGTATAATTTTAATTTAAAAAAAAATTGAAATTTAAACAATTAATTGATAACACAGTTATTGATATTTGATCTTTTGAAAATTTTGCAAGTATAGAAGATATAAAAAAAAAATGTAATCCAATGATGAATTTGTAAAAATTCACATCTAATAAAAAGATATCATGTGGAATTAAGCTACAACTAAATTTGTTGTCAAAATTTATACTTTTGAACACAAGTCAACCCATTGCAAACACTAAATAATACCACTGAGGTTAATGGGTATTTTAAATATATGTTTTTAAAAAATGAATGTTAGAATCTAAATTACGATTATATTATTCAGCTTTATTTAATAATCTTTCTTAAAAATTACGAATGCGGACCTTTACTTTAGGAAATCTTTGAACCTTTTTTTTGTTTTTGTTTTTGGTTTAATTTTCTATAGGTCCCTCAAAAAGTTCTTATACCCTTCACTAACCGTAAATCTGTTTCTAATGTATTTGTATACCTCTCTCTCTCTCTCTCTCTCTCTCTCTCTCTCAATGACCTCTTTGTTATGGTTTCCTGAGGGAGTTGTTTCCTGAGGGAGTTGTTTTCCTAATATTTCTTTCACATTGAGACTACACTCGTAAGTCTCTAAATGGATCCAGATATTTTGATCAGGGAGTAGAATAGGCCAAAGGAGTTGGAGGAATATACTTTTAGTCTGGTTTGGAAATTTCTTCGACAAACATGAGTGATGTGATTAGTTAAATAGTTAGATCTCATATTAAATAATAATAATAAAAATGAATAGTTCAAATAATATAATCGAAACTAAATCTATTGGCTTAAATTTTTTGGTTAGATGGTATTTCTAAATGATATAACTACTCAATTATATTGAAGTCCCCCAAAGTGCTATATAAAAAATAATATATACATAATTATCCTAAAGGTAATTCATGTGGATAAGTTTAAGGTTAAGGGAGAAAAAAGGTTAGTATGATGGTGATTGATTATTAAAAAATGCTTTTAGAAAGAGAAAAACTATGTGTGGTTTGATGGTAATTGGTGACTAGTTGCAAGAGTTATATTTTGAGAGAGCAAGAGAGAGAAGAGATGTTTGGCGAAAAAGTGGAAAGTCTTTTTTTTAAGACAATGAAACACTTACGTGGGAGAGAGAAAAATGTATATAGATCACTTCAATTTTTAGCTAGACATTAATTGTGTGATATATTTAATTTTAAGTGCTACATAAGTGTTACAATGGTTAAATAATGAGAGTTATGTTTAGACCCCTATAACGACTTTGCTACCAATTTTAATGGATTTTTCAATTAGTCATTTGATAGTTAATTAATCAATATTTAAGCACAAAAATAAACATGGATAAACACATTCTAAAAAGTAATGAACAAACAAACTCACATAGAGACAGTATTTGTTCAAAGAGTGCAAACTGAAAAGCCAAAACAGTAAAAATTAAAAACATTCCTAAGCAAAGTCCAACTCAACAAGTCTATTATCGAAGGTGGTTGTGATACAAACGATACTCACATCACTTTTTGTACATGTAGTCATCCTAAGTGCATGATTCTCAAAGTTACTCATTGTCACTCCAAGGCCTAAAAATCAATAGAGCGAATGAATAAGAAACTTCTAAGAACTCCAATGATATCATCTATATATATATATATATATATATATATAAAGTTAAAACGTAGCATTTATTATTGTTATACTTCTGCTGAGCTACGTTAGCAACCATATCTCCTACATATTTTCAATCACTTCTCTTTTATTTTTTTTGAATCTTTTTATTTATTTATTAATTTTGTAGTTTACGATTACATTTTCTCCAACTTTTCTCCTTTCCTTTTACCTTTTCATCTCCTCAGTACTATTAACATTAATATCACTCTTGCTTTATCATTTTATTTTCCTTTTATTTTGACTAGTCTTATCTCATCCTCTATCTATAAATTTGCTAATCTCTTTCACTCTATACATATTTTATCACACAAAAAGCTTATTACTCTCTTTCTTTCTTGTGTTTTTCTTTCTTTCTGTTTTTGGCAGTTTTTTTAAAAAAAAAAAAATTGTATCTTTACTTTATATTGATGAATTTCCGTATTCTTTAGAACTCTACTATTATTCTCCCTCTCTCTCTCTCTCTCTTTCTCATATATATATATATATATATATATTTTTCTTTTCTTTTTTCTTTTTTCTTTTTTCTTTTTTGTGTGGATTTTTTTATGTTTTATATCTTTATTTAGGTTGATGAATTTGTGTGTTCTTTAAAACTCTACTTTAGGTTGATGCATTCCCCTACAAAAAATAAATAGGATTGAATTGAATTTCACACTCCAAACCTTTTGGTTGTGTTTTCAAGTTTTTTTTTTCCTTTTTTTTTTTTATTGTTAAATGCTATCATATTGCATTTTAAATATAGAATATAAGAATATAATGTTATTCAATTACATAACACGACTTAGATAATTTGGTATGACAATATCTTTTATTTTAACTATTCTTCTTCTCATCTTATTTTCTATAAATTTATCCAATTTAGGTCTCTCTCAAAAAATTTGATTATTCTCTTTCTCGATTATTTATTATTTCTTGCAACTAAACTTTAGGTTGATGAATCATTATATATATATTTTTTTTATAACACTATTTTGGGTTAATATACAATTTTATGTGTGTTTTTGAGTTCTCCATCACAAGCCTTCTCTCTCCCTCTCATAGCTTTTGTTTGATTTTTATTTGACATAATACTTAGTTATTTTGAAAGTGAAAATTAGAATTTATATTAAAATACAACCTTGCTATGTATTTGAATGTGTTTCTCAACTATTTGAGTAATATCAAATGTAATTTTGTGATGAGTTTTGATTATCATGATATCTTATTTAAGAAATGAGAAATTTGAATAATATATTTGAAATTTAAAGATTTTTTTTTTTTTTTGGAGTAAAAAACTTAAAGAATTTAGTTGTAAGAAAAAAAAAAAAAACCATAATATAATTTGGAAAAATATTGACCACCTCAAAAAGAAATAATTTCAATCAAACACACCTAAAATATTAAAATGATATATATGTAAAGATGGATAGATGAAAAATAATTTTAGAAATTTTTTTATTTTTAGAGAGAACATATTATACATTGTACCACAATTTCAAAGTAATCATATGTGGGGGATTTTCCCGCGCACACTCAGCTCATTATCCGCTTTGGGGAGCCAAACCCGCACGGATTTGTCCTCGTCCCCGAGTGTGGGAAGACTTTGAGTGCAATCCCACATCGGTTAGAGAAGCGCCTCACGCATGCCTTATAAGCCCTTGAAGCAAGGCATGGTGTACCACTCTAACTGATGTGGGACTGCACTCAAAATCTTCCCACACTTGGGGACGAGGACAAATCCGTACGCAATGCGTGAGAATGGAGAATGTATGATGTGGGGGATTTTCCCGCACACACTCAGCTCATTGTCCGCTTTGGGGAGCCAAGCCCGCACGGATGTGCGGGAAAATCCCCCACATCATACATTCTCCATTCTCACGCGTTGCGTAAATCTGCAACTAGTTATCAATAATATATGAAAAAGTTGTTCTATATATTAATCCTTTAATATTTGTTGTTGTATGTGGTTTCAACATCAAGTCTAGCACAATTATGGTGATCCATGTGTTTGGAATAATAAACTTCTCAAAGATATTTGGACAAATGAAAGACAAAAAAAAAAGGACAAAGCGATCTCTCTAGATTTTTCTCTATCTTGTGGGGTCATCTTCCTCGATATGTAGGGATATTCAATGGTGGAGCAAAAAATGACTAAAAGTGAAAGGATTATTTATAATCAATAAATAAAAAAATTAGGAAAAACATGCAAGCTAATGAGTAGCAAGTTATTACAGCCTATTGTTGATGGCAAAAAAATAATTATAGATATTTTCAAATCTCTATCTTGTGGGGTCATCTTCCTCGATATGTAGGGTTCATGTTAATTAGTAGTAATTTCTAAATAAGATGATCAATTTTCGCCTTAGGCCCCCAAATGCATCAAGCCGTAGGGTTTTAGGGTTGAATAGCTAGAAAACAGTCATGGAAACCAATCTCAAATGTTTCATGATAAGGATTCGCTCAACCGAACATTACGCGAGTTTCTACCGAAATTTTATGTCCAAGCACTAGTTTTGGTTGACCAATCTTATCTTTTCACTTGATCAAAATCTTCGAAACCACACAATGAACAACATCTTTAGACCTTAAATACACCCATACACTTACAATTGAACATAATTAAACAATTGCAAATAAGAAGATATCTAAGCTTTGCCCAAAGATATCTAAACTTTGTCGAAATTGGCTCTAAAAGATATCCAAACTTTCTTAGAAAGTTTCTGTTCTTATAGCTTTGACCACAAAGAAGCCAACAGTGCCACCCATACACTGGCCCAAAATGAACAGAATTTTTTTGTGATGGGAAATGCAAAGGATATTGATACTACAGTAAGAAAGTTTTGGGTAGAGGGGTCTCCATATATCATTTTTTAGAAACATCTTATTATGATGTTATTTCAAACTCTGTCACTTCATAACAATATCTTCTACTTCTAGAATATATATATATATATATATATATAATCAAATCGTGCTCACATGCAAGGGTGTTGACAAAATGCTAGTCATGAACATAATGGATGAAGATAAAACTTAAAAGAAAGCATTATGGAAACTTTGTCTTGTCAAAGCCAATTAGCCAAGTGACAATTTCTTGAAGGATAGAAATGATCATCAGCCACTCTTGACATTGTCACAGTACTATATATTCATGCTTCAAAAGCTCTCCACCATAGAATTTGGCATATTGGTGTGTTATTGGTGTGTTACTATATGTAAGTGATCTCTAATGATGTGCCTCTAATCATTTATGTGTGTAACTTTGTAGTCATTCTAGCCATGCAGTATAGCCAGAAAAATGGTAGATGGCTAGAACATCATTTCAAAAAGCATTTTATGGTTCTTATCTGCAGCTTGTCTTGTCTTTAAAGGATTGAAGATTTGAAGTGCTTGAAGATTTTTCTTTTGATATGTAAAATAACAAAGGGTATTTAAAGTTTCATGGCCATATATATATATATATATGCTTGTTTATTTTACTCCTTTTTACTGCTATTAATGGACGAAAAGATAGCAGATAACAAAAGAATGTGAGGAATTCACATCATGAGCTATGAAGTGGATCAAAAAGAAAAGCTGTGAAGTGGATTTTGATTATGTATGTATGTGACTACTCAACCAAATCCAAGTGGGTCACCCTTGACTATGGGACAGAATTTTTGGTGGGCACCACAACTTTTCCGCGTCCTACACACAAAAAACACTTTGAATTAATTTCGATATCATCAATAAAAATGTTTCTTTCATTTGATTTTTTGTTTCTTTTCTTTTCTTGATAGCAACATCTCTTGCATAGACTCTGTCGACCAGTTACTTTCCTCATCCTCTGACAAGTCAAATACGTACCTTTGACTCTTAGAGCATATTCGCATTTGGTTATTAGGTTATGTAAATGGCCTTTCCAAATCAAAATTTAGTTAACCCACCCAAAATAACAACCCTTCCATTAGCCAAATTTTCAAAAAGTTACACTAGCTCTATAGCTTACCAAAACCTTTTTTTACTTCAACATCTCTCTCTCTCTCTCTCTCTCTCTCAAAGAAACCCCTTTTGTTTTTGTTTTGTTTTTGTTTTTTGCTAAAAGAAACCCCTTTTGTGATTGATGATTTTTTTGGTGAGGAAATTTGTGAAGTATGATTTGTTGGTCAAAAAGAAGTTAAGAGATATGAGACAAAAGTTTGGGGAGAAAGATTAAATCACATTTTTGTAGAAAGGAAAAACAAATAAAAATAATAATACAAGACTAGTAAATAGATTTACTCTATCAGTAATTGACTTGGATCTATCATATCAGGATCTATCCTGATCATAAGGGATTTACCTTTTCTATTCTTGCAGATTGGATAAAAAATAATTCTTGAATGAGCTATTCAACTCCAATAAGAAAAAGAAGAAGAAAAAATATGATATAGGTGTAGGTTAAACGTGGCTAGATAATTTTTTTTTTTTTTTTTTTTGGCTTTTTAGCTAAAATTCGGAGTGACCTCTCTTGTCACCCCATTCCTACTACAATCAAGAAAATGACAGTGCCACCTTACCACACATCAAAATCAACTTTAATATCACTTGTTAGTTGAAGCATTAAATAATTTAACACTCATGTCCTCACACATGCTTTGTGCATGCTCAAAGGTTTTGTTGCTTTTTTTTTTTTTATACATGATTTTGAATATAAAAATTTGAATATTTTTAATAAGAATTTGTATGTAGTTATAGTTATGATAAAATAAAATAAAAATTTTAATTATACTTTTTATCCCTAAAATTTGGCACAAGATTGATTTTGGTTTCTCAAATTTAAATGAGATGCTTGAGCACCCTATTTTGTTGGGACTAAATCAAAGTATCAAACCAACTATATATTAAAGGGATTATAAAGAAATGATATATTAACAACATTTTTACAACAAATCCTAAGTAGCAGGTTGTTACTGGTTGTTATTATTGTGTTAAAAAAGTAATCTCAGTGTTAAATTCAAATTTGAACCAATAACAACTAACCACCCATGACTTATTGTAAATATATTGTGAACGTAACACTTCTCACTAAAATAAATACTAATGAGGAACGCAATTCCTCCCTTTTATTTTATTTTATTTTATTTTTTTTAGAAGGTTCCCTTTTAAAAATTTGAGGGACCAAGTCTAAACTTTTAAATTTGAATGACCAAAATCGAACTTAGCACAAATTTGAGGGACCAAAAGGATAAATTACCCTAAAAGAAAATTGTGAATAAGAAGAATAAGAAACATAGCTAAATTTAAGGAGGAAACCTTGATAAAAGTTTTTAAAAAATAAATATATATATATATATATTTTTTTTTTTTTTGTTTAAACGGAATATATATATTAAACACTAATTAACTAGCCAAAGTAGCGAGAGTAGCAATAGAGAGTCTACAATAATACAGACCAAAAGCATCCATATTAACAAGACAGGAAATATCAGAGTTCGGGTGCAAATCAAAAACAATAAAAAGTGGTTGACGTTTAGGAACTCAAATTATTTTTTTTTTTTTTTCTTTTACAACATTAGCCCTCATCATATGGTTTTCTTTAATTTTTCTTTTAAAAAATTACAGGAAATTTCAGGAAGTTTAAAAAAGTGGACACCAAAATCTTCTATTTCAAATGCATATATAAACACACCATTTAACCTAAAAGCTAAAATCCTATTGTGTTAAGCCTAATTATGTTATATTAATTTCTCGAGTTTTATTTTCCTAAAAGAAAATTTCTTAAATTTTATATTTTTCTCCATGTGAAACTTCTACTCACTTGTGTATTGTTCATTCCAAAAATGAAATTTTGTAAATTTTTGGAAAATGAAAAGAAGGATAATATCTGCACGCATTAGAATCCGAGAGCACAAGCCACACATTAGCGGATCTGAAATTTTGTAATACTTCAATGCAAGTATACACCATCCCCTTCAAACCTTTTTGTACACAAAACGCTTAGAAATCCCAATGTAAACACACAGATTCAAGGAACTCAACCCTGCTAGCATCCAATAGAAGTAATCAAGGTGTGCGTGATTGAGATTGTTACCAAGCCATTTCTCACCACAGCCTGAGCTGATTGCTTGCACGATATATATAATAGCACTGCTAATGAAGCTTCCAATTCCTAAAACACTAAGATATAATGCTGCTCCCAAGCTTCTCAATGACTCCGGTATTTGATCATAGAACAATTCTTGGAGTCCAACTAATGTGAACACATCGGCCAAACCACATAGTATGTATTGTGGAAGTAACCACCACACACTTATTGGAACAATTTCTTCAGGTTTTTCCATGAGGTCATGTTGTTTTGCAATGCTAATCCTTTTGGCCTCCACTAGAGCTGCCACTACCATAGTGAGCAATGATATACATAGACCAGCCCACCCTTTGTAGCAAAGTAATACCCGAATGGTATACAGAGAATTTTCTTGTAATTGGGACCAAAACCTGGTCATAAAATGCAGTAGTGCTCATGACAGTGAGGCCGAAAAGGGCTTGAAGTGATGCTGCTGGAAGTTGAAAGTTTGGTCCAATTGACCGGATCACTGTAGTACCTTGCTTGGTGAAATAGGTTGAAAAATTGGTTGCAACTACGCCAAACATTATGGAATTCAACCATATGGGGATGAGGCGGACGACAAGCTTCACTTCTTCCACTTGATTTAGTGAGCATAGCCTCCAAGGATTTCGACTTTCACTTGATGCATCAATGTCATCAATGATCATTGCCTTGTCCAAAAACCTTCAATTTTCAAACAATTAGATCAACCATTTGGCAAGCATGACTAACAAAGAATTCCATTATAAAAATAATACGTTTTCTAAGAATTAATAGCTTAATATTCATTATAACTTGACACGTGAGCAAGAATGCTTTGAAACAAACTTTATGTAATTTCGCTCAAGCCCTCTCTCCAACACACTCACAGTCTCACAGGCACGCTAAGCAACTAGCACAAAGTCTAGGGATAACAAACCCCATTACATCGTTAGCAAAAGTCTCCAAATTTTGCAACATATCTTGTATCTTTTTAAATCTAATACACTAAAACACTAGACATAAACCAAAATTTCTCTAAAGTATCTTCTGGATAATTATAAATACGAGTTATGCATTTTTTAAGATATTATTATTGTGGTTTTTATTGACTAGGAAAATGCCAAGTTAGTACTAATATTACCAAAAAAAACTTACATATATCAACATGTCAATAAATGTGATTGGTATCATCTTAACAATATAATAAGTAAATTTCTTAATTACTTTTTTTATATATTAGTTGATATAGTAGTGTATAAAACTTATGTAGTTAAACTTGTAATATTTCAAGCAATCACTCTATTTGCTAACCAATTAACGCACATCATTATTTTTCTTCACTATGGCTATGTAATGATGAGATCCCACTAGCTATATATCTCATGTGTAATTTTGCATTGCTTGCTCAAAGGATGTAAAGGCTAAAAACAGCACCCTCATCAAAATAGTCCCCACTAGCTAATTTTGGAGTCAATTTCTCCCACTATGCAACCCACGCCTCTGTACCAAGAAAATTTAGAGTTGATTTCTGAATTAACTTCTTGTGTTCACATTCTAAAGCCAACTCAAGTGTTACATTTACGGAGTATATGCCATAGGTAAGATTTGTTATAAAATTTAGTCTCCTACTCCCATTTGTGAGTTAGGTAAAACAAACAATGTTCTTGCTATTAAAATGAGGATCAAAGATTCAAACAGCCTATGAACTATAATTTAACTAGCGTCCTCTACCTATAATAACAAAATAAAGAATGAGGTCATGGGTTCAAGAATCACAAAATATATGCATATAACTTATTAATAAATATAAAAAGAATCAAACATGGTTGTTGCATATGTCGGTAAGACCCTGACAACCTTGGTAGTAATGAGGTTAACATCAACTCACTAATGAAATAGTGGATTGATTTTAGACTTGACACATACCTAAACTGATTAGTATGAGCCAAAGCTCGAGTCAATGTTGGTTGGGCCTCCAGGTGGACCTCAGTTATCTCATCTCCAAAACAAACACCAAAGACGCCGTGCTTTTCATCTGCGTGCCACTTGCGTGATGCCCCCACAAGCACTTGCGCCACCTTGGTGAATGGGCTTCCTAAGGGGACCCTGCTTCCTATACTTCTTAATTCCCGAAAGAAATATTGCCACTGACACTCCCATTGTTAATGTCAAGGTTCCAAAGCCCGCTGCCCAACTAATGTTATCCTGAATGTGTATCAAATTATAATGTTTTTGCAACATGAAATTTTTCAGAATTGAATACTAATTTGAACTTATTTTGAGGACAAATCGGAAAAGGACAATATATATATATATATATATACACACACTTCATATAATCAAGAATAATAGGGAAGCCAAGCATATCATGCATGTTAATTAATTACTCTATTTAATTATTCACACTTAGAATAGTTCACAAACTGTGGAAATATGCAATAATTATTACAAGTAGCGAAAAAAAATGTGAAATCGGCTTAAACCTTCACAAACAAGGCTATTTTTCATTGGCGAGTCCCTCAAAATTATACATACCAAATACCAAATAAGAATCTTCAACCCTAGTCTTATTGTTTGTATTCATCTATACCTTTTCTTTGATCCCTTGGTGAAAATTTTGATTCCAACCCTAGGCATAATTATAATAAATAAAAATAATTTTAGAAATGGATATGATAAAATAGCAAAGAAAAATAAATGCGAATGATCTCAATCAGTATAAGATGACCTATACTCTATCACAAAGTTTTGGAACTAACTCTTTGTTGTTGTTATTATTATTGAGTGATGTTAAATTCATTGAAAATAATGTTAGTCTAATCACAATAGACTATATTAGCAATGGTGAAAAAATTTGAGACAAAAATTACGTCTTTGGCTTTTCTCCTTAAAATTTATGGCTTTTGATTTACTCTGTTAGAAAATACTTGCCAACAGTTGTAGTTAGAGACTAAACTAACACATAAAACTATGATTAACCTTTAAAAATGTGCATATAAAAATTCAAGTAAGATAAGAAAATTGAAGAATAATATGAGAATTTTCTTCTTACCTCTATGTATACTGCCGCTAGTACGGCAAAAGTGGAGCCAACCGTTATTCCGAAGAACCACCAATTGAAGAATGAGCTCTTGGCCTTCTTTTCCTCAAGTAAATTGTGGTCAAAATGGTCTGCTGCAAAGGTTTGCGCACAAGGCTTATGTCCACCTTCGCCAACTGCTAATATGTAAAGTGCTACGAAAAACAAAAGTTTTCGATAATGCAAAGGTACTATCGAGACTGATAAGGTTAGCAAAACCATTCCCTGAGACATAAAAAATATATAATAAAATAAAAATAAAAAAAGAGTTCAAAAACTACATATTTTAGGTTTAAATGAGATGCTCTAGATAATTAAATATTTACCATTATAATGCACTATAACATTGCAAAACACATATATAGTTCCATATACATGCACTACCATGTATTTGCAAAAACACGTATAACCTCAATGAATTTATGCTTGTACACCAATAAATTATTAAGATGCAAGTATTTTATTTTTTAAAAGTGTACATTGAGATTCATAATTGAATAGTTATTATTCCTTAACATTTGTTCTTAAGACAATTGTATTTCTCTTTTAGATCTAGATGAAATTTTTTTTTTTTTTTAAATCAATAATATAAGGGGTGAGGGAATAATTTGAATATTGGTTCTATTAATCTAGGAAAGTAAAAAATGTCACTGAATTTCAAGACATTAGGCTTTTTGGATGAATTTTAAAGACACAAAAATGCACAACTTTTTCACATTTTGTTAAGATTGTAAGGTGTGATTAGTATAACCTTTATTTAACATGGTTCTACCACTAACATTATTTTTATTGTATTATACTAATAACAATATATCTCCTTATTAGTTATAAAACAGGAAATTATAATTAATTTTGAAAAAAAAATTAAATTTTAAATCCTACATTTAGAGTGTTAAAAATTCAACTATATAGTTTCAAAAAAAAATTATACCCAAAAATTTTATAAAGTGACAACATAAACTTTATAGTTTTGAAAGTAATAAAATTAACCTTGGGATGCCAAAAAGCAACAAATTAAACTCTTAATCAATATCAAACTTCAAACCCAACATCATTCTATTTAAATGGACTGAGTTTTAATTAATTTTTTAGTTTTCAAAACCTAATAATTCGATTTTTTTTTTAAACTATAGAATAATTTCATGTGGTTGTGAATGAAGAACAGTGTAATTAATGTAAGATAATATATTATATTATATTATCAATATATATATAATTTATTTATTTTATTATATTATTATGACTACAATGGAGCTTTCAATGGTGTAGCATGGCCGACTGGCTCGCTTTTCCATCTCTACTTTCTTATATTCTGTTATTGCATTTACATGAGTCTCTTTCTCATTCTTTCCTGCAAATTGCTTATGCATATATATCTCCAAGTGGATGGCTCATTTGAACTTATCAAGTCGGTTTGAAAACCAACCTGCATGCATGCACGTGTATGTGTATACAATGGACGCCTCAGCTTCCGTTGTTTTGAATGTGCAAAAGACAGAATGCGCATACAGGCAAATGAGTTCTAGTACTAATTGCACCTCACTGAAGACTTGTGTGACTTAAAACAAATAAAATTCTACAGGTGTCAAATATTGCTTGAATGAGACTGTGAGTTTGTATGTGTGGTAACAATGGCAGCAAAGTTTCTTAGTGAAGATAAACATAATCATATTGCTATAATTTACAAGTTGTTTAACGGGGGGATTTTCCCAAAAAATATTTATTATCATATCTAGGAAGAAGAAGAGCAAGAAATTGACCCCATAGAGCTTAATCAAGGGAAAAGAAAAGGTTGAAGAGACGAAGAACTTACTGTGCAATAAATGATTTAGGCCACAAGGATGGTGCTGAACCGGCCGAGATAAGAGTCAGCTATGAAGGCTCCAACTATGGGGAACACACAAGATACACCAATCCAAGTGTTTACATTCTTAGCTGCTATGGAGGTGGGCTCATGGAGTTCATCTGTGAGGTACACGATGAGGTTACTAGCCAAGCCACAGAATGTGAATCGCTCTACCACTTCAACAACTGCAAAACCAAGTAAAAAGAATCAATAACCAAGTTTTAAGCATATAAAATGGAAGTTTTGAGAGTAGCTACTTAATTAAGAGGAGGAATTAAATTTATTATCTTGGCTTACAAATGATGAAAATGGCGGCATTCCATCCCCCTTTGGACTGTTTTCTAGGGATGAAGAGCTTCTTGGTATCTTCAAGGCCATTATCTATCATTTTCTGATGTTACAGACTACAGTACTAGCTCTCTATGAAAATAGGGGCAAAAATAAAGAACTTGGACTAATATATTCTCAATGGTATTTTGGGTCCTTTAATATATTCTCCCAGTGGGCATTTGGGTACTTTAGCGTGGATCTACTTGTGCAGCAATTAATTAATAATGCAATGCCACTTTACCAAGCATCTACTGAACAAATATATCTTCTTTAGGGTGAGTTTAGTTCCGCTTTTTAAAGTTAGGTTTTTTGAAAAAGTTGAGTTTTTAAAAAATGCATAATGAAAAAATGATTTTTCGAAAAACTAAGTATTTGATAAAAACTGTTAAAAATTGTTTTTTAAAAAAACTGAGTGTTTGACTAACACTTATAAAAGTTGCAGTTTGAGGGATAAATTACCAAAAAGGATAATGTATATATAAAGAGTTTATTTCATACTTAAATCAACTACTTCATATACTTACTAAAAAATAATAATAATAATATAGTATTGGTATTATTTTAATAATGTTTGGGCAATTTTTCTTTTTTAGTGTCATAATTATTTGTTATTACCATTAATGACTTTTTATCAATATTAATTAAATCTAAATAATTTTCATCATCATGAAGTACAAAATGAAAATGTAAAAAGATGATAAAATATACACCAATAATCCAAGTTTAAATTGTACTACATAAAAATGTAAAAAATATGATAAAATACATACAAATAACCCAAGTTTAAATTGTACTACATGATATTAAAAAAAAAAAAAAAAAAAGACAACTACTAATTATTATCCCCCCAAATGGAATTAGCAATGGAATAACGAAGAACTACCATCGCAGGGTCTATTAAAGATCCTAAGTTCTGCTCATAACTGCTACCTGCTTCACTATTATGTTCTCTTCTAGAAATTGAATCTCGATTGGCGTTTATAAAGCCCCTATCATCCCTATCATTTAGTCTAACAAAATTATGAAGAGTCGTAGTAGCAGATACAATAAGTATTTGGATATGGAATGGAAAAGATGACATGTTTCCGATAATTCTCCATTTATTCTTCCACATACCAAAAGTGTGCTCAATCGTACATCGAAGAGATGAGTGAACATGATTAAATTTTTCATGTCTAATTCTAGGTCTTCCACCTCTCCTTCGAAATTCCTGAAGATGGTATGATATCCCCTTGTATGGTGCCAAATAGCTTTTCATCATTAGGTATCCAGAATCAACTACATAATATTTCCCTAGAAAAAAAAAAAATCAATTGTATTAACACACACACAATATGTCATTATAATGAACAATTGATTAACCATGGCAGCGTCATAAGGGCGTTGCCTCTTCAAAAATGAGCTAATGAGCTAACTCATTAGAGCTGCTTCTTGTATGCAAGAGGCACAAACCTGGTGGTGGGTGCAGAAAGTTGTTACTTTGTTTACGAATAGTATCAAGAAAAATGAATGTGTCGCGTGCTGCACCTTCCCATCCAGGCAAAACAAATGTGAATAACATATCAAAGTCACATGCAGCCATCACATTTTGGGTTGGATATCCCTTTCTTCTAAAGTATGGAATGGACTTCTCAATATGCACATTCGCTATCACATGTGTGCCATCAATCACACCAATGCAATCCTAATAAAAACATTAATAGTTTTCCATTCCACATGCATTGTATTATCTTATAGACAATTGCACTTATTCAAATATACAATAGTACACATACTTTGAAATATGGCCAACAAATTGGATGGTCTTGTATTTTGGTTGGAACTTCACTAAAAGTTGGATCTGAAGGCTTTACATATGCAGCTGCAAAGCGAGCGCTCAATAGAATGATCATCTTCTCAAAATGTCTACTTATGGTTTCACCCGAATGCTGAAATATTTCTTGAACATTCGGTTACATGTTCCATGACCAAGTATCAATAACCAGATTGCCACTGACTCTTCTAACCTTATATTCCTTGAATGTTGAAGTCCATAGTCATGTTGTAAAACTTGACACAAATTATGAAACACCTCCTTTTTCATTCTAAACATATTGTAACACAATTTCTCATTACCTTCCATACAGCGTCTCACCCAAGTCCACCCTGTTTGTTCAAAATCATAACAAGGAGTCTCATTAATGTACTTATTGAAATATGTCACAACTGCTTCATAGGTAACTGCCACAAGCTGGTAAAACTCCTCATCAGAATCGTCATTATTATCATCATTATTAGAATCACTGTCACTGTCATTATCACTATCACTACTCTCACCATCATCATCATCATTGTTATCACCATCATTATTATTGTCAGCATTGTTATAATCACCACTATCATGATCATCACAGTAATTTCTGTAATCCCCATCCATTAATAGTTCCATAAAATGGCCACTCTCATGAGTACCATTATAATCATCCATATTGGTTTAAGCTACACAACAAAGTAACAAATAGTCAACCATTGCTAATACTACTTTAATATAAATCAACATAATAATTAGAACATCAAGACAATTCAGAACATACCAAGACAATTCAGAACATCAAGTACATAACACTGTAATGAAAATTTCAAATGTGTTTACATTACACATATATTAGTCCAAAGCTAATACTAAATATCACATAACTTAGTTTAAAGTTAATACAACATAGCTAATACAACATAGTTAATACAACATAGCTAACTTAGTTTAAAGTTAATACAACATAGTTAATATCACATAAGGTTGGTCACTTCTTTTGGTTATAAATCATTCCTTGCAGCCACTCCAGCTGTGACTCTGGGTCCTTGAAAGTTAGGAACATCTCCCTACATGACTTTTTAGTAAGATATAGGAAGCTTGAACCACAAATGTACTTTCCACTCTAGGAAGTGCTCTCACAATCGCCATGACATTATCAATTGAACTTGGTGACTCTCGAGAAGTACCTTCAAACTTATTCTGACATACAATTATTAATTGACTAATACGATCATCCAACATTGTAGCTCCTCCTATCTTCTTTTTTTTCTTCTGTGAGAGTATTGATTCACTAGTTCGCTTTTGTCCTGAACTACGTGATTGACTAGTATGTCATTGCTGCAAACTATCAATATCTAAACTCATGTCACATTGGTTATCCTTAAATTCGGATCTACCATCTAAATCACTAGCACCCTCTTTTGGCATTGTTGGAAGGAGTGTATTTGAAGAAGGGGTCCATGCAGCTACCCCAGTTGTTGCAACATTCCTAAACATTATATCAAGGTGTTCTAGATTTTGTGGACCTTTCTTTATAAATTTTTTAGTTTTGGGTAATTCCTACAAAATATAATTGTAATTTCACTCATATAACAATAATATAAAAAAACTATCTCCAACTAACTACATATTAATAAAATACTCAACTCACCTTCAACTTCAGGTCCCACCAATCATCAGTAGCAACAATCGTTCCCTTCACTGCATCCCAACCTAAACCTGTGTGAAGATTCCTCAATTGTTCCCACACTCTCCAATCACCTTTTAATACATCCCACCTACTTTTTAATCGGTCCTTATCATAGTTTTTACCAGTCTCATCACAAGATTTGGTCACCAAATTGAACCAACCTTTGGTACTAAAGCTAGCACCTTTTGTTCTATTCCCGGCTTGAATTTGTTCCACACAAAGGTTACAAAAAGTAGTTGTCCACGTTGGATTAATATCCCAATCTGCTTTAACCTTTTTTACCTCAGGGTTGGAAGTGGTCTTTTTACCCATCTATAAAGTTAACCAACCATAAGAAATGCAAAAAATAGAATTCACAATATTCCAATTTAGTGAATTAGTTACAAACATGATCTAATAAATCCACGAAAAATAAATATATAAATAAAATTGCTGCCTAGTATGAGCATTAAAATAGAAAGGGCTAGAGAAGAATCTCATCATGTCACAACTCACAAGAGCACCGTTTGTACACTCACTAGTCAGTAAACACAGCCAAAAAATTGCTGCCATAATTGAGGACACTGGCCTCAAAAGCAGTCAGGTTCATTGCAATAGACTGCTCTTAATAACTCAACATTCAATCCCATAAAGCATAGGTGGTCTTATAATGGTTTTATAAATGGTTTTTGATGAGTTCTCCCCAAGTATAAGATAAGAGACTATAAAACCTTTAAACTAGAAGTCTTAAATTAACAAAAAATGACCACTACCTAGGGTGGACTTCAACTAGATTAACCGGAAATAAATATGGCCAGAGGAGAACACGAGAAACCAAACTGGTGTATGCAAACTTCATCAAGGTGGGAAGAACACACTAAAACCTTTGTCTGAAACCCAATCTTATCTCCTCCATAATTCTAGGCTAAAGTTATGCCAAACCATAACAATCCATTTCATTTAAATTGGGTTTCTTTACCAAACCTACAAGAGTAACTCTTCTGCTTCTATGGACCTTAATTTTTTTTTTTTTTTTTTTAAGTAAAGGATAATTTATTAGAGACGAATAGGAGTGCTTCAAGTATGTGTATGCAAGAGGTCCTCTTAAAAGTCGTACACTAAAATTTTAACAAGTCGTGAGAATCCAGAAAAGAGGAAGATGAGACTACCCAAAACATTTAACAATTCCATATAGTGATCTTAAAAATAATATTAATCCAACAAATCAATTGCAGTATCCAAGGTTATTAACCTTGAGAACAAATCATACAAATAACAAAATAACAATTTACGAGTCAACTAGATTCAACTTTACATTAAATTCCAATTCTAAATGAAGCAAAACACTTCCACTCCTAATTACTAAAGACCAAAAAAATCACATAAACAATAAAATTTGCAAAAAAATCTACCATCCAGTACCCACCAAAAAAAAAAAAAACATTGTATAGCTTAAACCTCAATTCTTAAACTAAGCAATAAATTCTTACACCAAAGCTTTCAAAACCTAGAGAATCACATAACTAATAATCAACAAAAACCACAAAAACCAACCCAAAAAACTCAAGCTACCATTCAGTACTAGAAAACATAAAAATAAATATAACCCCATAACATAACTAAAACTTGAAAATTCATATCAAGCAAAAAGACTTTCAACCACAACCTTAAAAACTCAGATAATTAAATAACTAATAATCAACATTAAAACACAAAAACTTGTGTGGGGTGTGTTGAGGTCTAAAAAGTCACAGTACCTAGGCCCAAAGAAATAGAGGCTTGGAGCCCGAAAAACATCAAGAAGAAAAAAGGGCAAGCCCAGAAGCTTATGAGAAAAGAAGAAAGAAAAAATGAAAAGAAGCTCATGTTAGAGGATTGAAGAAGAAAACTGAGCCGGGATCCTCAGAGACTGCCAAAAAGGCTCGGGATCCCCCAGGCGTGTAAACACAGTCAAGAAAAGATTAAGACAGTTTGAAAGAAAAAGACAAAAAGAACACAAGAAAACAGAGGAGAGGGCACGTCCTTCTCAAGTGTCAAACGACCCAGCAAGAAAAAAGAGAAAAATTAGCGACTTCTCATAGCGCAAGTGGATAGCACCTTGGGGAACTAGAATGAAGAAGTACAAAAAAGGGAGTAGCAGCGAAAGACTTTCAAACCACCAGAGTGGGATTCCGCCCGTTTGAGAAGAAAGACGGCCAAAAGTTGGATCGTGAAGAGTGTGACCTCAACATATTCTGAAATAGGTAGTCAGTCATGGACTTTCAAAGAAACAAAACTAAAAGGAAGGAAAGAATGAAGAACAGGGAAACTGAACCTACTGGGCGATAGGCACAACATATACTCTGGTACCCAGAGGGCAAAATAGGGGAATCAATAGTTCCCCTAGGACTCTAGAATAACACTATAAAAAGGAGGGAAGGATTGCGAAGAGAGGCAGAAAAATTTTGGACGGGAGAATCATTGATAAAATTCTGTCGAAAAGAAAAAACTCAGAGAAAATTAGTAAAATTACTTTCCGGTATCCTAGAGAAAGCCACTATAGCACATACTCGGATTCAAAAAGAATCAAACTTTGCAAGTTTTAAAGGTTAGAATAACCATTTAAAAATGTAATTTTTGAGCTTGCTTGAACCTTGTATCACGTCTTAGTGAGCGTACTGTAATCATAATAAAGAAAAATTCAATGAAATATTCTTTACTGATTTGAAGATCCCTAACCATTACTTTGTGCTTTTACTATTTTGTTCTCTACATTACTTTGTTGTTTTTGATTTGTTGTTCAATACAAATATCCTTGTTTGTTAGTTTATATGTATTGTAGGAAGTATGCCTTGTGCACCACTTGATTCTTAAACAGCCCTTCAGCTGCGGTGAATTAAAACCCGGTCTACCAAACTACAATCACTAGGCCCAAGATCCTTGAGCCTAAGTGCTAGAGAAAAAGCACTCTCACAGGGTGTTGATGGGGTGTGCGTGGGCTGCTGATGTAGGGTGCGTCTGTTGCTGATGGGGCATGCATGTGCAACTGCACATGCATGCCCCATCCGCAACAGATGCACCCCACATCAACAGAGCACGCACACTCTGCAACACCTCACCATGCAGCAACCAAACAAGCCCAATATTCTAGAATGTCACATACTCAACGAATCACGACAACCAGCATGAAAAATATTTATTTTTCTTCTAAAAATTCTTCTTTCTTTCTCATTCTTTATATTTCTAAAACACCCAAATCATGCTAAAATACCCAAATCAGATATTGCATAACTTAAGACAGAGCATCCACAAAATAAATAAATAAAAAAATTATGAAGCATGTACCGACAAATTTTTTCAGTACCGGGCAAGAGAACAAATAGATCTTTAGCAAGAACAAAGCATACAAGATCTAAAAAAAATAAATAAATAAATAAATTGATAGGT
The DNA here is from genome assembly GCF_001633185.2 of Quercus lobata. Lineage (NCBI taxonomy): Eukaryota > Viridiplantae > Streptophyta > Magnoliopsida > Fagales > Fagaceae > Quercus > Quercus lobata. Next base: position 17,984,749 of record NC_044907.1, on the reverse strand, counting down.
AAAAATAAAAATTTCATATCAGTGTTGGTACCCGGTGGTTTTTGGTAGCAGATCGGTGTTGCTTGGTGTTTTGTTGATCAAAACTCTACCTTCAAAATGTATTTCTAAGATCAGATTAGACAAATAAAATTTTAAAAAAAAAAAAAATACAGAGGAAGGCCCGTTGAAGAAGGCGAAGAAAGACGAAGAAGAGGAAGAAGATTTTCAAATGGTGACAAAAGAAAAAAGTGACTTACGCACAATGAGAGGCTTGTAGCAGCACGGAAAGGGCAGAGCTGAGAGAAGAGATGAGAGGCATGAGGGAGCTGGCTTGCGCAAAGTAAAGACATGAGATGAGAGGAATGAGGCACTGTGCGTGAGACTCTGAAGACACCTTGCCCTTTATTGAAGAGCAATTTGGTAATTGCAAACTCACCCCCAACGGATATATCAAATGCCCACAAACTTTTAACAAAATATACCATAAAAGCTCCAAATATCAAACACGCGTTCTCTTCACAAATATAAAACGAAACTTTTTCCAAAAAGTTGCGTTTTATACTAATCAAATACTACGTTTGGAATGACTTTTTTGAAAACGCAACTTTTGGGCTTCAAACGCTGAAACAATCAGGTACTTAATGTCACTCGCGTAAACCAAAGCATGCACTGAAAACATTGCATAGAATTTCAAACAAAAATGTAGTGGGTGGTGAAATTGAGGGGACATAATGAAACTGTAATAAATAGTTTGACTCTAGCCAAATTGTGATGGAACCTCCCGAGTGAACAAGGAAGATCTCCTGTTCCTTAAACCAACCAAGAGCACCTGAAAAGATAAGGTCAAGCAAACTTCGATGCTTAGGTCAGAAAACTGGTGAAGATGAAGTGGAAATTAAAAGTTACAAGGCCTAGCTTGCATGGAGGTGAGGTTTTTTTTTTTTTTTTTTTTTTTTTTTTTTTTTTTTTGCGGGAAATCAACCTAACACTTGACAGTAGACTTGAGAACTAGGCCTGTTTGGTAATGATATTCTAGTAACATTGTTTAAGTATTATGGAAATACGTGTTATATTATTTAAACAACGAAAACTATTGTTTAAACAACATAACCAAATAAACTTCTAATCATCCCTTTAGGCTAGTAGAGGGAATGTGTGTCAAGACAGTAGCCCCAGCCACCTTAAAACTAAGCGGCATGCTTGTTAGTCAATTATTTTCTCATATCAATTGAAGAGATGTGTGTTAAGGTAGCTGCTCCAATAAATATATATATATATATATAGACAAATGAGACAAGTCCAACAGAATTAAATACATGGCCAACTACCGTTAGGTCAATTGAAGGGATGTGTATCAAGGGTTTATGTATTGATTTCGTCATTGTGAGGGTAAAATTTTTCAGAATCGCCATCAATCTGCAAATCCAAATGTTGAAAAACTAGAAACAAAACAAAGGTAAACCATCAATCGACACCCAGGTTAAAAATGAAATCAATAAAATAAAATAAGATCCATTTTGGGAAATCTTATGGATTTAATGGTAACAAGTAATATTTTACTTCATGTCAAATGAACAATGAACTAGTACCTTCTAACTTTTCTCTAATTTGGGTTGAAATACAACATTTGTACAATTTCAATATTTAAAGCATAATTTAATTAAGAAGGAAATTCATTTATTTATTAATTTATGCTCATAGAAACAACACACCAAACAGCTTAAGGCCCCATAGTCTCACACCATTGATCCATCGATGTATGCAGCCAATATATACTACTTTGATGCAAGTATCTCATCCCCTTCAAGTTTTTTGTACATATAACGCATAGCATTCCATAGATATACACACAGGTTCAAGGCACTCAACCCTGCTAGCACCCAATAGAAGTAATCAAGGTGTGCGCGATTAAGATTGTTACCAAGCCATTTTTCACCACAACTTGAGCTGATTGCCTGCACAATAGATATAATAGCACTGCTAATGAAGCTTCCAACTCCTAAAACACTAACATATGCTGCCGCTCCCAAGCTTCTCAATGACTCTGGCATTTGATCATAGAACAATTCTTGGAGCCCAACAAATGTGAACATATCAGCCAAGCCACTTAGTATGTATTGTGGAAGTAACCACCACACACTCATTGGAACAATTTCGTTATACTTGTCAACAAGGTCATATTGTTTTGCAATGCTAACCCTTTTAGCCTCTACTAGAGCTGCCACAACCATAGTTAGCAATGATATACATAGACCAATGCCAACCCTTTGTAGCAAAGTAATACCAGAATGGTGTCCAAAGAATTTTCTTGTAATTGGGACTAAAACTCTGTCATACAATGGAACAGTGATCATGATAGTTATGCCAACAAAGGCTTGAAGTGATGCTGCTGGAATCTGAAAGTGGGGTCCGATTGATCGGATCATTGTACTACCTTGCTTGGTGAAATAGGTGGAAATATTGGTCGCAACTACACCGAACATTAAGGAACTCAACCATATGGGAATGAGGCGGAGGACAAGCTTCACTTCCTCTACCTGATTTAGTGTGCATAGCCTCCAAGGATTTCTACTTTCACTTGATGCATCAATGTTGTCAATGATAGTTGCTTTCTCTAAAAACCTACAGTTTTCAACCAATAAAATAATACATATGTTAAGTAAGACTAATAAAAGCTTATGCCACTAAAAATTGGTACGTTTTCTAGGAGCCATAAACTAGCCCACATTCATTCTAACTTGAAACATGAGGAACAATAATTTGAAACCATCTTCGTGTAATTTTACGCATCTCTTTCTCTAACATTATTGACACATTTCTTGTCTATTTTGGCATGAATTGGATTAAAATGAAGAGAAATGATATATCCACAATATTTTTACAACAAATTTTAAGTAGTTAGTTATTACTAGTTGTTATTGTTGGATTAAAAAAGTAATCTTAATGTTAAATTCAAATTTGAACCAATAATAATTAACCATTTATAATTTGTTGTGAAAATATTGTAAATGTAGCACCTCTCTTAAAATGAATCCTACATTATTGACAGTATTATTATTTTTTTTTTTTTTGAGAAACATTATTATTATTATTATTAGAGTAATACTATACATGCATGTTCCAACAGTTTTCCAATTAAATTGTTGAATTTTCAAATTGTTACTAATTCTCTTTTGAATTCATCATCAACATCAATTTATGTTCTAACACTAAAAGTTTGTTCATCTTCGTGGTCGTGAGAAAAATTATAACTCAAAAGACTTATGGTTGTTGTTGAGGCTACTATTGGTTACCCAGTCAAAGCAAGGCATAGATTCCTAAGTGTGACTAAGGGGGTGTTTGGATGCTTTTTTTTCATCACTTAATTTTTGTCACTCATCACTCATCACTTTAAAATATCCTACCTGTTTGGCACCATCACTCAATATTTTTCACACTATTTGTGGGCCCCATACCTGTCACTCGGTGCAACTTTTTTTTTTCCCAATTCCCAAACTCACTGAACCCAAAAAAAAAAAAAAAAAAAAAAAGAGAGAGAGAGAGAAAACAACCAAACCCAATGAAAGAAAAAGAAAAAAAAAAAAAAAGAACTGAAGACCGAAAATTAGAGGTGATGAAGAACCAAAAAAAAAAAAAAGGAAGAATGAACTAACCGAACCTAGGAGTAGAAAGGAAAAAAAAAAGGTCAAGAGGTGCGGCTGACCTGACTAATGGGTCCCTCCATGTGTGTTTAATTACAAAAATGTCATTGAAAACAGAGTTATGGAAACTGAAACAGCTAAAATGTGTTTTCAGTTTCCATAATTCATAACTCAAAAATTAAAGAATTATGTGATGAAAACAGAATTATGTAGTGACAAATGGACTTCTCAACTATGGGTCCCACCATTTTTGAGTTATGAATTATGAAAACAGAGTTATGAGTTATGAAAATCACTCCTCCAAATAGCCTCTAAGTGTAACGGTGAGATTCCACTAGCTTCCCTAGGATGCTACCTCGCAATATTGCTTGCTAAAAATATATAAAGCTTAAAATTTGATGGTCATCAAAATAGTGTCAATTTCTCCAACTACATATGCAACCCATGCCTTTGCACACCAATAATGTAGAGCTGATTTTTTAATGAACTTCTTTGCGTGCACTTTTCTAAGCTAACTCAATTCCATAGTGAATACCACAAAGAAGTAATCTAACAGGATCTCTTATTTTACAAAAATAAAAAATAAAAAATTAATTAATTAAATTTTTTTTAAAAAAAAATCTATTATGGCCCTGCTTTATTTAATTAGTAGATCACTGTATATTCCAAAAATTAAAAATTAAAATCGACAACAACATTTAAATTTTTTTAAGAGGACTAGAAAACAAAATCACCCTAAATCAAAGATGTTTTTCTAACATTGAATAAAAAATAAGAATGGTAAAACTGAAGTGTAATTCTTTTATTATTATATATTAGGTCCTCTAATTTAATTCAAACATGCATATAATTACTTTGAATTTAATTATATTTAAAAAAGATAATAATATTTATACTTTATTAGTCAATATATTTATACGTTTAAATTTAACTGAAAAAAATAATGTAGTTCAATGAAGAATTTTACCTAAGATTTTTCCTTTTTATTTATTTTTATTGGTTAGAAATTATCCTAAGATAAAGGTACCACATAGCTAACTTTTTCTAATTTTTGCCAAAGTAAAAATAATGCATATTACCTTTAGAAATTTCCTAGAATTTGTCATCATGACATGGGCTCACACTCCTTTTCAGAGACACCGTACAGGCTACCCCCATTTTTTGTCTCCCAAATGAGAGCCTGATGGCAAGGTTGATTAATTGGTTTGAGAAAACATATTGTCATAGGCTTATAGGGTCTATAGCTACAAGTCTATAACATAATCTTTCATTAAAAAAAACGTCTATAACATAATCATATTTTGAGAAAGTAGATTGTACGTGACAAATTAACTTTTTTTTTTTTTTTGGAACTATTTTGATTAACTTTTTTGTACGTGACAAATTAACTATAATTTAGGATCCACTTCAATAATATCTTTTTTATTTTCAATCATACAAAGTTATCTTATAATAGTAATACCTTTCGTCTTTTCTAAGGGCTGGTGTTGATACAGCTTTTGTTTTTCTTTTCTTTTTGACAGTTATTAACTTTTTAATCAAATGCTATTTTACTAGTGTGATAGGTGATATCTCCTTAAAATTTAATCCTATTTGCAAGCTAAAGCTAAAGTTTTCGAAGACAAATTGTGTAATCTTTGAATTAAATGTCGCTTGTATTAAGTTCAATGCGATAGGCGAGATCTCATTAAAATTTTGTCTTATCTATAAAAATTATGTTAATATAACCTTTGAATCTAATGTAACTATTACCACTACAACAAAAAATGTTTATTACAACAAAAAAAGTCGTTGCAATAACAACAAAATCGTTGCAATAATTTATGCAAAGTATTGTAATAAAATTTAAGGTAATAAGTTTGTAATACAAAAAATTTTTATTACAATAAATCTTAAATATTTTAATGAAAATTTTGATGTAATAATATATTTGCTATTGCAATAAACAATTTATTAGTAATACGCTATTATTTCATGAATTTTATTTCAATAGATTGTAAAGAATTGAAAAAAATAATTTGGGTTCAAATTATTGCAACGGTATATTTATTGTAATAGTTAATTTTTTTTCATTTTTTTTTACAATAGATTGTAAAATAATTGGAATTAAATCATTGTAATAATATATTTATTGCAGCTTCATGTTTGTCATTGCAATAAATTGTAAAATTATTGATGTAAGGACGCGATTCGTGACGGACTGTAACAGTGTCGGGTTCGCACGTGAAAAGGCCCCTAACAATATCATTTGTAGAGCGTGGGTTTGGAAGGCTAGGCCTTGTTCGATAGGCGGTGGGTTTTTCGCGGTGTTCGTATGAACTTAAGCTTTCCTACACACCTGGAGTCTTTCTCCTGGAGGTGGGCTGGGTTTCTGGCCATTTTTCCCAACCCCCTTTTGTTACTTCTTTTTCCTTTTATATTCGCCTGCGTTCATTGTCCTTCGTCCACGTATAGGGTCAATCTTTCCAAAATTGATACTTGTCCCATCAGCCTATCCCCCAAAGTCGTTGGGGATGGTTGTAAAAGCCAAAGAATGCGGCTCTGTCAGGTTCAGAGCATTAAATGGCAATAACAGCAGCTTTCCCTGGATATTTTAGATCTTTTGTCCTGGTTTCGGTCCTATACCGTTTCTGCCCTCCTTTCAGAGGGGGAACTTTGGGTCTGCCGAGGACTGAGCCGTCCTCGATGTCCGCTATTTGGTCGAGTTTGGGCCATAGGCCTATTTGGTCGAGTTTGGGCCATAGCCCTCCTCGGCTTGGGCCTTTGGATTTTCCCCAGGTAAATGGGCCCGGCCCGTAAATCGTTTGGGCCCCACAATAGCCCCTCAAAACCCGGCTGTCCAACCTCTTGGTTGGAAAGGGGGGTTTTGGTGATGCCAAACCTCTCCTGTGGCCCAATCTATTCGGCCTATTAAACATGCTGGCGGTTCCTCATATGCCCAAGAGATTCACCGGTCTACGAGATAGTTTTTAATTTCGCGCTTGATGCATTCTTATCGCTTGGGGTATTCAAAACGCGCTTTGAATAATCACTATTTACGAGACTACTTTAATTCGACGGTTTATTTTGATGGGGTGGAGAAGCGGAACCGGCGTGTTTGGGTTTGCTGATTCCTTTGGAGATCTGAACTTATTAAATGCCCCCCGCTCCGCCCTCTGTATAAGTAGGACAGGAGGAGGTGATTGTTTTTACCAAAAATCCCTTTTCATCCTCCTGCGACTCTGGAATACTTAGCCTCCCTTAAGATTCGATTTACTCGCCGGTTTATACACTTAATCGTAAAATACTTTACCATAACAATAAGGGATGCAAAAGTCCCACCCCTCCCAAAAACGCCACGTTCCGATAAAGCTTATCATGGCTCGATCGGGACAAGGATGGCGAAGACTCAAAATCAACCTCATCCTTCTTTCAGTCAAAATCCGAAGTAGGGACTCGTCACGTCAAACTTTCGACGTGACTGAGTCGAGAACACCCAAGATCGTTACCATCCGGCTCCTCACGAGCGTACCTAATATGGCACCGGCGTGTTAGGAGTCAGGGCGGAGGCAGGGGCTAAGTGCTTCTGCTTCTCCCTCTTTTGCTCCTTGGTGCCCTTCCCCTCCCTCTTCTTATTGTCTTCCCAGCACCAGTTCCGCCCTGGTGCTGTTTCTTTTCTATCTTTTGTTCCTCTCTTTGTCTCTTCATCTCTCTCTCTTCTTCTCCTCCTTCTTTACTCATGTCCTCCATCTTCTTTATTCATCCCCCTCATCTTCATCATTGATTTCTTCCTTACTATTTCCTTCTTCTTCATTCATTTTCTTTTTTAAAGTGAGTCCCTCTCTCAGTATGAGCAGAAATGAGGCAGAGATTGGAGAAACTTTGAAGACGAGTTTAAAAGACGCTTGACAGTTTACTTTTTTGTACTACAGATGTAATGGTTGCTTAGGCAGTTTACATTTTGTATAGGCTCGTTTGAGCCCCTTTTTGTATGTTGTAATGATTTTTTTTATATTAATAAAAATTGTTGTCTACCTTATTTCGCATGTTATGTCTCTATGTTTTCATAAATTTGCAAGCGCTGCTCGGCACAATAATATAGCATCTAAATCAATGACGACTAAGACCAAAATATTTGATAATAAAATGATGTCGTCATAGCTTTAATAGAAGTGCTTGGCACAATAAGGCCGACCCGTAAAAAATAGTACTCACCCGGAACTAGCCGAGGAGAGAACCGAAGGCTTGATGCCGTGTGAGAAATAGCCGTCCGAGGACATATCCCCTACCAAATGAATAGCCCTCTTATACGACTAAATGCTGGGGCGTTCCACCCCTTTCCTTACACCTTTATTGGCCTTAACATTCTATGGTGTTTAAGCCGTGGATGAAGTGACCTGACATTTTGACCAAGTAACCTTTCTTATGAGAGTCAAACCTTTTCTTATCCAAGTATTTGGTTTTCCCATAGGCTTGAGTCCGAGGACCATGCAAGGCCTTGGTTCTGTCCAATAACTTGTAATTTTTATAATTTTTCGTGCTTGGCCTCCCCATAGGCTTGAGTCCGAGGACCATACAAGGCCTTGGTTCTGCCCAAAAACTTGTAATTTTTATAATTTTTCGTACTTGGCTTCCCCATAGGCTTGAGTCCGAGGACCATACAAGGCCTTGGTTCTGCCCAAAAACTTGTAATTTTTATAATTTTTCGTACTTGGTTTCCCCATAGGCTTGAGTCCGAGGACCATACAAGGCCTTGGTTCTGTCCCTGGGCCCATATGCCGAACGGGCCTGGGCCGCGAATTTACTGGGCCCACAAATTAAGAGGTGTTTCCATAACTTCTGATCACGCGGTACCTTTTGGCGTCCCAGTGTTCGAGGTGCACCTTCTCGAGACTCCTTTAACCTCAGGGTTGCAGACGACGTTGGAAGTCGAGCCAGAGACGTTTTGTCTGTAGCGTTCCTTAGGACGCTGCGCGAATTTAATGCCACCACCTTATCTTTTAACATAAATAGGAGAGAAAGTTGCTCCTTTTCACACACAAATCCTTCAGATTCCTCCCTTAGTTCATCATGCTTGAGGCAGAGATTGGGAAAAAGGAGCTCCCTCCGCCACAAAGGCGTCATGTCCCCCCGAGACTCAGAGTAGGGAGGTACGGGCCAAAGAGGTGCAAGTTCAAGGGAGCATTCCATTTCGTCATAGGGGAGGGGGTCCTCTTCCCTCTTTTAGTCAAAATCCGAAGCAGGTTCTGGTCATGCCAGTTTTTCGGTATGTCCAAAGAAGGAATTTCCACCATCAGCACTGTCTACCTTGTGGCAGGCAAATTTTTGTGGGGGCTTCCCAACCTCAAGCTCCTAGCACCTTTTCTGTAGATGGTGTTAGCTTGAGGTCAGGTTCTTTGACTGCCTGAGTTATGGGCATGCAGAGGTGTCGAGGAATGGTTTCCTTAGACAATAACTTGGCGCAGTAGCCAACCTCTCCTCTGAGCCGTCCCCACGGCCTTCTCTCCACTCGCTTGTATTTTCCTTTACTTATGTGGTCAGCTTTAGTGTAAGCTTGTTTCAGCTTTTCATTGTACACTGTACTGTTCCTTTGTCTTAATAAAATATGTGCCTATTTCTCCATACATATCTTTCTTCTCCGTAACAACTACTTTATGCATGAATATTAAATGCAAGCTTGCCCTTAAGGATATTCCAGGCAGAAAAAATGCTTTAACACGGGTTCCTACTAATTTAAACTCACAAATATTATCAAGTATAACAATGGTAACTTTCAATAAATTAAATTCTTGGAACTAACCGGGATAAGCGTTGAGTACTACGCGATGCATGCTAGACCAATGTCCGAGAACGATAATCTCTAAATAATTCGTCTGAAAGGGTAGCTAAGTAGCGAGGGACTCTGGTTGTGCTTTTGGGGCAATATGTTGCGCCGTATCGCATCAACCCCTTTGATACTGGGGATCCGAGGGTAGACCGAGGAATCCGCGCAATCAAGATATTAACCCGTCTGCTAACGCGGAGTTCTCTTCGGAGGGATTTCGAGGTTTACGGGCCATAGTTTTTCTTTAAATAGTTGGTTCCTCATCCAAGTAGTTGGTTTCCCCACAGGCTTGAGTCCGAGGACTTTGCAATGCCTTGGTTCTGTCCAAAACCTAGTTTTCATTACATCCAGGTAGTTGGTTTCCCCTGAGGCTTGGGTCCGAGGACCATGAATGCCTTGGTTCTGTCCAAAACCTAGTTTTCCACATCCAGGTAGTTGGTTTCCCCTGAGGCTTGGGTCCGAGGACCATGCAATGCCTTGGTTCTGTCCAAAACCTAGTTTTCCACATCCAGGTAGTTGGTTTTCCCCCTGAGGCTTGGGTCCGAGGACCATGCAATGCCTTGTTCTGTCCAAAACCTGTTTCCCACATCCAGGTAGTTGGTTTCCCCTGAGGCTTGGGTCCGAGGACCATGCAATGCCTTGGGCTAGTTTTCCACCAGGTAAGGACCATGCAAGTCCAAAACCTAGTTTTCCACATCCAGGTAGTTGGTTTCCCCTGAGGCTTGGGTCCGTGGACCATGCAATGCCTTGGTTCTGTCCAAAACCTAGTTTTCCACATCCAGGTAGTTGGTTTCCCCTGAGGCTTGGGCCCGAGGACCATGCAATGCCTTGGTTCTGTCCAAAACCTAGTTTTCCACATCCAGGTAGTTGGTTTCCCCTGAGGCTTGGGTCCGTGGACCATGCAATGCCTTAGTTCTGTTCAAAACCTAGTTTTCCACATCCAGGTAGTTGGTTTCCCCTGAGGCTTGGGTCCATGGACCATGCAATGCCTTGGTTCTGTCCAAAACCTAGTTTTCTCTTTGTGTGGGATCTTGGCTTTAGGGGAGTTAGCTCCTCGGCCAAGCCCCTAGAGTTTATCCATACGGTTAACGTTACAAGGTACCTAGTTTACTCTTTACAGGGGACCTTGGCTTTAAGGGAGTTGGCTCCCCAACCAAGCCCCTAATCAAGAAACACAGCGGCTAACAGAACTTTATACTAGAACTCTATAACCGACGGTTAGATATAACGAAGAAGCTCCATCGACCCACTTCCTATACCAACACACAAGCCTTCCCCACAGACGGCGCCAATTGTAAGGACGCGATTCGTGACGAACCGTAACAGTGTCGGGTTCGCACGTGAAAAGGCCCCTAACAATATCATTTGTAGAGCGTGGGTTTGGAAGGCTAGGCCTTGTTCGATAGGCGGTGGGTTTTTCGCGGTGTTCGTATGAACTTAAGCTTTCCTACACCCCTGGAGTCTTTCTCCTGGAGGTGGGCTGGGAGGCCCTGGTTTCTGGCCATTTTTCCCAACCCCCTTTTAGGTTACTTCTTTTTCCTTTTATATTCGCCTGCGTTCATTGTCCTTCGTCCACATATAGGGTCAATCTTTCCAAAATTGATACTTGTCCCATCAGCCTATCCCCCAAAGTCGTTGGGGATGGTTGTAAAAGCCAAAGAATGCGGCTCTGTCAGGTTCAGAGCATTAAATGGCAATAACAGCAGCTTTCCCTGGATATTTTAGATCTTTTGTCCTGGTTTCGGTCCTATACCGTTTCTGCCCTCCTTTCAGAGGGGGAACTTTGGGTCTGCCGAGGACTGAGCCGTCCTCGGCGATGTCCATAGGCTATTTGGTCGAGTTTGGGCCATAGCCCTCCTCGGCTTGGGCCTTTGGATTTTCCCCAGGTAAATGGGCCCGGCCCGTAAATCGTTTGGGCCCCACAATTGATATTTTAGTTATTACAATGTTAAATTTGTTGCAATAAGCCATCTCTTTGAAATCTCTATTATAATATATCGCAAAATATATAATTGGTATCAAGTTATTTTAATGGTTTCTTCAATTTAAGTTATTAAAAAAAATTGATTTCTTCAATTTAAGTTATTGCAAAAAATTTTCTAAATTCAATTTAGTAATAAAATCTCTATTGCAACTGAAAATTATAAATTATTACAACTAATTATTATTAATGTAATAATTTACTATTTTTAAGTTACTATTACAACAACTTTTAATTTTTAGATGTGATATTATATCTAATACCACTATACTAATTTTGTTATATTAACACTTGATATAATAGACTTATTTTGGCGTAGTGTACCAAGTATGGTACCATTTGTAAAAAAAAATTACCCACATTCCTATTTTGATTTGAGAGTTAAAAAGAGGAACTATCCTTTACCTAGTCAAAAGATAATCAAACGCCAATAAACTATAATTCAACTATCATTTCTTCCGGTCGTAATAATAAAATGATTATTATATTCATAAATTCAAGAACCACTAAATATGCGTGTAACTTATCAATAAATAAACAATCAAACATGACCCACAACCTTACTAATTGTAGTAATGAGGTCAAACTCACCAATGAAATTTTGCACTTATTTTAAACTTTGACATGTACCTGAATTGATTAGTATGAGCCAAATTTTGAGCTACTGTTGGTTGAGCCTCCACTTGGACATCATCTAACTTTTCTCCAAAACAAACACCCAAAACGTCATGTGTATCGTTCATGCGCCACTTATGTGCGGCCGCCACAAACACCTGCACCACCTTGGTGAATGGGCTCCCAATGGGACCCTGCTTCTTGTACCTCTTTATCCCTAAAAGAAATATTGCCAGCGACACTCCCAACGTTGATGCCAATGTTCCAAACCCTGCCACCCAACTAATATGGTCCTGCACCAAATTATAAAGTTTTTGCGACTTGGAATTTTTTATAATTAAATACTAACTTGGACTTGTTATGGAGAAAAAAGAAACAAACAAAAAAAGTCCAAAAAAAATTGTATATACTTCTTATAAAATAGAAGAAAAAGGAAGCCATGCATGTCAAGTTGATCAATATATTATTGTAATTTTAAATTTAGTATACATTTATACCTTTGATCCCTTGGTAAAAATTTTGATTCCATCCCTTATCATAATTATTAAAAACTTGATTTGGATCAAATAATGACAAAAAAATACATGTTAACGATCTCAATCTATCAATGATGATCTATATTCTATCCTATAGTTTTGGAATTAGAACATGATTTTAAAAACTGAGATGGCCAAAGAATTGGAAAAGAAACCAATTTATGGTTTTTTCAGTTCTTGACCGTCTTTCACAGATTTGACAAGTTCTTTACTAGTTATTCTGGTTTTTATCAAACCAGTTAGGTCTGATTTATGGCTTGACAAGTTGAACTGTCCGATTCGGTCCGTTTTTTAAAATAGTGGATTAGAGCTTTATTATTCTTAATGAAGTGGTAGTGATGATTATGGAATATAAATAAATAATTGCAATATATGCTTCAATTGTTCAAGTTTACAATAAATATAGGGATACTATATATAATAATTAGTCATATCAATAAGTTGTAAAAAAAAGTTATGTTCTTAACGTTACTTTTAACTTTACGACTTTTGTTTTAAAAAAAAAAAAAAAAACTTTATGTCGTTTGCTTTTGTCCACTAAAAAAAATAGGTACTAAGTAACTAACACGTACAAACATGATTCACTTTGTACGTGTGTAAGTACAAATTCAGGATTTGGAAAGTTGAAAAATGATATGAGAAATTTTTTTTTTTTTTTTACCTCCATGTATACTACCACAATTATGGCAGAAGTGGCACCAACCACTATTCCGAAGTACCACCAATTGAAAAATGAGCTCTTGGCCTTCTTTTCCTCGGGCAAGTTCTGGTCAAATTGGTCTGCTGCGAAGGTTTGTACACATGGTTTATGCCCACCTTCACCAACTGCTAGTATGTAAAGTGCAAAGAAAAACAATGCTTTTCGATAATGCCAAGGTATTACCGACACTGATAAGATTAGCAAAACCATTCCCTGAGACATAAAAAGCCGTAAAAACATGATCAAAGACAACATATTTTTCATTTTATTGAGAGTGCATAGATAATCAAACGTTTACCATTAAAGCTCACTAATCACCATAAGTTTGTTAAACACATGCAAATAATTCAACTTCCTTTTTTTTTCCTCCAAAAAATATAAAATAAAAACAAAAAACCTTCCTTAACTTAACTTCTTTATATTAAAGGTACTTTATTGAAGGCATAAAACTCACTATAATATGGCTAAGCACAAGTAAATAATGCAACCCACTTTTAATGTTGTACTAATTAAATGCTTTTTTAAAGGGGACTAAGTCTAATGCCGCAAACTTTTTCACTATTTTGTCATAAATTTGTTACATGGTAATTTGTGAATGGTAAAATCATGGACCTACATGGTACCAATATTTTATTTTTACAACTCATGAGTTGCCACGAAATAAAGTTGTGACAAAATTATGGAAAATTTTGTGAAACTAGACTTACTCTTTAAAGACATATATGTGTCTACTTTCAAAAGAAAATAAGGAAAATATTCTATTGGTATGATTTTTTTTTTCTGTGCTATTGGTCTGAATTAAGGTGCATTTAATACTTTATTAAATGATATTTTTGTAAATTTAACGCACACAAAAATTTATACAATGCACAAATACTAAGAAAAATATGATATACAACCACAATCAGTTTTTTTTTTTTTTTTTTTGTCAATATGGGTTTGTTTGTATCTACTTATTTTGTTAAAATTGAAAACTTTTTATTGAAAGTATTATAAATAAAGGTAAAAATTAGCTGAAATATTATAGTGAGACTCATGAATAGTATTAAAAAGTGCAATAAAACTCATAAATAATAGTAAAAATAAATTGAATAATAAAATAAATTGACAAAATTAATCATGTTCTATAAACAGTACATATGAAAAGTTTTAAACCAACAAATTATTGATAAGTGTAAACAAAAATTTATACAATGCACAAACACCAAGAAAAATATGACATACAACCACCATCAATTTGTGTATATGAAAAGTTTTAACCCAATAAATTATTGTCAAGTGTTTGATTTTTAAAGTGTGAGTTTTTAAAAAGTGTGCATTGCAATTCGTATTTGAATATTTTTAATTCTTAATCTTTGCCCTTGGAACAAGTGTTTTTTGTTTTTGGATGAACGTTAAAAGACACCCAAAAAAAAAAAAAAAAAATTTGATGGAAAGTTATTCTTTTTTTTCTTTTTTTGATAAACAAAAATGGGGGCCTTATGATTGTATTATACCCCCGGGTAAGGCGCCGAGCCCCAACGGGAGGGACTCTTGTGGGGGGTCAACCCCACTGAAGATGCCCACCAACAAGAGCTCGCTGGCAGTGGGAATCAAACCTGGGCTAGTTAGACGGAGTGAATGAACCATGCCAACTGAGCCAAGCCCTCGTTGGCGATGGAAAGTTATTCAGATATAGTATAACATTATTTCATCTATCTTAGCAGGGTTTAGTTTCACTATTAATATTACTTCTATTGTACCTTAATTAGAATATGTCACCTATGAAGACAACAAAAAATATATATAAATTTTGAAAAAAAAATAATATTTTATACCTTTTAGTTTAGTGTGTGACAAATTTAATCTTATAATTTTCAAAATTAATATAATAAACCTTGTAGTTTCAAAAAGTAACATATTAAACCTTATAAAAAGTAGCAAATTAAATAACCTTCATCTATATTAAAACTCAAAAACAATTTCATTCTACACTTATACTTAAACAGATTGAGATTCAGGGTCTGTTTGGACAGAACTTATTTTCCTGAAACTGAAAACTGAAAACTGAAAACACTGTAGCAAAATAATTTTTAAATGTGTGAATAATGCTGTGGGACCCATTTTTAATGAAAAAATTGATAAAAAAATGAAATTTGTGGGTCCATGAACAGTGCACAGACCCACTGATTGACAGAAAAGTCAAAAAAACAGGGCCAAACAGTACTGAACAGTACTCTACTGTTGCGCTTGTCCCCTGAAAGTCTGAAACGCGTGTAGAAAAGAAGAAAAAAAAAAAAAAAAGCAAAACGCAAAACGCAAAAGTAAACGTGGATCCAAACTTACACTCAATTTGTTATTTTTTAAAATCACAGAATTTGGTTTATTAATTTTAGAGCTACTGAATTTATTAAATGTTATGATTGAATTTGCTACTTTTAAAAAAATTATGACTCAATTTGTTACTAGTTTTAGGTTTAAATTTAAATTTATTTTTTCTTATACCTAGCTATTTAATACAAATTTTAGCCTGCTATGGTATGTATTAGAAGTGAGCAATGATTTCCATGCAACTTGGGTCTCATGTGGTTGGGACTGAAGAACTATATATATATTAAAGTTATTATACATTTAATTTTAAAAATTTAATAAATTGATATAGCAATAAATATAATAGGTGCTATTTTAATTCATAATAAATAAATAAATAAAATGTTAATATTACTATTAACATTATTGCAAAAGACTTACAATAAATAGATGTAACAAGAATCTAATGGTCTATTTAAATAAGTGAATGTTTAAATCACTTTTTTTTTATTGGTAACACGTCAATTTGTAAGTTTTACACAATAAATTTTTTAATATCCCAAATATCACTTAAATTTTTTGTAACACATGAATTTGTAAGGCTAGTATAATATGAATTGGTCTTGTTAACGGATGCTTTTAAGGCATTTATTTTATAAATCAACGTATTTGAGGCATCCATTACCTTTTTTCCATAATTAATCAATAGCATCCTTAACATCACACTCACCCCGACCGGAAACAAGAGATATTTCCTGTCTAATGTAGAGCTTTCAGTCGTGAAGTATGGCCTACTGGCCGCCTCTCGATCTCTACTTAATTTGGTAGCACTCTTTCATGTGGCCCATGAACTCATGTCGGTTTTATATAAAATAGGAGCCTCGGGCTCCATTGTTTTGAAAGTGAAAAAAAAGATACAGTACTAATTAATGCAACCAATTAGTTCAAACATGTATGACTTAGAAACAAAAAAGATTGTTGAACCTCATATATGATGGCTCATGTGCAAGAGTTAATAGTGCTACTGGTTGTTGCTTGGATATAGAGCCTGTGAGTAAATATGTGAAGTGATAAACTTTATCTATCTTAATCAAACAGTTTATATATGTTTATGATATTTAAGATGAAGAAGAAGAACACGTAAGCCCATCCAGCGAAATGGAATTCAAACCCTAAATAGTGTTTTATTGAACAACAAATTAAACACTTTATTAATTAAATTAACTGGAACCTAGACCATGTACTTCATCAAGGAAGAAGAAAAGGTTAAAAGAGTTTACTGTGCAATAAATGAAGGAAGCCACAACGATAGTCTTGAACCGTCCGAGATAGGAGTCAGCTATGAAGGCTCCAACTATGGGGAACACACAAGATACACCAACCCAAGTGTTTACATTCTTAGCTGCCGTGGAGGTGGGTTCATGGAGCTCATCTGTGAGGTACATGATGAGGTTACTGGCCAGGCCAATGAACGTGAATCCCTCTGCCACCTCAACAACTGCAAAACAAAGTAAAAAAGAATCAATAACCAAGCTCATATATAAGAATCAATAACCAAGCTCACATATAAGAATAATATGAAGCTTTGAGAGGACCTAATAATTAAGATTAAAGAGTAGCTTAATTGGCTTACAAATGATGAAAATGGCAGCATTCCATCCACCTTTGGACTTTTTTCTTTGGGTGGTATCTTCAAGGCCATGATCAATCATTTCTGGCGTTAGAGAGCTATAGCTCTCTATGAAATAAAGAAAGGTAGGTGCAAAAGAGGCCTGGTTTAGTGAAGTGTTTTGAGCACTCTATGGAATTTGGTTCCTTTTATATATAGGCGTGGGATATGAGTATTTCTAAAATACCACCATATTTTTCACAATTGTTCATATGATACACTATGAATGATGAAGAAAAAGTAGTGAATTTATGTGAAAATAATAAGCAATTTGTCACTAAGATTGTTATTATTTTTAACAATTATTCTACATGACAAATTATAACTGACTGTATATTACTTTCACTTTCCTTTTTTCTTTTTTTCTTTTTTGTGTAACAAGAATTTTTTTTGTTTCATATGGTTGTAGAATGAGTGGTGAGATATTCTCTGAATGGGCATTTGGGTACTTTACAACTTTAGCGTGGACCTAGCTAGTTTTGCAGAAATATAATGACAATTTACACAGCATCTTTTTAATGTCACACACGCATATCGAAGAATACATTGAAAACATTGCACATAATTTCAGAGTAAAGCTTCTATCTAGAAAAATGTCCAAGTACCGTGTGGTATTTTTTCACCTTTTTTTTTTTTCTGTCTTCCTTCTAATTTTCGTTTGAGTAGAATTTAAGGCAAATTGAATTAACCTAGGAGCTTGTTCAGCTAATTTGAAAGAACAAAATAATGGTTGTTGCATGACATGCATGTCACTGCAACTTAGCTTGGAGTTTTAATATCTTCATAATCATCAATTGTTTAATCATGATTTTTTTTTTTTTTTTAAAGATTACTTTTTTTATTCCTTAAGCTAGCTATCAACTTCTTCTTTTTACTGGATAACATGAAATTTAATTTTAAAAAACCAAAGATTACAAAAGTTGAAGATAGGAAATTAAACACCCTAAGCATCAACAAATAACTTTTACAAAATATACAAGAAAAGGAATTCGAATACAAAATAAAGTTAACATTAGAAGAAGATCTTTCTTTAGCCAAACGCTCCATATATTAATTTCCTTCGCGGCAGGTGTGAACGATGTGTGTCTCTTAAAAACATTAGAGGAGGGACCTACAATAAGAAATCAAGATATATACATTATATATCACATTTTCAACACCCTATTTTTTCTCCATTCTAGCAAGAGCTTTTTTTTTTTTTTTAAAAAAGAAAACTCTAGTGACACAACAAAACACACACCCAAAACCACACCAATTATTTTCAAAAGCTCTTAAAAATGAAATGATGCGTGGGCTTTTCCCTTTTCTATTCTTTGTGGATGCTGTGTTGAAATTAGAAAAAGCTATTCTATTTTCCTTTGACAAAGCATTTGGACATATTTGTAAGATCCCACTATCCCAGTGTGTTCTGAACTATATGCATTAAAAAACAAAAACTGGTCATTGCGAACCTCAGTTAACTAAGATGGTTCAGGTTCATTGATTTCATCATTAATTTATGTTTTCAAAAAGTCAAAAGACCTCTCTCTTTATGAATTGGTTGGAGCATCTAAGGCTCTAAGCAGAGTAGCGGTTCAAAATTAAGTTTTTCTGTTTATATGCAAAATGACAAAAGCTATTAAAGTTGATGCTTGTGTCTTGTTCCCATATACGATACAATGCTATGCTATGGCTATTAGCAGAGATGAGAAAGTGATCAAAGTTGTTGTCCTATAAAGCTTCTAACTTGCACCATGGATTTTCTTTCTTGTTTTACTACAGTACATTTTGGTATTTCACTTTATTCTCGACAGCAATTTTCTCTAGAAATGTCTCTCCTTTCTTTTTCTTTTTTTCTTCTTCTTCTTCCTTTTTTTATTGGTGTAAATCTCATATGCCTTTCAGCCTGTAAGCCTTTAACTGTGTTTACAATAAGAATCTTGTGGATTATTGGTTATAAAGTATTGATGTAAAATGCATAGAACAAAGAATAGAGCTAGGAAGTACATCAAAATTTTCATAATCATTTACAATTAGCACGTGTCAAAATATAATTAGATGGACATTACTTTTACATGAATTCACTACTAATACTATTTTTATTATTATCAATTATAAATTTGCACCATAACAGTTGGAAGAGAAGAAAAGGTAAAAATGTCTATATCTTGATAAAACAATACTCATAGAACTGTCTCAAAAAAAAAAAAAAATCTTTGATTTTAGTTGTTGATTCGTTTACGATTAGAATTGCTTAAGTAGGAGAAATCTATTTTTGAAGGAACAATCTATTGTGGAGAGCTAAAATGGGTTTGAATATTGAAACACACCATGCTTAGAATATGACACTTGGCGCTACAAAGTACAAAGTCAAAGGTGGTGTTGGTGGGAAAGCAAAGCCAGCCTATAGAAAATTTTCAACAGTGATGCTAGGTTGTACCTAATAAAATTAAATAATGAGTTGGCTCAAAATTCTGCATTGTCTTATAATTGTGTCGAAATTTTTGTACTAGTGGATTTTTTAAGTTTTTGCACGTAGTACCTTTTCCTTCTGTTTTAAATGTCATTGCTCTTTATAATTCATGTTAACCTAACAATTTTTTTAGAGCTGCTAGCTTTTTATTCATTTGGTATTTTGCTATTTGGTTTGTAATGTATTAAATCTATTGTTGAGCTAGGTTCCCTTTTTTATGACTTATAGCACAAGACATGTTCTTGGAGTTGCTAAAACTCTATGATACTTAAAAGTGATATTGATATTTTATTTGTGTTGTTATTTGGTGGGAGATTGATTAAGGTGTACACTGTAAATGCAACATTTGATATGATGTTCAATTTAACATTTTTTAGATTTTTTATGTAAGATTTCAAACAATTTATTGATCTATCAATGTACATATTTAATATATACTTATTAGATGAAAGTATCTCATCCCCTTCGAACTTTTTTTATACACAAAATGCATAGAAATCCCTATGTAAACACACAAATTCAAGGTGCTGCTCAACCCTGCTAGCACCCAATAGAAGTAATCAAGGTGTGCACAATTAAGATTGTTACCAAGCCATTGGCCAAGCCACAAAGTATGTATTGTGGAAGTAACCACCGCACACTCATAGGAACAATTGCTTCAAGCTTGTCCATGAGGTCATATTCTTTTGCAATTGTAACCCTTTTGGCCTCTAGCTGCCACAACCATATTGAGCAATGATAAACATAAACCAAGGCCTACCGTTTGTAGCATTGTAGTTCAAGAATGGTGTCATGAGATTTTTATTGTAATTGGGACCAAAAGGGATCGTACAATGGTATAGTGATGATGATATAGTGAGGTCTAGAAGGGCTTAAAGTGATGCTGCCTGAAGCAAAAAGTTGGGTCCGATTGATCAGATCATTGTACAAACTCTCTTTCATGCGCAAACATAAGCAACTAGCACCATTTCTCTCTAAAATATATTCCAGAGGGATACAATAATGAGTCTTGTATCATAGAGGTTATTACTATAGATTGAGACTATTATTGGCTAACTATCACCACACGGCATAATTTTCCTTACTGTGACTATGTGTAACGATGAGATCCCACTAACTACCTCAAGATGTAATTTGGCATATTACTTTGCTCAAAATATGTAAAGGTTTTAATCTGATAGCCCCCTTATGAAAGTTGTGTTGATAACCAAATAACATGCTACTTGATTTCCGTGAAACAAACAAAACTTAAAGTCAAATAACATGCTACTTGAATTTTGAATATAATCAAATTGATTTGTTTACAGTTTGAATTGCTCAAGTAGGAGAAATCTATTTTTATAGGGAACAATGTAATGGGGAGGGTGAAGATGGTTTTGATATTCCAATATTATGGACTTATGGTATATAGAATTGAATGGAAGATTCGTGTGAAACAATTTGGGCTTTGAAGATGAGTATACCTAGGTCAACAAAGTCACTGGCATTGTTGGCGGGCCAGGTAGCTAAGCCAGCCCATTTGGGAAACAAACATGTAGCAATTGGATTTAAAAAATTGTGTTAACCTTGGCAAATACTATATAATGTGCCTCTGCCCTAGGAAGAAATATACCATGCTACAAGTGTATGCTTCCTTCTTCTCATAGTTTGATAAGTCTCACTAGCTGTGAGAAGGGAGAAACATATACCTGTAACAGGGTGTATTTTCTTCTGCCCTAGACCCAACAAAACCCATATATTTAAACTTAATTTGAGTCCAACTTTTTAACAAAAAAATGGCCGAATTTCACTCACACTAAATCCTTGAACCATTTTCTATCTACAATCTTCTCTATCCTTGTGTATACCATTCACCTTCTTTAATAATAATAATAATAATAATATATTGTAATTATGTTAATTGAGTTGTGCATGCAATTGGTCTTTCTCAAAAAAAAAAAAAAAAAAAAAGAGTTGTGCAATTGGTGGTTTGGGTGCGGTGGAAGGATTGGCTAGTTGCATGATCTATTGTGTTTTGTTTTTGAAGAGAAGAAGGATTGAGTAAAAAAATTGAAATAGAAATCAAGTGCCAAATAGATTTGGGTGAAAAACACTAGAAAACTATTTTTAAGAACAATTTCTCAAAACACCTAAAAACAAAAATTTTAAAAACACAAAACTAAATTTGTTAGCAAAAGGCCTAGTGATATGTACATTTGTATATTTTAGTAGAACAAAAAATTGGTTTAGAATCACTAATCTTAATTAGCATCTAATTATCCAAGGAGCATCCCTAGAGTAAAGAAAGAGCATCATTCTATTGAATTTAATTGGCTATGCATGAATATTCTTGAAAAAAAATGAGCAATTACTGTTCCACTCATGGAGGGAGGTAGTCTTGGACATTGTCCCCCTAATTATTTTATAAATAAATAAAAAATTACTAGTATATATATAGGTACTAATTTTAACAATTTTGTTCTATAAAATTACACTTTGCCCCCTTAATAATATCATTGATTCTTTTAAGAATAATGCTATAGTTACAAAATTTTCTATAACATTTTTACAAATGGTTGAGATAGTAAATTCTTATTGATTTATATTTAGGCCCACCACTTTTTTAACTAGCAATAACCACTCACTACATTAACAATTTATATAAAAAAATTGTAACTCTAGCATTTTCCTCCTTTTAAAGGCCTAAAAAATATTTTTATGTCTAAAATCTAGAACAAAATATACATGCTCAAAGAAATTAGCCCAACAACAAAAATTACCAATAGTAAAGCTAAAAATAATAAAACTCAATCAACCAATTTTCCCAAAAAAGACTACCCAAGTGTTGACATTCTTTAGCTGCTGTGGAGGTGAGCTCTTGGAGTTCATCTGTGAGGTACATGATGAAGTTACTAGCCAAGCCACAGAATGTGAATCGCTCTGCCACTTCAACAACTGCAAAACGAAGTAAAAAGAATCAATAACCAAGTTTTAAGCATAAGTTGAAGTTTTGAGAGTAGCTACTTAATTAAGAGGAGGAATTAAATTGATTGTCTTGGCTTACAGATGATGAAAATGGCAGCATTCCATCCACCTTTGGACTGTTTTCAAGGGATGAAGAGCTTCTTGGTATCCTCAAGGCCATTATCTATCATTTCTGAAGTTAAAGAGCTAGATCTCTATGAAAGTTAGGTGCAAAGATAAAGGAATGGACTAATGACATGCCTAGGCACTGAAATAATTCATTTCATAATTAAGATTTTATTTTCTATAATCTGACATTGTACATAATGCTAACTGCCTAGTATTTAAAATTTCAAATGATGTGACATTAATTAGATATACTTTTTCTATTTATAATATTTAATCTGAATTATGAAATGAATCAATTTCAAAATAAAGGATCCTAATTTCTTTCCCAATACATATTATTCAATTTTCGTTGCCATTTTGGAACTTTAGAGGTCAAGGGAATTGCAATCTAGTCAAAAAAAGGGGGATGATTCGGGGGAATCAGAAAAAAGAAAATATTATGCTGGGGTATTTACATAATGATACTCTGCCATTTTTTTTTATTTTTTTTTTTATCTATTGTTGGCCTCTTCTTCCATCCATGGGCTTGGGCCCAGCTGTATGCGCTTGGTGGGCCAATGCTAGATTTTTGGTGGGGCCTAATTCCAATTTTTGTTGGCTGGTTTCATCATCTTTGTGGGCTATATTAATGACAGTTTTTTTTGGATTATTGCATGGGCCCAAATTAAGCCAAGTTCATATATTGATTTTGTCAAATACATAGTCCACATTTACAAGTTGTAGGCTTGAATTACTGATATATGGGCCTTAGGCTTTTTTAATTTGTTGCCCAAAAATGCTCTTAACAAAGGTCTAAAAGGGAGGAAGAGGTAGAAATAGCTTGTCATTGCAGAAAGCAGTGAACCTAAACAATTAGAAAATGAACCAGATTGATGTAATAGTGGTCAATTAGACATGTCATAAATCTTATGAGTGACTGAAGTGCCACAAATAATGTGTACCTAACCATGGAGCTGAGCATCTGGGGTTTTATCAGATTCCATTTGATAACCGAAATAATTATCAAATAGAGACACTACAAAATGGTCCGAAGCTCTGCTTATATTATTTTTTATTTTTGTTTGATGCTGCTGTATTAATAGTCCACTTCATCCACTCTCCCTAATGTTTCTGAAAAAAAAAAAATTAAGAAAGAATGAAAAATTTCCCTATGACTATCAAAGAGCCCAACTATTTAGTTCAAATTCCGTAGTGAAGTTTTTTGAAAAAATAAATTTAAGAAAGAATGAAAAATTTCCCTATGACTATCAAAGAGCCCAACTATTTAGTTCAAATTCCGTAGTCAAGTAAGTAACTAAAGATGCACACAAAAACATATTTAGTATTTACTGATATACATTAAACAGTAAAGGAAAATATTCTTTCAAAGATCTACAATTTTTTTCACATTATATATAAGCATTCAAACACATAAATATTTACTGGTTTATCTTCTTTTCTTTTTTTTTTTCTTTTTTTCTTTTTTATTTGAGGAAAAGCCCTAGGTATAGGGCATATTATTAATCAATCAGACTAAGATCAAAGTTGTAAACATCAAGAATGTCAAAAGAAATAGACTCCATCCAAATATGAAAAGAATTACAACTTGCGAGTCTGTAAGCCACACAATTAATTTGCCTTTTAACATGGTGAAAGAAAACATTTCTAAGTGAAGAACTAAGTAACTTAATGTCTTGTATTATATGCCATACTTCAAAGTAGAGCATATTTTCACCATTGATTGGGTTGATAATGATTTTTGAATCTCCTTCCACTACCAAACTCTCAAAACCCAGCTCCTTAGCAAACCATTGGTTGCTATCTCTAATAAAGCATATCTCTACTATACATTTTATTTTACACTTTGTAATCTGGTTTTTTATTCTAATTTATAATAAAAACCATTCATTCCACTAAGAATGGGATGGCGATTTCTATTTGTTAATTAACCTACTAATATAGCATGCCCCTCTAGTCTTAAAATTCTCCATTATGGGTGCTCGTTATAACCCACTTTTCTTCGTTGGTTTTTTCAGCCTCCTCAACCTTTTTGTAGACAAAGCGCATAGCAATGCATGCATAAGCACACAAATTCAAAGCACTCAACCCCGCTAGAACCCAGTAGTAATCAAGGTGTGCACGATTAAGATTGTTAGCAAGCCATTTATCACCATGCCTTGACCTAATTTCATGCACAATAGACACAATAGCATTGCTCATGAAGCTCCCAACTCCAACCATACTAATATATGCTGCAGCTCCCATACTTCTCAGTGCTTCTGGCATTTGATCATAGAACAATTCTTGGAGTCCCACAATTGCGAATGCATAAGAGAAACCATAAATCATGTATTGTGGAAGTAGCCACCAAACTGTCATTGGAATTGTTGCTTTAGTTTTATCCATGAGGTTATATTCTTTCGCAATGCTGACCCTTTTGGCTTCTACTAGAGCTGACACAACCATGTTGAGTATGGATAGAAATAGTCCAACTCCTATTCTTTGTAGCACTGTAATGCCTGATGGATGTCCTGTAAATTTTCTGGCTATTGGGACAAAAATTTGATCATAGAATGGAACGGCGAATAAGACTGTTATGCCTACAAAGGCTTGAAGTGATCCTGGGCGAATATGTAAGCGTCCTATTGATCGGATCATGGTACTACCTTGAATGGTGTAGTAGGTGTGAAGTTAAGCTTGGACTACAGTGAACATTATACAACTAAACCATATGGGGATGAGGCGGAGAACAAGCTTTACTTCTTGAACTTGATTTAGTGAGCATATCCTCCAAGGATTTCTGGTTTTGCTCGATGCATCAGTGTTGTCAATGATCATTGCCTTGTCCAAAAACCTGCATTTTTCAGATAGTAATAGTTAAGAATCTGCTTAAGAATAAGCTAATTAAGTCACATACATCAAGAATAAGGCAAGTCCATTACTAATACTATGTTAAGAAAAAGAGAGAAGTAGAAAGAAATTCTATATTTATAGGCACACATTATGAGTATTGAGTGATGTGCAGAAACAGAAGTGTTGCACGAGTGATTATCAAAAGAAGAAAAAAAAAAGTGTTTCACGAGTAATAATACTAAAATTCATCAAAAAGGGTAATGATACTAGATTTTAATTAGATTCTCAATTTTGCATCACGTATTTTGTCTAATTTTTAATTTTTCTACCAAGTGAATTAGATAGGACATGTAGCGCAAAATTGAGAATCTAATTAAAATCATCCTTACAGCTAGATCAATCACTACACACAAAATAACTTAAACCTATCAAAGTTGGCAGGAGACCTATAAATTCTAATCGTGTTCTTTTTTCTGATGATATCATCTTCTCCTCTCATGCCACCATCCCTGAATGTACCACCCTTCTTAATATTTTCACAAACTTCTGCAACATCTCGGGTCAGATTTGTAGTAAAGAAAAATCCAAAATTTTCTTCTCTTGGAACACCCTTCCTTAAACACAACAAGACATTGCTGCCCACCTTCAAATGCCAATAGTTACTAATCTAAGAAAATACTTGGGCATGCCCTTGCTAACAACCAGGAAAGCTAACAGTCTCTTCACCCCTCTTGTGGACAGAATTAATAATCAAATCCGTAACTGGCAAGCGAAGCTTATATCTCAAGCTGGTAGAATTACTCTTATTAAGTCTATCCTCTCACCTTTAGCCTACTTCCTGATGCAAACCACTCTTTTACTTGTAAGGCATCTCATATCAAATAGAAAAAATCAATCCATGGCTTCCTTTGGATAGATACTACTAAGATATTTTTGGACTAGCAATTTTCTTACCACTACTTCTAAAAATGGCTCACATTCCTGGAAAGCTCTTCTAAAAGGACGAGAATTATTAACAAAAGGCCTTAAATGGGTTATTATAGGAAATTCTATATGACACATGCCCCACCTTTTTCCTACAATGCCTCTTCTGGGATTCCATGGGTTTTGTCTCATCTCGTGGAGTTTTCTGCAAATAAAGCTTTAGCTACTCTGTTTTAATTGTGTCATGAAGTCCAGGTGTTGTTGTTGTTAGTGTTTAAATTAGTGTTTTGTCTTGTATGTTGGGTTTAGTCTGTCTTGTAAGTTACTGCTCTTTTAGTAGGTAGTATGAACTTCAATAAATTCTCGTTTATGCACCCAAAAAAAAAAAATGTCAAGCAAAGCAAGGATGGCTAGATATGAAAAGAAAATAGTTTCGCCTCCGTCTAGGATTACACAGAAGCTGATTAGATGGGAGAGACCTTCTGCTGGATGGATGGAACTGAATACCAACGGATCCGCCTCAGAAACATTGGGTGATCGGGTTTTCTAGAAACGTTGGGAGAGCCTCAAGTTTTTTTGCCAAGCTTTTGGCCCTACGGGATGGGCTTACTATTTGTCTTGCAAGAAACTTCCTTCTTGTGGAAGTTGAAATTGATGCTAAAGCTAAAGTAGTTATGTAACATATGTTTACTAATACCAGCAACTTCAACTTAGCTAACTCTCCTCTTGTGGATGATTGCAAGCACCTAGCATCCCAATTCCTCCAGATTCATATTAAGCACTGCTTCCGTGAAACTAATAGATATGCTGATAGCCTTGCTAGGATGGGATCTCAGCAAAGTTTAGATTTCCTTTTATTTGATAGTTGCTTGTGGACATAGAGCTAGTTTTTAATTCGGATTTTAATGGTATAAATCTTAACATGTGTTGCCCTGAAGACGTTGTTTCTATTTAGCTTTTAATTTAAGTATCCTTTTTACCACCAAAAAAAAAAATTAGTTTCAGTTATTCGCATAGATTAAGCAAGAGTCAATTTTATTACTTCAAATTGCATGAAAGATAGATGGTTAACCTAATTAATTTGGGTGGATGAAAGCTACATTTTAACAAGCATGTCGAACCACCGAGGGTGGTTGGTCTAGTGGTCATGGGCTCACTCCTAAAGGTTTGGGAGGTGGAGGTCCCAAATTCAAATTCCACAATGAGAAGTGTCTGGAAAATAATTCTATGCTCTCGGCTCATGCTCACTAGCGTTCTCAATGAGGTTGGGCGCACAACTATGGCTCATCCGGATCTTCTACTCCCGCAAGTGCAAGTCCAGCAAGTAGAGTGTTACTATGATCATGCCCAGGTAGAAGACGTCAACTCAGATCGCCCCCTCTACCCATTTTTTGTTCATCAAAAAAAAAAGCATATATAAAAAAAAAAGCATGTAGAATAATGGGATATACTTACTAATTCTAGTAATCTTATTTACAAAAAGAAATTTTCATCAAAAAAAAATTACAAAAAGAAATAGACTTGTTCTAGATAAGTATGGGAAAAAAAGAAGAAAAAGAAAAGAAAAATAAATAGACTTATTCTAATTTTTGTGGATGAAAGCCACAATTTAATAGCTTCATCGAAAAAGAAGATAGAAAAGAAAGCTACATTTTAACAAGAATGTTAAATAGTGAGAGATACCTTGCTGGTTCTAATAATGCAAAATACTATAATAGATTTATTATATTCTAGCTAGCTAGAAGTATTTTCTTTTCTTTTGCTAAGTAGCTAGTAGTATATGAATATTGGAAAATAATTATTTAGTATAAAACTGTAAAAGACGAATAAATGGTTTACTTTACCCGACTAATTTGGTGGATAAAAGCTACATTTTAGCAAACATATTAGATAATGGGAGAGAAGGTACTGGTTCTGGTACTGTTATGTACAAAGAAATAGGTAAATTCAAATTCTAGTTAATTAGTAGCTTGTAGAAAATGAATAATAGGAAATAATTAGTTAGTAAAAAACACGAATTAGTCGTTCACTGTTATTTGATTTCAAATTGGATCAAAGGGTAAAGTATATAAAATATATATATATATATATATATATAAGGTAAAGTATGTAAAAACACGTATTAGTCATTCACTGTTATTTTGTCTTATTTATAAGATAAATTTATCTAAGATATTATTTTGTTAATAACCTTTGAATTTAATGTAAGTATGTAACTATTACCAGGTATGGTGCCATTTTGTAAAACATTTAGTCCCACATTCCTACTATTGAGAGTTAGGGTCTATTTGGATTTACTTATTTTGTTGAAACTGAAAATTTTTTGCTGAAGGTACTATAGATAAAGGTAAAAGTTAGTTGAAATAGTACAGTGAGACCTATAAATAGTACCAAAAGTGCAATGAGACTCATGAATAGTAACAAAAATAAGTTGAATAATAAAATAAACTACCAAATTTCATTCATGCCAAACACACACTTAGAGGAGGAAACTATATATCCTTTCACTAGTCAAAAGATAATCAAACGGGCGATGAACTAATTAAATTCAACTCGCATTTCTTCCTCCCATAATAATAAAATGACTGATGTGTTCATAAGTTCAAGAACCGCTAAATATGTGTGTAACTTATCAATAAAAAAAAAAATCAAACGCCACTGATCCACAACAAACTTACTAGTAATATAGGTCAAAATCACCAATGAAAATTTTGTACTTAATTTAAACTCGGCATGTACCTGAATTGTTTAGTATGAGCCAAAGTTTGAACTAATGCTGGTTGAGCCTTCACATAGACCTTAGTTATATTCTCTCCATTAAAAACACCCAAAACATTATGCTTATCATTCAGGCGCCACTTGCGTGCTGCCGCCACAAACAACTGCACCATCTTGGTGAATGGACTCCCAATGGGACCCTGCTTCCTATACCGCTTAATTCCCAAGAGAAATATTGCCAATGACACTCCAAACATTGATGCCATTATTCCAAACCCTACCGCCAAACCAATATAGTCCTGCACCAAATTATAAAGTTTTTGCAACTTGGAATTTTTCGTAGTTAAATACTAACTAGGACTTGATATGGGGTAAAGACAACAACAATAAAAGAGAGAGAGAAAAAAAAATTGTATATACTTTAGAGCATCCGAAGCAGATGTTGCAAAAATTATGCCATTTTCCCACACCAAAGGCCTACTTTATTATTTTACCACATCATTTTACAACATCTCATTTATCAAATCTTTTATAATTCAATCATATACATTAAAATATTATTTACTACACATTAAAATAATATATTATCCCCTCCCCCATTATCATCAACAACAGCAACAACAACCCACAACAACCCACACGGCAGATCAATTGCCACAACCCACAACCACCGACCACCCCCACAGATCAACCACCAACCACCAATATCAGCCACTGCTACCAAACAAAAACTCAAACAAACACTACAACCAATATCAGCCCCTACACCAAAAATTAAAACAAACAACCACCAAAAAAGAGAGAGAGATCAGCGAGATCGGAGCGACAATGACGATCGGCGATGACAATGGCAATGACGACGGCGATGATCGGAGTGGCCTCACCCATGCCGCTTGTGCCAAAATACCCATGAACACCGACCAATCTCAACACCAATTCAGCCCAAGCCAAAATACCCATCACCCACAACCGATTCAACCCAAGCCCCAACCGATTCAAGCCACGGCTCCACCACTGAAACACCAACTACCATCGGAACTGAAACCCAAACAACTGAAGAGGGAGAGACAACTAAAACCCAAAACCGATCTCAAACACAATCTCCATCGTGACCCATACCCAAAATCGATCTCCACCGTGAAACCCAGCCAACACCCAAACGACCACCACCAATCCGAACCCAGCAACCATTGAAACAACCCACCACTTTAAACCCAGTAACCACCAATTTCAGCTTGTGATAATGGCCACCTTGCCTTGGAGCTTATTGTTTGAAGATGTGGAGTGTGTCATTTTGTTCTTTCTCTATTGAGGGAGGAGCTGGGTCTGATGTGAGAAGGAGTTGGGTCTAATGTGGGAAGAGAGAAAAAATCAATACCAGAAGTGAAAGGAGAGAGAAAACCGAATAAAAAACAATATTTCGGTTTACCATTTCTGTCCATACCGTTGCAAATTTGCAACAATACTGATAGAAATGGTATAATTTTGGCACATATACCATATCTGATGGGAGGTATTTTTTGTGTTTGGTGTAGCAAATGTGCCAAATATTTGGCATTTGCCACATTTGCCACATCTACTGTGGGTGCTATATAAACAAGAATAAAAGGGAAGCCGCATGCATGTCAAGTTGATCAATATATTATTGTAAATTTAAATTTAGTATACATTTATACCTTTGATCCCTTGGTGAAAATTTTGATTCCATTCCTAGTCTTAATTATTAAAGAATGGATTCGGATAGAATAATGACCAAAAAAAAAAAAATGGTAACTATCTCAATCTATCTATGATGATCTATATTCTATCTTACAGCTTTGGGATTAGAGCTTTGTTATTCTTATTGTAGTAGTAGTAATGATCTTGGAATATAAATAAATAATTGCAATACAAGTTTCAATTGTTTAAATTTACAATAAGTATAGGGACATAATAGTATAACTAGTTATGATTAATGCATAATATAAGTGTTACGTCAATGTTAGAATCAACAAAAGTAATGTTGTCCTAATTAATCATAACTAACCCATATCAACAATTGTATAAAAAAAAGTTTTTTTTTTAAAGAGATAATTATAATATGCTACTAACCCCGCAATTCGAACCCTTTCCCCCCTAGACCCCCAAACACTTTGTGCATGAGAAGGTGTCAATTCAACTATAAGGCTTTTAGCATTGTATGGAAAAGTTGTGTTACTAAAATGGCTTTTGCTTTTGCACACTAGAAAATAATTACTAGTTAACTAACACGTGCAAGTATGATTGACTTTATACATCTATGTGTACAAATTTAAGTAAGATTTTGAAAAATGATGTGTGCAAATCGTTTGTGAGGATTAAGTGAGAGAAGAGATTGGTTGTGAAGATGGATTTCAACGTGGGGTTGGGTTGGGGTTTGGAATTTCAATTTGAGGATTTAGAATTCAATTGGGTCTAACCAGAAGTGAGGGTTTTGATAACTGTCTGACTAATAGTGGAAGAAGCTTATGTGGATGGGCTGACTTGAAAGGGCTACTTAAGACACATAAGATAACTATTTATATTTTAATTAAATTCGTGCCACATCTACATTCCATTTGCCACGTAAACAGATTCCATTAGTCATTTAACAGGGGACTAAATTGACTATGACTTGAAAATAGTGGGGACCAAATTGATTGCTCTCAAGATATAGGGACCAAATTGACTGTAATCCCGAAATATTGGGATCAAAATGGTGTTTTCGCCAAAATTGAAATAGAAAACAGGTGTCAAAGAGATACGAGTGGAAAAACACTAAAAAACTATTTTTAAGAACAATTTCTCAAAACATCTAAAAACACAAAATAATTTTTAGATAATAATTTAACATGGTATCAAAGTATGAGATTCTAAGTCCAATTATTGTCTCCTCCACTCTACCTCCCATTTAAAATCTCACATGTTGGGTCTCACCTATTAAAATGAAGTTTGAGCCCACACGTGAGGGGTAGTGTTAGATATATGTGGTTAAATTATTAAATTTATCATATCTCAATAGTTTAATATTTTGAGAAAATCGATCATTTAACAATACACAAGGAGAAATTATTAGGTCCACCAATAAAACTGCTAAAATGGTCCTCTTAACCAATAAAACATTACCACCTATGTAAGTGTAAAGTGTAATATAATTATCACTAGGTGATTTTTTTTTTTTTTTTTTTTTTGTGTGTGTGTGTGTGCGTGCTAATCTTGCATAGATAACTGTGTTTTATTAGTTGGGATACTTGGGAAGACCATTTCAACCGTCCTCCCAATGAACCTAATAATTTCTCCCAATTTCTTCTCTCCAATATTCCAACTAATAGTCTAATACACGGATAGCAAATAACTAGCAAGTCCACCTCTCTTCTTTTGAGGTTGAATTCAAAACCTTGTATTTGCAAAATACTATATAAACAAGAAAATGCACTTCCTATATAATAAACTTACATAACTTTTGTGCGTGGTAGGCTAGGGTGATTTTATATGAATAAGGTATTGAGTTTGACATTTATCAATCCATGCAGCACACGGATACTAGTGTTTGATAATGAGAAAATAAAGCTACAGGAAAATGTAAAACTGAAATAAAAACATATATATTTTCATGGAAATCGTTTGTGTTTGGAGACGAAGAAAATCACATACTCAAGTCAATCGATTAATCCAATGTGTTCTGAAAAATAATCACAATGTTATAACAGTTTACAAGAGAGAAATTGTGTTTTAATTTTTTTTTGGACAATGTATATTGATTTCTTATGGGACATTGTGTTGCTTTCTTATTTGAGAACATTGTTTAGTCTTGCTAAAAATAGTGCTCTTGTGAACATAAATGCTTGTCCAACAAGCCGGTGCTCCACTGAAGTATGGTCAAACTCTTGTTATTGTCAGTGTAGTGGCCAGTGTAAAAGCTAAATAAAATCCCTCACTTATGTCAAGCATTACTCACCAGCCTTGCTCTCATAAAAAGTGATGGATTATACCACAGCGGGGTGTGACTTGGTGATAAGAGCTATCGTACAATTTTCACATGATAATTGACATGAATTGAACGGTTTAAATGGTGATTGATGCTTCAATGAATATGTTATGCCCACGATAATAGTCTTATCAAAGCCCTAGTGGTACACATAATAATATTAATATTATACATTGCAGTCATGTGATGTAAAGTCAATAAATTCACACTAAAAACCTGTTTATTTCATTATGTAAAACCAAAAAAAAAAGAGGTGATGGAGTAGATGCCAACAAAACTTTGCCTAACGGCTACATAAATTTGTTTAATTAGTATTTGTCTTTTTCGATGTCTAAAGGTTAATACCTAATAGTTATATGTCTTTGCAACCATGGAAAAGACTAAATTCTTTCAACAAAACCAAATTAGCCATATTAAGCCACGAATGGTCCCAAGCTCTCCCAGCAAATATTCACACTCGTCTTTAGAATATTGTGTCCCTACGTGTAGGTGCTTTTGTTCCTTAGGATAACAAGTTTATCCTTAAGGCTAGTGGTTTTTTTTTCTTTCGGGGGTTAGGGAAACAGTGAACTCATGGAGGATCTTACAAACCATTGTAAAGGTTTGTCAATTTCGGACACAGAAGGGCCAACTTTCGACCTTGAGGAGGAATTGGCTATGCCAGAATATATCATTGCCGGTAAATTCTATACAAGAAGGGCTTTGAATATGGAAGCTATAGCTTCGACTTTTATGCCATTGTAGAGATCTAGGAATGGCTTCAAAGTCAAAAATATGGGAAACCACATAGTCCTCTTCACGTTTGATAATAAGCATGAAGTGGACTCCATTCTTTCAAATGAACCTTGGAGCTTTGACAAGCACCTTTTGGTGTTGCAACGTTACAACAAGGATGAGCCAATTGAGGATTTGAAATTTAATAGTACAACGTTTTGGGTGCAGGTACATGACATCCCAGTGCGGTTCATGAATCCAAAGGTGGCGGAAGGGATTTGTAGTACTGTGGGCACGGTTGTCCGGAAGTCTGAGACGGAGATGAATGGGGGGAGTTTTATGAGGGTAAGAGTCAACGTGGATGTCACTCGTCCACTAAGTCAAGGAAGAATGGTATCAGTTGGCCAAAGCAGAGAAAAGTGGGTCTCTTTCAAGTATGAGCGCCTACCTAATATTTGCTATTGGTGTGGCTGTCTTAACCATGATGATAGGGACTGTGAGGTGTGGCTTGATAGTGAAGGCTCCCTAAAAGTTGAAGAATAGAAATTTGGCCCTTGGCTTCGTGCTCCACCTGTAAGTCGAGTACAAAAAAATGTAATCTCAGTGCCCGGAATTTTTCACAAAAAGAAAGGAAGCACGTCTACTCCAACAGCTCCGGTTCAGCCAAGGTAAGCCCCGGCAAAGTCCACGGTGTCCTCGGCAGCTCATACAATTCCAGCTGACGTGGACCAATGCAGCGTGGAACAATCAATGGACCATTTAAGTGGATCGGTTACAACTGATGCACTTAATTCTCCCACGGTTTTTTAGCAGAGCAATCTTCAGGTTGGTCCGTTGGAGAATAAATTAGAGAGAGTGGTAGGTGATGTAAAGAAGGTTGATGAGCCACCTGTAGGGGAACGGACTGCCAGCCCACCAGGAATTAATCCGCATTTACTCCCTTCCAATAATGACCCGGATCAAGTGATGAAATCAAGGGAATCGGTGCAAAAGGAAGCTTTCCTTTCTGAGCTTGCTGAAATTGATGAGGGGCTATCTAAATTAAAGGCCGGTCCAATTACAGCTACTGAATCATTGATTGCAGAAATTCCAATCAATGTGCACGTGACTAGTGAGGAATTAAAGGAGGCGGCTAGGGTTTCTCAAGTCCTAAAGGGTGTCAATCATGCATACCCACGTGCAGCAAATACTGAAGCACAGAATATTCCATCTCCACAGCAACAGAGGTCATGGAAAAGGTTGAACAAAGCAGATGGACCCAACAAGCTGGCCGGAAAATCTAGCACTATTGAGTCTGTGCTATCAACCAAAAGAGAGTGTGAGGATCTATCCAATCCCAATGGTTTACCAAGTAAAAAACGTGCAGTTTCTGTTGAGATTATTTCTTCAAAGTTGGCGGAGGCTGATGATCAGCCCTGCCCTACACAATGAGTCTCTTAGTTTGGAACTGTCGTGGGCTTGGGAACCCACGTACAGTGAGAGAGCTTGGAGATTACATCCGGGCAAAAGATCCTGCTGTTGTGTTTTTAGCCGAGACATGGACAAACGATGCAAGGCTAGATGAAGTGTTACGAAATTTTAGTTTCAGAAATAAATGGTCAGTTCCTAGTGGCCATAGAGGTGGTGGTTTGGTTTTGTTGTGGAAGGAAGATATTCGAGTCTCAGTGGAAGATTCATTAAAATATTGTATTGATGCACTTGTTGAGAAAAACACACCTCAAGAATGGCAGTTCACGGGTTTCTATGGCGAACCAGTGACACATAGAAGGCATGAGGCATGGACAAAGCTTCGAACCCTAAATGATAAGCCACACATTCCTTGGTTGTGTGCAGGAGACTTCAACGAAATTACAAGACAGGAAGAAAAGAGAGGAGGTTTACGTCGAGAAAACAGTCAAATGCAAGCTTTCCGGGATGTAATAGATGAGTGTAGTTTTATGGATTTGGGTTTTATTGGCCCAAATTTCACTTGGGCAAAGCATTTAATGATGGACATTCGATTTGGGAGAGACTAGACCGTGGATTAGCAACCAATCCGTGGTTCTTGCGGTTTCCAGGCACTAAAGTTCACCATTTACCTTGTCTTTCCTCGGATCATTGCCCATTGTTTATCAATCCTTCAGGAATTGAAATTCCATCCTATAAAAAACCCTTCAGGTTTGAGGAGATGTGGCTGGCTGATAGTAGGTGTGGGGAGGTGGTTGAAGCAGCATGGAGGTCATGTGTATCATTAGATCCTAATAAGGAAATCCTTGGAAAAATAGAAAAATGTGGCAGAGACTTAACATGGTGGAATTACAATGTATTTGGAAATGTGAGGAGGGAGCTAAAAAAGAAGAGGGATATGCTAGTTGAAGAGGAAGCAGTGGAATTGAGAACTGGAAGCAATGTACGGATCAGAGAATTGCAAAGAGAAATAAATGAGTTGTTGGACTGAGAAACAAGGATGTGGAATCAACGCTCTCGAATTCTTTGGCTAAAAAATGGAGATGGAAATACAAAATTTTTCCATAGTCGAGCCTCCCACTGGTATAGAAAAAATGTGATATTGGGGCTGAATGATAGCCATGGAGTTTGGAAGGAAGGACCAAGTGAAGTAGCAGCTATCCTCATTCACTACTACAGTGACTTGTTCACTACCTCAAATCCGCCCACTCAACATGAAGCTCTAAGCCACATTCCTCAAGTGATCACCAATGATATGAACAGTGAATTGACTAGTAGATTTAAGGAATGGGAGGTACTCCAAGCATTGAAACAAATGGCACCTATGAAGGCACCAGGACCAGATGGAATGCCCCCCATGTTTTTTCAGCATTTTTGGCCTATGATTGAAGGTGATGTTACTCACTCGGTGCTATCCTGGTTAAATTCAAGTACTATCCCACACCCACTGAATCATACTTTCATTACTCTAATCCCAAAAAAGAAAAACCCAAACTTAGTGTCAGATTATCGCCCCATTAGTTTATGCAATGTGCTTTACAAAATTTTTGCTAAAGTCCTTGCCAATAGACTAAAAAAATTCCTCAATTCAATTATAAATGAAAACCAATCTGCTTTTGCAAAAGGCCGCCTCATATCAGATAATATCCTTATTGCCTTCGAAACTTTACATTGTATGAAAAATTATAATTCAAGTGCATCGAGTTTTATGGCTTTGAAGCTTGACATGAGTAAAGCCTATGATAGGGTTGAATGAGTGTTTTTAGAAAATGTGATAAGGAAAATGGGATTTTCAGAAAGGTGGATTAGGCTTATTATGGTGTGTGTGCGATCAGTCACCTACTCTATACTTGTAAATGGAGAACCAAAGGGTATGATTCACCCCTCAAGAGGGCTTAGACAAGGAGATCCTCTCTCTCCTTTTCTCTTTCTCCTTTGCACCGAGGGCCTTCATGGCCTTATAAATAAAGCAGCAAATAATGGTGACATCCACGGATTCAGTTTGTGCAAAAGAGGACCCAAACTAACCCACTTATTTTTTGCAGATGATAGCCTTCTCTTTTGTAAGGCCAACTCTGAAGAATGCAGTAAAGTTTTGGAGTTGCTATCAGTGTATGAAGAGGTCTCTGGCCAAAAATTAAACAGGGAGAAGACAGCCTTATTCTTCAGCAAAGCAGTTACAGAAGCAAACCGCCAAATCATCAAAGGCATTCTGGGAGTCCGTGAAATCCATCACTATGAAAAATACTTGGGGCTGCCGTCTTTGACTGGAAGGGGAAAAAAAGCAAGCTTTAATTATATCAAGGAGAGAGTGTAGAGGAAGCTACAAGGATGGGAAGGAAAACTCCTTTCCCAAGCTGGAAGGGAGGTGCTTATTAAGGCGATCATCCAAGACATACCTACATATGCAATGGGTTGCTTCAAGCTACCTTTGGGGTTGTGCAATGAACTTGAGGTGATGGTCAGGAAGTTTTGGTGGGGACAACGAGGGGAGAAGAGAAAGGTTCATTGGCTAAAATGGGATGAGATGAAAAAAGCCAAAAAGGAAAGGGGTATGGGCTTTCGTGATTTAGCCTTACACAATGACTCCCTCTTGGCCAAACAAGCGTGGAGGTTGTTGGAGGATAAAACTTCCCTATTCTGTAAGGTTTTCAAACCTCATTTCTTTCCAAATTGCACAATTATGGAGGCGCCAGAATCTAGCCGAGGTTCTTATGCTTGGAAAAGCATACTCCAAGGAAGAGATGTGATCAAAAGGGGTGCAAGTTGGAGAATAGGTGATGGGCAGAAAGTTAAGGTGTGGCATCATGTTTGGTTACCATCTAAACCACCGGCTAGAATTTTATCACCCGTTCTTGAAGGCTGGGAGGAAGTCACAGTTGACAAACTCATCAAGGAAGATTCAAGGACTTGGGATGATGATGTTATCAATGGCCTTTTTGTTCCGAGGGAAGCTGCCATCATTAAATCAATCCCGCTCTCAAGATTCCCTACTGAAGACAAACTGTTTTGGCCATGGACTCAAACAGGGAAATACAACTGCAAATCTGGTTACAGATTTTTAAAGTATGAAGATGAAGTTTCAGGGGCGACGGATGCACTAGCAGAAGACAGAAATTTTTGGCGCAGCATTTGGGACTTGCGTGTTCCAAATAAGATAAAAAAATTTCTGTGGAGAGCATGTCGTGAGGCAGTCCCAACAAAAGCTAACTTGAAGCGACGCCACATTATGGAAAACGGCAGGTGCGAGCGTTGTATGATGGAGGATGAAACCACATTACATGCATTGTGGTCTTGCAACACGAACAAGTCTGCCTGGACGTCATCAGAGTGGAACGGCTGCCAGAACATAAGCTTGGTAAACTTTAAGGAGCTATTATCGTGGATATTTAAAAATCATGGTAATCCGGAGCTCTTTGCGATGGTGACGTGGAGCTTATGGAACCAGAGGAATCAGGTTCGGCTCAACAAGCCTTGCTGCCCATCGGACCTGATTGAAGCACGGGTGAAGGAAAAATTGGAGGAATTCATGGCTACAATCCCAGACAAACCAGCGACCTTACCTCGACAGAGAACGAACTGGAAACCACCTGATGCGAGAAGTTTCAAAATAAATTTCGACGGCGCAATCTTCAAGCAGGAAAATAAGAGCGGGATTAGGGTGGTTATTCGTGATCACACAGGGGCTGTTATGGCCTCTCTTGCTCAAACCGTTGCACCTGCTATGCAGCCCATTGAGATTGAAGCAATAGCAGCTGCTCGGGCTCTGGAGTTTGGAGAGGAAATAGGCATAATAGAGGCTGTACTTGAAGGTGACTCAGAGCTGATTATAAACTCACTTAAAGGAGGAGGACACTCAATAGCTTCAATGGAGCTGTTACTTCATGATGCCATGGTTTTCTTTAGTCGTTATGCAAAATTGCTATACTCTCATTGTAGAAGAGATGGCAATAGATTAGCACATAGTCTAGCAAGATATTCTATTAATGTCTCAAGCTATGTAGTTTGGATGGAGGGAGTCCCCGATCCACTATACACAGTTGTTCAACAAGATGTAGCCAATTTGGCAAGCTAATTTCAATAAAGTATCAATTTGTTTTCTCAAAAAAAAAAAAAAAAACTAAAACAAACATATAATAGCTTTCTCTTGTTTCTTTTTTTCATTTTATTTTATCTTGGACACATGGCATTGGTGGATTGGACCATTGCTTTGCTAAAGGATACCACCATGTACAGCTTCCCTATAAAATTTAAAATTTCAAGAGATCTTGATCGGATCAAAAGGTCTCCATACCTTGAACCCACAATTATATAGGCAGAACCAATTGATCTACCTTCCTTTTTTTCTAAGCTATCAAATGGAGACATGCAAGCTTACTTTGCTATTCTAATACAATGTGTATACTGATGGGCGCTTGGTAGGGGTGTGCAGCCAACCCACCAAAACCGATCCAATCCAACCTAACCCGCGGGGTTGGATCGGTTTTTAGGGCTTGATGGGTTGGGTTGGGTTACAAAATTTTTTTTGATAACGGGTTGAGTTGGGTTTGGATCATAAAATTCCAAACCTGCCAAACCTGACCCGATCCACCCATATATTTAATATATATTTAAAATATATTATATAATTATTAAATTTTTTAAAATAACCAGCTCTTCCTCCTATCCTATATAAAAGCCAATATTAATGTATATTAGTTCATATATTAATATATATTTTGTTTATCAACTCAGGTAGTAGGTGTGATATATTTTTTTTGCGTAATTTAATAATAATAGTAATTAAAAAAAATTGTCCAACCCATGGGTTCAACCCGACCCATATGAGTTGGGTTGGACTTATGTGATGGATTAGGTTGGGTTGAATTTTTTTAATCCACCATGGTAGGTTGGGTCAAAAAATCTCCTTAACCCAACCTAATCCGACCTATACACACCCCTACTTGGTAGTCACAAGTTTATATCAAATTTAGCTTAGTTTTTTTTTCCCCCCCTTTGTTTTAAGCATTTTTTTTTAAATCTTTCTTCTTCTTATTTTTTCCTAAGCTATATAATATTTTCTATCAATTGTAATCAACTTGATCTTTTATAATTATTTCATTCATCTTAAGATGATTTTCTTATTATCAAGAAAAAAATTAAAAAATAGGATTTTCTTAGTTAGAGTTACTACTAAACTAATACATCACTATATGAAATTAGGGTAGGCTCGTAATGGGAGTAAAGACATCTGCAACATATCGTTTATTTGACGTTGTCTGTGTATGTCATAGAATGACTTGTTGTATTGAAGAGTGTATATCAAATTTTTTTTTTTTTTTTTTTTTTTTTTTTTTTTTTTGCTGAATGTATGTTATAGAAATTGGTCAAAGGAGAACACTCTCTTAATTTCTTTTATTTAACTTGACATAAGATAGAGTTGTTTTTCACAATATTATGGAAAACAATTCTTATAAGCTAAATAAGAAAAACAATTCTATCTCACACAAAGCTAAATAAGGGAAGTTATGATTAATTGGTTTTCAAACTCATTTTAAGATCATTACCAACATAAGAAAATAAGATAATTTTTTAAAAAACACTTTTTAGAAAATGATTCATTTCAAGAAAATATTAATTTCTAAATAAACAGGTAAAAGTTTAGATATAGTTTAGATTATGAGTTGAAAGAGATAAAAATGTAAAAAATAAAAATAAATAAATAAAGTGGATAAGAAAAGACAAAGACTTCACCTTTGGCTAGGATAGGTGTAAGACATTTTCTCTTAGACAAATTTTAGCTACAAAATTAATTGTAGTCTAAAACTACAACCTTACTCAATATCTTTTTATTAGATGTGAATTTTGACAAATTAACCATTGGATTACATCTTCTTCTTATATCTTTCATGCTTATAAAATTTCTAAAAAATTAAAGATCAATAGCTATGTCATCAATAAATTACTTAAATTGCAAATTTTTGTAGTTTAAAATTATACATAAAATATAAGCTTATAATTTATATAGTAAAAATATTCAATTGATACAAAATTTGACATATATATTAAAAATATAAACAACATACAATTCAATAGTTGAATTTTACATATGCTCAACATCTTTCTACATATGCTTACGTTACTGAAAACAACTTTTTATGCTAGTTTATTGAGGAGGATACTATAGGAAATATAATTGCAAGTGCATGCCTTTTCGTTTGATTTCTCTAGGTGATCCACTTCATGACCCACATCAATCTAATCCTATATATTTAATGAATAATTTGTTCACGTTGAGTGAGCCCACTGGTAGAGGGAGTTGGTTTCACTCCAAGGGTTGATTATGGCACAAATTAGGCACACTTTTTTTAATAAAAAAAATTAACCGTAGATCAACGCGATGTACGAGAATAGATAATTATTTTTTAATTGTAATATAATTTATTATTTATTTTCTAAAATTTCTTGAAGATAATTTGTTCTTCTTAAAAATCAAACAATTTCTAAAATTATTTTTCATCTATTTATGTCTACTAATATATCATTCTATTATTTTTGGTGTATTTGATTGATATTATTCCTTATAAGGTAGTCCATATTCTTTGAAATTATGTTATGCTATATTTTTCAATTTTTTTTTTGTACAAATAAACTTTTTAAGTTTCAAATAATTATTCAAATTCTTTATTATTTTAAAATGACATTTTTCATGATAATCAAAACTCATAACAAACTTATACTGAATATGTATAATTTACTCTCTAAATATTTTTGTAGATAATTTGTTCTCCTTAATAATTAAACAATTTCAAAAAGTAAAAGGGACATAAACCAATGGTTAGTAGCGACTCTTAAAATAAAAATAAGAAAAATGGACTCACACACACACACCCCACCCTAGATAAACAAGCGCGCAAGAGTCACATCACCAAGGACCTAATGTGCGACAAAGCTCGGAAAGAGGGAGCGTACACAATTGGAACCTCCAACCAACGCCAAAAACCTCTTAAAACTTTCATTCATAACAGCAAATCTGTGGTAATAGGACGACTTCAACCTTGCACTACAAAAAAACTAGTCTATTCCGGCACATTTTTTCGCAGGCTATATGTTGCCTATTACTTTTGAAACTTCAGAAAGATAGTGAAAACAAAAATTTTTGCAAGGAAAAGCACCTTTAGAAAACAAACAAAAAATAAATAAAAAATATTTAAAAAAAAAACAAAAAACAAAAACAAAAGGAGAGTAAATTTGCTGCTATTAAGACCCTATCAAGTCACCAAATCTATTTGGGTGCACATTTTTTTTTTTTTTTAAGATACGATAAAATTTCAAATCTATGACTATTTTTTTTAAAGACCCAATATCGCAACCAAAAAGAAAAAAAGAAGAGGCACTGTAGACTACCAAAAAGGAAGAAGCTTTTATTTTGAGAGAGAGAGAGTGTGTTTTGATGTGGGTTGGAGATATAATAAAAAAAATGATTATTTAAAAAAATAGAGTGTATAATAAATAATTTGATGTGAAAGTTTTTATAACGTGATTGCGTAAAAAATAGTAAAAAAAGGTTCTTATACTTAAAAATAAAAAATTAAAAATTAAAACCACTGTCTGGGTGGGGAAAAATAGGTAACTAACATTAATTTCCTAACTATCTAGTTAGTAGTTAAGATTTCAAAACTATTTTTTTTTATAGCATCTCGAGTCTTTTAAACTCGATTTTGGGCAATAACTCGAGCATCAAACACTCGATTTCTATGCTCTAATTTCTTCCGACGTGGCATAGTTTTCCACGTGGGTAGACAGAAATCGAGTCTCTAAGACTTGATTTCTAAGAGTTATATATAAAACCAAATCAGTGAGGAACTAGAACATCAGGGAAAAAAAAAAAACCAAAAACAGAGAGAGATCGGCTTCAGATCGGAGTGGGTCGCGCGAGCCCAGGTAGAGCGGCGCCTGGGTCGCGCGAGCCTAGGCAGAGCGGCGCTTGGGTCGCGCGAGCCCAGGGGAGACCCAGGCAGCGCGCAGCCTGGGTCTCGCCTGGGCTCGCGCGACCCAGTTCTTTCTCTCCCTCTGATTTGCCTCTAAGCTCTGATCTGAGCCTTTGGGATTGATTCTTAAATTTGTTTTTTGGTATTTTGGGTTATCTACGAGACTTCAAGTTTTTTAAAATTATTTTGAGTTAGAAATCGAGTCTCTAAGACTCGATTTCCAGGTAGGCTCCACATGGAAAAAAATCCACATCGGACATGATCAATCCATGAAAATCGAGCCTCAAAAACTCGATTTATAGGCCCTAAATCGAGTCTTTGAGGCTCGAGATGTTAGAAAAAAAATTACTTTCAAAACTGAACCTATTAACTAGATAGTTGGGAAATTAATGTTAGTTACCTATTTTTCCCGTCTGGGTGCATTTAAAAAACCAAACATGCCAATCCCACATTGGCTAAATATCAAACTAGTTTACTAGTTATATTGTAGAATTAGAGGCAACGAGATTGCCGAGCTTGGTTGCGCAGGCTTGTGAAGTTGTGACCCAGTGCTAAAAACTAAAGATTGGGACATTAAGGTGGTATGGAAGATGGTTAGCGCTGACACCAATGGGGCATTATACAATGTGGCTGCTACAGATGTGTTTGTCTGTCCACGAGTACCTACCATGGCCAGGAAAAGCGTATGGGGTTCTCCGTTGTCTTATCAGAGCAACGCGGCACATTCACATTGGCTTACATTCCCCATTGGTCTGACTTCCACCTTTTGGGAGTTAATATGATTTGGGCTTTTGATGATTTAATTATTTTTATGTAAAATTGAAAATACATGTAGTAGATTATACCCAATTACAGATTTGAACGTTTTATTGGATACGATGATAAAAAAAGACTTATGATTAATTAGATTTTGGTTTGTTATTAAAAGGGGATGTTCACTTGTATTGGGGTTTTATCAATCTAGTTTTTTAAAATGGGAAGCACCACTTATATGAAATTGAATGGTCTAATTGACTTGTGGCATGTTCAATTGTAAGTTTTCAGTAGATTGGAAGAGACAAGAATTGTTTTTGGGCTGAACTGGGGGAAAGTATCCGCCATTTATTTGTTGAATATGCTTATACTTCTTGTACCTGGAAATTTCTGGCTGAAAAGATGCTATAATTGACCAAGATGAATTAGTTTGGGCAGCAGAATACATGGAGGGGCATTGTAGAAGTGAACAAATGTGCATTTGCTGGTAGCGGATCAATACCAAACATTGCTGTAAAAAAAAATCTGAGAGGACAATTGTGGAAGATCAGGGTGACATATTAGAAGCAAATTTCATTTGCTTTGAAGGGATCATTTGATATTTAAGGTTTTGTATCTTTGTACTAATTTAAATTGATGATATTTATTTATGATGTATTATAGATA
Organism: Quercus lobata; assembly: GCF_001633185.2. Classification (NCBI taxonomy): domain Eukaryota; kingdom Viridiplantae; phylum Streptophyta; class Magnoliopsida; order Fagales; family Fagaceae; genus Quercus; species Quercus lobata. Next base: position 17,940,004 of record NC_044907.1, on the reverse strand, counting down.
AACATTTCAATAATTAGCAGAAAGTTTTGTGATGCAATTGTTTTTCTTCTTTTGGTTGTTGTCATGGTAGCCATAAATAATGGATGAATATTGGTAAAAGACTAAACAGAACTAGGCTCTTCGCATGTACAAAAGTGTGTGCTCAAAAGCTTTTTTGTTTTTTATTTTAATATTACTTTTCACTTATCTCAATTTAGAATTTAAGCATTTTCTAATCATCGAAAAACCTAGGAGCATTATGAGATTTATGCATTTATGGGTGTATCATTTCTGAGCTTTTAACAATAATTACTAATTACAGTAAAATTTATGTTGATGTGCTATGAAGTGTAGACAATGAAGAGATTTGTTGTTGTAGAAGTTTCATCAAAATAAATTTAACACTCAAAAGAAAAGTAGGAGAAACATATTTTTATTGTCAAATACTTTGTGATAAATACTTTGTGATAAATCTCATCACACTTAAATAGAATACACAAAGGAGTTATATCAATAAAGTAGAACTTTTATTAATGCTTAATACATACACACACTTTGCTACACCCGCTACTCTTCACTATTTCCTCCCTACTTATTTCCTCACACTTATTTGCCATCTCCCTACACTTCTTATCGGATAGCTATGGGCTATAGCCTATATATAGAACTTACAAAGGAGACAAAAAAACAAAGCACTATAGTCGCAATTGTTGAAATCATGGAGAAGAAAAGTCAAGGAAAGAAGACTTTTACTTATTAGAACTCAACCATAGATGATTGGAACAATACTATCACAGCCAATAATGATTGCAACAATACTATTTTCACACGACTCACTACTAAGACCACTTGTATTTGCACTAATCACAATACATTGCTTTCTTAGTTGTAAAAATATTTTTATCTCGGGACCTATCAATAAAACAATAGAATTGTTTTAAACCCAAAAAAAAAATAATAATAATAATAATAAATCTTTGATTTCTGTGAAACAAATTAACAAAAATTAAACTCAAATAACATGCTACTTGACTATAATCAAATTGATTTGTTTACGGTTTGAATTGCTCAAGTAGGAGAAATATATTTTTAAGGGAACAATGTAATGTAGTCTGTAGAGGGTGAAGATGGGTTTGAATATTCCAATATTATGGACTTATGGTTATATAGAATTGAATGGAAGACTCGTGTGAAACAATTTGGGCTTTGAAGATGAGTACACCTGGATCAACAAAGTCACAGGCATTGTTGGCTGGCCGGGTAGCTAAGCTAGCCCATTTAGGAAACAAACATGTGCCTATTGGATTAAAAAAATTGTATTAACATTGGTAAATTACTACATATATGGGCCGCTGCCCTAGACCCAACAAAACCCAGATTTTTAAACATAAATCGAGTCCAATCCTTTACCCCAAAAAATGGCCCAATTTCACTCACACTGAATCCTTGAACCATCTTGGACCTTTCAATCCAAAGACTCAAAGTCTGTTTGGGATCTGTTTATTTTGTTATGATTGAAAACATTTTGCTGAAAGTACTATAAATAAAGGTAATGGTTAGTTGAAATAATACAGTGGGACCCATAAATAATATCAAAAAATGTAGTGGAACCCATGAATAGTAACAAAAATAAGCTGAATAATAAAATAAGTTGGCAAAAATAATTTTTGCCAAACTCACACTCATTCGACAGAATATTATCAATGCGTAATAATGTTCTCTATCCAATTTTTGGGGTGTTGTGCAATGGCAAAAGTTTTATCATCAATTATTGTGATTTGAGATTACTGAAGCGCAATTACATGAAGAAAAAAATTAAAATATCCACAAGAAACAATAATATTTAATGTGGTTTGGCCAACTCTATACCTACATTCACAAGCAACACCAACCAAAATATTCACTATCAAGTATCAACTATATGGATACAATTCACCTTCTTTAATACTCCATTTGTCTCAATTTGTTTGTCCTCTATTCCATTTTAAGATATCTCAAAATATTGTCATATTTCTAAAATTAAAAATCTTTAATTTACTAATGTTCCTATTATACCCCTACTTTATTTTCAAAACCATTTTTGATAAATTTATTTAAGGGTAATTTTGGAAACTCATACATTTTTATACATTAGACAAAATAATAAATAATGTTCCCTTTTGATATAGGACAAATAAATTAAGATGGATGGAGTAATATTTTTGACATGGTTTCTTTTGTGTGTGTGTATATATTTTTGTTAGTTTGTGATTATTGGTCGATTTTAGTTAATTTTGTTTTGCAATTGATGGTTTGGGTGTAGTGGAAGGATTGACCAGTTGCGAGGGGTAGTTGTGTTTGTGATTGATCTAATTTTGTTTTGTTTTTGACAAGAAGAAGGTTTGAGTAAAAATAAATTGAAATAGAAAACAAGTGCCAAAGAGATATAGGTGGAAAAACACTAGAAAACTATTTTTAAGAACAATTTATCAAAACATCTAAAAACACAAATTAATTTTTTGATAATAATTTAACACGATATCAAAGCATGAGATTCTAAGTTTGATTATTGTCTTCTCTGCTCTACCCTCATTTAAAATCTTGCACGCTAGGCCTTACCTATTAAAAGGAAGTTTAATCCCACATGTAAGAGGGAGTATTATAAATATGTGAACTTCGAAGTCCGGAAAATTTTGTCCCCCCTTGAGTTTTCCTTTATCATCCTTTTATAGTAGAAAAGGGGGTGATATTGTAGATGTGTATTGTTTTTTTGTTTTTTTAGACAATGTATTGATTTCTTATGGGACATTGTGTTGCTTTCTTATTTGAGAACATTGTTTAGTCTTGCCAAAAATAATGCTCTTGTGCACATATATGCTTGTCCAACAAGCTGGTGCTCCACTGAATTATGGTCAAACTCTTGTTATTGTCAGTGTAGTGGCCAGTGTAAATGCTAAATAAATTCCCTCACTTATGTCAAGCATTATTCACCGGCCTTGCTCCCGTAAACAGTGATGGATTATACCACTGCGGGGTGTAACTTGGTGATAAAAGTCATCGTACAATTTTCACATTATGATTGACAAGAATTGAGCAATTTAAGTAGTGATTGACGTTTCAATGAATATGTTATGCCCACGATGATAACCTTATCAAGGCCCTAATGATACATGAGATATTAACATAACGCATTGTAGTCACATGACATAAGATCTATAAGTTCACACTAAAAACCCTCATTTTCGTTGAGGAAAAAAAAAAGTGATGGAGCAGATGCCAACAGAACTTTGCCTAATAGCTACATAAATTTGTTTAATTAGTATATGTCTTTTTCGATGTCTAAAGGTTAATACTTAATAGTTATATGTCTTTGCAACCATGGAAAAGACTAAATTCTTTAAACAAAACCAAATTAACCATATGTAAGCCACGAATGGTCCCAGGCTCCTAGCAAACATTCACACTCATCTTTAATATATTGAGTCATGAATGAGTTAAGTCAATGAACTAAAACAAACATATAGCTTTCTCTTGTTTCTTTTTCTCATTTTATTTTATTTTGGACACGTGGCATTGGTGGATTGGACCATTGCTTTGCTAAAGGATACCACAATGTACAACCATGTACAGCTTCCCTATAAAACAATACTCAACATGGACTATCTTTTTCTTTTTTGATGAATTGGAAATATTTATTAAGACCAAAAAAAAAAAAAAAATAGCAACTACACAGAAGGATTGTGAGCCTCAGCTTTAATTACAAAACAAAACAAGGAGGCCTCAATCCCACATCAAAAGAACCAAAAGAATTGTTTCCCAAAAACTGCTTGACTAAGGCATGGGTTGAAACATTTGCTTCTCTAATCACCCATTTGATGCAGCAATTTACTTGCAAATTTATTTTTAGGTAAGGTGAACATATGAAGTCCATGATTTACTGGCAAATTTTGGAAAAATGAAGAAAATAAATAAAATGCACAGTAAAATTCATACTGCCTACTCATCTATTAACCATGATTAATACAAAATGTTTTAAACCTTATTTCAACCATAATAATTATTTTAATCATAGGGATGAAGGTAAGAAAGATTTTAATGTTACTTGGCTTGGACTCTGCTTCATTAAAATAACATTCTAAATATGACAAAGTTTGGCTTCAAATTAGTTTGATATTTTCTTTTTTAGCTTATTATATGGTCGATTTTTCAAGATAATACATGTGTATTATTTAAATAAGTCACATAAATCATTAAAAAAAACTCATGTGATTAAAACTACGTATGGATGGTCTCTCTAATCACCACAACATAGATTAAAACAAGATAGCTCCAAACTAATTTAAAGCAAAACTTTTTCCTTCTAAAAATTAGTTAGGGCCCTACAAATTGCACAAGAGTCGAACATCTCAGAGGTAGTGTTGGAAGGAGATTTAGAGATTATAATCAAGGCTCTCAAGGATGATCAATATCCCCTAACAACTCACGGTTTGATTCTCCAAGAGGCAAATTTTCTCTCCATGTCTTTTACTCAATTACATTACTCTTACATTAGGAGAGAATTGAGAAGGTAATATGGTCACTCACAATCTAACTATGTATACGAGGAATGTTTCAAATTATGTTGTGTGGATGGAAGATGCTCCACCACATATCCACAATGTAATTCAAGTAGATTATTACACCAATTTTGAGTCTTGATTCTAAAAAAATAAAAAAATAAATAAAAAATCTATGCTACAGCCTACAATATATAACATATAACATGACAAAATTCCCATAAAACAAAAACCCCGACATAAAATCGACAATTCAATGAAACCCCAAACTCACCAACTTTTCAGTATGGTTCCCCAAGGTCTCAATCACCAAACAAGTGCTTTTCAACCAGTTTATAATTACTATTTTCATTTGCAAAAGTATTCTATTCACTCTCTGTCTCAGAGAGAGAGAGAGAGAGAGAGAGAGAGAGAGAGAGCACAAAATCAAGCACTACAATCTACCATCACTCGTTCTTGGTACGTAGACCTTCATGCTTTAATTAATTTTTTGTGCCACAAGCCCACAACAAGATTCAATACCACCCATTTTCTTCCTTGTTTTGGCATGGTTATTAGAATTTAATAAGTACTTAAACTTTTTTCTTTATTGAATTTTGGTAATTAAATTTTAATTGAATTAGTATTTTTCAAATTTTTTAGAACTTTTGTAATAAATTTTTTTTATCTAAACCCTCATGAAACTTTTTAAATTTTTTTGAGACTTTTGATCACAAAGTTTTAATCACCGTAGTATTTTAAATATATATAAATATATATATATATATTTTTTGGGTAAATAAAAAAAAATGCATGGGAGGGGAAAGTGGCAACTCCTATGCACCCAAGTCAATATCAAGTCAATACAGAGAGAGATGAACATCAATGCACTCACTAATGGAGATCAAGGGGACTTGAACCCAATTTTAAATATATGTTGAAACTTTAATATTTAATTTTGCTTAAAGCTAACTGTATAAATAATTTTTAGGATATTTAGAGTTAGTTATGCCATAAAAGCACGTTATACAATAGTTTAAGTGGGTAAAATAAACTATTGTCTAAGTGACATAAAAGCCAGGCATCTACTTTATCAACATTTAACATGTTATTTCTATTATATCATATAATATTATATGATATGTTTAATCATCTAAAATATTATTGTCACACAAATATAGATTTTAAACCTTTCTAAAAAAAATATGGATTTTAAATCCTTTTATAGTACTTATAAAATTTTATTTAAAAAGTAACAAATTAAATGATCAAAGGAAGTATTACTTATTCAACTAATTTGGTACATTATTGTTGATTTAGAAGTGAAATGATCAACAAGGTTATGTAATAAAATAATGTTATTTTTTGAAAGCTTAGGAAAGGCATTTTTGTTTTTGTTTTTTTCCCAATAACCAATAAAGGTTAGAATCTTATGTAGTACACTGTACAATATATATATATATATATATATTGAAGTATGTTGTTGCTTGACATACGCATATGACTGATTTCAAATTTTCAATCACAACCCATGATTAGGGCTGTGAAGTAGGGGTAGAAGTCTTGAGATTGTGTATCCACCTTCAACGCTACATAGCTATAGCCCTGAATATAGCCATACATGTTTAGGTGATTTGGGCTTTTAAATTGGGGTGGGTAATTTATGGGACTTCCCTTTCATTATGATAGTACATCTTGTAAATTCTTATTTAGGCCGGGTTGTATGGATGAGTTGAAATACATAAATAACTTTAGTTGGACTAACTAGTACTCATTTCATTATATACTTCAAGGGAGGTAGGTAGACAGGAAATCATAGAAAATGAGAGAGAATATAAAATAGTGGGGACGAAGATTTTATTCTTGGCCCCCCAATTTGGTTATTTTCAATTTGGGGACAATATGGTCTCTTCACCCAAAAAAGGGGGGACAAGATGGTCATGAGCAATCAAATTACATAATTATTTTATTCCCATTACCCCATTTTTTCAAAGTACAATAAGTTTATAATAGTATTTCAATATCTATCATTCAATTTTTTCTATCCCTCTTACCAAACACACAAATAGGATAAATGAAATTACTTTATTTCTATTCACTTTTATATCTTCTCTATCTTTTCCATTTTTCATTATCTCAACCAAACACACCCTTTATCACTTTAAAAAAAAGTTCATGCTTGAGACTCACACCTATAGGATATTTCATTCACTACCCTTTTCAATTTTTTTTAGAATGCTTTTCAATTAATTAATTAGAAAAAGAAAACCCACTTAGAGTAGGTCATGTCCTATGGTCTAGTCGTAAGCATAAGTAAGTCCATTTATAATTATCATTTAGCAATTTTTTTGGTATAACTTATAAGTTTATTTTTATTTTTTTTTAAAAGTCTTAGTTACATTTTAATTTTTATGAAGAATATGATTTGAAATCTATGACATGGTGTCTTTATAATTTGAACACATGTCCTTTACTCCAAAATAAGAATTTTAGGAGTTGACTAAACTGCAACCTATTATATACTTCTTATTATTTTGGCAAATTTGTAAGATATTGCTGTACTTACTCTTACTTTTTTTTGAGAAAATACTCTTACCTAGTTTGTTATGGAACAATTATACTTTTAGCAAGTTGATTCTTTAAGCTAAATGCTCCGAGTGCTTTCAATTACTTTGTCAAACCAGCCTGCCAAATGCCATTATATGCCAAGTTGCCAACCCATGTTAATCATGTTTAACTCAAAGTTCAGACTATAATATGCTCTGATTTGGCCGTTGATGTATAGTGTATCCCTTTCCCCCCATATAAAAACGTCCTCAAAGTACCTATTCTGCCCTTGATTCATGATCAACCGAAAATAAACCTCACATAAATCCAACGGGTTAAAGAACCCAATTTGGTCTTTTCCAGCCTTCCCAAAACCCCAAACCGACTGTAACTTTTCAATATGGCCCCCAAAAGTTAAATCCCCCACCAAAGTTAAAATAAAATTACACCCTTACCCACGTATCCGAAGTTCATAACTTATGGATTTGTGAAATTGTGATTGGTGAACTGTTCATTACAATTGTATGAACTAGTGACATTTTGTGGACTACTCACAGCCACATAAGTCAGCAAATAAATTTTAAAATTGGACTTGAAATGACATTAATAGAAAGAAAAAGTTTCACCCCCTAATTAACCACTCTCAATCTCAAATCTATTCTTCTAAAAAAAATATTAGTCTCAAAATCTCAATTTAATTTGTTTAAAAGTCCTAATTAGTATTAATTTCATTCATGTAAAATTTAATTAGTCATTCCTCTTTCTCTTCCAAAACCAAAAGAGCACACTTTTTGTTCACTACAGTTATAAAGATTCTATAAACTGATGACGTTTCATTGAGTACTCACAGTTGCACAAGTCAGCAAACAAATTGTGAAATTAGACCTTTTTAGACCTTAAACAATATTAATAAAAAATAGTTTAACCTCCTAATTATTCCGTCTCAAATCTATTCTTCACAAAATAAAAATATATCAATCTCAAATTTCAATCTAATTTGTTTAAAACTCCTAATTAGTAATAATTCTGTTCATGCAAAAGCTAATTAGTAATTCCCCCTATTCTCTCTCTCTCTTTGGACACTTTTTGTTCACTACAATTGTATAAACTGATGACGTCTCGTTGACTATTCACAGTCGCACAAGTCAGCAAACAAATTATGAAATTGGACCTGAAATAATACTAATAAACTAAAAGTTTAATACCCAATTAATCCATCACAAACCTATTTTTCTCCCCAAAAAAAAAAAAACCAATCTCAAATCTCAATCTAATTTGTTTAAAACACCTAAATTACTAATTTCATTCATGCAAAAAGCTAATCACTCAATTAGTAATTCCCCTCTCTCTCAATCTCTCTGCTTGTTCAAAAAAGAGCACACAAATCCAAACACAGCCTATTGGAAACAGCCACTCCCCCAAAATATTTGCTTTTGTTATTGTTTTGTACTACAAATACAAAAAGGCAAAACATTTTTTCTGTTTCTCACAATTTCTTCTTGACTCTCTCTCAGCTCACACTCTCACTCTCTCTCTAACCCCTAATATGTCTCTCTCTGTTGGCATTTTGGGGGGGTAAAATTTAGGGTTTTTGATGAAAGCCCAGAAATTCTAAGGGAAGAGAGAGTGAAAATCTGTGGTGAGTTTTTCATTTTTTTAGCTCATTTGCATTTCTGGGTTTTCACTTTTTTCCTCTGTTTGGTTGCTGAGAAAGTCTAAACGGAAAATGACGGAATTTTTTGGGGCATTGTGTTTTGTTGTTGTGTGTTGGGGAGTGGAAAAGTTTGCACATTGATGGGTTTGTGTTCATTTCCTTATTTTTTTCTTCCTGTTGGGTTTTCTCGGGAACCAAACGGAGGCTTTTTAGTTTCTCTTACTTCTTTGTTTGACTGTCACTCTCTAAACCCATGTATAACCATTTTGTTGTGTGTTTTTTTACTTTTTGTCTGGTTTTAATTTAGGGTTTTGTGAGCAAAATCTCAGCTTCAAGTATATACCAACGACTCAAGACAGGTAATTTTGTTCTTCCTTGCATGCATGTTGATTTTTTTTTTTTTTGAAGCGTTTGGCTGCTGAGAAAATGGAGGGAAAAGAAAGTGGTGATTTTTTTTTTCTTCCTTTTTTTTGTTGTTGTTGGGTTTTGGTTTTTGCCTAAAAATTAGGGGGGAAAAAGGGCACTAGATGAAAGGAATTTTCATCCATTTTCTCAGAAGCCAACACCAAGCCTTTACGTTGACTAAATTTATTCCCTTTTTTGCTTATGTTTAATTATTCATTTATTCTGTTCAGTTTTGCTAAAATGTTGTTTCAGGCTTTTTTGGTTTTTTTGGTATACTGTACTGATACTTGGATTTCACTTGTGAAAGTGTAATCTTGCCATTCCTTTTTATTTATTTCACAACTATAAACTATAATAGGATGGCATTTTGATAAGTAATGAAAAAATTCTGAGAATTTTTAAGTTTTTATTTTTTATTTTTTATAAAGCTAGGAAATTTGTAAACTGGTGCTGAGCTAAACAAATACTGCTATTATATACTTGCTCAACATCACTGAAAGTTCCTGGAAGATTATTCTTTTTTTTTTCTTTCAATTTTATTTTTGTTATGGTCTTGTTTACTGTCCACGAGTGATCTCATTTTGTTTACCTTTTGACATCTGCTTCCATAAACAATGTTGGCTTCACAGATCCTGAAATAGATGGAAGAAATTGCCTCTACTAGTTTTTTAGATGCGGAGGTTTTGGGGATAAGATTTGGCTTGGCCACTCGTCAAGAAATCGTAAGTAGAATTAGACTTTGAACCATTTACCAAATTACTGGGTCAATTTCTCATTTGTTGTTACAATGTTTTCATAGTGTACAGCATCCATCAGTGACTGTCCCATTAGCCATGCCAGCCAACTTGCAAATCCCTTTCTTGGCCTGCCCCTGGAATTTGGGAAATGTGAATCCTGTGGCACCTCTGAAGCTGGGAAGTGTGAAGGTGTGTAAGCGTTTGTCTATCTTGTTATCTTGTGTAAAAATGATTGGATATTGTTAAATGTTAAAATGTATGGCATGCTGATAATCATTCATTTGCATGTGTTATAAAAAGTAACTGAGTCTTGTTCATTATGTTCCTTTCAGGGCATTTTGGATATATTGAGATGCCTATACCAATATATCATCCCAGCCATGTTAGTGAACTGAAGAAAATGCTGAGCTTATTGTGCCTAAAATGCTTAAAAATTAAAAAAACCAAGGTATGACTTGAGGGCTCCTTTTTATCTCCTGATTCTGTATGTGAAGCAGAGACTTCACGCAAATTTAATTTTACTTGTTCTCTGAGTCTTTTCTCTTTGTTGATTAAGGGAATATAAAGGAGCTCATTGTTTTATTTTCCCTTTTCTGCTAAGAAATGAAGTGCTTTTGTCAAGAAGCCTTGCCTATTAAAATCTATTTTGAATATTCTTTCTTTCTTTGTAATTATAGTATTATCTTTTTAAGTAACTACAATTTTACTAGAAGCTTCGAGGGATTTGAATGGTCCACTCTTGAGTTTAAGTCTTTTTTTTCTTTCTTACTCTTCTTGCATGGTGTTTAGTTTTGCCTACCTTTTCTTGTTTTTCCCTTCCTGTTTTGTTTGATCATTGTAATTTGGGTTCTTGATGTTGATGTCCCTATAGTACATTTCCTGTGTACTTGGCACGTTTCTTTTTCTAATAAAATCTTTTACATTACCTATAAAAAAAAGGGCTAAAATGCAAAATTGACCCACTAATTTTCTTCAGATTTCATTTCAGTCCTCTAAGTTTTAGATTTATTCAATTAAGGCTTTTTCGTTAACTTTTGTTAAAATTTTTTGAAAAAAAAAATCAGAAAAATATTTTTCAATCATTAATTGAGCTTTTTTAATTCAAAAAATTTGAAGAAAAATTTATAAAATTGAAAAATTAACCACAACATATAAAACAAAAGTTGATGGAAAAGCCTTAATTGAATAAACTTGAAAGTTAGAGGACTGAAATGAACAAAAGCAAAGTTAAAGAACTGAAATGAAATCTAAAGAAATTTAGAGGGTCAGTTTTGCATTTTACCAAAAAAAAAAAAAATTATTTGTTTCTTATAATTATTTTGTATCCCTTAATTTTATTATCTCTAAATATATAAGCTGGGAAACATTAATTTTTGTGCAATGTTTTGACATTTTCAACATATTTCATGACACCCCCGCTTTGGAACCCATGACTCTCTTGTTTGTTAATATCTTGTCAAGAAAGAATTGATATTTACTCTGTATCTTGATTTTCAATCCTTTGTTATTTTGTAAACCAGTTATGATGCACCTTTTGTTTGAGATTTTACAATTTCTGACCTTGTACTTTTATATGCTTGATTGTACAATTCAGTTTCCGGCCAAGAATACTCCTGGTCTTGCAGAAAGATTGTTAGCTTCATGTTGTGAGGTGAGTATCAAATGATGGTACTATATTTTCCTTTGTTGAGCTATGTTGCTTGTACTTCAAGACACCATGGCTTGGTTATTAATATGAATGATTGAAGTAAGCCATGTATAAATTTCTTATATTCCCATTCTCTTTTCTTATTTTATTTTATATTCATCCACATCAATTGGTAAGCTATGAGATGAATGAAAGTACTAAAAATTGATAGATAAAGCTAATTTGGGGTTTATAAAGGGATTGCGGTTGGTTTTTGATTCTGTCTGTAACTTCTTAAACTTAGAAGTTAGAACTGTCTCCTTACCTTGTAACAACCTTTCTTGTAGACCACTTTTTTGTCCTAAGATTGTTTAAAATTTGGTCTTTCTAGCAGTGCTTATTTGTGTAGATTTGAAAATTTTTCTGATAATATTGTTCTGTGCATTTAAATCTATTTTTTTCCTTGTTTAGGAAGCTTCACAAGTTTCTATTAAAGAGGTTAAAAAGGATGGTGCTTGTTACTTGGAACTGAAGCTGCCACAAAGGACAAGAGGAGAGGATTTCTGGAAATTTTTGGAAAGATATGGTTTTCGCTATGGTGATGACTTAAGTCGAACTCTGCTTCCTTGTGAGGTTTGGTTCCTACTCTTAGTTGTGTTTGATTTTTGCTTGTTACAGTGACACTAGAATGTATTTTTTTGGGGCCTAGTTGATAAATGCAGGAGGAGGTCTTATATATTTAAACTGACTTCTTATCTGCTATTGTTTTATCGTTTTTGTATTTGTGGTGAAAATTGCTGTTCTGCCTTGAGTTTTACACCCTTCTCCATGTTGCAGTGTTCTAGTACTGCTTGTGTTTTTTTGCACAAATCTATTGGTACTCATCTGTTCTTATCTCAGAAATTTGGAGACGTGATCATCTTATGACTTATTTTTATTGCATGTATTGTACTAGTAACATTGTTTTTGAATGACGTAAATAACTACTCTTTTGTTTTGATGACAGCAATTTGATGATTTGATCATCTTATTGTCTTAGACTGCAATCTATGAATTGCATGTTCGTGCCAATACTATTTGTAGTTTTGGCTCACATTTCTAATCATGGTAATTTGGCGATATTAACACCTTATTTTCTTAGGTTGTTAGTTTGACTTAAATTTATGCCATGTTTAGGCCATGGTCTGCCTGATGCTTTTGTGAAATGTTTTGGCTTTGAGGATTGGCTTGGAATAAAATTTTCACTCATTTATCTTGATGGATGTATAAGTTGGCTGAACTTTAGAATATATTTTGAAGTATCCCACCAATTAAATGATGTTTTCAATTATTAGTGATTGGGACAAATGTGTTGTTTAGTAGAGGTATTAGATATGAGAAGAGAAAGCATGTCGTGTAAATCATATGAATATTAGAAAATGCTGTGATTTTCTGTTGATTGTGATATCTGTTAACTAGACTTGTGCTGCAACTTGATATTGCCTCTTGTACATGTGTAAATAACTAACAGGTAATGGAAATGCTCAAAAGAATTCCTGCAGAGACTAGAAAAAAGCTTTCTGCGAAGGGGTATTTCCCTCAAGATGGATATATCCTGCAATACTTGCCTGTCCCGCCAAACTGTTTGTCTGTGCCAGAAATTTCTGATGGTGTTAGTGTCATGTCTTCGGTAAGCCAAATTATAAGCAAATCTTACAATTCTTTTGTGTTTAATGTCTTAGTCTTTGGACAGAGGATTTTGCTCAATTTTGAGGAGGGTTACTACTAGTGAGATTGAAGCTTTTGTTTTTAAGGTCTCTTTATGATTGGATGACGGCTACTTGGTCACTCTATTCCACAAACTTCTTGGAGTTCCTAGTTCTTTTAAATTTTAGTTCTTAATTTTGTTTTGGGTGTTTCTCTTGTATACATCTTGATTCCTGTGTTCTAGAGTTGCAGCCCATGTTGTGCTAATTTAAAGACATTTATCTCTTTTTTAAATTTAAAAAAGAAGCAAATCTTAGCAGTGGGCTTTTTTTTTTTGTCACTATTTTGTCTGAGGTTGAATTCTCAGTCTACAAGCATCTGTGTCTTGTTTTATTCCAGGATCCTTCTATATCTATGCTCAAGAAAGTTCTCAGGCAAGTCGAAATTATCAAAAGTTCAAGATCTGGTACACCAAATTTTCAATCTCATGAAGTTGAAGCTAATGATTTGCAAGTAGCAGTTAATCAGTATCTGCAAGTTAGGGGTACTGCAAAAGCATCTCGTGATATAGATACACGATTCGGTGTTAGCAAGGAGTCCAATGATTCTTCAACAAAAGCATGGCTTGAGAAAATAAGAACATTGTTCATCAGAAAGGGTTCAGGCTTCTCTTCTCGCACTGTGGTTACTGGTGATGCTTATACAAGGGTCAATGAGATTGGTATCCCATTTGAGATTGCACAAAGAATTACATTTGAGGAGAAGGTTAATGTGCACAACATGAACTATCTACAAGAGCTGGTAGATAACAAGTTATGCCTCACATTTAGAGATGGGTTATCAACATATTCACTGAGGGAGGGCTCGAAGGGGCATACTTTCCTGAGGCCTGGTCAAGTGGTTCATCGGAGGATAATGGATGGGGATTTTGTCTTCATCAATAGGCCGCCAACTACTCACAAACATTCCTTGCAAGCTCTAGCGGTGTATGTTCATGATGATCATACGGTGAAGATAAACCCACTTATTTGTGGGCCCTTAGGTGCCGATTTTGATGGTGACTGCATTCACTTATTTTATCCTCAGTCTCTTGCCGCAAAAGCAGAAGTTTTGGAGCTTTTTTCTGTGGATAAACAGTTGCTTAGCTCTCACAGCGGCAACCTCAACTTGCAACTGACCACAGACTCATTGTTGTCTCTAAAGACAATGTTTAAGACATATTTCTTACCCAGAGCTGCAGCTCAGCAATTGGCCATGTTTGCTTCATCTTCTTTGCCTCGTCCTGCTTTGTTGAAGGCTCATTCTGGTGCCCCTCATTGGACTGCTGTACAAATGTTACAGACCGCTTTGCCTGCTCATTTTGACTGTGTTGGAGAAAGATACTTGATTAGTCAAAGTGACGTATTAAAATTTGACTTCAATAGAGATGTAATATCATCTTTGGTGAATGAAATTGTTACTGCTATTTTCTCTGAGAAGGGTCCTGAAGAAGTATTAAAATTTTTTAATTCTCTACAGCCCTTGTTGATGGAAAACATATTTGTAGATGGTTTCAGTGTTGGCTTGGATGATTTTTCCATATCCGGGGAGGCCATACAAGATATTCAAAAGAATATTCGGGATATTTCTCCTTTGCTCTATGACCTAAGGTCTACATACAATGAGACGGTGGAGTTGCAACTGGAGAATCACATCAAAGTTGTGAAAGCGCCAGTTACAAATTTTATTCTAAAGTCATCTTCATTGGGTGAGTTAATTGACTCTAAAAGTGATTCAGCTATTAACAAGGTAGTGCAACAAATTGGGTTCCTGGGCCTGCAACTTTCTGACAAGGGAAAATTCTATTCCAAGACATTGATTGAAGACGTGGCCTCCCTTTTTAATGGAAAATATTCTTCTGTTAGAGTTGACTACCCTTCTGCAGAATATGGATTGATTCAAAGCTGTTTTTTTCATGGGTTAGATCCATATGAGGAGATGGTTCATTCAATATCTACAAGAGAAATTATTGTTCGCTCATCGAGAGGACTGACTGAACCTGGTACTTTATTTAAAAACTTAATGGCCATCCTTCGAGATGTTGTTATTTGTTATGATGGCACTGTCAGAAATGTTAGTAGCAATTCTATAATCCAATTTGAGTATGGAGTAAAGGATAAATCTAAGCCTCAGAATTTATTTCCTGCTGGGGAACCTGTTGGTGTCTTAGCTGCAACGGCAATGTCGAATCCTGCTTATAAGGCAGTTCTTGATGCTACTCCAAGCAGCAATTCCTCATGGGAGCTGATGAAGGTATTAAATTTTTGGCTGCTGCATATGATATTATTCACCTTTTCTTTGCTTCTTCTATAGCAAGTGCATAGTTGTCTCCCATAATTGTACACTCATGTTTTTATTTACTTTTCCCTCTTCAGGAAATACTGCTTTGCAAAGTCAATTTTAAAAATGAACTCATTGACCGCCGAGTAATATTGTATTTGAATGAATGTGGTTGTGGGAGAAAGTATTGCCGAGAAAAAGCAGCATATTTAGTAAAGAATCAATTGAAGAAAGTCAGCCTTAAAGATTCTGCGGTTGAGTTCCTGATTGAGTATGTTTTGCCATTACATTTGGTGCCTTTTGTTACTTATTTATCTTCTGTTACATATCTATGCATTTTCCTATGCATGTACAATATGGCTCAAATCTATGCTCATTGTTGATTATGTTGTTAGTTGATATGTTATTTTTGTATTATATATAAGTGTATTGGTCTTAAAGTTGGATCCAAGAAAAGATGATCATTTATGTCATTCCCTATAATACAAATTTTGTGAAGTAGAAGCTATAAGTTTTGAAAGTCATGTGACCCTTGGTTGTCAGTTGTCTCACATGTGCTGTAATTGATATCTGGATCTGCTCCATCGTTTGCCTAACTTGTTCTATATCTGTGATGAAGTTTTGTTGACCCTTGGTTGTCTCACATGTGCTGTAATTGATATCTGGATCTGCTCCTTTATTTGCCTAAGTTCTTGTATGTTGTTGACCTTTATTGAGTCAAATGATCTGGAGGGTCTATTGCGTCCATTAAAGGTGAGCATGGCCTTAGTTAACCAATTAGGCATTTGTTCGGCATTCATTTTGTTTCCACTCTTTGCCTTACTGTCTGTGTGATTTAAGAGAATTTAATCCCAAAGGAATGTATGCACACTTGTCCATTTCGTCAGCCCCTTCGCTGTTACAAGACTAGTCTTTTATGCATCTATGTTATGTTATGTTTTGTTTTGTTTATTATTATTCCTTTGGCATTTTAAAAGGTGGAGTAACTAGCATGTGACTCTAAATGAAATTAGATGGTTAAGTGTGTGTTTGGGTTGGCGTTGCGTTTTGGCTGAGGTGCGTTTCTGCGTTTTTTTTTTTTTTTTTTTTTTTTCACGCGTTTTTCCCACAAGCGGCTACTGTTCATGCAACAGTAGCCGCAACTTTTGACTGGGCTTTCATGAACAGTGCATCCGTGCACTGTTCATGGACCTACAAATTTCATTTTTTATCAATTTTTTCATTAAAAATGGGTCCCACGGTACTATTCACACATTTAAAAATTATTTTGCTACAGTGTTTTCAGTTTTTAGTTTCAGCAAAATAAGTTTTATCCAAACAGACCCTAAATTTATTTGTTATTTGGAAGATGAGATAGGACTCTAGGATTAGGCTATTATCAATCAGCAGTAGATTTAAGTTCTCTTTCCTGCATCAATCCCTACACATGTGGCAAACAAAATTGAGAAGCTCCAAAGGGATTTCCTGTGGGGAGACCCTAAGACTCATTTATTGGGGTGGGATAAGGTGTGTTTGCCTATTGCTTATGGTGGCCTGGGTATTAGAAAATTAACCACTTTCAATAAAGCCTTGCTAGGAAAGTGGCTCTGGCGTTTTGGGATCGAGGAGAATAGGCTTTGGAGGAGGGTGGTAGCTTTGAAATTTGGGGAAGATTGGGGGGGGGGGTGTGGACCTCTAAGCTGGGAAGGGGTGCTTATGGTTGCGGTTTGTGGAGAAGTATCAGGAAAGGCTGGGAAATTTTCAACAAAAATGTCCAGTATAAGGTTGGGGTGGGGGATAGTGAAATTTTGGACAAATAGGTGGTGTGGAGATCTTTCTCTCCAACTGGCTTTTCCAATCTTGTACAATTTTGCTGCAAACAGAGAGGCTTCTATAGAATCATCTTTGATATGTCAAGGAGCAGGGGATGGGAGAACTTGGGATGTTCGTTTCAATCGAGGTCCTAATGATTGGGAGGCAGATGTGGTGGTTGATTTCCTTCGGCTCTTGGCAGCCAATTTACCTTCAGGGACTGATGGTGATCGGTTGAGATGGAAGTTGACAAAAAATGGGGATTTTACTATCCGCTCTTTTCATCATAAGTTACATGGCTCTTCTTCCGCTGTTTTTCCATGGAAAGGTATTTGGAAGGTTAAGGCTCCCTGGCGTGTCTCTTTCTTTGTTTGGACAGCTGTATGGGATAGGATCCTCACGGGTGATAACTTACGGTTTAGAGGCTTTGATTTTGTTGACTGGTGCATTATGTGTCGTTGCTGTGGTGAGACAGTGGATCATTTGTTGTTATATTGTGGAAAGGCTTATCGGCTGTGGTGTTTTGTTTTTCGGCTTTTTGGGATTTCATGGGTCCTCTCATGTACAGTGTCAGATTTTTCTTTTTAGTTGGTGGAATTGGTTGGGAAAGCATTCATCTTACATTTGGAACTTAGTTCCGTTGTGTTTGATGTGGTGTATTTGGAAGGAACGCAATCGGCGGACGTTTGAGAATTTGGATAGATCTGAGGACCAAATGCTTGCTCTCTTTTCTAGTTCCCTGTTTGACTGGGCTAGGGCTTGGGGACTCACATCTAGTGACTCTCTTCCTCTTTTCCTTAGCTCTCTTTCTTTGTAATTAATGTTTTTTGTTCTTGTTTTCTGCTTTTCTTTTTTGTACTTTTGTTATGCTGGTGCTATTTGGCATCTAGTAGTTTTTTGAATATATTTTTTCTTACCTATCAAAAAAAAAAAAAAATATAATTTGCAGATAGTTTCATATCTTCCCTTGTTTCTGCTCACATGCTTAAACCAAGTCAGCAAGTGACCCTTTTGGTAGGAAACAAGTCCGGAATTAGAAAGGCCACTTTGGAGGAATATTTGTCAAGTTAAGCTTTACAATCATTATCTAAGATGCATCTCACTATGTGAATTTTAAAGAGCTTGGATTCTCACTGAGCAATGTTTCTGTGTCATACTTTTCCCTCTTCTTCTTCTTTAGTCATTCTTTTCTAACCTCTATCTAGTGAAAAGAAGTTCTAAAAGCTTGCTTTGCCCCATAATGGTCACTTTACTGTCCATGCATCGTATCAAATATATAAATATTGCTTTGGATGTAAAATAGAGATTGTGATAAGTGTATGTTACAAATCAATTCTTCCACTGAGTAGCTTTGTTTGAGCAGGTTCTAAATGTATGTAGAAAAAATGAAAATTGCAAGAGATGGTCATCCTCAAAAAAATGTGTGATTGAGTTCTTTGCTTGCTAATTGTCTTTATGGTTAAATTTCAGTGAGAACATAGTGGGAGAAATTGCTTGTTCACTATCCTGTGTATGACAGATCCCATTTTATTTGATTTGCTCTCTTTTTTCTATGACAATATGGTTCTCTTTTTAGTACCAACATACAATGCAATTTCCCCTCTCTCTCACAATTTGTCATACTCCAATTTTTTTTTTCCTGTTCAATTTAATCCTGATAGTTGTGCTTCTTACATGCAGATATAAGGGGCATCGAACTGTATCAGAAGGTTTAGAGATTGATGCAGGCCTGATTGGTCATGTGCATCTAAATGAGGTTGGTGCATTTGCTTTTTAACTTGTTTATTACTCTGGAGTATATTTTACAATTGAAGTTGCTGTTGCTTGCTGTTTAGCAATTATTCTTTTGGTGAGTAACTTGAGATTTGTTGAACAGAAAATGTTGCAAGATATGAACATTAGTATGCATGAGGTTCTTCAAAAGTGCCAAGAGACTATTAATTCATTCCGGAAGAAGAAGAAAGTTACTCGTGTTTTTAAAAGGACGGCTCTGTCTTTCAGGTTAGTCTCAATTAACTTGTAATCACATAATAAATTTGCCATATGGTCATTAAATTTAAGGTTTATTTTTTTCTGCAATGTGCTTTTTGAGTTGACTAGGAAAACTGCTTACATGGTGTGGGGAGCCCACGGGAGAGAGAGGGGGGGGTGGGCTTAAACAGCTTTTGCTTACTTCGACCCTTTCCTTTCCCCCTCCTTCCTTCAAGTTACATTTTTTAATTGATAAATTTTTAATATTTTTGGATTTATTTATACAGTGCAGTAATATAAAATTATTGCAAAGAATTTTATGTTTGTCATACCAAAATGTAAACCTGTAAGTATTGGCCTTTGGCCATCTCTTGAAGTTTCAAAGAATCCAAATCTACCAGACTATGACTTGTGCTTCCTGTTGATGTGTTGTAATGGAGGATGAAGATTAGCATTATGGTTGATGCTTACAATTTGATTAAAATCTAAACTTTTATAGGTCAGCATGATAGTTTTGTTTTGGCTCCAAAGGAGAATCAGTACATACACCAATACTTTTTTTTTATAAGGTTCATATGTGGTATGTGTGGAGGGAGAGTAACTTCTTGACTTCTGAAGGTTGTGAAAAATCAGTTTTTGATTTGAACCTCTTACTTTTTTTATTTTTTTATTTTTTATGATTGGTTAAGGTTCAAGCATTACCCGGTGGTATTAGCATCCTCTGTGGTGTCTGGTGCCTTGGGTTTGTACCCCACCGCCCCCTCTGCCCCCTATATACCTACAACACCAACAAAGCCTTAGATTCAAAATTTTAGGGTTGGCTATGGATCCTGAACAGATTAGCAAGGGACTGGAGATTTTAAATCTTAGAAATTAGTTCTTTTTATAGGGTGTTTCACATGTATACTTACCATGTTTCATGGCATGTGCCCCTTACTGGGCCTATTAAATTAAAGTTCATTTCCTTAACCCCAAAAAAAGAACTACCTACTAATCTTTGTCATTGTTGGCATCCTAACAATTTAGCGGTCAGAATGTCCACACTTGGGATTGAACATTTTGTATTTGTCAAATTTAGTATATCTTTGTTGTGAATCTTTTTCACTAGTAGACTAATAAATCGTTGTCTCATTTCTTATTCTGGGTCTTGTCCACATTATCTTTTTGGATAAGTAAATAAATAAATAATATGTCCACATTATTGCATTTTAACATGACATCACAGCCCATGAAGCTACTCTTTCATTGCTGTTGTGATTTGTTATCAATCATTGTTGAATCCTTCTATAACAGCAGAAGAATCACAATGAAATGTTTATCTGAGACACCTTTTTCTTTGATGGCTTTGTTGTCATATATTGTAATTGCTTTCAATGGTCTTTTTAAGGAACAAAAAAGAATATAAAGTGTGGGAATATCTTAAAACCTTATATATGAGTATGGTAATAGACACCATAAGCATGTTATCTCTCTATGAATAGACACCATGAGTATAACTATGAATATCTGGCTTGAAAAGAAGTTTCAAAATCTCTCTAGGCATGTTATCTCTCTTAGTTGTAAATTTGTAATATTAGGTCTAGCATTTTTGTTGTTTTTTTTTTTTTTTGATAGGTACATTTTTGTTGTTTACATGGTATAAACTAATGAAATGTTTGGTTTAGTTTTTGCCCTTGTGTGTGCAATTTTATTCCCTTCTAACCCACATGTTTACTGCAATTTAGCACAATACTGAAACTCTTAGGAGTGAAAAGTTACCTTTTTACTTATCAAAAAAAAAAAAAGTTACCTTTTGCTTTATGGTCTTTCTTGGCAGTGAATGTTGCTACTTCCAGCAGTCTTGTGCAAATGAAATCGCTGGTATGCCGTGCTTGATGTTCTGGTTGCAGGATATGTGTGATATTCATTTGGAGAATACTTCACATATCCTTGCTGACATGATTTTTCCGGTTCTTCTAGAGACGATCATCAAAGGTATAATTCATTACAGCTGTTTGGTATTACATGATTTTTTTTTTTAAAGTTTCATGAATTCTGCTATGTACCTGTATATGAACATGGTAGAGTATGTGATTTTACCTCAAAATTGGTCATTGTTAGGCTCAGGTGCATGCAACCTGTGTTCTGTTTTTCTTTCTTAATACAGATTCATTATCATGATTTTGTTTTAAAACTAATTATATATATATTAGTCAATAAAAATGATTTTTCTCTCCTGCTGATATGCAATAACTGTGCTGGATAACAAACAAATACAAAATGGCTTTTCTTCTGCTTCACTCACTCCTGCTTTCTTCATTATTTAAAATTTCACTGTGCTTGGGGAATTGTGAGGGTTGAAAAGTTTTAATTGTCAATGTCATGCTTGAATTTGGTTAAATAGGCTCTTAAGCTACTTTTCAATTCTTTGAATTGAATGCTTTAGAGTTTTTTCTTTAGTTTGGAAGGGATTCTCTGAAACAGATGTAAGAACAGTTTTATTCATATTTTTCAAACGTTTTTCTATTCCCTCATGTCAAAGTGCTCTGCAAATGAGGGTGACTAAACTCCATTCAGATCGTAGCCTTTTTTAGAGTTCTGTGTGTATATGTGTGTGTATATATATATAATTAGTTTTGTGCTTTCCTGATTTTTATTTTGTTTTTTGTGTTTCTTTTCTAAAAACAACATTCTTGAGACATTTTCCCTCTTAGTCAATGTATACATAACTGATTAAATGATGTAGGACAAACTGAGGTACGTGTCTACGTGTGTTTGTGGTGGGCTTGGGGTTAGGAGAACTTGTAGATCTACTTTTAGAATTTTTGAGGAGGGGTTTTAGGATTGTGATAGAAATATAAAGGTGGTTTGATGAGTTATTTGATGACTATGTAGTAGAATAAAGTATGTGGGAATATAGGGTTTTGATAGGTAAGAGAAAGAGCTTGATTTGGGATTGTAAAGAATAAGAGTAAGAGAATTTTAGGGTCTTCATAGGCTGTATGAACAGTACCTGTGAACAATGCCAAGGAAAGCAATGAAAGAAGAGAAAAGGAGTAGGAAGAGAAACCACAAAGGCCAACATGTGTCTATGCTCAAAATACTCAAATTTTGTTAATCAATTCCATCTCCTTTGAATACATTGTGCATAATTTTTATAAGGACCTCTTCTTGTACTAGCAGTATTAGGACTCCTAGTTTGAATAGTAAACTAAACCCTAAAAAAAATACTAACTTGGATCCAAAGAAAATAAAGTCTAAGATACTTAATATCAATTGGTGATACTTAAGCAAATTTTTGAGAAGGAAACCTTCTGAAAGTGTGATCCTGAAGTCTCAAATATGGAAAAAGTTTTTAGCATTTTAACTTAGTCCAGGGTTCCATATATGTTCCACAACTATTGATGTTGCCCTGTATACCAAACTGTATAATGTACCTTTACCTTTGATTTATTAGGTCCAGCCTAAGTATTTATTTCACTGGTCATATATGGTGTGTCTTGATATTTTAAGAATTCCATAGAATCTAGAATATGAAATGAGATGTACTCTTCCTTTTGAATGGGCAGGTGACCCCAGGATTTGCATGGCAAGCATAATCTGGATTAATCCAGATTCAACAACATGGATAAGAAGCCCTTGTAAGTCTCACAAGGGCGAACTGGCAGTGGACGTCACTCTGGAGAAATCCGTTGTGAAGCGTACCGGTGATGCTTGGAGGATCATTATGGACTCATGTCTTCCAGTGCTTCATTTAATTGACACGAGGCGCTCCATACCATACGCAATCAAGCAAACTCAGGAGTTGCTTGGGATCTCTTGTGCTTTTGATCAGGCAGTTCAGGTATTTTTAGACTTCCTATACCACCTTATGAACTGTTCCACATTAGGTTTCGATGCTAATCAGCTCAATGGAATGCCTTTTTATTTTTATTTTTTCTATTTTCCTCTCCTTTTTACCCTAAGAGAAACAACTAATGTTGTTGCTCATTGTGCAGCGCCTGGCCAGATCGGTGACAATGGTGGCAAAGGGTGTTCTGAAAGAGCATCTCCTTCTCTTGGCAAATAGTATGACATGTGCTGGAAATTTGGTTGGCTTCAATACTGCTGGTTATAAGGCACTGTCTCGCTCATTGAATGTCCAAGCACCATTTACTGAAGCAACACTTTTTGTAAGTAATAGCTTTCGTTTTGAATCATTTGAAATATGTATAGTTCAAATGCAAGCATTTGCCAAAATTGGGATCCTACTGAGTATCACTGGATCAAAGTGGTTTCTTTGGATTGGAATATAGGATCTGATCGTAAAATTGTAATATTTTATAAAAATATGCTAATTAACTAAAAGAAAAAAAGATAGAGGTTACTTAACCTTTTTTTCTGTAGTACATTTCTAGTGTACTTGGAGTGGCTTTGGCTAATAATATTTCTTACGTTACTTGTCAACAAAAAAAAGGTAGAGGTTAGACCTTTTGATTATAGCTCTAAAGGTGGAGCCCTCACAATTTAAAAATGTAATGATCAAGGTTTGACTCCTTGCAAAAAGAACATAAATATGTATCCAAGCTAAATAAAAAAAAATTGTTCAGTTACAAAAGATATAGACATCCCAAGTTTGCAACAATAAATAAGTGATAAAAAATATATTAATTTAGCCATCCCAAGATTGCAACCCTGTAGACAAATAAGGAAGATTGCAGGTTTTCAGCAATGTTTAAATTTGTGTAATAGGTAGGTGATGCAGAAAGCCAAGAGCGAGAAACTAATGAAAAAAATAATAAGCAAAGAATGGAGAAGAAGCAAGAAAGAAAAGTAAATAGCTGAGGGAAAAGGAAACTGGGAATTTCATTGTGAGAGAGAGAGAGAGTTTTGATGCCACTGGTGTTCTGATGTTAACTTCTGCTCCTAGTCTGCCTCTGTACTCCTTTGGCATTGAAAAAGGGGCTAATTGCTCTAATGGGATGTAACAGCAGTGAGTAAGAGAGCTGATGGCCCAGGAATTTGTGTTGAGGCATGTTTTAATGCATCTTTGGCCTTTCCTCTTTCTTTTCGAACTGATTTTATATTGGACCTAACAACCAAATGCAAATGACAACCCTGTTGCAAGAAAACATCCCTAAGTTCATACAAAATTTGAATTGGTTGGATCTCACATAAGATAAGATCCTGATTTTATATCCTGGTCCCAGCTAAGCCTACTACTGATTTTTGAAGCGATGTGGATCTTTTGTTGGAGTTTGGAGCACAAAATAATGCAACTTAACAACAATCTAAACTAAGATTTGAAAAACCAGTAAATAATTTTCGATCCAAGTTGAGAATTTAAAAACTACACTTATGCTTCCCTGTAAGATAATCTGTTATTATTTTTTTGTTTCACCTTGCCCCATATGTGATTCAGACACCAAGAAGATGTTTTGAAAGAGCTTCTGAGAAGTGTCACGTCGATTCTCTGTCGAGCATTGTTGCATCATGTTCCTGGGGTAAACATGTGGCAGTGGGTACAGGTTCTAGATTTGATGTGCTCTGGGACAAGAAGGAGGTATTAATGATTTTAAAGTTCTCCAAATGTCTTTACAACTGTTTTTAACTTACTTTGTGGGGTATTGCTAGATTTGTTTGATATTGTTTTCTTTTCCAGGGAGGATTGAATCAAGAGGGTGGAATAGATGTTTATAACTTCCTACATATGGTGAGAGGAAGTGCAAATGGAGAAGAATCAAATACTGATTGTCTGGGTGTAGATGTTGATGATCTTGTGCTGGAAGATGAATATGCAGAGTGGGAACCCTCCCCAGAACATAACTCAAGTTTTGATAAGCCATCCTTTGAAGACAGTGCTGAATTTGAGAATTGTCTAGATAATCTGCCAGGTGAATCAACTTGGGAAAAGGTTTCGGCTTTCAATTCAGGCTCTAGTGGAGGATGGGATGTTGATAAAAATGCGGGAACTACAGGAAAGGGTGATGTATGGTCTGGTTGGGGAAGGGACAAAACTGAAAACCAAGATGCCCCGTCTTTGAAACCCCCGGAGGATTCTGCTGGTTCAGGTGGTTGGGATTCTGTGCCGGCTTGGGGGACTAGCGATAAAAAAACAACAAATGATTGGGGAAGGGACAAAGCTGGAAAACAAGATGCCCCGTCTTTGAAACCCCAGGAGGATTCTGCTGGGTCAGGTGGTTGGGATGCAGTGCCAGCTTGGGGAACTAGCGATAAAAAAACAGCAAATGATTGGGGAAGGGACAAAGCTGTAAAACAAGATGCCCCATCTTTGAAACCCCAGGAGGATTCTGCTGGGTCAGGAGGTTGGGATGCTGTGCCGGCTTGGGGGACTGGCAATAAAAAAACAACAAATGATTGGGGAAGGGACAAAGCTGTAAAACAAGATGTCCCGTCTTTGAAACCCCAGGAGGATTCTTCTGGGTCAGGTGGTTGGGATTCTGTGCCAGCTTGGGGGACTAGTGAGAAAAGAACAACAGGTGATAGTGTTTCATCTGATTGGGGGACCCTTAAATCTGAACAAAGCGACATCATCTCCACAAAAGCCCAAGAAGATTCTTTCAGATCTGATGGTTGGGATGTTGCAGCGTCTTGGGAGAAAGGAACTGCAGCAAAAAGTGAATCATCTGGCTGGGGGACCAAGAAAGCTGAAGCTGGTGTTGTCATCTCAGAAAAAGATGATTCTTTCAGATCTGATGTTTCAGTGCCTTGGGAGAAAAAAACTGCAGAAAAAAGTGAGTCATCTCTTTGGGGGACCAAGAAAGCTGAAACAAGTGATGTCATCTCCTCAGAAAACGTTTCTTCTGGTTGGGGGATGGGTGGCAATAAATCACGAGATTCATTTGTCTCTGCAAAAGTTCAAGAGAACTCTCCCAGAGCTCGCAGCTGGGATGCTGCAACTCCTTGGGGGAAAAAGGCTGGAGCTGGTGATGAATCTCAGCCTCGCAGAAATGATGGGAAACCTCTACGTGACCGAAGCACAGAGCCTTTCGATTGGGATAAGAAGCGGACACAGGAGAGAGTTCAGTCAACATCTAGTGGGGACTGGACTAGGGATGAACACCCATCCCAGTCTCTGGATGTTGAGTCACCTGCCAATAAGAAGTTGACACAGGAGACAGTTCAGTCAACATCTGGTTGGGCTTCAACTGCTGAAGACTTGAGTAGGGGTGAACACTCATCCCTAACTGTGGATGTTGACTCACCTGCCAATAGTAATCCATGGGGGCAGGTGAAGTCACCAGAATCTTCACAAGGTTGGGGCTCTCAGAATGAGTCAAAGCATGGTTGGGGTTCACCAAATGCTGGTAGTGGGAATGAAAGTGACAGACATAATAATCAGTGGGGAAGAGGAAGCATGGAACCGCACTTCAAGAAAAACCGATTCGAAGGTTCAAAAGGTTGGGGTACAAATAATGGAGAATGGAAATCTAAGAACCGTCCTGCAAAATCACCTGGACCTGGAAGGACTCATGATGATGCTGGTGCAGGTGGAATATTTACTGCAACCAGACAACGATTAGATATGTTCACTTCTGAGGAACAAGATGTTCTTGTGGAAATTGAACAGATTATGCAGACTATCAGAAAAATAATGCATCGGACTGGGTATGTCTTCCATGGTTTATACTTGTATAGCTCTAAACAATGTGTGCTAGTCGTTGTTGTCTTTGTTGCTAAGCAACTCAATAATATGGGATGATTGTTACACTTGCATTTCAAGTTATATGAATAAAACTGTAACCAAAGGACATTGGCATTTACTTGTCATATAAAATGTTCTGTGTCCAATTAGAAAGGACCAGTATATTCAGGGAAATCTCTCCTTTGGAGTTGAATAGAGTCCAGGTTGAGGACGATGGCAAATGAGGCATGCTTAAAATTTTATTGACAACTGTATCATAAACTTTTACAATTGAATTAGAGGCACTACTCAGTACATTATTCTTTTAAGCTATAGGCAACTAACATGGTACCATTCTAATCATTTAAATGCATAACTTTTTGAAGTTGCTTGATGCAATGTGTGCTGTTTATCATGTACCGTGTATCCTGCATTTGTGCTCTGTTTCCATACTTAGCCCTTTTTCCCAAGGCTAAAAGGCTGACTGTACTTTATGTTTTTATTGATATCTATGTCTATATCTATATCTATATATATATATATATATTTAGTATTATACCTTTTGTGCATTTAGGATACCGGCTAGGCACACACCCACTTGGGAGCCACTTTTGTGGTATCACTTACCCCATAGGTAAATGTGCACTGGCAATTATGGTCTTCATTATGGGATCTTTAAACCAGAAATAAAATCCAGAAGCTTTCATTGATGCCTCATTTTTCTACTCTTTGATCTCTATCTAATTTCTTTTCTTAACTTGGTCATTTCCTGAAATATGATCCATTCCCATCATATGGACATCTTCTGATTTTAAATTATTTTCTGAAGGTACAATGATGGAGACCCGCTGTCAGCCGAGGATCATTCCTATGTACTTGATAATGTTTTTAACCATCACCCAGATAAAGCAGTGAAAATGGGTGCTGGAATTGATCATTTCATGGTATGCTTCACAACAATGTTCTTACTATTTTGTCCTTAATTATACCATCCTCATTATATAATACATTGGATTCAGGACATTTTTGGATGTTTATTGTTGGATATGTGAGAGTTTATTGTTTGTTTTGCCTTTTCAAAAGAGATTATTTATAATAAAAACAGATCTTTTGATCTGGCTAAGTTTTCCAAACAGAATATCCTTGCCTATTTTTTTTTCCAATGATTTCAAGCTGCCGTGTATACAGTGAAATCCTTTTGCACACCAAATATGTGCATTGAATTTAAAAATCAGTGCAATTGGCTTCTTAATGCATTGATGGACAAACATAGGGGAAAGCTATGCTCTCCAGTCTCCACCTACCTGAGGTGAATTGCCATGACCATGATTCAATATATAAGAGTAATAGTTTTGCAGTTTGGGTTACATTCGAGGGATAATTATCTTGTTACTGCAGAAAACTACTGGTCACTTTTTCCCACACCATTCAGGAATGCAATGTCTCAAATTTACATTAATTAAACATAATTGTTTACAAAATTTAATATTTTGCTCAGTGCCTTTATTTATTTATTTATTGCTGACCTTCCTCTTTGGTCTAACTTTTACTTTTTGTAAAAATGTCCCAAGACCATGGGGATAATTTTCTTGCAAAATTTTCTCTAATGATTTCATGTGATCCTTACTCTTTTTCTTTAATTGGTTGATAAGTTTGTACTACAGTACTACTTAATAAATGGATCTAAAATAGTTGATACTTCATGATCTTACATACCATAACTGAGTTTCCATGATGAGTTCTTCCAAACTGGTGAAGTGATGTGTCTCATTGTTCTAAACAGAAAATGTATATAATTTGCTGATTATTGAAATGGGGTGACACATCTATCGTGTAGTTGGAAAATCTTATTTGTGCTTGTGGACTGTTTGACTTCAATGCTGCAGTGTTGGATGAATCCTGTAGTCCAGAACAGATGACTTTGCAAACATGGATTTTGACTTGACTAATTTGCAGTGTTTCTCTATTTAATAATTGGGAAGAAAATTTTAGGTCTTTGGTAGGTCTTGAGAATGGAGTACCCACCCCACCACCTTTTTTTTTTCCTTCAATTGGTAATTTAGCATTTGTGTTGCATGATAATTGATGTTTACTATAATGTTGAGCTCGACATGTAGGTTAGCAGGCACAGCAGTTTCCAGGAAAGCCGGTGCTTCTACGTTGTCTCAACTGATGGTCGTAAAGAAGACTTTTCCTACCGCAAATGCTTGGATAGCTTCATCAAGGGAAAGTATCCAGATGTTGCCGAAACATTCATTGGTAAATATTTCAGAAAACCCCGTTCTGGTCCTCCTGGAGGCAACCGGGAGAGACACACCAATCCAGAAGAAACTGGTTCTTCTGGAGGGAATCAGGAGAAGAACAACAACACTCCAGAGGAAACTGAGAATGAAAATAGGCAGTAAGGCTGAGTATGGGGGTTCTAATTTATGTTAATTGTAAATCTTTTAGCTTGCCTCCCTGATGTAACTAGTTACAAACAATTTCCATCATCTGCTATTCTGATTTGTATATATACTGGGCAGATGTTTTTAGTTTACTTCCTGCTCATCCACAACAAAATCAAACTGAAGCGTGCTTCCATCTCAGTTGCTCATTTTTCATACAAGAGCGGTTCATATTTACCCTGTAGTTAGCGTATTTGGTAGTTTGTACCTATACAGTGGGTTTTGGGAAATCACAGGCTATTTATTCTTGTTGTTTTTGATGCGAAATAGATGGAAGTGTTGCATTCTCATCAAAAACTTCTCCAATTTCTACTTTCTTCTTCCTTATTTTCATTTATTTGTTGTGTTTTTCCAGTTTGATTAGTCTGCTGCCTATCTTAGTGAGATCATTTGTAATGTATGATTGAGAAAATGGACATGGTGTGCGATCCTAGCTTTATAAACGTTGGGAGTGTTTTGCAAGACACTGAAGAGTGAAGACAGCATTGGGTTCTTGTTTATTTTGACAAGCAATGCAATTTGTTGTATATAGTGACTAGCATGATTCAAAATTGTCTTATAGTATTTGAGAAGGTTTTGCACGTGTAACAAGGACTTTGAAACGGGTTTATGGGCAGGGCGATGTTTAATCATGGGTGCTTTGTCCCCTTTCTGGGCGGGGCGGGATGTGTATCGAGGACTTTAAAATCTCCGGTTCCCTGCTTCAAGCCCTATTCGATAAAAATGAGAGAAAAGGGAGGGATGAGAGAGAGAGAGAGAGAGAGATAAAACTTGAATGACCAAAACCATTTTGGAAACACTTTTAAATTAGCAAATTCTATCTTACCAAAAAAAAAAAAATAGCAAATTCTACTTATCTGTCACATGAGAGCCAACAACTGTATACTCTTAACTTGTCCAAACCTACAAAGAAGAGTTCAATGGTACATCAATACATACACATTAGGCTTTAACTTGAACTGAATGATTTCAAATATACATTTAAAAAAAAAAGCATTAATCGTGGTATGGGTTAGTTAGATTGAAAGTTTTGTCAACAACTCCAATTTGTGTGTTTTTAAGAGAATTTATCTATTCATGAAAACTAATTTAAAAGTGTTGTGTTGGGTTAGATCAGTTGATGGGTTTAATACCTACTCATTATCACAGAAGAAGTGTTTCACCTATAATATTTTCACAACAAATATTAAGTGGTAAGTTATTATTGATTCTAATTTGAATTTATTTCTAAAAGTCTGAAATTATTTTTTCATCCACAATTAACATTAGTCTACTTAAAATTTGTTGTGAAAATATTATAAACATAGTATTTCTCTTGTTAATGGTCACATTGATGATGAGTATCTTACTCATATCCAAAAACCTTTTATTTATTTATTTTTTCCCTTTTGTAATAAAACATATCCAAGCAGAAAAGCACATTATAATGTTTTTTTACTAAAAAAAGAAAACGTTAAAGGTACACGCACGTTACAGCATCAAACCACTGTCCAATGGAAAAGTCCACGAGGTTCAAACTACTGGCCAATGGAAACATCGAAGAAAACATTGAATGTTCATAAGTCACATGATAGTTCAAGGTTGTAATCATCTAATCATCAACTCCACGTTTTGATCCACAACAAAGCCAGTTCAGTTCACTAACATTCTCTCTCTCTCTCTCTCTCTCTCTCTCTCGTATATTAGTATTTGAATTGTGAGCTTTATCTGTGAGTGATTGTATTCACAAACAGAGTGTGTGGAATGAACCCAATGGCCTCTTTGGTTGGGCAGTCTTTGATGGCGCTTCCCTTAGAAAATGGGAACTATAAGGTTTGGGAGGACCAATCTTTCATCAAGTGGAGGAAGAGAGACTCCCATGTTACTTTGCATTGCCATGATTCCATTGAAGGTCAGACTGGTTCCCTCTGTCTTCACTTTCAATGTTTGTACTTGTATCAATAGTTCAATACTGTTTCTTTATGATCCGTGTTTTTGTTTTGTTATTGTTTTACTTTCCCATGTTGTTTTTTGTTACGTGGGTAGCTGAATTATGAGGTTTTAACATATGGGTTTCTCTTGAAAATCAAGATTTTATCTTTTGTACATTTTTTTAATAGATACCATGGGAATGATTGCCTTTTAGCATCGGGCTGAGTCATCAATTCGTTTTTGGTGTAGTTGTGGTTTGAAGATTTTACCATTTAAGCTAACTGGAACCCGCATTTTATCTTTGGTACATGGTAGAACTGATTCATTTTCTTTGATTACAAACTCATCTAAACTGCAAAGAGGAAAAACAAACAATCTTGATAAAAAATGAGACTGGAGCATGTAAACTGTTTGTGGTCTTTTTTAACAGCATGGGTCCTGATGGAATTCTTTTTGTGGTCTATGAAAAAGTCACACCAGGTTGTAAAAATATTAAAAATAAAGAGAGAAATAAAACAAGGGTCTTTATGGTCAAACTGATTCAAAAAGTGTGAAATGTTGGAGTGGTTTGGGGTGCTTGAGGCTGGAGCAGATAATATGATTGTGGTATTTATTATAGCACAAGTTCTGATATAATTTTCAAGTGGTCTATGAGTATTGTCTATTTTTCTTACACCAATTCTAATTGGATATCTCTTCACATAATAAACACCTTGGTTCCATCATTTTTTAAATTCCTCTTTGTATTAGTTTCTTTCTTTTTTATTTCTCACATGTAGGGAATCTGACATTTTGTTCTATTAATAGGATCTCTTAAATTCTGGTATGAACGCAACAAAGTTGATGCTTTGGTGGCTAATTCTGCTGTTTGGAATGATGATGCTGTTCTTGGAGCCCTTGAGAGTGCTACGTTTTGGGTCAAAGGCTTACCATTCGTTAAGTCTTTGTCTGGCGACTGGAAATTTTTCTTGGCTCCCAATCCTAACAGTGTTCCTGTGAATTTCTATGGCGGTTCATTTCCAGACTCTGAGTGGAAAAGTCTGCCAGGTATTTGCATACATATAGATGACTCACACACACACACACACAGACAGACTTATGTGTAAATATTTATATATTTTCATTTATTTCTCCATTTTCTATTTGATTTCTTTTTCATTTTGAAATCTTCAATTGCCATCATGCTAATATGAAAATTTCCTACTAATGCTTGTCAGCTTGCGGTTATGTGTTCCTAATTTGCATAGTCTTTTGAATTTCAATGTGACACTCCTAGTCAATCTAGGGCAACTATGTAAATTTTAGTAGGTCTGTTTAGAAACTAGAAAGACATGCATTGTGTCTTGATGTGCTCTTTCCAGCACTGCTTTTTGACTTGTAGTTATGACCCTTGTAACTTCAGGATGATATTTGGCATTGTGCGAAACACTAAATTAATTAAATAAGATAACCTATTTAATTTTTCTTGTATTATTTTGAAGGTATGATTGATACAAAATTGAAATCTGAGTTTAGATGAGCTTTCTGATAACTTTCATGGATGCTAAATGTAGCATCTAATATTTTGCATTTCTTCTACAATATTAAATAGTCTTAGCCTTTCTTTTTTCCTTTGTTGATAGAGAAGCTTGAGGGAGATTTGGGATGCTTATTATTTCATGATTTTCAATTTTTTACAGTATTTTGAGTTATGCAAACACTCATTGAAAAAATGTATCAAGTTCTTAATTGTTTGATGTTTGAATCATCTTAAACATTGTGTCATATCTAATGCTTACAAGTGATCCTCTTTCAAACATGTCTCATAAATTTTTTTTTTCTTTAATTGAAACAGTTCCTTCAAGTTGGCAGATGCATGGATTTGATCAGCCTATTTATACAAATGTAGTATATCCATTTCCAATGGATCCTCCATCTGTTCCTGTGGACAATCCCACGGGTTGCTACAGAACATACTTCAATGTTCCTAAAGAATGGAAGGGTATGATCTAAATGGACATTAGTAGAATTTTAGCTCTTTACTGTTTCTGTTGATGCATCTTGATTCTTTTATTTATTTTCTTCTCTTCTTTGGTTTTTGGCTTCTCAATCAAAGTATATTAAATGGAAGCTTATCTGTTCAAATGTTTTATTCATGTTTACTTGGTTTTCATATGAACTCTGATATACTATTTATATTTGACAGGTCGTAGGATTTTGTTGCACTTTGAAGCTGTTGATTCTGCCTTCTGTGCATGGGTAAATGGGGTTCCTGTGGATATAGGTAATTAAGCATATTTCTAATGAAATTTTTGTAAATTAAATTAAGTTTACTCCATTTAGTTTCTGTCATTTGGATTTCCTATATTTTCTCAACCATTTTATGTAGTTTTCTCAGTGAACATATCCTGTTTCAGTGACATTTTATATGTATTTCTAATGGAGCCTTAACATTGCACATCATCAGTTTACAAATTTTAGTTTATTTTTAAAATTAAATTGTCTTTTATTTTTTATTTTATTTTTTTATAATTTTATTATCAGTAAATTGTCTTGATTAGTTATGTGTTGTACATGAAAATATATATATATATATATATATATATCTTAAAGTTTTATGGTATATATTTTGTTTGAGAAATGGTCATACCAAGGCATCCCACATTTTATGTTTTTTAAGAAAAACAAATATGCTTCTAAAAATTTTTAGTCAGTAATTTATCTCTTAATAGCAAGCTAATACCCCTGCATACTTAATGTGAAATGTTTAATAAATATAATTCCACATATTTAAGCTAATAAAATATAGTGGTCATAGACTATGCACTGCTCTAAATTGCATCATAGTGAAACAATGTGTCTTCATGTCCAGTTGTATGGGATGTGATGTTTGATATATATCTTGTATCCATTAACATGTTTTTTATAATTGTGTTAGGTCAGTCAGGATAGTAGACTACCTGCCTGAGTTTGAAATCACTGATTATTGTTACCCTTGCGATTCGGATGAGAAGAATGTTCTAGCTGTTCAAGTATTTAGATGGAGTGATGGCTCCTACCTTGAAGATCAGGATCATTGGTGGTTATCTGGTATTCATCGTGATGTGCTTCTTCTAGCCAAGCCACAGGTTTGTGTTCTGATCAACCTTGCTTCCATGTCTTGTTCTATTATAGCTAAAATAAATTAATGGTTAGTAGTTGGAGTTCTTTGTATATTGGCAGGGGATGCACATGATGAATTGAGTAGTTAGTACACTGTACCAAGAGCACCCTGCCACTTTCATGAAACAATTTATTTCCTCTGCTCATTTCCCTTAACATGAGAGGCATTGAAACATTACAGACTTTAAGTATGATGCTACAGATGGATGTACCATCTTTTTATTTTATTGCAAGTCTGTTATGATTGAGGAGATAAGAGAAATCTAGAAGGTATCAGAAACTATCTCAGGGTAATAACATAGCAAGAAGGCCACAAAGCAGATTTAATTAGAAAACAAGAATGCAAACTGTAGATTAGATGTGTCTACGTGTTATATAATTTCTCCTTCTGCATATCACTAAATCAAGGAACACTGTGCACAAAAAAAGAAAAAAAAAAGAAAGAAAAAGAAATATACTTAACCTTAATTGATTATCTCAGATAAGTTGTCTACTTTGTCTTAAAAAATTGTGCCATTTTCTTCCTTTTGAATTGGCCAGGGAACCACTAGATACTTCATCAAATATTTTATATTGGTGTAAAAGCAGTAGGTCTTTTAGATATTGTCTATATCTAAAAGTAATAATTAATTGAATATTGCTGCCCTTGGAAGTTCAATATTATTTTTTAACATCACTTTGCTTCTGACGTTTTAACTGAACAAATGCATTATCATTTTTTATATCTATTTTGGGCAATTTATTCCAACATTTTAGAGTTGCACAAGAGTTAACTTAAGAAGTATATGGTATGCAGGTATTCATTGCTGACTATTTTTTCAAATCAAACCTGGCGGAAGATTTTTCTTATGCAGATATACAGGTAAGGATTAAAATTTTAAAATTAGAAACTGATAACTTTCCAGAGTTTAACTTTGTTCTATGTTGAGTGGAGAATATTAAATTTATCTTCTTGATCTCCACTCTCTGTTGTTGGTGAGTAAATATACAGTTGATAGTGTATCTGCTCTCTTAGTTTACCTACTAATATGTGCAGTTTGCTTGTTTTTATATATCTGAAATCTCCATTTACACATAATAAGACTTGGTTTTCATTCACCCATGTCCATCTTTCATAAGATATAACCAACTCAAAAGTCTGCCAGTAAGTTTCACCCTCTAGGTGCCAAGGTTTCTGTGTCACAATCAAAGCGGAAATTTGGCTTTTTAAGGTGAAACTTTCCTGGCATTGCTGCTGTCTGCTTAATCTTTGCACAGGTTCCTCTCCCTCACAGGTGTTATTTCTTGTCCATGCAAAATTCACCATAAATAGTTACAAAAAATTAGTTATTGCCCTTTCCAAATGATGTTTAATATATTAATGATATTGTTCCTTTTAGGGTTCATGTCATCCTTTAAAATCCACTAGGTGCACAACTAACTTACCAATAAAAAAAGGATTTTGCATGCAC
The DNA here is from genome assembly GCF_001633185.2 of Quercus lobata. NCBI lineage: Eukaryota > Viridiplantae > Streptophyta > Magnoliopsida > Fagales > Fagaceae > Quercus > Quercus lobata. The sequence goes on along the minus strand of NC_044907.1, from coordinate 17,904,221 downwards.
AAATCTATTTTTGTCTACTTTTAAATATTCTTCAAATATTTTATCAAAATTTAGGTATGATCAATAGTTGCAATATGTTAAGATTATGTTTTCCTCATTACAAAATCCAATTATGGGAGACATTTCAAGTTTCTTTTTCTTGCACTTATCATCCAGGTTGAAGTGAAAATAGACAACTCTTGTGAAGCATCAAAAGACAGAGTTCTTGAGAACTACACTATTGAAGCTGCATTATATGACACTGGGAGCTGGTACAACTTTGATGGACATGCTGATCTGCTTGCATCTCATGTTGCTAATATAAAGCTCAGTCCCTCTACAACAAGGCTGGGATTTCATGGTTATCTGCTTGGTGGTAGACTTGAAAGTCCAAGGCTTTGGTCTGCAGAGCAAGTGAGGGAGCTTACTTAATTTGATTCCTTTTCAATTTTAGACCTAAGCTGGATGTACTTTTGTTGATAAATACTGCCTTTTGGCCTAATGGTCAATGTGTTTCCTTACATAGGTTCAAGCAACAGTGGACGCCAATTTTAACTTTTGGTGTTCCCTGACTTGACCAGTTCATCCACCTCAATCAAATGGGTTAAGCTAAACTCTGGTGGGTTACTTGGTCTTGACTGGGCTGAATGGAAGTCTGGTTAGCTAGGTGCCAGGTGACCAGTTTGCCTGGCAATATCTACATACTGTGCTGTTACACTTGCCTAGATAATATTTTATAATATTCTTCCCCACCCCCCACACCCCCCCCCCCCCCCCCCACCACATCCCCCGTGGCTCCAACAAAATAAAGGGACATCTTCATAAGGAACAGAGGAAGATGGAATGAAGCACAATAATTTCTTCAAATTAAAATATGATGAAAAGATGAATATATCAAGATAGTTTAGAATGTGATTGATATCTGTTTGAAAATATTGTACCTACATTCTGCTGTTATTTTCTTGTGCACTATATATACTCCTTTTGATTAGTAAAAAAAATTAATTCCATGTTCCTAATATCCAGCTCAATTAGAAAATTTAGTGTAATTATATGAGTGTTTTAGACAATAGGCCTTCAATTAGTTTGAAAAAGCTTTTGCTTTCTTAGCCTTGGAAAGTTGTTACTTGTTAATGGATATTGATGTAAAAAAAACACTATAGGAAGCACCGTTTACAGACCGTCATTGTTTTCAGTTAAGAATTTTTAACAAAGTTTAAGTCTCTTTTGATACCATGGCCTTGAAAACTGGAACTCGTAGAGTTTACTTATATTTAATTATTTGACTATGAACTTAAGTTGCTTCTCATTTCACATTGATTATGTGTTTGTTTCTTTGAAGTTGAATAGTTTGATTTTCATGACCTATGATTGAAAGTGTGAATTGTTAAGTTGTTAAAGAGTTGAAAATTTTCATGACTTATTAGAAAGCTGAAGAATTGTACTTTAGGGGATTGGATATATATATATATATATATATATATTTGGTTTTCCATTCTATGTTAGTTGCTAATTCCTCTTTGTTTTGTCCAAGATTATGTGAAGCCTTCCATTTCATTTTTTTCTTAACAGTTTTGACACAATTCCATATTTACCAATGAATTTGCATTTGGATATCTTACGCAATTGTTTGCATTTATTCCCAGCCAAATCTGTACACACTGGTTGTTGTCCTGAAAGATGCATCTGGCCGTGTAGTGGACTGTGAATCGAGCCTTGTGGGCATAAGACAAGTATCTAAAGCCCCTAAACAGTTACTTGTTAATGGGCATCCCATTATAATAAGAGGTGTTAACAGGCATGAACATCACCCACGTCTGGGGAAGACAAATGTAGAATCCTGCATGGTTAAGGTGACTACTTTTTTTCTCCTGGCTTTATCTCTGCTTTCCAAGTTGATGTCTCGGATTATGATGATGGTACTGGTTTAGGTATCATTAAGACATTCATTACTATTCTGCTTGCAGGATTTGGTTCTAATGAAGCAAAACAATATCAATGCTGTGAGAAACAGCCATTACCCTCAACATCCCCGTTGGTATGAGTTGTGTAGTTTATTTGGCATGTACATGATAGATGAAGCAAATATTGAGACACATGGTTTTGATCTATCCCTACATTTAAAGCATCCTACTTCTGAACCAAGTTGGGCTGCTGCCATGATGGATCGTGTAATTGGCATGGTGGAGAGAGACAAAAATCATGCATGCATTATTTCTTGGTCCTTAGGAAATGAATCTGGATACGGCCCTAATCATTCTGCTTTAGCTGGTATATATCCTTGTTTTGGGTGTGCTATTTGCATGTGCTTGGAAGCAACTTTGGCAAAAGATTTCTGCCTCGTTATTTTAAATCATAAATATCATTAGCTTGTTTTTAATTTCTAGACATGTTTGATATCATAAATTTTTTTAAATAAGATTTCTGTACAAAACTTGGTTAATGGTGTGGTTTCTAAAAAATATCATTTGCTTTTGTGGTAAACTCATACTAGAACCGTGGTTTGTGTTTAAGAGAAGCTTTTTATTGAATACAAATGATTGAGAATTTGAATTTCTGCTTAGCACATCTCACATAGAAGAGACAATAAATCTTTGAGAATAGGCTGGCTATTAAAATCAGTTTGACAGTATCAGAAGTTGTTTTTGCTTGATATGATGATTTGAGCTTAATGAATTTCTCACATAAATTGGTGAAAATGTTGTGAGAAGTTAAGATTAAACTTAATTATGGAACAGCAATGCTTTCAGGGAGAGAGGTGTGCACTCTAATTTTTTAACATTTAATCATTGTATAGAATTTTATATAAAATTGTTCTCTCTGTCTCTCTCTGAAATTCTACATCAAATTTCTTTCACCATATTTGGGGAAAATGTCTATATGTTACTTTAAACCTGGGCTTTATGCAATGCAGAAGATGTTATTCATAATTTCGGATTTTGTTTCAAAGTTTTGACAATATTATTGAAGTTACTTCCGCAGACACCTTTTCCTTTTCATTCACTTTCAGTGTGTAAACTTTAATTCAGGTTGGATTCGGGGAAGGGATCCCTCACGGGTAGTACACTATGAAGGAGGTGGATCTAGAACCTCATCTACAGATATTGTATGCCCCATGTATATGCGTGTTTGGGACATTTTGAAGATTGCAAAAGATCCAAGTGAAACACGTCCTTTGATACTGTGCGAGTATGTTATCTATGTTCTTAAATATGTTACTTTTTTTTAAAGTTCAATATTTCTTAATGATTCCACGACTTTCTTTTCTTTTTCTTTAAAAAAAATGTTCTAGTGGTCATGGCCTTTTGTACTTGAGGATACTTATTATGAATGAATGGCAGGTATTCGCATGCAATGGGAAACAGCAGCGGGAATCTACATGAATATTGGGAAGCAATAGATAGCACATTTGGTCTACAAGGAGGCTTCATCTGGGATTGGGTTGATCAGGTCAAGAATCTTCAAGTCCTTATGAATATATTGAATGACCAGTAAACTATTTTGCTTGTCATATAGAAATAAATATACATGTCAAAAGTTTGAATTTTATAGAAAGAAATGAACAGGAATTGCAACAATTATGTGCAATTCAGATGTCTGTGCTCATGCTACATGTTGGCTTATAAGTTGTAACGTTAATTTGGACCCATCAACTTATGTAAAAAAGTTCCCACAGCTGAAACAAATCTGAAGGTTGCAGACTCACAGTACAAAGTGAAAATAAGATGGTAAAATCACTTTGCAGAGCCAGAAACAAAATGTAGACAATGACTATGTGGTTGATCTCATGTGTCCATGGGCTAGGAATTGAAGTGATTATTGAACCCACCCCTGCACCTGCACTCCCCCCCCTCCCCCACACACACGCTTGCCTTTTTCTTTTCCCTCTTCTGGTGTTGTTTCACAAGATGGATATATAGTTGAGGGTTAAGGATTTGCACTTTGTATACAGGGGTTGTTGAAGGATAGAGAAGATGGTAGAAAGCAGTGGGCATATGGAGGTGACTTTGGGGATATTCCTAATGATTTGAACTTCTGCTTAAATGGCCTTACTTGGCCAGATCGAACTCCTCATCCTGCACTACATGGTAACTCAATGTTTTGTGTCTTACTTTGAATTTAAAACATGTTTGAAGTTCTGCAACATAACACCTGTGTCATTTATCTGTTTGCCCTATGACTCATGGCTTTAATTATTATTTCAGAAGTCAAGTATGTCCATCAACCAATCAAGGTTTTGTTAAAGGAAAGAATACTTAAGGTACTTACATACTCCATTCACATTCCACATGTCTTTTGTTGAATCTTTTGCTTATGTTTGGTTGGAATTTTACTTTGCAGATAACAAACACTAATTTTTATGAAACAACACAAGGATTGGAGTTTAGCTGGGCTGCTCATGGGGACGGATGTGAACTTGGAACTGGAGTTCTACCTCTTCCCTCAATAGGACCACAGAGCAGTTTTGATATTGAATGGGAGTCAGGTCCATGGTATTCTCTATGGGCTTCCTCATTTGCAGAAGAATTTTTTCTTACAATATCTGCTAAGCTTTTGCACTCCACACGCTGGGTTGAGGCTGGTCATGTCATTTCCTCTACCCAAGTACAGTTGCCTGCCAAAAGAGAGATTGTTCCTCATGTAGTTTCTCTTCCTTCGTTCCTACATTGATACTACGAACAGTTTAATCGCTTTTATGATCTTACTAACTTTTTTATTTTACTACATGACTAAGAGGTTACAAATGACTTTGGTTACCAGGTCATTAAAGCTACAGATGCTACCTTCCAAGGAGAAATTCTTGGGGACAAAATAAGAGTGAGCCAACACAACGTTTGGGAGATAGAATTGAATGCTAAAACAGGAATAATTGAAAGCTGGAAGGTAGTCTATACCATTGAATTTATAGAAGTGGATGGTATTCTGTTTTTGATTCATTTGAAAGACAAAGGTTTTCTTTTAACGTAATTTACTTGTTAAATGAAGGAAATGGGCATAGGAATGTTTTGATGTGATTTTCTCTGCAACTAATAAAAGTGATTTGTATGGATAAATAAAAGTAATGAAGAAGGGTTTTAAATAGAGAGGTGACACTATGTGCTTAAATAGTATAGAATGGCAGAAAAAGATACATATGATCAAAGTCTATTAGTTTATCAGGATCTATAGAGTCGTCTCCAAAGTTTAGTTGAATTGACTAAAGTCTTGGTATTTTATAGTGCTTCCTTAAATTATAAAGTTAGTCTTTGTGCCTCCTGCTGTACCTTCTCTGCCAATATACCTTCAGGTTGTTTTCTTTAGCCAGATTCTCTCTATAGTTGGAATATAGTGTTGTGAAGTTTCATTATTAGGAAAGGAGAATGACCAACTTGTCTTGGACTTCTTGTTTAAAAACTGTAAATTGAAACTTCTCTACAAATATCATGTTTTCCCGAAACTGTATAACATACTTTTTGTTATATTCATATCTTTTTTTTCTTTGATTTATTTATAAAAAAGAAAAAGAAAAAGAGGATATGATGGAAAAATATAAAATTTTGAAAAAAAAATACAATTTTTTCTTTATGAATTTCAAGTTTTTGAGAACTTTAATAAAAATGCTTGTGGAAGATGAAATGAAGCATGCCATAATTGAGATTTTTTATAGAAAAATTATTTGGATATCCTTTGGTTTAACGTCAGATGGAGTGTCTGTTAAGGATATTAGGATTTCATTTGATAGATTTTCTTTTTCAAAATTATATTTTGAAGAGGGATGTCCTTAGATTTTCCCTCTATATGTCCTTATAATAATTCTGAACTCTCTCTCTCTTCCTTTATTTTTGGTAACACTTGTCTCAGTTTACATCCTCTTCATATGATATTTTAAATATCTAACTTCTCAAGCAGAAGTTGTTTGATATGTACTCATGTCCTAATACACATAGAAGAATATTAACTTATGATAAATGACAGCTGCAACTCTAAAAATATGGTTTTTAATGATAGGTTGAAGGAGTGACTGTGATGAATAAGGGGATATTCCCATGCTTTTGGCGAGCACCTACTGATAATGATAAAGGAGGAGAGGCAAAAAGTTATTTATCCAAGTGGAAAACTGCTCGTTTGGATAGTCTCCTCTATATTACAGAAAATTGTTCTACACAGAATATGACAGACAACCTTGTGAAAATAGAAGTGAGTTTTATTGCTGTTCCAAGGGGTGAGAAGGGTTCTGTCCCGGAGTTTGACAAATCAAATGCATTGTTCAAAATTGATATGATTTACCAAATCTATGGTTCTGGGGATGTCATTGTTGAATGCAATGTGAAACCAAATTCTTCAAATCTTCCACCTTTGCCACGTGTGGGTCTAGAATTCCATTTGGAGAAGTCATTGGACCAGATAAAGTGGTATGGAAGAGGTCCATTTGAATGTTATCCAGATAGAAAAGCAGCCGCACATGTTGGGGTCTATGAGAAGGAAGTCGGTGACATGCATGTTCCTTATATTGTTCCTGGGGAATCTTCAGGTAGGGCAGATGTTAGATGGGTGACATTTCAAAGGAAGGATGGATGTGGGATTTATGCTTCCATCTATGGCAGCTCTCCTCCTATGCAAATGAGTGCAAGTTACTACACTACAGCAGAGCTTGACCGGGCAACACGCATCGAAGAGCTTATTAAAGGAGATGACATTGAGGTAATTTCTACTGATTCTTCTAGTGGTCTTGCTATGATTTTTTTTTTTTTGGCAAATGTGCGTGTGTTATGCCCCATGGACTTGAAGTTTGAAACTCCTAGACTATACTTATTAGCATTATCATTAGCCATAATGCTATTCACCATCATTCTATAAATTACGTAGAGGAGATGGACTGGGTTGAAAGATTTGTAAGCCGACAATTTATGCATTGGATTTGTTGCCATAAATATTTTTAATATTTGTAAAAAAAAAAATAATTGTAAAGCATTATTAGAATTTTCAAGCTGCATCTACATATAGATGGTCTTCCACTTAAAGGAAAAGTCACAGGGGAAGCTACAATTACTTACTACCATGAGCCTGCCTTCATTCCCATACAAGATACAACAATATGGATTTCGATACCTAGCAAATTTCAAGAAGGAAGTTATTTGATTTTTACCCCCCAAAAAAATTTCCAGATTTCCCATTACAACTGTAATTTTGTAGTTACATGCATAAATAATGAAAGAAAAGAAAAGAAAAGAAAAGAGAAAAATTCTTCTCCAGCTCGGGTTTACAAGTTTGCATGTCTATTTCAAGCTGCAATTGATTGCTACTTGTTCTACTGCTTTCCTCCTTTTTCCCTGATTCTGTCATTGTTTTTGTCATCACCATGTTATATTGTTTTATGGTGTTACAGGTTCATCTTGATCACAAGCACATGGGAGTGGGTGGAGATGATAGTTGGTCCCCATGTGTCCATGATAAGTATCTGATTCCTGCTGTACCCTACTCATTCTCAATGAGGCTGTCTCCAATAACTCGAGCCACCTCTGGCTCCGACGTTTACAAATCCCAACTTCAAAATTAGCAACTTTTTTTTGGTTGCATGGCTTGATGGAAGGTTGAGGATGTATGTTAGATCATATGTTACCTTATTAGTTATAGTAAATAAATGTCCAATCCAAACCATATACATCATTATATTGGGACTACCACCTTTAGGCTAGAAAGCTCTCTCTATGCAAGTTGAGTAGCTCCACTACCAAGTTGGGGTATTTAGTCATGGGGATTGGTCATTAAGTTGTTTACTTGCCAAGATCAATGCTTGAAAGCCTATGCTATGGACATAATACTTTTATGCAAACTACTTGTCATCTTGTTTAATAAAATCTCAAGGGAAAAGTAACTAATTCAAGATTTTGATCTATTACAAGTAAAATGGAATTGGACTCTTTTAGAAACTTTTTGCTACGCTACTTTTGAAAACTCTGGTTCTTTTGGGTGTAATTTTTACGAGCCCTGAACCTAACATAAAATTAGCTACTTAGAGGGAATTTATAAATGGGTTGACATGTCTAACTTGCATCAACCCAAATAGACCAAATTAATTATTTGTGTTGGATTGATGAGATTTGTTATAGTCCATCTTATTTAACTTGTTTAACTATCACGCATCTTTGGTATAATAGTCACTCCTCAAGTATAAATGCTTGTGGGCTGTGGAGGATAAGGACTGGGGTTCAAATTTTCAAGAGGGAACTTTACACATATGTACACTTTGGGTCCGTTTGAATTAAGGGGGGAAGGAGGGTAAGTAGAGGGGAGTATGGTAGAATTGACTGAAAATAGGCTAATTTTGAGCCAAATTTATTTTGCTCTACTCTTCTTCCATCCTCTTCAATCTAAATGGACAACTAGATTAAGATAGAGTAGAATTTCTATCTTGTATTTAAAAAAAAAAAAAAAACTTGTTTAATCAAATGACCTTTTTTTTAATTTAAAATATAATATAATTAATTTTTAAAGAAATAAGTGAGTAATTAAAAAAAAAAAATTGTCTATGATGATAAACGCACATAAAAGATGAAATTCTTTACCTCCGCCCCCAAAAAAAAGAAAAAGAAAAAGAAAAAAAAATCCATGACTTATTTTCTTTCTGCGTCACTTTGGCTACTAGGTCTTATCTAGCTGATTATTTGTTTGTAAATTTAGATAAAATGTCATAGGCTATTATATAGTATGTGAGATCTTCATTGATTCATTTCAATGCAATATCACTTATGTATTAAATATGTCAAAATAGGTTGGTAGCCTTTTTATAAAGGATCCAGGTGCCTTGGAGACATTTGTTAAAGGACCATTTTAAGAAAGTTTTGATATCATTTTTATGGAAAATATAAAAACTGTCCAAAAAAAATCAGTTACTTTTTTTTTTCTTTTTCTATAAATGTTTTTAAATACATTTATTGAATCAATGCTTTTAGGGCATTTGTTAACTTTTTTCTCGAACCCTAGACTATTTCAATGGAAAAGGATAATAGAACCTCAATAATAACTAGGTAATAAGAGCTAGGATAATAGGTTCTCGTACAGTGACCTAGATCCCCAGCCTCTAGCTAGTTCTTCTTGAAATGCACTGAGGCACAACAGTTGATAGGACATCTAGGGGTAAGGCACCATTTCGGTGTGGATCGTGAAAGCAGTACCAAATCGCGGTAAACTCTGAATACTAGATATGTCCTCAAAATAACAGAGATCAAAGTCTGCTAGTGAGATAGTGGGGATAAGCCAATAGAGAAGCTAGGAACAACAAAGCCTTTTTTTCTTGGGGATGGTGAAATTTCTTTTTATAAAAGGGATATCATGTCAGGCTTGTGTTCAAGTATAATATTTTACGTCTTTTAAGATTATATCATCATTTGTCACAAACAATTTGTATAATATGTTAAAGTAGTTGATTGTAAGTAGTAGACAATCACTAATACATGAACACCCATCCACCACCCACAATCTATTCAAAAAATGTGGCAAACATTGTTGTGATGTCTCAATTTGATTGATTGTGTGTGTTGTATGGGTGTGTGATGAGTCTCACATCAGATATTTATTGGGTAGATCTGGAATTTATTAACAACTACAAGAAGTTTCAATTATGACTAATTCTTTTGAGGTTTAGCCCAAATGTGGCTAATGCTTTTTCTTGCATCGTTATAATTGTATTCCTAAATTTTCTCATAAGATTTTGACATTATTAATAAATGTTTGGTTAGTGCTCTCTTGAATTACTTACCAAAGAAAATTTTAAAGTTGTCTCCTTTGTGGGAGAAAACTTGAAAAAAGAAGAAAATTTAGCAGATTTCCTACAGACATTGATTTTGGAAATATTTTTGGAATTTTTAGAAACTTTTTTTTGAGGAAAAAAAAAAAAAACAAACTTTTTGGATTTTAAAAAAAATATTTTTTATGAAAATAGTATTAAAATTTAGGAAATATTAACGGATGCCTTTACGGCAATAGTTTACAATTCAATTTAAGAAAATTTTTATGGAAAAAGAAAAAAAAATTAATATTTTGATAACTTTTTTTTATTTTCTAAAATGATTTGTTAATTATTATTATAAACACACTCATTAACATGACTTTTAAATTTTTTATAAAATGATCCATTAATATCCGGACCCAAAAAAGAAACAAGAAAAACACCTAAAGTCTAAACGAATCACGCTGCAAAACCTGGATCTTCTCTGTTTAGCTGGAAACAAGGAGAATTTATTTCAGATTTGGTATTTAATTTGTATAAATTTAAGTACGTATATAATAATGGCATATCATTTTTAAATTCTATTCCACCAAAATAAGCAATCATATCATTATTTACTGCAGCATGCCATGTGCAAAAAATGGTGATGCATTATTTTAAACAAAATGATTCCCGCCTTAACCAAAAAATTCAATACTATTAGCCGCTGCATTTTTAAGACCATTCCATGTTGACATTCACATGAACCAAACAAAACCCACATTTTCTCTGTAATTTTTCACTTCCAAACACTCAAAATTTTCCACAAATCTCATCCCATCTCAGCTCTCAAGGTCGGTATTTTCTCACACCCATTTCATCAAATTTTGTTAATCATTATTGCTGGGTTCAAATATTATATGTCATTTTGTGCTACTAGTGTTTTTTTTTTTTTTTGGGTGAATCTATGTTGAATTTGAATGGTGATGTTTTTTGTTGTTGTTGTTGTGTAGTGAATTGAGGATTCTTGAAGTTTTGGACCAAAGGGTGTGTTTAGATTTTGTTGAATTTTTGTCAAATTTGGAGAAGTGGGTTTTTTTTTATTCTGGTATAGAGCTTAAGATTTGAGTTTCATGATGAGTGGAGATAATTTCACAGATGGGTTTGGCAAAACCCGTCCGGCTTTAGCCGATGTGACCAATCATAAAAGGGGATTTTTGTTTGGTTCAGGTGATTTGGGGCTTAAATCTGGTGATGGGTATCGTGGAAATGTGTATGGTGAAGATGGGAATTTGCAGATTGCGAAAAAAGTGTGTTTAGGGGTTGAAAATTCAGTCAAAAACAAATGTGAAAGTAAGTTTGGAGTTGTAGATGTTAGTGAAAAGGATTTGTCCCCTACTTGTAGTGAGGTTGGTACTTCACTGGAGAATGTTGCTTCTGCTGTTGTAAACTTGCCTGACAAAAGTAAGGAGACATCGAATTTTTTTGATGGTATTGTCCGTCTTGTTAAAGATGATAGAAAACGAGAAAGTAGTGTGGAGGTTGGTGATGATGCATCAAGAGAGAGTTGTGTGTCTAGCGTTTTGATGCCTGTGTTTTCTGAACCGTGCAAGAAAGATTGTCGTGTGGTTGGAGGGAAGTGTCGAGATGAGGAAGTGAGACTCACTTCTGGTGTTACACAAGTAAGCGAAGGATTAGTAACGCGTGTTTTCAAGGATAATGAGAAGGATCTTGGTCTTGGTAATTTGACCTCAAGCAATTATGGATCTATTGAGTCGTCTAGATTTCCTAAGTCACAGGGTTCTAAGTTCCATCAATTGGAAAGATGTACAGGACTTAAGGGTGATGGTTGCACTAATCTAAATGCTGGTGCCAACATTCTCAAAGGTTGCTCTTGTTCATTTTGCTTGACAGGTAATCATAAGTTCATAACACCTAGCTATGTTTCATTGCTTGTGTTAATGGAATTTAACTTCTTATACTGCATTTAATTCTAAAATGGGTGTGTCTATTTTACGATTTGTGAACCAGCTGGTTATATTTGGTCGGACCTCCATTACCAGGATATCAAGGGTCGAATATCTGGTAAGTTTGTGGATGGTGTTTGATAGATTACTTGTCTAGAACTTTTACATGTTTGGTTTGTTTTCTTCTCATAGTGATATTGTTTCCCTCATTAGTATCACCTAATTTTGTGCCAGTATTGAAGAAGAGTCAGAAAGAAGCAAGCATCTTGGTTCAAAGGCTGAAGGAGACTGACACTCATGGCCAAGGAAACAGAAAATCATTGAATTTAGAATCTGATCTCACGAGTCAGTGGAAGTCACTCTTTATTCGTATGGAGGATATTTTTGTTCATGAAAGCAACCAGCTTGTGAGTGCAACTTTTATTTCCTATGGCTTAGTGTTCAACCCTCTATGTGAATGTGTTCTGTGAGTCATTGCTCTAACCAATGCTTCATTACAAGCATTAATGGCTCCTTATGAACGGACTAAGTCTCAAGATCATCCTTTATTCATGTCATGAAATTTCAGTTTTCTTTTCTTATCTCAAATGTGTTGAATATGTCAATTTTCTGGGCAGCACGCCAGTTTTAATACGCTAAAGGATTTGAGAGAGAACTGCAAGATGGATCTGGAGATGATCAATGGAATGGCTTCAGACAAACTTTAGTTTTCTTTGGAGATTGTAAGAATGTCTCATTACACTTGTTTAGTAGTTTGTGCATGCTCTGCACATGCTTGTGCGTGATCCTGGGAAGTTGTATAGAGAACTCCTTGATGCATTTACCATTGTTTTAGAATCTGGAACAAATCCAATTAACATGTACTACTAGTGTTTCCTTTAATGGTTGGACAAAATTTTCTTGCATGAGAGATGATTTTTTTTTCATCGACCTCGAATAATGTAGCTTGGTACTTGGTAGTGTTATCTACTTGTTTATCTGGTTCAGTATCTTCATTTTGTTAAGCTTTGGCTGGATTTGATTTAAATTTTCCCCAACTTTGCAATTGTGTGATTGCCTTTAATTCAATCTAATTTATTTTTTAAAACTTTTGTCATGATTAAGGTTGCACGCCTTTGACATTGTTTGCCTATATTGTATCTAAAACCTATGCTCTTAGAACCAAAGCAGTTATCCTTTTCCTTTTCCAGTAAAATTGTGTTTGAATGTATCATATTGGAGAAGAATTTTAATTTACACTTATAATTTGTTGAAGTATGACAAAGTAAGGACCTCTCTAATTTATAGATACTAGCGAATTGCTCGCGCGATGTACGAATAATGTTGTAAGCTTCTATGTAAGAAGGTTATGAAAAATGTTGAACATATATTAGAGTAATAATATGAATTATTGTTGCGATAACATAAAGGTTATTGTTGAATTTGCACAAATTAAGGTGATAAAAAATATAGACTATAGCATAATTGTTATAATAATTAGAAATTAGATGAAGCAAATAGTTTGTCATAAAAAGCGAGATTTTAAGTTGCACACATATATCCATTACAAATTTTTTTTTTTTTTTGGGGTGCTAAATAGATATGAAGCCTCTTAATTTGGAAATACACTTCAATGACTGTGGTGTGCATTTTATAAGGAAAAAAAACAATACAAAACAACACAAAATCCAATTTCGGTTGTAATCCTTTTTGAGTTTTTTCTCAATTGGATACCTCAAACTTACGTGCTTTAAGGGCTGAATGCCAAACATTCAAAGTTACGTGCAAATATGAGATTAAAGGTTAAATACAAAATTACTCTAATAAAGCACCATATAATAGAACCTCATGTTTTAAAATAAGAGTTTGGCTTACCTCCAGTTATTTTTTAATTGGAATCTCCTTTTATTTTAATAAGAAGTTTCTAATCTCACAAAAAAAAAAAAAAAAAAAAAAAAAAAAAAAACTCTTGCAAAAGGAAATCAAGGAATCATACCAACAACCCATGGGTGAGTCTCTCTTTCCTTCTCTCTCAGATCATTAGTTTTCTTAATCTCTAGTATTTTTTACATTTGAGAGTTTGCTATTTTCTCCAAATCTAATCTCCAGTATTTTTTTTACAGTTTTCTTTGAGAGTTTTCTCCAAATCTAAGAGAGTGAAGATTAAAGAGTGACCGCATGTTGTTTTTAACCATTACTCCCCAAGTAAACATCATGATTTTTATAAAGTATTATGCATTATTTATTAAATAAATAAATAAAATATTATTTAACATATAAATAAAATAAGCTTATTAAATTTATAAAAATATACAATATATATTATAAAAAATAAAATAATATTAATTAGTTATTTGATTAGATTTTTTATGCATTTCATGAGCTGTTGAGACTTAGCATTTATATTAATAAAATGAGTAATGAATGAATTGAGACTTAGCTTTGACTTTGAATATGTGAATGTGATTCTTGAATTTCATATGTATATACTAATTTAATCTAACATTAGTGAAAATTATTCTTTTATCTAGATTAATTACTAAAAAGTTTTGTAAGAAAAAAAAAACCAAAATGTCTTTTTGGGACACCAAAAATTACAGTGAACAATTCTAGGAGCCTAATACAACTACTGGTAAAATATAATAATTTTAATAAATTAAGTGATTTTTAGTTTCAAGAGTTAAGTCATTTAACTACATTAAATTTTCCCTCTTTTTAAAAAGTTGTCATTCATTCATAGAGTTTTTAACAGTATTCTATGTGCAGTGCGCTCTTGCTTTTTCAAACATTAATTTTATTTGACATATGTGAGTAATTATCTATAGTAATATTTTCACATAGATATGACAATGGAATGTTTTGATTTAGTTGAGGTTGAAAATCAATCCCAACCATGAGGTCCATCACATGACTCATCAACACCTAATTAATCATATGACATATCACGGCCTGATCATTCACTTGACCCATCAACTAATCAATCAGGGACTCTATTAGACACTCACCCTCAAGTCGATGACTATTCATATGGAGAATATATGGAAGTAAAATTTCAAATTACAGCTAGCTATGAATATGATTACTTATGTTTTTAGTCCTTATAGCATGTAACACTCCATGGTCCACACTTTAAAAACTAATTACTATCTTATATATTTATAATCCACTTAATAATATAAAATTTACAAAAGAAAAAAAAAAGTGAAAAAAAAATTTACCTAATACTTGATTTCGTGAAAGTAAAGTACCATACAAAAAAAAAAAAGAAGAAGATAAAGATAAATTACTCCATAGTCCACACTCTAAAAACTAATTACTATCTTAAATAATTATAAGCCACTTAATAATATAAAATCTACAAAAGAAAAAAAAGTGAAAAAAAAAATTTACCTAGTACTTGATTTCTTGAAAATAAAGTACCAAACAAAAAGAAAAGAAAAAGAAAAGAAAAAGATAAATCACTCCAAAGTCCACTCTCTAAATATTAATTACTATCTTAAATATTTATAATCCACTTAATAATATAAAATTTACAAAAGAAAAAAAAAAGTGAAATTTTTTTTTACCTAGTACTTGATTTCTTGAAAATAAAGTTTCATAGAAAAAGAAAAAAAGAAAAAAAAAAGATAAAGATAAATCATTCCATAGTCCACACTCTAAATACTAATAACTATATTAAATATTTATAATTCACTTAAAAATATAAAATTTACAAAAGAAAAAAAAGTGGAAAATTTTTTTTACCTAGTATTTGATTTTTTGAAAATAAAGTATCATACAAAAAGAAAAAGAAAAAGAAAAAGAAAAGATAAAAATAAATCATTCCACAGTCCACACTCTAAATACTAATAACTATCTTAAATATTTATAATCCACTTAATAATATAAAATTTACAAAAGAAAAAAAAATTCCTAGTACTTTATTTCTTGAAAGTAAAGTATCATACAAAAAGAAAAAGAAAAAAGAAAAATCACTCCACAGTCCATACTTTAAATGCTAATTACTATCTTAAATATTTATAATCCAATTAATAATATAAAATTTACAAAAGAAAAAAAAGTGAAAAAAAAAATTACCCAGTACTTGATTTCTTGAAAGTAAAGTACCATACAAAAAGAAAAAAAAAAGATAAAAATAAATCACTCCACAGTCCACAGTCCACATTCTAAATACTAATTACTATCTTAAATATTTATAATCCACTTAATAATATAAAATTTGCAAAAGAAAAAAAAGTGAAAAAAAAATTTACCCAGTACTTGATTTTTTCAAAGTAAAGTACCATACAAAAAGAAAAAGAAAAAAGAAAAAGAAAAAGATAAATCACTCCATAGTCTTGAAAGTAAAGTACCATACAAAAAGAAAAAGGAAAAAAAGAAGAAAATAAAGATAAATCATTCCATAGTCCACACTCTAAATGCTAATTACTACCTTAAATATTTATAATCCACTTAATAATATAAAATTTGCAAAAGAAAAAAAAAATTTACCTAGTATTTGATTTCTTAAAATTAAAGTACCATACAAAAAGAAAGAAAAAAATAGAGATAAAGATCAATCACTCCGCAATCCACACTCTAAATACTAATTACTATCTTAAATATTTATAATCCACTTAATAATATAAAATTTACAAAAAAAAAATGTGAAAAAAAAATTTACACCGTACTTTATTTCTTGAAAGTAAAGTACCACAAAAAAAAAAAAAAAAAAAAAGATAAAAATAAACCACTTCACAGTTTACACTAAATACTAATTACTACCTTAAATATTTATAATCCACTTAATAATACAAAATTTAGTTACATAGAGCTTTAACTTTATTTTAGGATAAACGGCAGACATAGAGGTTTAACCTTTGATGTACACAACTGTGGGGATGGATCAGACCTTGTAGGTTTTGAGCTACACGTGGGTGGAGAGTTCAGACTTAGGTCATAAATCATAATAGTTGGACTTGGGCTTTTTGTCTATTTTGAGAAGGTAGTCATTTATTTTTAAAGAATTACATTTGTTTGGTCTAATTGTCAACCTCGGTCCATATCAACAACTAATAGTAAAAATAAGTTATTATAAGTTATTGGGTAATAGTTTAAAAACTTAATGAAAAAAGGTTTAAAAAACTAAATGGAAGCTTAGAGCGTCACATAGTAGGACCTCATGCAATCTCACATGAGATCTCTACTTTTATATATATATTGATTGATGAGAAACTACTACATCACTCACTAACAAAATAAAAAGTGGAGATTAAAACCTATTATCACTTGCCATTGTGTATTTAAAATAAAAGGAGACTTTCAGTTAAAAAAATACTGGAGATAAGCTAAACCCTTAAAATAATATATATGAAGTTATTTTTATGGCTGCACATTTCCTTTGTGATAGAATCATTATTACAAATAGTTTAAGAGTGGAAGCACACCAAATGACCAAATACGGTGCTATGGAATTTAAGAGAAGATAACAAAATGAATTATAATATATTGCACATATATAAATACATGGTATCAAGAGTGAATTGTCACAAATTCCAAATAATTTGTAAATAAAAAAAGAAAAAGAAATCATATGAATTTTCAAAGCCATATGGTTACCACTATAATCCTTGATGTGTGTGTGTGTGTGTGTTTTTTTTTTTTTTTTTAATTGTACAATGAGTAATTGATCTTAACCTAGGTTGCACCGACACACCATTTTTGGCGACATACCGGTGTCCGACATGTGTCAGACATGGATACCGGCACGACTCGTCGGATTCCGGTGTCCCTTTTATTTTTTATTTTTTTTCTGCTTCTTCGACACGGTGGACATGCCAGTAGTGAAAAAAAAAAGAAAAAAGAAAAGAAAAGAAAATCATAGATTTTGACAGTTGCTAGTGAAAGTTTAGAGTCTGATACTGTGAAAGTTGAAACCCATAGACAGTCGTCGGTGCTAGATCAGGCCAATTGGCGAGTCGGCGAGCTCCATAGGCAGTCACCATGGACGTCGTGCCCTCTGTCCCTTTTGATCTCTCTCTCTCTCTCGGCGTGGACAGGTCCGAGTCTGACCTCTCTTGTTCTCTCTCTCTCTTTCTTCTTTTTATTTTTTATTTATTTTTTAAATCCTACTCTCACTACATATATATATTTTTAATTTTTTTTAATCCCAAAAGTTTAAAGCTTGTTTTCCTTTTATGTTTTTAGTTTGATGTTGAATTTAGCCTATTTAAACTTTTGGATTGTACTCTAAACATTTTATGTGTATTATTGTATTACTTTGGGTGTTAGTTTACTTATTTGTAGTTCTTATATAATTTAAATTCTAGACATAAACGTATTTTATGTCTAAAAATATTAAAAAATATGCCTAAATATAAAATTTAATTAATTATTTAGGATCATGCTAACGAGTGCCCTAAGGGCACTTGTTAACAATCCATTTTAAGAAAGTTTTGATATCACTTTTATGGGAAATGAAAAAAGCTATCAAAACATTAATTTTTTTTTTTCTTTTCCCATAAAAACTTTCTTTAACTGGATTCTTAACTAAAGTCCTAAGGAGCACTCGTTAGCATTTCCCAATTATTTAATTGCCATGTCCACGCCGTGTCATGTCCTTGTTTTTCAAAAATTGCCGTATCGCCGTCTCCATGTCCGTGTCTGTGTCCGTGTCCGTGCATCATAGATCTTAACACAAGCAAGAATTTCAAGGAATGTAGAAATAACACTATAGGCGCCAATTCATGCACTCCATAATTAACCCAAATAGAGAACAATCGCCATGTGATATCACCATGACTGATCTTGGATTATTCCATCCATGACGTTCACTTTCTTCTTCAATGCAAGCTTCAAATCCTCGATTGTTGTGATTCAACGATGTAGACACAAATAATAGAAAGAAAGAAGGAAAACAACTATTTTCTTGTCAAAATGAGTATTAGATTTAAATATAATTTTAGTTACAGCCATATGCTTGTCAACATCTAGAGAGAGAGAGCACCAGAGGAAGTGCCATCCAGCAAATTGGTGATACCCAACGTGATCACAACCCACAAGGTTCGATATACTTTTAACATTGCCTCCCTCATATTAATGCTTTTGCATTTGTATTCTAGTTCTAGTACTTATATAAGAAGATTGGGAATAGGAGAAGTTAGGCAATGCAAGAGTTACATGTGAAGGTGGAGATGAAAAGCCCAAATCTAATATCAAGGCCAGGTAAATGAAAAGCATTAATTCCTTTTAGATATTCACCTTTTTAAATGAGAGAGAGAAATGACCACATGGCACTCATTAAATCTTTAGGTAAAAGGTGGAAGGTAAAACGGAAAAATACTCTAAGGCAGATGTTCGAGTATGCTAAAAGACATGAAGAGAAGAGAGATATGGAGGGAGTAAACTCTTCAAAGGGAGGCCACATGGCAGAATTTCATGCTTTCCTGCATGAGATCTCTTGATTTAGTATATAATATATATTGATATTGATATTGATGATTTGTGTTTGTGATTAAAAGTGTATTTTCCCTTAAGTTGGGGTGTTACCAATTAAAATTTTTAAAATGGGAAGCACCTAAAATGAAATTGAATTTCCTAATTGACTTGTGGCATGTTCAATTGTAAGTCTTTGGTAGTTTAGAGGAGGCAAGAATTGTTTTTGGGCAGTGAACTTGGGGAAAGTGTCCACTACTTATTTGTTAAAATGTGCATATACATCTTGTAAGGTGTTAAATCCATGGGGGGCATGTTCTAGTTTGTATTAGTCCTGACTACACAGACTCACTGCTTTTGTTTGCAGCATCTAAATATGCCTCTGTGATACAGATGCTTTGACCAGTGACTGTTAGGTAACTTAATAGTAGTTCTTTCCACCACTAGTCTTCTTCTTCTTCGTTTTTTTTTTGGAACTCCTTTTTTTATTTTTTATTTTTTATTTTTTTTTTATACTGGCAAGAACTCCAAAAACAGAAGCATGAGACTTGCATTTGCTTGAGACTTTTTGAAACACCATTGGAAGACATAGTGTTGTTTGGCCGCTTCATTTTGCATTGAACAATTAATATCTTTAGTTTTGGATTACTATGTCACTGTTTTTGGTATCTTTCAATTATTTAAAGAGAAGCGTGAGCTTTTTGGCTTCTTGGCAGCTTAGGGTTTGTTTGGTATCTGGTTATTTTGTTGAAACTGAAATTTTTTTGTTATAAGTACTGTAGATAAAAGTAAAATTTAACTGAAATAGTACAGGGAGATTCATGAATAATTTCAAAAAGTACAGTGGGATCCATGAATAGTAGCAAAAATAAACTGAATAGTAAAATAAGTTGACAAAATTTTTTTTGCCAAACACACACTTATAATAAAAAAAAAATAATGAGATTAAATTTTTATTTATTTGTTATATAATATCCCTATAATTTTTTACTTTTAATGCATCCAAAAATGACATCAACAAAAAAACAAAAGGAAGAGTTTCCTAGTTTGGACCGCCTTGATATTTATGAATAGTCAATGATGAGCAGCTGGGTGTAAGGTAACTTGTATCATATTCTGTTTCATCTCCTCTTCTCTTTGCATTGTCTTTCTTTATCCTTGTTTTTGGTATCTGGTTTGATAATCATGGCTGTTGGTGAGGTTTTTCTCTCTGCTTTCCTTCCAGTGCTGTTTGACAGATTGGCTTCCCGTGAGTTCATAGACTTACTACGCTTCCGGAAGTTTGATGACTTGCTGGAAAAGCTGAAGATCACATTGCTGACTGTTACAGCATTGCTTAATGATGCTGAGGAGAAGCAATTCCATAGCCCTGCAGTGGAGAAGTGGCTGCACATGGCTAAAGATGCTCTTTATGATGCAGAGGACATATTGGATGAGCTTGCTACTGAAACTTTGAGGTATAAGCTAGAAGCTGAATCTAAGGCTGGCCCAAATCAGGTATGGAACTGGAACCTTATCTCCTCCCCTTGTAGCACTCCATCTAGTAGAGGGATAGAGTCAAAATTGAAAAAAGTTATTGAGAAGTTAGAATTGATTGCCAAATATAAAGATGTTCTTGGTTTAAAAGACAATGTTGGGGGAAGATCATTTGGGTTTAAACAAAGATTGCCAACAACTTCATTGGTAGATGAAACCTGTGTTTATGGCAGGGATCATGATAAAGATTTGATAATTGAGCAGCTACTAAGGGATGCACCAAGCAGTAAAATTGGTGTAGTTCCTATAGTTGGTATGGCAGGTATTGGTAAGACAACTCTTGCTCAAATTGTTTACAACAACGACAGAGTAGAGAAGCATTTTCATTTAAGAATTTGGGTCTGTGTGTCTGATCAGTTTGATGTAGTGAGGGTAACAAAAACAATTCTTAGGTCAGTCACTTTGAAACACACCGATCTCAATGACTTAAATCTGCTTCAAGTTAGTTTGAAAGAAAAATTGGTTGCGAAGAGATTTTTGCTTGTTTTAGATGATGTTTGGAACAAGAGAAATAATGATTGGGATCTATTATGGAATCCATTAAAAACGGGGGCCAAAGGAAGTAAAATATTAGTAACAACACGCAATAAGGATGTTGCATCGAGCATGGGGACAGTTCCTGCTCATCATTTGAGAGTTTTGTCATTTGAAGATTGCTGGTTATTGTTCAGGAGCCAAGCATTTGAGAACATAAACAATGAAGTTTACCCAAATTTGGAGACAATTGGTAGAAAGGTTGTGGAGAAGTGTGAAGGCTTGCCCTTAGCAGCTAAGAGACTGGGAATCCTGTTGCGCTCCAGACAAGAAGAGAACGAATGGAAAGACATATTGAACAGGAAAATATGGGATCTACCGGATGATGAAAGTGATATTCTTCAGAGTCTAAGGCTAAGCTATCATCACCTTCTTGCACATTTGAAGCAATGTTTTGCATACTGTTCTATATTCCCTACGGAATATGAATTTGACAAGGACACACTAGTTTTGTTATGGATGGCAGAAGGATTTGTGCAGCAACCTAAGGCTAAGAAAAGAGTGGAAGAAGTGGGTGGAGAATATTTTCAGGAGCTAGTATCAAGGTCATTCTTTCAAGTATCTATCAACAATAAATCACAATATGTAATGCATGGCCTCATTAGAGATTTAGCTCATTTTGTTTCTGGAGAATTTTGTTTCAGATTGGGGGATAGGCTGAAGGATGGTAATCAAAACAGAATTTTTGAGAAGGCTCGTCATTCCTCATACATTCGTGGCAGACGTGATGTGCTCTCAAAATTTGAGCCCTTTCATGGAGTTGAATGCTTGCGCACCTTCCTACCCTTAGATCCAACAGGCCTGATTGGAATCAGCTATTTGGCTAATAAAGTCCCTAGAGATCTCTTGCCAAAATTAACATATCTACGAGTGTTGTCATTTAATGCTTGTCGCATCACTCAATTGCCAGATTCCATAGGTGACTTGAAACATCTACGCTACCTGGACCTTTCTCATACGGCAATTCAAAGTTTACCTGACTCCACAGGTACTCTTTGCAATTTACAGACATTGATCCTATTGAATTGTCGGTCTCTCACTAAGTTGCCTGCAGAAATGGGGAGCCTAACAAACTTACGACATCTCCGTATTAGTGGAAGCAGGTTAAAAGAGATGCCACAGCAAATTTGTAGATTGAAGAATCTCCAGTCTTTGTCTACTTTTGTTGTGGGTAAAGATGTTGAGTCAGGAATTAGAGACTTGGGGAACATGCTGCAACTTCAAGGATCACTTCTGATTTCAGGACTGAAAAATGTTGTCAGCTTTACTGATGCAATGGAGGCTAATCTGAAAAATAAGAAAGAACTTGATCAATTGGTATTACAATGGAGTACCAGCTTGGGAGATCCAATTAATACTGTGGATGAAGAAGTATCACACAAGCCACAAGTTCTGAGACTTCTGAAAGATCTTAGCCTTGGAGGCTATAGTCGTAAAAGATTTCCAAGCTTTAGGGAAACCATGAAAGCTTATGAACAAGAACCTATCAAGCAAACATTGGAACGGAGCTACAGTTTAGATGATTCAAGAAATGAAACAGTTGAAACGGATGTTCTTGAGATGTTGCAACCACACAAAAACATGAAGGAAATCATAATCAAGGACTTTGGAGGTACAAAATTCCCAAGTTGGATTGGATCCCCTTTGTTCTCTAATCTGATTCTTGTGAGACTTAGTAATTGTAGAAATTGTAGTTCTCTGCCACCACTTGGGCAACTACCCTCTCTCAAAAACCTCACAGTGGAAGGAATGGATAGAATAAAAAGAATAGGGATTGAGTTCTGCGGGGATGGGTGTTCTTCTGCTATGCCTTTTCCATCCTTGGAGACTTTGAAGTTTGACAGCATGTTACAATGGGAGGAGTGGTCTTCTTCTGGAGTTGAAGGTAGGGAGGACTTCAATAACCTGCAAAATATTGAGATTCGCAACTGTCCTAAGCTAACAAAATTGCCTCACCACTTTCCTGGATTGAAAAGAATGAGTATTAAGGGGTGTGAAGAATTGGAAACTCTACCAAGTGTTTTGACTGTTGATGATAGCTTAGAACAAGGCAGAGAATTCCCATGCCTTCTTGAGCTTTCTATGTTGGCATGTCCCAACTTGAGAGAACTACCTCATCTCTTTCCTTCCTTGGCAATGCTTGAATTAGATGGATGCCAAGAATTGTTAGAACTTCCAAGGCTTCCTTCAATCCATGAACTAGAAGTAAATAAGTTTAATGACAGGGTGTTACGAAGTATAGCTAAGCTTACCTCGCTTACCTACTTGCGTATGTGTCATATATCCAAGATCAAATGTTTGCTTGAAGAGTGTTTTCAAAAGTTAACAACTCTTGAAGAATTACGGATAACTCATCTTAACGAACTGAAAACTTTATCCAATGAAATTGGATTGCAAAATCTCCAATGCCTTCAACGATTGGAGATTTCAGGATGTCCATTATTAATAGAGTTGCCACAAAGGTTATACGAACTTTCATCTTTGAAGGAGTTGAGGGTCTCAGAATGTCCCTCGCTTGTGTCCTTTCCTGAAACAAGCTTACCTTCAATGCTCATAGGCCTTGAGATCATAGATTGTGAGGCTTTGCAAGTCCTACCTGGGTGGAGAATGCATAACAATGAGAAGGCATCTCTTTTACTTGAATACTTGGTAATTGAAGGTTGTTCTTCTCTCACATCTTTACCAAGAGGCCAATTGCCAAGCACGCTAAAACAACTTGAAATCCATAACTGCATGAATTTGGAGTCAGTTCCAGAGCAGATGATTCATAACGATATTTGTCTTGAATTCTTTATGATTTCATTGTGCCATTCTGTTACCTCCTTCTCAGAAAGTACATTTGTGCTTTCCACAGTCACATCCAGCACTGCCATGAACCTGAAGGAGCTCATTATCAACAGTTGTTCAAACCTCAAGTCATTACCTAGAGTCCTACACAACCACACGAATCTCGATTACTTGGAAATAGTTGAGTGCCCATTGCTTCTGTCTTTTCCAGAACCTGGCTTGCCACCCTTGCTCCGATCAATGATCTCAAATTGCAGTAGTCTCAAGTCCCTACCAAATCAGATGTACAGACTCACATCTCTTCAAGAACTGCACATAGATGGTTGCTCAAGTCTTTTTTCATTTCCCGAGGGGGGTTTACCATCCAATCTGTTGTCACTTTCAATCTTAGACTGCGAGAATCTCAAGCCTTCATATGAGTGGGGGCTGCACAGACTAACTACTCTCATGGACTTCTCTTTTGGTGGATGTCAGGGGTTAGTATCATTTCCTGAGAAGTGGTTGCTGCCCACCAGTTTATCCTCTCTTTGTCTTCAACGACTGCCAAATCTTGAATCCCTGCCCAAGGGACTGCAAAACCTCACCTCTCTCGATAATCTGGACATATGGGAATGTGACAGGCTTCAAAGCTTGCCAGACAGCTCAAATAGTTCAGAATTTGAAATTTTGGGATGCCCTTTGATATACATTTAGTTGAGAAACAAAAAGTTCCATCTACATGCATTTGAGTAGTCATTGTTTTGCTATCTATCATCTTCCTATAGTATTTCATGAACCAGCCAAAGATTCCCATACTTGTAAGAAGAATGCCTGGCCTGCCTACTTGCTATGGTGTGTTACTTTGACCCAAGATAATCCAATAGCTTGCAAAGCCTCCGTCAAAGAATATTACTGGTGAGTTTTTTTTTTTTTCAAAATTCCAGTATCATTTACACCCATACAGCATTATGAAAACACCACATATTTGCTAAATATTTTATTCTCACGGACAATGACAGGTTCTTGCTGTGCTCTCAGAAATAAGATGAAAAAACAACCAGTGAGTTCTTGATTGTGAGACTTCTACTTACTTGACACCAGTGCAGTGGTAACAATTCAGTGTATTTATTTATCAACAATTGATTGTGAGCTACACTATTTTTTGCAGTTATTTTTTTTCCCAATCAACAATTGCAATTTCTATTCATGAATATAGTAACCGGAAAATTCTGCTGAAAAAGATGTTTTATTTGACAAATATGTGAGATTTAAAGATGTGGAAATAGCTTGGGCAGAATAGTAGTGAGGAACATGTCTTTGTTTGCGTTTGTCCAGATTTCAGAGGCTCATGGTAGGACCTCATGCTTTCCTGCACAAGGTTTCTGCCTTTTTATATATATATATATATATATATTTATTGATGATTGATTACTGTCAAAGGAGGTGCTAAAAATAGTTTCAGTTCTGAAGGTAAATGTTTTGCTTCTAGGGTAAGGTACTTGGGTATTAGGAATGGTTTTGGTTCAAGGTAAAACTTTCATTTCTATAGTAACTATTAGGAATAATAAATACAATCAACTTGACCACACTGATACATGCAATGGAGTTTTCGATCAAATCTATATCTATATATTACTAAAAGCTGAAGCGTAGTGTTTAATGCTGCTGCTCTCATGTTGCGCCACATCAGCTACCATGTCATTTTTTTTTTTAGAACATAATTTTTCCTTCAATTTTAAAATGGTTTTTACAATTTTCAGCCCTATAAATCCCAGCCCTATAAATGTAGCCCATTACTTATTTATTTACTTTCACTATCACCCTATAATAAATTTGTATAATTAATCCAGCCCACCTCTTATTTATTTAGTTCCACTATCAAGCCCAACACAAAGCCTTTTTAGTTCAGCTTAAAGGAAAAAAATAAAAAATAAAAAACATTGAAGCCGGTTTTGTATGAGTCTTTTCAGCTTAAAGGAAGAAAAAAAAAAGGTGGAAGGCTTCAGGGTTTTGCGTGACTAAATAGAAACCTAAGGAGACAAAGCGTTTGTAGATTGTAACGTGGAGGAAAGCTTAAAGGGAGGAAAAAAAAAAAAAAAAACGTTGAAGCCTTCAGGTATTGCGTGAGAAAACAGAGAGTTTGAAAGTTACCCACCTTCCTACTCTATCGTTTCTCAGTAATGGTTGTCTATCTGATTTCCTTCCTTCTTTTATTCCTTTCCACACAGTGTATAAATACTGACAGAACTTGCCTGCTTTGGTTGAGGTATCTCTACATCTCAATTCCTTTTTTTGGGTGCAAAACTTTTATGCTTTGTCTATCTTTACATCTCAATATGTTTTTTTGGGTGCAAAACTTTTATGCTCTGTTTATATTAATATGAGATCCTTTTTTTTTTCATTTGTTTGTGTTTGTATTTATATTAGACGAGCATCCTTGGCATGCCATTGATGTGTTTGTGAGATTGCCTGAATGTCATTTCAAAAATAAAAGGACCTATTTATGTTGCTCAATAGTGCTATAATTTTACAGCCAAAAAAACTATATTATTTTACTTAGGTTTATTTGGAAATATCTCAGGTCTCATTTTTTTTAATGTGTTGTGGCTTATTGGAAGAATGTAAGACTCTAAAGTATAAAGTGTTGGTGGCACATCAAAATTTTTGTGGTAAGTTTTCTGCATAATTCTACATAATTTTACTACATAATCCTTGGCAGCCAAATAAACTATTTTATTTTACCATTGTATACTACATCATTTAGATTGATATCCACTTCCAACAATTGATATTAGATCGTACTTCAATATCATGATTGTATAACATGGATTGGGTTTTAGAATCAAAGCAAATTGTTTTTGGTGTTTCAATTTTTGTGGTAAGTTTTCTGCATAATTTTACTGTATAATCCTTGGCTTGCCATTGATATGTTTGTGAGATTATTTGAATGTCGTTTCAAAAATAGAAGGAGCCGTTTATGTTGTTGAATACATGTCGTTTCAAAAAGAACATGAGCCAAATGTACTCAGCAATAATCTTGTCAGTAAATGCAGTGAGGTCCAAATTTAGTAGATCTTCCATCCTATTGATAGTACCATTTTCAGACTTCATAGCAAAAACTTGAAACTTAACAGAGCTTTTAGATAACCATTTCTTATTATGTTTCAACAATAGAGAACTCCACATCTTTGTTGTCATGGGACTTGAACTCACAGAATTCCTTGTAATTCTAATATGCCATTGTGTAGAGGGTGCTGAAATTTGCGCCATGTTTCAGTTGCTCCCCACTCTGAAAAAAAAAAGGCTTTGGATTTAGACTAAAAAGTTACATAGATTGGAAAGGTATTGAATGATAAACTGTGATTCAATATGGTTCCTATCAATTTTCACTAAAGCAAACTCAATAATTCTAACCAAGACCATCGCAATACAGTGTTATGAATATGATGAAATCTCAAGTAAAATGAATGCCTAGACAACTGATAAGTTTGCATCTCTCTTTTTCATCATATGTTATGTTGTATCATCATTTATAATCATTGTGGAGAGATGAATACCTAGCAACTTACATTACCTTTAGAGAGGAGGGGAAAAAAAATCTAAAGTTACAGAATCAAATTAAGCAGTAGAATTGGTTATAAAAAAAAGTCACACACAACTACAAAATGAATATGAGAAAATTTAACATTTGTGAAGGACAATTTGGAAAAAAATTGTAATCCCCAAATATGAAGTTCAACATAGTTGACTTTGTGGCCAATTACTTTATGACTCTATCCTAAGAATTGGCATCTACTGATTGAGAAAAAAAAAATTTCAAAAAATTTCAAAAAAAAAAACCTTCTTTGCATCATCAGGTGCTCATATTTTGAAATTCTTTTGGAATTTCACAATTCAATGTAACATTAAGCTTGGAGATAAGAAAAGAATAAGCAATAAGTGCTTCAAAAGCAATGACTAGGCTTATTACCATCCAGTCATAAACTTTTTGGAAACCCAACTCTAAAGGACAGAACAACATGCCTAAAAAGAATGGTTTGTAAGTGATTGGAGAGAGAGGAAGCTTAGTTAACAATAATTCAAATTATTTTCGAAATTGCAAGGAAAACAAGTAGGCTACTCAACATTGGTTTGTAAGTTTTGAATTACCCTTACCCTCACAGTTTCAGTCTCATTTAATGAGCAACTTCATTGATTATGAAAACTAAGTTTTCAGTGTGGTGGTACTAATTGAAGTTTTCTAGAAGGTGACAACATTGGTTGGATATCCAAGTTGTTTAGAGTTGGTTGGAAAATTAATTGACGTGAATTCCATCAATTCCCATATTTGGTGGGTGCTTTGCATGTTTGATTGGATTGTAATGCCTAAACCATGTCTCAAAAGATATTTGCTTTTATGATAATGTATTTACAAAGCCATTAAAGTAATTTTGTACACGTAAAAAATCTGTTGCACACCATTTTCCTGCTTTTGTAGGTAGCTTTTTTGGAACGAATTACCGTTTATTGTTAAGAGTTAATTGTATAGCCGCTTTAAGTAACTGTATGTTGGTTTTATTAACTTTAGTTGGGTTGTAGCTTAATTTGTTGATTTGGTACAATTTGGTTAGGTTAACGTGTGGGAAAGTTCTAGGTAGGGATAAGCCAAAAATAGCATGACAATCATGTAGTGCAAAATCAAGCAATACTGTAGCAGCTGAAGAAAATTTCCAATACAATATTTATACCTGTAAACTTTCATCCGAACCATTGTCTCTTGCCACAAACTATGATGCAAGAGCCACATCATCACCTTCCATAGTATCCCATATGCCTTTTGGGATATGATTTTACAGATTCTCTTTTGTAACACACAATAAATAACTGAAGTACATCAGCCATGTGCCTCCTTGGTCCACAAGTGTCATAGATAGATCCAGAGCTATTACCACTATGAAGGCAAAGGTAGCAATCTATCTGGATAAAAAACAAATATGCGAGTGGTCAGAGCTTGATATAGTTGCACATAGTCAAAATATATTACTTCTACTTTTTTGCAGTGTATTGTTTAATGAGTTGCTTTGTTGGAAAATTCCACTGTTGCCCAAACAGTTTGTGTAACCAAAGAAAATAACCAAAAAAAAAAGAAAAAGGACATTGTTGAATGAGTTGCTTTGTTGGGAAATTCCATTGTAAATAAAGCTGGAATGTTTCTTCAAGTATGTCCAACAATCAATTATAAATAAAATGAAAAGGCTATGCTAAAATATTTTTATATTATCTTTTGGTATGTTTGAATAATTTTATATTATCTTTTGGTTGTGTAGGGTGTTTAGTTCAAAAGCTGGATTGTTTCTTCAAGTATTTGTAACTTTTAATTATAAATAAAATGAAAAGGCTATGCTAAAATATTTTTTATATTTTCTTTTGGTCGTGTAGGTTGTTCATATTTTATACCAGTTGATTATGGATTATCTATTAAATTGCAAGTTCAACAACTAGATTGTGTATGTCCAAATCTCAATTAATGAAAAGGCTATTATAGAATTGAGATTATATTATCTTTTGATGTAAAAACTAATTTTTATATTATCTTTTGGTTTCTACCAAATTATAATGGATTATCTTGGGGGAATTTTATAAATAAAAAATTTTCCAAATACTTTAGAACCACATGATATTCAAATGTTGAAATAACCGTCATATGAGATTGTAAAATAATTCAGTAAAAATTCCAAACTCTATAGAATCAAATGATGTTTAGATTTTGAGATAACCGTTAGATGAGATTGTAATATGTTTAGAGATTAGATATTTTCTATTGAAAAACATGACTGGTGCAAAAATATCACATAAAAGGTCTTGGTGTTGAATGATGTGGACACATGTCATCGTTTTGATTACTATTTTAATTACCAGTTGCTCACAAGTTACCTATTAATTCACACGTTTTTAAGCCGGATTGTTTCTTCAAGTATTTGTAACTTTTAATTATAAATAAATTGAAAAGGCTACGCTAAAATATTTTTTAAATTTTTATTTGGTTGTGTTGGTTGTTCATATTTTCTAGCAGTTGATTATGGAATATCTATTAAATTGCAAGTTGAATAGCTATAAAATGAAAAGGCTATGCTAAGATATTTTTTATATTTTGTTTTGGTTGTGTAGGTTGTTCATATTTTCTACCAGTTGATTACGAATTATCTATTAAATTGCCAGTTCAATAGCTGGATTGTTTCGTAAAGTATGTCCAACTCTCATTTAATGATGTTATCTTTTGGTGTGCTAAAATAATTTTTATATTATCTTTTGGTTTCTACAAATATAGAACCCGAACAAGTTGGAAAATGGGGGAATTTTATAAATAAAAAATTTTCAAATTACTTTAGAACCACATGATATTCAATTTTTGAGATAATCGTCAGATAAGATTGTAAAATAATTCAGTAAAAATTCCAAATTCTTTAGAACCACATGATGTTCGGATTTTGAGATAACCGTCAAATAAAATTGTAATATGTTTAGAGATTATATATTTTCTATTGAAAACCATGACTGGTGCAAAAATATCACATAGAAGGTCTTGGTGTTCAATGATGTGGACACATGTCATCGTTTTGATTACTATTTTAACCACCAGTTGCTCACAAGTTACCTGTTAATTTACATGTTTTTAAGCTGGATTGTTTCTTCAAGTATTTGTAACTTTTAATTATAAATAAAATGAAAAGGCTATGCTAAAATATTTTTTATATATTTTTTTTTGGTTGTGTAGGTGGTTCATATTTCCTACCTTGATTACGAATTATGTATTAAATTGCAAGTTCAACAGCTGGATTGTTTCGTAAAGTATGTCCAACTCTCAATTAATGAAAAGGCTATTATAAAATTGAGATTATATTATCTTTTGGTGTGCTAAAATAATTTTTATATTATCTTTTGGTTTCTACCAAATTATAATGGATTAGCTATTAAATTGCAAGTTCACACAAGCTGGAATATTTCTTCAAGTCTCTCTAAAATGAAATGCTTTGCTAAATTAGTCCTTATATTATTGGTAGGGTGTTCATGTTATCCACCAGTTATTTCAAATGATCTTTTACTATAATGATGGTT
Organism: Quercus lobata; assembly: GCF_001633185.2. Lineage (NCBI taxonomy): Eukaryota > Viridiplantae > Streptophyta > Magnoliopsida > Fagales > Fagaceae > Quercus > Quercus lobata. The sequence goes on along the minus strand of NC_044907.1, from coordinate 17,873,264 downwards.
AGTAAATGATGGTTGGTAGGTACTATAGAGTCACGTCAGCAGTATGGTGTCTATCTTTCAATTTGAAATTTTATTGAATTACATTCCCACGATACAAAAGAATATAAAACCCAGATAAGTTGGGAAAATAGGGGAATTTTATAAATGAAAATTTTTCCAAATACTTTAGAACCACATGATATTTAAATTTTGAGATAACCATCAGAAGAGATTGTAAAATAATTCTGTAAAAATTCCAAATTTTTTAGAACCACATGATGTTCAGATTTTTAGATAATCGTCAAATGAGATTGTAATATGTTTAGAGATTAGATATTTTCTATTGAAAAACATGATTGGTGCAAAAATATCACATAAAAGGTCTTGGTGTTGAATGATATGGACACCTATTTATAAAATTTCCTCGTCCTATTTATAATACTAATCTCTATCTTTAAATGAATAGATCTTTTTATTATTATTAATATTTATTTAAAAAGACTTGCAACAACTTAATTACAGTCCTCTAAAGTTTTCACCTAGCATGACGCTAACTTCAAATTTATAAAATCTTTTCTATCTAATTTTAAGTTAGTTAAATTTTACTAACTTGGGAAGACGGTTGATCAATTCTGGACTGACTACAAGGCCAAGTATAGTTGTATCCTTTCCACATTTAATTCCAAGACAATACCTTCTATCATCATGAATCCTACAATATATTGTTTATACATATATAATGCAGCTTTTAAGTGCTCTCGTGTCTCCGTGCACGTAGAAGTAGTTTTTGTCTTGCATCCTTTGCAAGAGTTAGCGTGACCTCCCGTGGGTGAGGTCGAGGTGGACTTTGGTTTTTTTTTAGTCAGCAATACCCTCTGGGGTGGTCACCGTCAGAAGTATTTAAATGGCTGAAGAGCTGGAAGTGTTGTGGAGTAAGCTTTCCTTTACGGAGGAAGAGGGTGAAGGTGTTGAACTGGGTAGCAGTAGTACCAGAGCTGCAGAGGAGGTAGGTAAAAATTGTGCTATCATGAAGATAATGACACAGAGAAGCATAAGCTTAGACTCCTTGAGAAAAAATTTGAGAATGTTATGGAAAACTAACAAATGGGTTAACTTCTCTGAGTTAGAAGCAGAGTTATTCCTGGTGGAGTTTGGAGATGGGAAAGATAAAAAGAAAATTCTTGATATGAGCCCTTGGAGTTTTGAGAAACAATTGGTGATTATTCAAGAGATTGAAGGTGAGCTAACTCCAAAGGAGATGGAGCTAAAATGGTCTCCCGTTTGGATTCAAATTTTTAACTTACCTCTAATGAGCAGAACAAAGGAAACTGGCTAGACAATTGGGTCCTCTTTGGGGGAGGTTATGGAGGTTGATGTCCCTGATTCAGGTGTGCACTGGGGGAAATGCCTTAGGGTACGTGTCCGGATTGATGTTACAAAAAGACTCATCCGGGGCAAAAAAATCACCATCGAAGGAGGGGAGTCCAGGTGGGTTCAGTTTAAGTATGAGAGACTCCCAAATTTCTGCTATTGCTGTGGACTTCTAAGTCATGCTCTTAAAGATTGTCCTGCATCTTTTGCTAAGGGCCAAACGAGTGCAGAAGGTCTTCAATATGGGGCATGACTGCGTGGTGACCCATTCGAGAGGTTCCAAAAAGATTCAGGTAGAGACAGTGGAGGTGAATACCAGGGAAGTAGGGGTGGAGTCGCCAGAACGAGGCCGGAACGGACACGTGTCCAGTCTGATGAGCCCGAGGAGAAGACTAGGGATGGTGGGAATCTTGAGACGAAGTCTATACCCATAGCTTGCAGTAGCTCGGTAAGGGATGACGCATCTCTAAAAGCGCCAAGACAGCTGACTGTGACATTGCATGGAAATAGTAAGGGTGATGGCGCAGATGGGAAATCAGAAAATAAAAATCCCACTAAGAGTGATAGATCTCCTGTCACATACAGCTCTCAGTCCGAAGTTGTAGAGGAGATGCAGTGGGCAAAAGTGCATGATCGGGCTTTGGGGATGGCGCCTAGTGAGGTAAATCCCATCTCCACGCCTAATTTTCCTATCTTTTCTTTTGTATCTGATCTCTTAGGATCTGAGGAAGATATTCCTCCGGGTTTTGAGGGTCAACATAGGAGTGTAGGTGTTGTGACTAAGGTTAGTGAAGAGGTTGAGGGGTCTAAGAGTAATTGTGAGCATTTGGACCATAAGTTTCCTGAGATTTTATCCGGCCCTTCAAAGGGGTCAAATGAGCCTTGTGTTGATCCTACTTGAGCCAAGCCCACTTTGGGCTCTTTCTCTTTGGGCCAACATCAAGACCAACCTCTGATTTCAATACCCCACGTGACCCTTGGCCCTCATTTAACCGATATCTCCAATAATCAACATACAAAGCACGTCCCTCATGCTTCAGGTCCAAAATGGTCCCGTGTTCTTCGTTCTTCCTCTAGCAGTAAGGAAGCTCTCTTCTCACATGCTGGTCAAAAAAGAGGTTTTGTGGTGGATTCCAATCAGCTTGAATTACCAAATAAGAAATTTCAGGTTTCTCAAGATGATAAAGAAAATTCAGATGATATGGCGGTGGCTGGTTCCCAGCCCTGCCAAGGATTATGAGCATTATGTGTTGGAACTGTCGCGGGTTTGGGAACCGGCAGACAGTTCAAGAGCTCGGGGATATTATCTGGGCACAAGATCCTACAGTCGTGTTCTTAGCCGAAACATGGCTAGTTGAAGCTAGGCTTGCGAGTATTTGTGACTCTTTACATTTTGGTCATTACTATGGTGTGTCAAAAGTAAATCATGGTGGTGGCTTAGCCCTTTTCTGGAAAAAAGACTTCAATTTATGGGTTGTTTCTGCATCCATTAATCACATAGATGCAGTGATCTTTGAAGGGACTGATAAAGCTTGGAGATTTACGGGCTTTTATGGAGCCCCTGAAACTCATCTTCGTTCGGCTTCTTGGAATTTATTGAGAACCCTTCATAATCAGCTCGACTTACCATGGCTGTGTGGGGGAGACTTTAATGAACTTTTAAAGTCACATGAGAAGAGAGGTGGTCGACCTCACCCTTACGGGCAGATGCAAAAGTTTCGAGAGGTTCTAGATGAATGCCGGTTGATGGACTTAGGTTTCATTGGGAAGAAATTTACATGGTTTAAGAATTATCCCTCTGGTGGCTTATGGGAACGTCTTGATAGAGCTATTAGCACGGCTGAATGGCTTGATTGTTTCCCTGCAACAAAGGTGCGGTCCTTTGTGTGTGGCCAATCTGATCACAGCCCCATTTTTATCCTACCTGAAGGTATCCTTGTAAAACCTCAGCGACCTTGGCGTTTTGAACAATTCTGGCTTGAAAAGGAAGGGTGTCATGACACTGTGGCTCGTTCTTGGGTAGCAATTCAATCGGATTCTCCTGTGGCCTCAGTTGTGGGAAATATTGATAGGTGCCAAGTGAAACTAAAGAAGTGGAGCAAGAACTCAGTGGGTAATATTGCACGAACCTTGGTGGATAAAAAAAAGATGTTGAGTAAAGCAGAGGTAGTAGCTATTCAAGGGGGCAGCGTGGATTTTTTTCTACAATTAAAATTTGAAGTAAATGAATTTCTCCGCATGGAAGAACAAATGTGGCAACAGAGAAGTCGCACTCACTGGTTGTTATCGGGTGATAGCAATACGAAATACTTCCATAATAGGGCATCCCATCGCTTTCGCCGCAACTCTATTTCTGAGCTCCGTGATTCACATGGGGTCCTTTTTTCAGGGGAGGAAAACGTTTCAGCCATGATAGTTGATTTTTATACAAAACTCTTCTCTTCTTCAAATCCGAGTGGTTTGGAAACGGTGGTTCAACATACTAAGAGGGTGGTGAGTGCAGATATGAATGTTGGTTTGATCGAAGAATTCACAAGATTGGAGGTTGAAACTGCCTTAAAGCAGATGGCGCCTCTAAAAGCTCCCGGGCCCAATGGTATGCCACCAATCTTCTTCCAACATTACTGGGATAGTATTGGGGATGACGTTGTCAAGGTTGTCTTATTTTGTTTAAATACCAGTGATGTATTGCCAGGTTTGAACCATACTTTCATTACTCTTATACCTAAAGTTAAGAGCCCGGAACTTATTTATGAATTTCTTCCTATTGCCTTATGTAATGTTCTATATAAACTTGTCTCTAAAGTCTTGGCTAACAGATTAAAAAGAGTTTTGCCCCAGATTATTTCAGAATCTCAAAGTGCCTTCCAACTAGATAAAGCCATATCGGATAATATCCTGGTGGCTTTTGAAACTCTCCACCATATGAAGATGAAGAAGGTGGGTAAAGTGGGACATGTGGCTATTAAATTAGACATGAGTAAGGCGTATGACAGATTGGAGTGGGAGTTCTTGAAGAAGATCATGGAAAAAATGGGCTTTCATCCCACATGGGTTGGGTGGATTATGGAGTGTATCAAATCGGTTACTTATTCTATCTTGGTAAATGGTGTACCCAAAGGCCATATCCTTCCAACCAGAGGAATTCACCAAGGGGATCCCTTGTCTCCTTATCTCTTCTTATTGGTGTCGAAGGGGTAAATGGGCTTATTCAACATGCGGTAAAGGGGGGGGGGGCAGATTGAGGGGTTTGCTCTTTGTTGTTCTGGTCCGAAGATTTCGCACTTATTCTTTGCAGATGACAGTCTCTTATTTTGCCGAGCTCGGTTGGGGGATGTGGTAGCCATCCAAGCTCTCTTGGGTCTCTACGAGAAGGCTTCTGGTCAAATGATAAATTCTGCAAAAACTACCCTCTTCTTTAGCAAAAATGTCTTGGATGCCACTAAAGAGCCCATTAAAAATCTGTTGGGAGTTGCTGAAATCAAAGAATACAAGAAGTATCTGGGTTTGCCAGCGGTCATGGGAAGAAACAAGAAGGCGAGTTTGAACTATATCAAGGATAGGGTATGGGGAAAACTCCAAGGGTGGAAGGAGAAGTTACTCTCCCAAGCGGGCAAAGAAGTGTTGTTAAAAGTAGTCGTCCAAGCCATTCCCACCTTTGCTATGAGTTGCTTTCGCCTTCCGGTGGGTCTTTGCCAAGATATTGAGATGCTTATCCGAAAATTTTGGTGGGGCCAAAGGGGAGATCGAAGAAATATTCATTGGAAGAAATGGGAGGTTTTGTGCAAGCCAAAACTAGAGGGAGGTTTGGGTTTTAAGGATCTTTGTAAGTTTAATGAAGCCATGCTAGCAAAACAAATATGGAGACTAACATACGACAAAGATTCCCTTTTCTATAAAGTGTTCAAGGCCAAATATTTTCCTAATGGTAACGTGTTTGAAGCAAGATCAGCCTCGGGGTCATTTGCATGGAAAAGTATTCTCCGCTCCAAAAACTTAATCGAAAGAAATGCCCGCTGGAGGATAGGGAACGGTAAAGGCATTCAGATCTTTCATGATGCTTGGTTACCTAACTTAAATGATGGCAGAATCCTATTCCACAGAGATGTACTTGCCCCGGATGCCACAGTGGATATGCTCATAGATCCTCATTCAGGGTGGTGGAATTTAAATTTGATTGACCAATGTTTCTTCCCCCCTGATGCTAAGATTATAAAATCCCTGCCCCTTTGTATTGTCCCCCAAATTGATTCCTTGGTTTGGCTAGCTAAAAGGAGTGGCCAGTTCTCAGTTAAGTCGGGATATAAGTGTTTATGCGATGACCCTTATGTAAGTGAATTTGATTCAGAGTCTACAGAGGCTCACAGGGGTTTGTGGAAGGGTGTTTGGAGGCTAAACGTCCCAGGAAAGATTAAACACTTCCTTTGGAAGTGTTGCACCAATGCGTTACCCACGAAGGAAAACCTTTTGAAAAGAACCATTATTTCTGAAAGTGTTTGCCATCTCTGTTCTGAGCATCCGGAGGATGTTATGCATGCTATGTAGGGATGTGTTAAGGTTCGTCAGGTGTGGCTAAGGACTTTTGGTTGGCTGGATCACAACCGAGTTGCTGAGGGTTCCTTCCCTGATCTGGTTCGCCTAGTGCAGATAAAACTGAAGTTGTTTCCTCTGTTTGCAGTTACGGCTTGGGCTGTGTGGCATCACCGTAATAAATCTCGGCTTCAAGCAGTCACCGTTCCTCTAAATCAGATTGCTGTGTTTGCAGAAACTTACCTTCAAAATTATGTAGCGTCATGGTATGTGACGGCCTCCTGATCGTAGCATTGTAGGTGTAGTTAAATGGAAGCCACCGAATAAGAATGTAGTGAAGGTTAATTTTGATGGTGCTCTGTTTGGGGAGTCTGACTGTGCGGGACTTGGTGTGGTGGTTCGTAATTCAGAGGGTGCGGTGTTGGCTGCCCTTTCTGAAAAAATAGTGAAGCCTCAATCAGCGGAGTTGGTGGAGATTCTGGCTGCACGGCGTGCGGTGCTGTTTTCCTCTGAATCGGGCTTCCACAACTCAATCTTTGAGGGTGATTCTTCTTCAGTCATCAAGCTTCTACAAGATAGGTGTTTGACTCATTCCTAGGGAGGTCATATATTAAAAGACATTGTGTCTCATTTAGACTCTTTTGAGAGTTGTTCTTTCTCTCATGTTGGTAGGCAAGGTAATGCGGTGGCGCATGCTTTAGCCCAGAGAGCTAGATTATCTTTTCCTTCTGAGGTTTGGACGGAGTTTGTTCCTCCAGCCATTTCTTCTTTTGTACTGTCTGACCTTAGGGTCTAGTTTTTTTTTTTTTTTTTGATGATTTACTTTTCTTTCTCAAAAAAAAAAAAAAAGTAGTAAAAAATCATTTGAAATAACTGGTGGATAACATGAACACCCTACCAATAATATGAGGACTATTTTAGCAAAGCATTTCATTTTACTATAAAATTTTCCATGCACAACGCACGGGTCTGCGACTAGTGAGTTATAAAAAGTGCGGCGACAAAATGTGACTGAGAATAATTGTCTACAAACAGCTCTAGCAGCAGAAGTTAGTCTAAATCTTAAGAGGGTTACCTATGCCAAGGGAGTTCAGAATTATTTTACCATTTTTTATTATTATAAAAGTACATAAACTTTTCCTATTCGAATTGTTGAAGGCTGCCTCCTCGATGATCACATTGTGTTTGCTTGCTGGTGTGAAACACTGGCACGTACCATTGTTGAAAGAGCCATAACAAGGATTGATTCAATTGAACTTCTCTGATCATTTATAGGTAAGGTCTGCTTAGTTCTTTCAATTAAGTATATCCTGTTAGACTTAGATTAACTTCCTCACTGTAGGAAAAGTTAGATGATGTACACACTTTGCCTCTTCACTCAATTGGATCCAGGCTTTGGTGTAACATTCAGTGTAGTTAAAGATGTTCTCCCAAGTGTGGCAAGATGCCGAATTCCAGAAATAGTTGTTATACATGTGGTGAATTCAAGCCGTATGTTAATTCATAATAGACTTTATAGAAAGCTTATATTTTTTTTTTTGGAGAAACAAACACACACGAGGGAGAGAGGAAAACTTATTGTTAATAATAATAATAATAAAACTAACATAACAGCTATCAAAGCTACATGATTATATGATTTATATTTTTTAAAAAAATTTATCTATTTGAAATTGACGAAAAAAGAAAAGTAGGTGAGAAAGAGTTCAAAAAGAAAGAGAAAGAGACTAACTAATTTGTACAAAACTACTTTTTTGTTGCCAAATTACAAAATTGTCTTTATATATATATATATATATATATATATATATATATAGATATCTAATTTATTTATACTACAATTTAAGGGGCTTCCCCTATTTAGATCGGATTTTTTTTTTTGGTTCCAAAATACCCCTACAACCTATATTTAAGTAGGGGCAAAACTTGGTAAAAATACTTCTTTAACTTCAACGTAAAACACTATCTACAAAATAGGATCACACTCCCAGTACACTCACGTTGGTTTTCAAACTCAAATTGCTTCTTCTTCAGTTCTCCAATTTTCTCAATTCTGCATTAATCTTCTTTTCACCATTATCATCATTGTTAAGAAACTCTCACTCGCCTCTTTGCTTCAGATTTCACTAAAAACAACAACAACAACAACAACAGATAGATTTGAGGTAGCTCTTTCTTAGATCAAATCTCATCCCTCTCTCTCTCTCTCTCTGATCTCACTTTTTTATTTCTACATTTCTCACTTCAATTTCTCTCTCTATTTGGCCATGTTTTGCTTATTTTTATTTCGAGACTTACTGGATATTTTCTAGTCTATTGTTTTATATATAGGCCTTCACAAGACGCTATTAAAAGATGTTTCATTTTTAATGGCTCTTCACTAATGTGTAGGCTTTGAGGTCTGTATTATTCAGCTTCGTTCTTCTCTACATTTGGGTGTTTATAAATTTTTATGTTGGTTTTCCAGGTTGTACTTTGTTGTTTGTATAATGAAAAATATTAAAATGCTGATGGGTCTTTGTAATTTTTTATGTTGGATTTCCGGGTTGTACTTTGTTGTTTGTATAAGAAAGGCATTGGGAACTCGGTTTCACTTGGTCTTTGGGTTCTTACGTAGTATTGTGTGACTCTCCATTGTTATTATATTTCGTCATTTAGTGTGACTCTACATAGTATTGTGTGACTTTTTATTTATTTATTTTTATAAATTTGTTAGTCATGAATTAGCATAAATTGATTCATCCCCAACACGTACATTATGGGACCAATTAACCTGGATTCTCTATTGTTGCAGCTATTTGATTATCGAAATGCTATTTTTGCCCATGCTTCTTTGTTGCCCCCATTGGACCTCCTTCTTGGTGAAGTTCATGTTGCTCTCTAAGCCCTCAAACTGGCCGTTCATCACCATTCTCTATTGTATTCTATGGAGTTATAGTTTAGTCGTCATTGAATTCTATTAAGTCATCATTGGTATATATATTTTTTAATTTAGATAACTGCTAACTTAGAGTTTAGGAAAAAAAAAAAAAACTTATTATTTTAACGTGATTTAGATTCTAAAAGGAAAAAAAAAAAAAAATCTTTTAACTCCCACGTAAAATAATACCTACAAAATAGGACTACACTTTGTTATCATTATCATTTCCATATCATTATCTTATCTCTTATCCTATCCTATCTTTTCTTTTCTTTTATTTGGTCAGCTTGATGGGTGTTTAACTATTTTCTCTAATTAATAAATATTTTTTCAAGAATAGGAATGATATATATTGATATATTCTTTTTTTTTTTTTGTGGTTATCGGGTTTGACTCATTATTTTAGCGTATTGTGTTCTAAGTGGTGCCCTCTCTTCCTCCTATTATTTTTGTCTGTTGTTTTTCTTATTTGGTTAGATTGCATAGTAGGCACATTGGATGAATTTGGGTGAGCCGTGAGCGAAGTGGTAGTCAATCTATCAACTAGTTGTTAAAAAACATTTTTTGTAAATATCCTACCATATGAAATTTAATATTGTCCTTTTTTGTGCCTTTCATTGCACATTTGATGATTCTATAAGCAATTGCCATATACGCAAATTTGCTAAAACAAGAATGATACTGGAGAAGTTATCTTTAAAGATAAAATTTAAAAATTGTGGTGAGAATTGCTTCTAAATAATAGTCTAACTTTTAAGGGTAAAAACCTACACTCTTAAATATATCTTATATTTAATAGTTTAAAATGTTACATCATTTTAAATTTTAACGTACATACATTTTAAAAATTGGTATAATTTAATCTGATCCGAAATAACTTACCAAAAGACAAAAAGACTCCAAACAAACCATGCCTTTTGAATTTGCACAAAGTGTGAGTCCTTCAACGATGGTTTCATAATTTTTTTACAATTTCAAGCACAAAAAAAAAAAAAAATGCCAGCACAATGTCACATTTAAAATTTAAATGTAAAATTTTTTTAAAAAAAAAAAACCAAAGTTTTTGGTATTTTAATTATATGCTAGCACTGTTTTACATTTTAAAAAAAAAAGAAAAAAACATGTTTTAGGTATTTTTATTCCTAAAATTTTGCCGATTATTTAGATATTATTTAGAAGCAATTTTTTCCATGATTTTATAATGTCATCTTTAAAGAAAAGAGGGGAAAAAACGCGTTTTATAGATTTTTACCCAGGTTTTTTTTATTCATTAAACTTTGGGCTTGGGTTCAAAAAAATAATACATGCACCAAAAAAAAAAAAAAAAAATTACATCGCTTGATATTAAACTTAGAGAATAGGTGGACTCCTTAAATGGTATGTATTTATATAAACTAGCCTCTGAGCACGTGCTCACTCGCATGTCCAGAGGCTTTTCTATTTTTTGGGTAAGGGTTAATTTAGAGCATTTATTATAATTTTGGATTACTACATTTTTCAATCACAAAAAAAACCTAGGAGTGTGATGAGTATTATGTGTTTGCAAGTGAAATAACTTTTTCATCACACCCCTAGGTTTTCATTTTGGATTACTACATTTTTCAATCACAAAAAAAACCTAGGAGTGTGATGAGTATTATGTGTTTGCAAGTGAAATAACTTTTTCATCACACCCCTAGGTTTTCTTTGTGATTGGAAAATGTAGTAATCCTAATTTATAATAAATGCTCTAAATTAACCCTTACCCAAAAAATAGAAGAGCCTTTGAGCACGCTCTCATGCACGTGCTCAGATGCTAGTGTGTGTGTATTTTGAGGTTATGCCTCAATTGTTGTACAATTTGCTTAAGCCCTGATCAACTTGAATGCTTGCCTAAGCTCTAAGCTCAAGTGTGTGAAAGGGAGCGATTGAGCGCTTCACAACCCCTCATCTATATTTATATAATATTTAAAAGTTAAAGTGTAGTATTCATTGTTGCTATGCTCCTATTGAGCCACATTAGTGTAGTAGATTGGTTCATTTTGGTCGACTTTGATCCACTTTGGTCTGTTCAATCCATTCTAGTCCACTTCAATGAAAGCTTAAATGTTTTGTATATGGGCTCTGGACTCCTCATCTGCTCAAATAGAGTGAAGTCGATCGAAATGCTCGCTTTTAGAAATTGTTTAATTTTTAGGGAGATTAAATTATTTACAATAAGATTTAGAGAATAAATTATATATTATATCACATCTCAAAATAATTTTACATTTTCATGTGTAGTGACTAGATTCTTTAATATTTTTTTTTTTGTTTTGATATAAAATGTTTGGGTAAAATGCTAAAAAAAAAAAAAAAACTCCCCGAGGTTTGGTTCAATTGCTAATTAACCACTTATGCTATCAATTTTCTGTTATAATTGTTCTTTTTTTTTTTTTTTTTTGAGAAAGTTATAATTGTCCAAATTGGTACCTGTATATCACTCTTGTTAACTATAATTGATAAAAAAAATGGTCATGTGGTATGCATATATTGTCACTTTTATTTTATTATAGTAGTTGTAATTTTTTTTCTCTCTTTTTTTTAGGTTGACTTATTCACAAATTTGTTGGATTGCATAAATGCTAAATTGGATGATTTCCAATGAGAGACACTAATACTCAATTGTATGACTTCAAGGATAATTTAAAGTGGTTGTAATACAAAATGAACTGGTTAATTTGGATAATTTTTAAACCCTTAGAGTCAATAATACAAAATTGATAACACATGAGGTTGGCGCAACTCCAAGGAGTCTTTTTTGGATTTTAGCCACTTTTTTATTTTTAATAAGAAAATATTTTCAACATTTTCAGGTGTTGTAATTTTTTTTTTAAATTTTGTTTTGATGTAAAATCTTGGTCAAATTGAAACATTTTCGATATGACAAGTAGTGTAAAAGTTGGAAAACATTAGATGGCCAATATTTTTTGTAAAACATTTTCCAAAGCTTAAACACACTGACCCCTCCTCTTTTCTTTGGGGTGTTATTATTATTATTATTATTATTATTTTTCTGATTTGTGTTTAGGTTGGGCGAAAATTCTAAAATAATTTTTGTAAAATTTTCAAGAACACAACCAATCATATAAATAACCTTAATAAAAAAACTCATTAAAAATATTTAACACCATTAATTGATTTAGGGGTGTCAATTCAGTTTAGCATGTCAGGTTCGTGTCAAGGTAGGGGTATTCGACTAAATAATTTAACTCGAACCCGACCCATTTAATAATTGTGTTATGATCCTTCAACCCTAACTTAACCTGTTAATAAGGCGGGTTGACCTAACCTAACCCACTTGACACATTTAATAAACAGGCCGTGTTAGGTTGACACAAATGTGACACAATTCATTTTCAACTTGCCTAAAATTAAGTATAAATCTATCTAGAAATATATATATATATTTTACATCTCAAAAGTGGTGTATACACTTCAAGTCTTTAGCCCACATTCAAAATAATATAGTTCAACAAACATATAACATTTATTTAGAAATAAGTTATTTACAAAAATATAAGAATGTTTAGAGATTTAGGGTTTGTAGGGTTTAGAAATATAGGGTTTGTAAAGTTTCAATTTCCAATTATATCCCTTTATTTTTTTTTTTAATTACCTACTTTTCTTTTTAATTTAAAATATAAGTTGGATATAAAAGATATTTGAAAAATCTAAAATAAAATGAATATTTATTTGTTATACAAGTTAAACGGGTTATATTAAAAAAAACATTTCAAAGTTGACGCAAATAAATTGGGGTGTCAAAGGATTGTGGGTCAAGTGGGTTGCTCGCTTATGACCCATTTCTTATCATATCAATGCTTTCGGAATCGACTTGCTTATGACCCAAATCTGTTAAGACCCAACTTTAACCCATAAAAACTCGTATTAGGTTCGTGTCGTGTTCACAGATTCGGTCAAATATTGACAACCATGCCAAACACCTAAAATGATTTCAAGAAAATTTTCAAAAATACCACCAAATATATAAATAAAAATAATAAAAAACTCATTAAAAATATTTTACATCAAACAATGGGAAACTTTTTTAGATTCCATATTCTACACATAATGTCTCTTTTTGTCCAATCAATCAAAGGCAGAACAGAATCTCTTTTTGTGTGTGTGTAAAAAGAAGAGTAGAAGGTGGGCAGAACAGAATCTTAAAAGCGACGGACAAACCAATTTTTGTGTCAACTTTAAAGCTCAATGTTCCGAATGTCCTTGCACTCTTACTAGTTCAGTTTTAGTCTCAATGAACCTCTACACTCTCATTTCAGCTTCAGTTGTGGTCGTTTTGGCCATCTTCTTCTCTCTTCCTCTTCTCAACCCCACCTGTAAGTTTTTCGTTTCCACGGTCATTGCTATTCTTAACACTTTGTTTATGTTAAAAATTGCATTACTTTTTTTGTTTTGGCAGATTGGTTGAATTTGAATTTGAAGTCTTGGTTGTGGATACCAATACCATCTTCTTCACTGTCTTCATCGTCTCTGATAGCAGACTTGGTGGTGAGGAATGGTGTGATATACACAAGCGATGAGTCTCTTCCTTTTGCTGATTCTATGGCCATTCACAATGGCAGGATTCTCAGACTTGGTAACTTCTCCTTTGTTCAGGTTCTGCTTCTTCTTTCTCTTATTATAATAATACCCATTTATTGAATTTAATAAGACTATGTGAAGAATATGTGTGTGTGTGTGTGTGTGTGTTTGTGTTTTATTCGGGTTCTTCTTCATAAAAAGTTTCATTCTCTTATACCCAGTTGCTATTTTCTAAAAATATGAAGCGTGTGTGTGTTTTCCAGGTTCTTCACAACATTCTTTAGTAGCCCCATTTGCTAATTTCTAAAAATATGCACCATATGTGCTTGTGTGTGTGTGTGTGTGTGTGTGTGTGTGGTGTGCAGGTTCTTCTTCATCATAATCATCATTCCCTTATACCCAGTTGCTAATTTCTAAAATATATTAAGCACATGTGTTTGTGTGTGTTATCCAGGTTCTTCATTTTCACCATCATTCTCATGTACCCATTTGTTAATTTCTATAAATATGAACCATGCTTTTGTATGTGTGTTGTTATGTTCTTCATCATCGTCATTCTCTTATACCGAATTTAAATTTCTAAAATATGAAGCACATGTGATTGTGTGTGTGTTTGTGTTTTAATTGATGCAAATACTCCTATGTTGAATCCTCTTCTTTTCCCAATGTTTGGTTTGTGATGGAATAGAGAAAAGAAATGAAAACATGAGGAATAATAAGCCCACCAAAATGTGGTGGGGTAGAAAAAAGAGTAAAATGGATGTCATTGTTAGTTAATCAATAAAATTGATTCCTAGAAACTTTTTGGTGCCTGTAAGTTGTAAAAGTTTCCTTCTCATGCATTAATTACATGAATGCAGGAGCTGGCAGGAGATGGGACTGAAGAGTTAGATCTTGGAGGAAAAGTTGTGGTTCCTGGGTTTATTGATTCCCATGTACACTTGATTTATGCTGGACTACAGGTCTAGCAGAAACATCAACCTCTAAATTGATCCTGTTCCCAATTATGCTTCATTCACCCCCCCCCCCCCTTCTCTCTTCCTCTTAATATTTATGTTCTGAATTGGTTAACAAGATTATCCCTTTCTTCTCATTACTTTCAATAAAACTGACTTTTCAGAAAGGAATTATGTATACCATGAAAATCATTTTTTCTATATTGAAAATTTGTAATGTGTTAAAAGCATTTTTACCGTGTACACGAATATTCCATTGCATCTATCATTCACATGACTAGTTGGTGATGATGTAGACTTGGTTTGAACTATCATGCATTCTGTATACAAGAAGACAACTGTGACTTTATGCTTCTGGATTAGCATTTCAGTTGTTGAAATCCTTGGTTTTTTTTCACTCTTTAAAGATCAGTACATGGAGGCTATGTGCACTTCATTGTATGTTTCAGTGTATGCCTTGCAACTATAATCATTTGATGCCATTGCCACTATTGCTAATTTATACACACACACACACATCTATAAGACCATCATTTTGGGTATCCTTTCTTCCTATGCGTGGACAGTAGAGAGCCAAATTTCCATGATATTTTTGAACTGAAACTTTAAAAGTGACTCCTGGATCTTTGAACTTGAACAGGGTGTCTGTAAATTAGAAATTTTTGTTTTCTAATGATGCCTTTTTCCCCTCTCCCCTTCCTTGAGTATTTGGACTGCTGCCCCTAATTTTTGCTAGCATATTTTCCCAAAATTTTGTTTTATTTTTTATTTTTTTTTTGTGAAATGATCTTTATTTCCAACACACGGATCTAAATCTTAATGTTGAGCTGAAATTTCATCAGTGTAAAACAGATGGCAAGGGTGGAACTACACGGTGTAAATAAAAAAGACGAGTTTGTGAGAAAGATCAAGGAAGCATTGAGAAGTATAACTTTCCATCCTTTTTCTTGTTTTTGAGTTTTGACTATCAATTTTCCTGTGATTATAGACATACACATGTAATAACTATATATTTGCTGATCAACAGCTGATGTGTCAATTCATAGTCTAATCAATGGCTGATGTGGTTTTATAGTAATCAATGCATTCTGTTAACCCATTGTGCCGGCAACATGAACTTATTGTAGCATTTCTTCCTTGTAAAACATGAACCGTCAAGCTTAAACTTTTCAATTTGTTCATGGTTGAACAAAAATTTTCAGATGCAAAAGAGGGTTCCTGGATTTTGGGTGGTGGATGGAACAATGATCTATGGGGAGGAGAATTGCCACTGGCTTCTTGGATTGATGATATTACACCTTATAATCCTGTAAGTGGTGACTTCATTAATTTTGGCTTCTAGTATGAATACTAACATTCAGAATGGTGTGGACCTAGTTAAACTATCTTTATATGCAGGTTTGGTTGAATAGGATGGATGGCCATATGGGACTGGCAAATTCATTGGCACTAAAGTTGTCTGGAATTAGTAATCTAACCAAAGATCCTGAAGGTGGAACCATTGTGAGAACTGTTGATGGAGGTAATATCAAATTTGATTCATTGTGTTAAGCACTTCTAACTGCTCAAAGCACCTGGTTTTATCAAACGGGCATGTTAATTATAAGATTTAGTTCTCTCCTACATTCCGAGTATCAAGTCTCTTCAAGCTTTGTTATTTTAAATCAATATATATATATATATATATTTTTTTTTTTTTTTCCTTCTCTAGAAAAATACAATGGAGACACCTGTATGGAATTGAACCCATGACCATTGACATTTTTCTGTCAAGATCTCTCTTTTTCCTCCTCATCAGCTAATTAAGAAGGAACCTTATTCACCACTCCCCTTTATATACATTTATATATATATATATATATATATATGGTTAAACATATTTTCCTGTATTTGGCATATTTCATGGTATATATATTTTTGAACCTCTTCTATTTCTTTTAAAGGAAAATTTTTGTATTGCCAAGAGCCTTGTAAGTTGTAACAATTGAATTATAAAAAAGAAGGAAATTTTCAAATCAGAACACTGGATGCTGTGTTACAAGCTCTACTGTTTCACAAGCATCATTGCTCTTGGTGGTTAACACAACAAAATTTTAGCAGTCTGGGTCATAAGTTCACATTACTCATGACACTAAAATAAATTGTGTTAGATGTTATAAATATATGGCCAATCCCTGTTGGCATGCAAAGTTAGTGTTGCATGTTCCTTAACCTCTAAATTCTCCCTTAATGATTGATCTGATTCAATTGTTTATTTTATTCTGGTACTGGAAGAATTTCCCATTTCATAATTATATTTATGGATTCTACTGTCAATCTGATTAGTGCTAAACTACTAATAAAGATAAAAGACCTTATAAATGCCATATATTTGCTAATGGCATAGCGGTATATGTTCCTTTTTCAATTCTAAGATTCTTTACATGTTTAAATAGGGGGACATTGCTACAATAAATAACTTGTATTTCGTTTTGATCATCAAGCAGAGCCTACTGGATTGCTGATTGATTCTGCTATGAAACTTCTCCTTCCTTATATTCCAGAGGACACGGTGAATGAAAGGAGGGAAGCTTTGGTTAGAGCCACTAATCATGCCTTGATGAGGGGTGTTACAACAGTTGTTGATTTTGGGAGATATTATCCTGGGGTATCAGCAGAGCTTTCCTGGGAAGACTTCTTAGGTCTCAGCTAAATCTTCTTAGGTTCACTGGATGTCATGTTAAATGAAATTTATATTTATCAAAGAATAAATATGTGTGTGTTTTATTTTTTAAGTATTCTTTTGAACATGCACTTCAACACTTTCATAAGGTAAAAGGGAATCACAAATTCACAATAAAAAAACCACCAAAATGGCTATAGAATGTTGTATGATTTTTTAATGGCTTTATTTTGAATGTGTTTTAAGGAAAAGAAAAATCTATTGGAGTGCAAAGTAAAAAAAAATGAGTTTCAACATTGAAGTGCAACATAATAGAAAAAAACCAATAATATCAATTAAAATCCATGGGACATCTACATGGTCCCCTTGGATTGATTGTTGAATTTCATGTAGTCATGTCAAGATAGTAATATATTAGTGAGGGAAAGATTGTACTTTTAAAATATAGCTTCCAGTCTTTTGTTGTCTCTCTGATCTCTTTTCTCAATGCATGATCCCATAAGTTGTAAATAGTTCAAATTCTATGTTTTTAACATTTATATGTCTGCATCATATGCAATATTATTATTGTGGTGGTAATGCCTTTTTACCTTCATGCACTTGTTTTTTATTTTTGTGATTTTTACAGATGTGTATCAATGGGCTGATGCTTCAGAGAAGATGATGATCAGGGTTTGCTTATTTTTTCCAATGGAGACATGGTTACGTTTACTTGTATGACTGTCTTATCATTGCTCGTTATACAAAGTGATTCGATTGTTAATAATTTCTTTTTTGGGTTCTGCTTGCATTGGGTGACTAACTGGTGTAGTATTTCTCTTATTTTAATGAGGTAGACAATGTTTGTTGGAAACATCCAGGGCCAATCCTAGTCAAGGCCCAAGTCCATTACCTCAGTCTAGATTCATTGTAATAGATCCTATTTGAAGTGCAAGCAAAGTAATCATAATTGTAGCAACCCTACTTGTAGTTCAAGTAAAGTAACCTTAGGGTAAGTTTGGAATTAGCCTAAGGTTTACTTAATTATATATTCCCCTCATTGGGTTCAATGTAACACACACAGTTCGTCATAGTAAAGCTGTAGGCTCTAAGAGCTTTCCACTGTTGATGCAAGCCGTTAGGCTGGACCACTTTTCTCTCATTCACGCTCAATTCTAATAAAACTTCTATCAGTGTTTGTTTTGTTGCTCTAGGTAATGGATCTATTTGAATATTGTATAGAAAAGTGGACCATGGTTTCCACCTTTGTAGAACCATGTGGTCAAATCAATTAATCAATGATTTAGTAAGTGTCAAGTTTGTGTCATTAAGAATGTTTTAAGTAGCAAATATTCTTTTCCACTCTGGTTTAGCTATGTCTATGCCAGTGTCGTTACTGTGCATGGTTGTGAATCCAGGTTATGTATTTTAACTTTATCTCAAATTTTGTGGATGAGACTGGGTTCCCGAAGGTGACAAAATGGCTCTTCTGCCAAATGATTTCCCTATTAGGATGAGACATGGACAGAAATTTCTCAGAAGTTTGGTACAATTTTATGTTGTTTGAGCATTTTATTTGTTTCCAGAAGGTTCATTTTAGGCTTAAATACACTATTGGTCACTAAAGTTTGGCACTGGGCTAAAGTTTAGGGACCGACAGTGCATTTTGGCCTTCATTTTATGTTTAAAATACCATATTGGTAGTTGTACAGTTGGATCTTAAAACCATAATACTGTGTCTTATTTTGTTCACAAGCAACTGGACCTTTCTAAGAATTTTCTGTTTTTTGATGAGTCTAATCTAATTGGTACTTTGAGTGGATGCTTTAAATTGTCCCCCATTAACTGTTGCTCACTGAGTTTTGTAATTTCCACTTAGGATCTAATTGGAAAAATGGGTCGTGCCATAAGCCAGTGGATTTACTTGGGTGGTGTAAAGGCTTTTGCTGATGGGTCTTTAGGTTCGAATAGTGCACTTTTTCATGAGGTGAGGACAAAGATGTTTTAGCATTCCTAGAACTTTTATATTTGTTCAAGTCCATCTATTATCTGCACTTACATCTGTTCTGTAATTTTTTTCCTGTTAGAGGTTGAATATTTCTTTAGCTTCTAGTTGGCTTCGTTAGATGTACTGGATCTCAAACCTAAATGGATAAGCCCCATGATTGAGATCACCGCCCATACAAGTGTGCCGTGTGCCTGGTGCGGTTATCTACACTCAACCACTTAGACGTATTAAAAATAAAAGGACAAAAAAGCTTAGTTAGTCAACCTCATAACTGCTGCTTCAACTGTGTTATGTAAAACTTTATCACAAGATGATTTTTATCATTTATCCTCTCTGTAAGCTAATTTATCTAAGATTTGTGTTTTATTGTGTAGCCGTATGCTGATGAGCCTCACAATTACGGCCTGCAAGTGACAGAAAGTGAAATTCTTTACAACATGACCATGGCATCGGAGAAATCAGGCCTTCAGGTGTTTCCTTGATTTACAACATCACATTATATGTATTAGTACTAAATGGCTTTGCCTCTACTTGGTTTCAGGTTGCTATTCATGCCATAGGTGATAGAGCAAACGACTTGATCCTGGATATTTATGAGTCAGTTGTTTCTACTAATGGAATGAGAGATCGAAGATTTAGGGTAAATTTAAGAAAATGATCAACAATATTAAAATTTTTGTTGTTGTATATTTTGAAATAAAGGAGACCACCATTCCTTTTGGTAATGTTTTTTGTTTTTTTGTACTGGATTAATGTTATCAGATTGAGCATGCACAGCATTTGGCACCTGGGGCAGCTGCCCGATTTGGTCAACAAGGGATTGTCGCTTCTGTACAGGTTTTTATTTCAACTAGGCATTCTCTTTTTTGAATCTTGCTATTCTTATGCTGTTTGTAATCATTTGTTTTTGGGACTTTCTGCATCAAGGCTCACAATTAACAATATTCTGTAAATTTACTGCTGAGTGCAGTCATTAGGATGTATAATTCCTCCTTTCACTTGCTACTGTGATCGAGTTTGATTTTTAACATTAATGAAAAAAAATGCAAAATGCAGGCCAAGTGTCTACGAGTCTTTAGAAAGGGAAATATATAATATAGAAAGAAACAAGAAATTTACGTTGATTTTGGATGCTTGGAAATGACCCCTACTTGTTCATTAAAATTGAAGGAAATATGAAAGTGGAGACATAAATCAAAGTATAATTCATTGCAAGATGATTTGTTATTCCCTTGTAGTATGATATCTCTTTCTTTCTTGGTGTTTCAGTCTTCCAATTTGTGGTTGGAACTGGGAACCATCTTGATTGGATCAATTCGTTTCTGCCTTTTTTTTCTTTCTTCCTTGTGGCTTATCGTTGCCCAGATCAGTGAGATTTAACATGATATATCATTTTTGAACAGGACAACATGTATACTTGCAAACTCTCTCACTTTGTATGAATATTTTTTCATGCTTGCCAATTTGAACAGCCATTGCACCTATTGGGTGATGCTGATTCTGCTACAAAGAAACTTGGGACGGACAGGGCTCAAAAGGAATCTTATCTATTTCGGTCACTCTTAGCTAGCAATGCCCTGTTGGCATTTGGTTCTGACTGGCCAGTAAGTATTCTGAGATTCATCAATAACTATTTGTCCTTGCATATTACTGTTTATAGACTGATATACTTATTAAATTAATTAGTAATGTTGACATACTGTGCATAATTTTATGTCAGTGCTGTTGCTTCAGGTTGTAGATATTAATCCTTTAGGTGGTATCAAGACAGCTATGAAGAGAATACCTCCTGGTTGGGATGATGCTTGGATTCCATCAGAGTGCCTTACACTGAATGATGCATTAAAGGCGTAAGAAATATTAAATATTTGATCCTTCAGATGTATTTATCTTCTTATTATCATAGAATGAATGCTTATTTGTTTTGAGTGTGCACATATAAAACCAAATTTGTATGCTTGGTACAGTGCTATAAAATAGGAATTGTCACATGTGAGTTCAAAAAACCAAGTTGGCTAGCATGGGTAGTTGAGTTCCCCTAACCAGACTTGACATGTACATTTGGTGGTGCAAACCAATACTCCTCCCCTTCTTCCTAAGGCTTCGGCTGGTTTCAGTGTGAAATCTTTTTCTCATATAATAAAGAAATCCTGAAGTCCATGTTTTGATTGCCAAAATGGGGATATACAATATACATAGATATATAGTATCCTAAAATAACTAACTGGGGATAAATAATTTAATAACTAGTCCTTTTTCTGGCATTTGAGCAAGCTCTTGATTCAGTCTAGAAGTGTAACATTGTCGTGATAAATCAGTAGTGGTGGCTGTAATAGCAGAATCTCATATGCCATTACATCAGTAATGGTGATGATAATGGAGGCATTTAATTGTGATGACTGCCTGGTGGTGGTGGTGGTGCTAACATGGGTGGCTTATGCTAAATTACAAACATGGAGTGACGTGTTAAGATAATGACTAAAGACTATAATCATAGTTTGCCAAGATTGGAATTAGGATATACCATGAGCGTCCTTTTTTCCTGTTATTATTGTTGATTGGTGTTAAGAAGTTACAGATTGGAGAAGTATTCAACTGATTCCAATGGAATGGACTACAGATTCTTTTGAAATGTCATTGATTGATGCACACCAATTGAATTGAAGCTGATATGTTTTGTAGTGCCACTAAACTAAAGCTAAAAGCAGGGTGGTAAGATGATTTTGCCACATGTAGTAGGACACTTAAATCATCTTAGAGGTAAATTATGTTACCATGCATCTATGTAGCTCAAGACCCACTAGGTTCATATGTATTACCAATAGGGAAAAAAATATATCTTAGTGAGGAAAAAGTGATTCAAGACAAAGTCCTAATGGTACATGGGCATAGATTGTCAGAAAAGTACCCCCTCCAAACCAAATGACTCATGATATAATATAATGTCGAAGCATATCCTGACATTTCCACATACAAGATTGTACCAATAAATCTTCCCCAAATGCTCTGTAATGGCTTACCAAACACTCTAAATAGAGCCATAACAATTTGGTCAGTGGTTCCTGATTCAACAAGGGGAACCCCCCCCTACAGATGCTAAGTATGCTGCATTCCAAAGTAGCAAATGCTGCCTCCATTTATCACCCCCTGTAAATGCCAGCCACATTAATATCTTTAGTCTTAATCCTTCATACCCAAACAAAAATATCCACCAGTAAGCAACATCCCTGCAAATTTTCTAACAAAAAACAATGTATTCCCTCCATCCCCAATATCAATTTACTTTTTTTGTTATGATTCAATGGTCTTTTTTTATTGATGCGTATTTTGTGTGTGTGTTTTTCCTTAAATTTATTTGTTATTCACCTGATCAGTGCCTTCTACACCTGTTTGATATCACTTCTTTCATCAGCGTCAATCACATTTGTACATCAAAAATTTACGCTTTCACGCTGGCAGGCACACTATTTCAGCTGCCCGTGCATGCTTCCTTGACAATGATTTGGGATCTTTATCACCTGGGAAACTAGCAGATTTTGTCATACTATCTACTGATTCATGGGATGACTTTGCGGCAGAAGGATCTGCATCTGTTGAGGCAACATATGTTTCTGGGGTACGGGCCTATCCCTGAAAGCCTTCAAGTGAAGTACAGAATATAGATACTAGAGAAAACGGAGTAATAGCTCCTGGCTGAATTTTATTGGGAGTAAAACTATGGTATGGAGTTGCATCTATTGGGGAAACAAAAGATATGTCTAGTAGAAAACAATTCTTGGACACGATATCAGAAGATATAATCAGTGTCAGTGATCGTTCAAAGATGTTAGTATGATTTCCATGTAGATATAGAACATCAATGGCTATGTTAATGAAGATATAGTCAGTGTCAATTGTATAAGAAGGCATCCAGTTATCATGTTTTGCCATGCTCAAGAATTAGTGATTCTTGTGCCAATATCTTTGTATTAAATGTCATCACTGCTAAAGTTGAAATGGTTCCAGGTGGAGAAACCGTGAAATTAAGTGCTGCTTTGGCCATCAGTTCTACTACAAATTTGTTCTAGTTAGGCTTGTTGGTTGAGGATTTATGCCTTAAGTTTCATTCTGTAAAGCCTATTGTGAATGAATGAATCTAAGGGCATACCAATTTTACACTCAATTTCACATGTTGAAATGGTTGGCCATGAGTGTGGACACTCACGGTACACCATTTTTTATATAGACCCATCATTTTTTATAATATTTTTTTACTACTCACAATTGACCATTTTGGCAAGCTATGAAATCGAGTATGTTGGTGGTATTGTTGATAGTGGGTAGGGCAGCAAAAGCTCGCAAATTTAGCAAAAGACAAGTTTGGTCTAGTTGCCCACAATTGCTGTGTCCTTTTGCTACCTACACTATATTGCCTTTCTATTGGGGAAAAAGAAAAAAATAAAATTTAAAATTCTATCGCATCTATTTTAAATAACAGTTTTGATTTCTAAGTTTTGAAAATTTAGGATTTAATTTAGGCTAAAATATTATTTTGGTTTCTAAACTTTACCAAAAACTTGTTTTTGGTCCCTAAACGTTAAAAAATTCGTTTTTTGTTTCTAAACTATTGAAAAGTTTATTTTTTGTTTCTAAATAGTTGAAAATATTTCACTTTTTATTTTTAAACTAAAAAAAAAAAATCATTTTTCATATGTAAATTATTAAAAACAAAATGCTGCTTTTTCGTCTTTATTTTTGTCTCTAAACTATTAAAAAAAAAAAAACTTTTATAAAGTTTAGAAATGAAAAACAGATTTTTGGTAAGGTTTAGAACCAAAATAATATTTTACCCTTTACTTTATTACCACCCCTATAATATAAGGTTTAAAATGATTTTTTATTTTGTTCAAAATGAAATTTTCCTAAAAATATGGTTTTGACTTGTCATAAGAATACAAGATTATATTCACTTCCCATAAAAAAAGAAGAAGGTTATATTCACTTAAAAAAGAAAAAGAAAAAAAGAATCTTATTCCATAGTACTAAATCCACTTCATTGCTGGAGAGAATCTACGTTTTGCACGCTGTTTACTTCCCTCAACAGTGAACTTACACGATGGGCTTGCAATCAATCATAATTACTTATTTTCGGTATCTTATTTTATAATGTGAAACGAAAAATTAAAAACTAAAAAAATTGAAAGTTTGATTATTTAAAATAAAGATGAGACAAAAATAATATCAAAACCGTATGTAATACATAAAATAAACAAAAAAATAAATTTATAAACACTTCCGAACTTGAAACTTGAAAGTAACAAACAAACTGATTTTTAAAGGTTAATTACTTATTTTGGGTAGTTTATTTGCATAATGTGAGGCAATTTTTTTTTTTTTTTTTTAAATTAACTTATATTAAAAATACTTAAGATTAAATTATTTAAAATAAAATTGAGATAAAAGGTAATACTAAACTAGTTTAAAAAAAAAAAAAACTAATTTATAAACACTTTCAAGCTTGAACTTGAAAGTGAAACAAACTGATTTTTAGAAGTCAACTTAAAGCTCAATTTTCTGGATGTCCCTGCACGTTATCTAGCTCAGTTTAGCTTCAGTGAACCTCTAGTCTACACACTTATATCAGCTTCATTCGTGGTCTTTTTGGCCATCTTCTCTCAACAGTCAACCCCACCTGTAAGTCTTTCGTTTCCACTATTTGTTTTGCTTCAACATAACGCTTTATTTGTCTTAAAAACATTACCACTTTTTATGTTTTTGTTTTGGCAGATTGGTTGAGTTTGAATTTGAAGTCTTTGTGGTGGATACCAATACCATCTTCTTCAATGTCTTCATTGTCTCTGACAGCAGACTTGGTGGTGAGGAATGCTGTGATATACACAAGCGATAAGTCTCTTCCTTTTGCTGATTCTATGGCCATTCGCAATGGCAGGATTCTCAGACTTGGTAACTCCTCCTTTGTTCAGGTTCTTCTTCTTCTTCTTCTTCATTCTCTTATTGTAATAGTACCCATTTATTAAATTTTCTAAGACTGTGAAGCATGTGTGTTTGAGTTTTACTCAGGTTCTTGTTCATAAAAAAAGTGTCATTCTCTTATACACCCAGTTGCTAATTTCTAAATATATGAAGCACATGTGTGTCAGTGTGTGTTTTCCAGGTTCATCTATTTTTTTTCTCTAGTACCCCATTTATTCATTTCTAAAAATATGCACCATATGTGCTTGTGTGTGTGTGGTGTTCAGGTTCTTCTTTATCATGATCATCATTCTCTTATACCCAGTTGCTAATTTCTAAAAATATGAAGCACGTGTTTGTGTTTGTGTTTGTTATCCAGGTTAGTCAACTTCACCATCATTCTCTTATACCTATTTGTTATAAATATGAACCATGCTTGTGTGTGTGTGTTTTGTTATGTTCTTCTTCATTATCATTATCTTAAAACCACTTTAAATTTCTAAAATATGAAGCACACGTGATTGTGTGTGTGTTTTAATTGATGCAAGTACACTTATGTTGGGTTCACCCCTAGAGAAAAAAAAAATTGAATTTTCTTCTTTTTCCAATGTTTGGTTTGTGATGGAATACAGAAAAGAAAAGAAAACATGAGGAATAATAAGCCCACCAAAATGTGATGGGGTAGAAAAAAGAGTAAAATGGATGTCATTGTTAGTTAATCAATAAAATTGATTCCTAGAAACTTTTTGGTGCCTGTAAGTTGTAAAAGTTTCTTTCTCATGCATTAATTACATGAATGCAGGAGCTGGCAGGAGATGGGACTGAAGAGTTAGATCTTGGAGGAAAAGTTGTGGTTCCTGGGTTTATTGATTCCCATGTACACTTGCTTTATGCTGGACTCCAGGTCTAGCCGAAACCTCAACCTCTAAATTGATCCTGTTCCAAATTTATGCTTCGTTCCCCCTCTCTCTCTCTCCTCCCCCCCCCCCCCCCCTCCTTTTTTCCTCTTAATATTTATGTGCTGAATTGGTCGAGAAGATTACCCCTTTCTATTATTTGACTTTTCAGGTAGGGAATTATGTTTACTATGGAAATCATTTTTTCTATATTGAAATTTTGTAATTTGTTACAAGCATTTTTATTGCGTACACAAATATTCCATTGCATCTATCATTCACACGACTAGTTTGTGATGATGTAGACTTTGTTTGAACCATCAGGCATTCCGTAAGAGAACTGCTACTTTATACTCCAGGATTAGCATTTCAGTTTTTGAGATCCTTTATTTATTTATTTATTTATTTTTCACTCTTTAAAGATCAGTACATGGAGGATATGTGCACACCATTGTAGGTTTCATTGTATGCCTTGCCACTATAATCATTTCATGTCACTGCCATTCCACTATAATCATTTCATGCTGTTGCCTATTACTAGTTTACACACACACATCTATCCGACCATCATTTTGGGTATCCTTCCTATCTGAGGGCAGTAGAGAGCCTAATTTCCATAATATGTTTGAACTTAACTTGAAAAGGGACTCTACCATCTCTGAACTTGAATAGTTGTTCTCAAATGATGGCCTTCCCCCCCCCCCCCCCCCTCCCCTCCCCTCTTCTTCCTAGAGTATTAAGACTGCTGCCTCAAACTTTTACTGACATATTTTCCCAAAAGTTTGTTTTATTGTTAATTGTTTTTTGTGATATGATCTTTTATTCACAACACGGATCTAAATCTTTATGTTGTGCTGAAATTTCATGTGGGGGAAACAGATGGCAAGGGTGAAACTACGAGGTGTAAATCAAAAAGATGAGTTCGTGAGAAAGATCAAGGAATCAGTGAGAAGTAAATGTTTCCATCTGTTTTCTTGTTTTAGAGTTTTGACTACCAATTTTCATGTGATTATAGACACACACATGCAATGAGTATATATTCTCTGACCAATTGCTGATTTGTCAATTCATAGACAGATCTAAATATCATAAGCTGCACAATCTAGTTCATGTGGTCTTACTATAATCAATGCATTCTATCAACCCATTGTGTACACAACATGAACTTATTGTAGCATTTCTTCCTTGTAAAACATGAATTGTCAAGCTTATGCAACCTTTTCAAATTGTTCGTGGTTGAACAAAAATTTTCAGATGCAAAAGAGGGTTCCTGGATTTTGGGTGGTGGATGGAACAATGATCTATGGGGAGGAGAATTTCCACTGGCTTCTTGGATTGATGATATCACACCTTATAATCCTGTAAGTGGTGACTTCATTAATTTTGGCTTCTAGTATGAATACTAACAATCAGAATAGTGTGGACCAAGTTAAACTATCTTTATACGCAGGTTTGGTTGTATAGGATGGATGGTCATATGGGATTGGCAAATTCAGTGGCACTAAAGTTGTCTGGAATTAGCAATCTAACCAAAGATCCTGAAGGTGGAACTATTGTGAGAACTGTTGATGGAGGTAATACTGAATTTGATTAATTTGTGTTAAGATGCTTCTAACTGCTCAAAGCATCTGGTTTTATCAAACTGGCATGTTGATTATAAGATTGAGTTCCCTCCATTTTGATTGTGAGGTCTCTTCAAGCTTCGCTACTTTGTTTCCTTCTTTCTAATGTTTAATATCAATATTTTTTTTTTCCTTCTTTAGATAAATACAACAGAAACACCAGTATGGAATTGAACCCATGAACATTGTTATTTTTCCATCCAGATCTCTCTTTTTCTACCTCATCAGCTAATCAAGAAAGAGTATGGTCTTCGTCACCACTCCCCTTTATATATATTGGTCAAGTTCAGCCAAATTTCCCTGTCTTTGGCATATTTCACAGTATTTATTTTTGAACCTCTTCTATTTCTTTTAAAGGAATTTTTCGTATCGCCAAGATCCTTGTAGTTCAGTAGCATTTCTGTGTCTTCTTTATGAGGAGAACCAATTTAAATCCTCCTCCCCCACTTGTTATAACAATTGAATTATAAAAAAGAAGAAGGAAATTTTCATATCAGAAGACTGGATGCTGTGTGGTAGACAAGCTCTACTGTTTCACCAGCATCATTGCTCTTGGTGGGTAACACTTAAAAATTTTAGTAGTACGACTATAAGATCTCATTACTCATGAAACTCAAATAAATTGTGGTAGATGTTATAAATATATGGCTAGCCCCTGTTGGCAAAGTTAGTGTTGCATGTTCCTTACCCTCTAAATTCTCCATTAATCTGCTTAAATTATTTATTTTGATCTGGTACTGGATGAACTTCCCCATTTCATAAACATATTTATGGAGTCTATTGTCAATCTGATTAGTGCTTAACTACTAGTAAAGATAAAAGATCTTATAAATGCCATATATTTACTAATGGCATAGCAATATATGTTACTTTTTCAATTCTAAGATTCTTTACATGTTTAAATAGGGTGACACTGCTACAATAAATAACTTGTATTGCATTCTGATCATCAAGCAGAACCTACTGGATTGCTGATTGATTCTGCTAGGAAACTTCTCCTTCCTTATATTCCAGAGGACACAGTGAATGAAAGGAGGGAAGCTTTGCTTAAAGCCAGTAATCTTGCCTTGATGAGGGGTGTGACAACAGTAGTTGATTTTGGGAGATATTATCCTGGAGCATCAGCAGAGCTTTCCTGGAAAGACTTCTCAGGTCTCTGCTAAATAATTTTGAGGTTCATTGGATGTCATGTTAAATGAAATTTGTATTTATCAAAGAATGAAAAGTGTTTTATTTTTGAACATGCACTTCAGCGCTTTCATAAGGTAAAAGGGAATTACAATAAAAAACTACCAAAATGAATATTGTATGATTTTTAAATGGCTTTATTTTGAATGTGTTTTAAGGGGGGAAAAAAATCTATTGGAATGCAAAGTAAAAACAAATGAGTTTGAACATTGAAGTGCAACATAATTAAATAAACCAATAATATCAATTAAAATCCATGGGACATCGAAATGCTCCCCTTGGATTGATTGGTGAATTTAATGTAGCCATGTCAAGATAGTTATGTATTATTGAGGGAAAGATTGTAATTTTAAAATTTAGCTACCAGTCTTCTGTTGTCTCTCTCATCTCTATTCTCAATGGATAATCCCATAAGTTGTAAGTAGTTCAAATTTTATGTTTTTAACATTTACATTTCAGTTTCATATGCAATAGTATTATTGTCGTGATAATGCCTTTTTACATTCATGCACTTGTTTTTCTTTTTTGTGATTTTCACAGATGTGTATCAATGGGCTGATGCTTCAGAGAAGATGATAATCAAAGTTAGCCTATTTTTTCCAATGGAGACATGGTCACGTTTACATGTATGACTTTCTTATCATTGCTAGTTATAATAAGTGATTCTTTTGTTAATAGTTTCTTTTTTAGGTTCTGCTTGCATTAGGTGGCTTTCTGGTGTTGTATTGCTCTTATTTTAATGAGCTCAATAATGTTTGTTAGAAACATTTGGGGCCAATCCTAGTCACGGGCCAAATCCTTTATCTTAGTCCAGATTCATAGTAATAGAACCTACTTGAAGTACAAACAAAGTAATCATTCTTGTAGCAACCCTACTTGTAGTGCAAGTAAAGTACCTTACAGTTAATTGTAGAATTACTCTATGGTTTACTGAATTATATATACCCCTCAATGGATTCACTGTAACACATAAAGTTTGTCATAGTAAAGCTGTAGCCATTAAGGGCTTTCCGCCGTTGACATGCACTGAATCACTTTTCTCTCAGTCACTCTCAATCCTAACATAGCTTCTATTGATGTTTGTTCTGTTGATCTAGGAAATGGACCTATTCAAGATTTGTATAGAAAACTGGACCATGGTTGCCACCTGTATAGGACCTAGTGGTCAAATCAATTAATCAAGGATTTAGTGCATGTCAAGTTAGTGTCATTAGGGATAGTTTTAAGAAGCAAATCATTTCCACTCTGGTTTAGCTATGTCTATGCCAGTGTCATTATTGTGCAGGGTTTTGAATCCAAGTTATAAATTTTTAACTTAATCTCAAATTATGTGGATGAGACTGGCTTCCCATAGGTGTCAAAATGGTTCTTCTACCAAATGATTTCCCCTATAAGTTTGAGATGTGGAAAGTAATGTCTTGGAAGTTTGGTGCAATTTTATGGTGTTTGAGCATTTTTTTTTTTTAATTTTCTAAAGGTTCATTTTTTTCTTAAATACATTGTCGTTCCCTAAAATTTAACATATGAGAGAATTTGTCCCTATAGTTTAAAGTGGTCGCTTTTGATACCTTAGATGACTTGGCCAAGCTAAAAACTGACATGCCATTACTCCAGTAAACCTTTCCGGGACTAAAAGTCTGTTAGGGAACTAAATCAACCACTTAAAACTTTTTAGGGACTAAATCAATCACTTTAAGTTTGTTAGGGATGAATAGTGATCACATTAAACTAAATAGATTAAAATAGCTCATGGGCTAAAGTTTAGGAACCAACAATGTATTTTGGCCTTCATTTTATGTTGAATCTAGAAACAGTAGTACTGTGTGTGTGTGTGTGTGTGTTTATTTATTTTCCTTCAGTTAAGCTGTTGTGTCTTATTTTGTTCACAAGCAACACAGACTTTCCAAGAATTTTCTCCTTTCTGATGAGTCTAATCTAATTGGTACCTTGAGTGGATGCTTTAAATTTTTATCCATTAACTATTACTGAGTTTTGTAATTCCCACTTAGGATCTAATTGAAGAAAAGGGTCGTGCCATAAGCCAGTGGATTTACTTGGGTGGTGTAAAGGCTTTTGCTGATGGTTCTTTGGGTTCAAAGAGCGCACTGTTTTATGAGGTGAGAAGAAAGATATTTTAGCATTCATAAAACTTTTATGTCTGTTTTAGTCCATCTATTATTTGCACTTAAATCTGTTCTGTAATTTTTTTCCCTTTAAAGGTTGAGCATGTCTTATAGCTTCTAGTTAGCTTCACTAGTTGTCCTGGATCTCAAACCTAAATGGATAAACCCCATGATCGAGATCACCACCCATACAAGCCATGCTGTGTGCCTGGCCCTGCTAACTACACTCAGCCACTTATATGTATAAGGAAAAAAAAGAAAAAAGAAGAGAAGACAAAAAAGCTTAGTTAGTCAACCTTATAACTGCTGCTTCAACTGTGTTTTGTAAAACTTTATCACAAGATGACTTTTTATCATTTATCCACTCTGTAAGCTAATTTATCTACGTTTTTTGGTCTATGGTGTAGCCGTATGCCGATGAGCCTCATAATTATGGCCTACAAGTGACAAAAAGCGAAATTCTTGCCAACATGACCATGGCATCTGATAAATCAGGCCTTCAGGTGTTTCCTTGATTTACAAAAATCACCTTATTTGTATTAGTGCTAATTGGCTTTTACCTCTAGCTTGTTTCAGGTTGCTATGCATGCCATAGGTGACAGAGCAAACGACTTAATCCTGGATATTTATGAGTCAGTTGTTTCTACTAATGGAATGAGGGATCGAAGATTCAGGGTAAATTTAAGAAAATGATTGACAATATTTAAAAAAATTTTCTTGCATATTTTGAAATATAGGAGACCCCCATCCTTTTGGTTATGATTTTTATTTTTTGCACAACTGGATTGATGCTATCAGATTGAGCATGCACAGCATTTTGCACCTGGGGCAGCTGCCCGATTTGGTCGACAAGGGATTGTTGCTTCTGTACAGGTTTTTATTTCAACTATCTTTTGGGCATTATTTTGTTTGAATCTTGCTATTCCTATTCTTCTTGTAATTTTTCATCTTTGGGATTTTTCTGCATCAAGGCTCATAGTTGAAAATGTTATGTAAATCTGCTGCTGAGTGCAATTATTAGGATGTATGATTCCTCCTTTCACTTGCCACTGTGATCAAGTTTGATTTTTAACAGTAATGGACAACATGCAAATTGCATGCTAAGTGTCTACGAGTCTTTAGAAACATGTACCTTATGTCGATTTTGGATGCTTGGCAATGATCCCTACTTGTTCATTAAAATTGTAGGAAATGTAAATTGGAGACAAATCCTAGTATAATTCATTGTAAGATGGTATGTTATTCCCTATGTAGGTGTTTTCAGTCTTCCAATTTTTGGATGGAAGTATCTTGATTGGATCAATTTCTTTCTTCCTTTTTCCTTGCTTTGTTGTGGCTTATCATTGCCTGATCAGAGAATATAAGATAATAGATCATTTCTGAAAAGGACGACTTGCATCCTTACAAACTATCATTCTGAATGAATATGCTTTCATGATTGCCAATTTGAACAGCCATTGCACCTATTGGATGATGCTGATTCTGCTACAAAGAAACTTGGATGGACAGGGCTCAAAAGGAATCTTTTCTATTTCGGTCACTCTTAGATAGCAATGCCCTGTTGGCATTTGGCTCTGACTGGCCAGTAAGTATTCGAGATTCATAAATAATTATTTGTCCTTGCATATTATTGCTAATAGACTCTTATATATTTATTAAATTAATTAGTAATGTTGACATACTCTGCAAAATTTGAGGCCAGTGCTGTTGTTTCAGGTTGCAGATATTAATCCTTTAGGTAGTATCAGGACAGCTATGAAGAGAATACCTCCTGCCTGGGATGATGCTTGGATTCCATCAGAGTGCCTTACATTGAATGATGCATTAAAGGCGTAAGCAATATTAAGATGTTTGATCCTTCAGAAGTTTTCATCTTCCTGACATAGAATGAATGCTTATTTGTTCTGTGCACAGACACACACACATATATATGAAACCAAGATTTTGTATGCTTGGTACCGTGCTATAATATAGGAATTGTCATGTGTGAGTTCAAAAACCAAGTCAGCTAGAATGGGTAGTCAAGTTCCCTGACCAGACATGACCTGTACATTTGGTGGTACAAACCAACCCTCCTCCCCTTCTTCCTAAGACCTCGGCTGGATTCAAT
This sequence comes from Quercus lobata, assembly GCF_001633185.2. Taxonomy (NCBI): domain Eukaryota; kingdom Viridiplantae; phylum Streptophyta; class Magnoliopsida; order Fagales; family Fagaceae; genus Quercus; species Quercus lobata. The sequence goes on along the minus strand of NC_044907.1, from coordinate 17,840,405 downwards.
TTCAAAACTTTTTTTTTTCTCATATAAAAAAGAATATCCTGAAGGCCATATTTGGATTGCCAGAATCTCAGATGATGATAGAGGCATTAGATTGTGGTGACGGCCTGGTGGTGGTGGTGCAAACATGGGTGGCTTATGCTAAATTTCAAACATAGAGTGGCATGTTATGATAATAATGAAAGACTACAAGCATAGTTTGTCAGGACTGGAACTAAGATATACCATGTGTTTGGACGTTTCCTGTTATTATTGTTGATTGGTGTTAAGAAGTGACAGATTGGAGGAGAACTATTCTACTGGATTAGGATGGAATGGACAAACTGAAGAGATTCTATTGAAATGCACCAATTGAATTGAGCTGATATGTCTTGTTAGTGCCACTAAAGCTAAATGCAGGGTGTTAAGATGATTTTGCCAGGATGCTTAAATAATCTTGGACATGAAAATTTGGCCAATGAGCTACATAACTCAAGTAGCACCTTCTCTCCTAAGAGCAAGGTGGAGGGTGAGGTACTGGCTTCAAGACCCACTAGGTGCATATGTAATTACCAATGAGGGAAAAAATTGTCAGAAAATAATCCCTCTGAAGTAAATGACTCATAATTTTAAAATAATGCCAAAGCATTTTCTGACATTTCCCTATACAAGATTGTACCAATAAACTGGCCCCAAATGCTCTGTAATGTCTCACCAGACACTCTAAATGGAGTCAAAACAATTCAGTTGGTGGTTCCTGATCCAACAAGGGGAACCTCCCTACAGATGCTTAGTACGCTGTACTCCAAAGGAGCAAATGCTGCCTTCATTTAGCCACATTAATATCCCTAGTCTTAAGCCTTTAATCCTTTATGAGTGCTGTTAATTACACACCAGTGTGTACAGTGTATGCCACATCAGCCGAAATTGTGTGTTCAAAACACAATTTCAGTTAAATTGTGAAGTCGTGTCTTCAAGGCACGATTTTAGTTTTTCAAAATTATAAATGTAATCGTGTTTTGAACACGTGATTTAAGGCTGTGTGTACAGATATGTACAAAAAATTAACCATCCCTTATATCCAAACAAAAATATCCACTAGTGAGCCACATCCCTGCAAATTGTCAAACCAAAAATAACGTATTCCCTCCATCCCAAATTTGTTATGATTCAATGATCATTTTTGTTGATGCCTCTATTTTGTGTGTTTTTGTTTTCTTCTTAAATTTATTTGTTATTCACCTGATCAGTGCCTTTTACAACTGTTTGATATCACTTCTTTCATCAGTGTCAATCACATTTGTACATGAAAAACTTGCGCTTTCATGCTGGCAGGCACACTATTTCAGCTGCTCGGGCATGCTTCCTTGACAATGATTTGGGATCTTTATCACCTGGGAAACTTGCAGATTTTGTCATACTATCTACTGATTCATGGGATGACTTTGCGGCAGAAGGATCTGCATCTATTGAGGCAACATATGTTTCAGGGGTACAGGCCTATCCTTGAAAGCCTTCAAGTGAAGTACAGAAAATTGATACAAGAGAAAAGGGAATAATAGCTCCTGGCTGAATTTTATTGGGAGTAAAACTATGGTATGGAGTTGCATTTATTGCAGAAGCAAAAGATATGTCTAGCAGAAAGCAATCCTTGGACATGGTTTCGGAAGAAATAGTCAGTGTTCAGTGATTGTTCAAAGATGTTTGTATGATTTTCATGTAGATATAGAACAACAGTGGCTATGTTAATGAAGATATAGCCAGTGTCAATGGAAGGTTTAAGATCTCTTTTTTGTTTGTTTGTATAAGGAGGCAGCTAGTTATCATGTTTTTCCATGCTCAAGAATTGGGAATTCTTGTGCCAATACCTTTGTATAAAATGTCATTGCTGCTAAAGTTGAAAGGGTTCCAGGTGGAGAAACCATGGAATTAAGTGCTGTTTTGGCCATCAATTCTACAACTCCAAATTTGTTCTTGTTAGGCTTGCTGGTGGATGATGTACTTTCCCTTGTCTTGTTTTGAAATTATGTTTCAATGCGTAAAGCTTAAAGCTTTTCGTGAATGAATAAATCTATGGACAAACCCAATTTTACAATATGTTGAAGTGGTCGATTGTAAGTGTCTACTACTTTTTATCTAAACTGACAAAGTTCTTTTTTTTCTTTTTACTAATCACAATTCACCATTTTGGCAGGCTGTGAAATTGAGTTTGTCAGTGGCATATATATAGGGCAGCAAAATTTCTTGCAAATTTATGGCAAATTTAGCATAAGACAAATTTGGTCTAGTTGCCCACAAGGACAAATTTGGCAAGGACAAATTTGGTCTAGTTGCCCACAAGGACAAATTTGGCATAAGACAAATTTGGTCTAGTTGCCCACCATTCTTGTGTCCTTTTGTTACCTACACTGTATGGCCTTCCTATTAAAAAAAAAAAAAAACCTATTGAGCGGTTGATTTGTACTTCAATTTGCATTGAAAATCTAGTACTATTATTTGTAAATATCTATTCTAGTAGGAGAATTTTTATTTTTAAAAGAAGGAAATTGCATCCACACTTTTCACTTCCTCACAGCAATCACTGCATAAATGATTTATTTTTATATAAAAGACAGACACAATACTGAACACACGTTCTAATTCTTAAAAAAAAAAGAAAAAAAGAAAAAGAATCACACATGAGGCATGCCATTTATATAAAAATAACTCATGTGGACCTATGTTTATTTATTTTTTGCTTCGAATGTGGACCTATGTTTATTGTTTACTGCTTTTTCTCGAGAACTTGGGATTTGGGATAGTCCTATGAAATTCTTTGTCCTCTAATCTGCCGATTCTGTTTACTTTTTATTTTATTTTATTATATAAGATATAAATTTTACTTTAGCATAATCTAAATGTATATTTGTGTGAAGCAATCTTCTAAAGATTTGAATCTTGATCCTTACCCCCCATACCCTACAAGTACGTATATTTATGAAGTGACCATCGCGGTAAGGGTGAGTGGTAGTGTTTCTGGTTAGTTAATAAAAATCGGTTTTAACTTTTAATCCAAAAAAGAAACTCACATAAATAATTATAGTAAATAATTAAAATGCCAATCATTTGAGGGATTAGCAAATTTAACAAATTCTATAAATAAATAGCTCATAAACTGGTGTCTCTCACGTGAAAAATTATTTTAACAATAAAGCTAAATCTTTTTAGGACACATTACCTCATTTGCTATTTTTTAGGTTCATCTCTTAAAATTTAGACATGTGGTTTTTTTTTTTAATAAGATGAAAGTGTATTTTTAATTGAGTATAGTCATATTGCTGAATTTTAAAAAACAACACCTACATCTTTTTACACATTTTTTATTGCACACTTATGTGAAATTTTGTATTGAAAACAAGATTTCAGTTATAATTATAAAATGGTGAAAACACGATTTCACAGTTTTAACTAAAATCATGTTTTGAACACGAGATGTGGCATTGTGTGTTCCGTATCTCTCTAAACTAGTTTAAATAAAAATCTTTCAAATTATTCATATATCTTTTTATTAGGTCTAAATTTTTAAAATCTAACCGTTGGATTACAATTTTTTTTATGTTTTTTAGCATGCATGTAAAAAATTTCATTTAAATCAAATGTGATTTACTATTCGATTAATAAACTTATTTTTTATGCATAATTTGATTAATGACATACCAATTGATTTCTAATCATATAAGAATATGCAATTTATAGATTTTCAAATTTTACATTCAATAAAAAAGATATAGGGTTTGACTTATTTTTAGTATTTTATTAATTAGAATTTTTTTTGTTTTAATAAAAAATTGCCACATTATCCAATAACTAAATAAAACATAAAGATTAAAATTCACTATCACTTGTCTTGTCATTGCATATTTAAAACAACAAAAAATATCTAGTTAAAAAATTATAAACTAAACCTAAAGATATAAGATACATGGATTTATAAACTGAACTCGAGTCCAAAACTAGACATGAGTCCTAATTATATCGTGCACAGATACACTGAACACAAACTTCAATCAATCAATCGATCATTTGGTTTTGAAAAACGAGAATCAATCATTTGGAAAAGGAGGATTAGCCAATAAATTAAAAAAAGGTACTGTAAATAGTAACTCCTTGTCCTAGCCGCCTAACTCTATTCGAACACCTGTCAATATCAAAAACACAACTCTCTCTCTCTCTCTCTATATAGATGTGTGTGAAAAACGGTTAATTCAAATTCAATCAGAATAAAACTGTTAAAAAAACAGTTAAAAACCACGATATGAGTTCGTTGTTAGGGTCTTCAGCTGCTGCCACGTCATCGCCATGGATTCCGATTCGCAAACCTTCGTTTCTCACATCAACAACAACACCACCACCACCAGCTCCTTCCAAATTCTTCAAATTCCATTCCTTTTCTCCTTCTTCGTCTTCCTGCTTTCGCGTTGTTTGTAGCAGTGGCGGAACCGAGGGATCATCGAGATCGAGCTCCGATGCGGCGGCGCGTGAGTTCAAGTTCGTGCTCCACGACGCTCTGGAATCTTCTGGAATCCACACCTCTCATGCCAGAGTAAAAAATTTTCCAAAACCTTTTTTCTCCAAAATTCGAATTTTCTTTTTCTGTGGCCTTAGAATTTTTGTTCTATCTATCGCTTGCTCACTTTGTTTGTAGTTTTTATTAATATAAGAGAGATTTTTATTTATTTATTTATTAATATTGTGAAAATTTTGCAAAATAAGGCTTTTTTTTTTTTTTTTTGGGACCTCATATACAAGCACCCAAAATGCCCAAAATCGTTTCTTTTATTTATTTATTATTATTTTTGGGGGCGTGTGTGATGGACACTGACACAGACACGGGTATGGCTCTCACAGTGGGAACAATGTTGGTTGGTTTAATTGAAATTTTGTGGAATTGATATTCTAGATTCTGATAAAAATTTATTTCTTTCTTGGTAAGCGCAATTCATGATTGATGATTTTTTTTTAATATTATTATTTTCTTTCTGGAGTGAATTTGGGTTTTTTTTTTTTTTTTTTTTGAATATTAATGGTGAAAATTATTTTATAAAACACATTAGCACACCCTCCTCACAGTTCTTAAAAAGAGGTTCCATTTGAGCACTTCTTAATTTGGTTGATCTTATATGATAACATAGGGAACCTTTCTAAAAGAACAGCCCTTTGTACTTGTGCTCCAGCCAGTAAAAGCTATGGTTATGAACAATTGAACCCATCCTCGAGAACCAGTTCCGAGTAATCTAGGGGTATTTTATATATATATTGGTAATTATGTACACGCACTCACTGGGTCTTGAATCTACAACCTTATCCTCCACCTTGTTCTTACAACAAGTGGAGGTGCCAATTTAGCTAGAGCACATTGCCTTGATTTCTTTCTTTTTTTCTGGGTCCATTTAGTTGTCTTTGTACTGCATTTTTTTTTTTATGGGATTTCAAGAATTCATGTGATTACTAATTTCATTTCATTTATTTTGTTCAGTTAGATATCTCTTAGGATGTAATATGGTTTGATTTGGTGAATTTGGTCCATAATTTATGCGTGAGCAGGAAGGAAGGGAGGGTTTCTGTGCGCAGATCCGGAAATTGTCTGGCATTGAGAGGGAAACCAGCATTAGCATCAATAGTCGTGTTGATTTGGGGAAAACGGCTCTTTATATAGCGGCAGAGGATGATTCTCTTGTTTCTCACTCTTCAGTTCCTCTCCCTGTAGATGCTTTCATTGAAAGATTGGATGATCTTTCCGTAGGCTACTGCTCTCACTATAACTCCTCTTATAGTTCATCGCCAGAGAAGTTTTTGGAGAGCATAGAGAGATATCTGTATGGCAGAAGGGTATGTTCATTGAAGGAATTTTTATATGCGTATTCAAAGTTGAATAGTAGGTTTACTAAGAAAAATGAAACTTGTATGACAAGCACATCACTTTATTTTGTCTAAGGTCAATATGTTTGTGCTATTTCAACCTATAATTTTGCTTTTTTAATTTTTCGTCCTTTGATTATGAGTTTATATATCCATTTCATGCTTACTGTTGAATTTGTTAGGGAATTCGTGTGTGTGCATGTGTATTTATAAGTAACAAAAATCCATTAAAAGAAAAAGCGCAAAAGGGGCGCAACCCTAGCACTTCAAAAGAATACAAAAGAATAGCCCAAAGCAAAAGTAACAATATAAAACTAAACAAAGGTAAATGAAAACTTCAGGCATCTGTGAGTCCTAGAAAGTCCATGATAGGGGGAAAAAAGAGAATATGAGAAGTCGAAGTCCAGCAATATAAGGTCTTCAAAAGTAATTATTTCAACTTTGTTATGCGTAACTCTTAACATACAAAGCATCAAACATTCCTTTCTCTTCAAAGGCACCACATGAAACACAAAAGAACAAAAAGAAAACCAAAGGCCACAATTACTAAGTCACTGCAGAATGTTGGCAAAGATGAGCCATACTCTCTCAATCACTATTTCACACAAAGCACCAATCCATAATGATTAACCCTTATTTCCTTATTTTATCTGTAGTCAAGGTCTTTCCCTATGACACACCATGAAAAAAAAAAAAAAAAAAAAACACCCTTGGCTGTACAAGAACTTTCTAATTGCTTTGCCAAGGAAAATTCACTCTACCCCCTTCTCTCTTCTTGATGCCTTATAATAGTTCTTCACCTGGAAGCCTTGAGTTTTTGAAGGGATCCATTCCAATTTATTTACTTCCCCATGATGTATCTTCCTAGCGTATATGTCATCCAACAATTGAGTCATAGATTTTAATTTCCAATCATGCACCTCTCTAGTGAATAAAAACAACTCATTCTGTACTCTAAATGATCTGCCACCTTAGACTCTTCTTAAGAGTACTCTCACCATTCTACAGATCATGCCTAAAATGAATGTTAGAATTATCTCCAAGACCAGAATATGTCCCATTTTCTTCCAGTAATCTTCCACAATGTGTGTGTTGTGTGGATTACCAGAGCAAAACTATATTACACCTCTGCTAGCAAGAATTTAGTCAATGACTGACTGTTACATGTAGTCATGTCATCTATGATTTCATATAGATCTATTACCTTTAAAAGCTAATTCAGATTTTATATCATAGATCAATTTGTGACCCTTGCTGCATGATATTTACTTTTGTATGACATGGTTTCTTCTTTTCAGGGTTTTCGAAGAACTCATTCAAGAAATCAATCAGAGCCACGAGCTCTTTATCTTCACTCAGTATGGAGTTCTACCTTCTGTCTTGTTACAGTGTTTTTGTTTTTGAGAGAATTCTCTTAAATGAGGGATTTTTTAGTAATTTTTTCTTCACACTTTGAATAGGTTTTGACCCATCGTTCAGGCTCCATCGCCATGCTTTCGCTTATATACTCGGAACTCCTGAAAATGCTTCGCATGTGGGGCCTTGTGGATTTTGATGTGGAGATATTCTTTCCTCATGATCTTCATAGTCTACCAAGAGGCTATGATAAACAAAAAAGCAAGGAGTCAGATCAGCCACATATAATTACATCGCAAACGCTATTGCTGGAGGTAACTCCTGTTTTCCTGCTTGCTTGCATTTTTTTGCCTTATTTTGTATAATAAAGCCTATTATTTATTACCTTATTTATGATATAAGTAGTTGTATCACTATCACCCTTCAATGGAAGAATGAACAATCTTCACACGTGAGGTGTGTACCTGGCGTAATTGTGTTTATGAACACTAATGTTTTCCCATATCTTATGGCGCACAGGGTTTGATTTTCTATACTGTTACCTAATCAATTTGAAGAATATCTGATAAACTGTTCATTAACATTAACAGCCGAGTTACTTATAATAAAATAGAATAAAAGATTAAGAGAAATTGAAACTGTTCAACTTCTCTAGTTTATTAGCTTTATTTTTGGTGAGATTTTGCAGAAAGGCCAATTAATATAAATTCAGCACTCAAAGTAAATAAATTTAATATAAAGCTTCTGTGAGGGCATGCATTTGGGGAAATTGGAAACCTCAATAGAAATTACGTCTATAAAATTTCATTCCCCTAGAAGTTGTTGGGTATAACTTTGGTGCTTGCTTTTTTATTTTCTAGAAATCACAGCTTTGCTGGAATTTTGAGGAAGTTTTATGCAATAGAGACTGTTTTTGGTGTCTTGATTTGATTATAAAGAGCACAACCATTAGTAGAGGACGCTATAGATTGAAACTCTATAAAAAAAAAATGTAAAATAGTATTTCCAATACTTATTAAAAAAAAAAGGAGCAATAAGGTTTCCATCAAATAAGATATGTCATATTCAATAAATGATTTAATAAATGTGTTATTGTCAGGTTAAATTACAATTTTTTTCCATTGGACAATTTCACAAAAACAATTAACCTCTGAAAATACAAATGTTGGAGCCATGGGCTATCATGAAGGTGGTATGAGCCTTTGTGGTGGCTGAAGCGCCACTTCAATGGGCTTTTGGATCAATAATTCAACGGTTATTGATGGTGGAAGCTTTGGGTTAGTGGTGGTGAAATACCTAGTTGACTAGATGATGTCTTGCAGTTTGTGAACTGCTGTTGACTCAGCTTGGTGGCGTAAGGATGAAATGAAGGATTGACAATCTTATGTAGGTATTGTCCTGACAGAAGGATTTGGTGATGGCAGTGGCAGAGATTAGGTGAAAAAGGCTTTGGATTGGTTTTTTGTTATAATATATTCTTTACTGATCCCTCTTGTATTCTTTTAGCTATATTTAAGTCGAATGTCAAGTAAATCAATGTGAAGTTCATTAGAAAACACAAGTTAAAGTATTGTGCTGTAGTTTCTTGCTTTGCCTTCCTTTTTGTTTTCATTTCTTTTAGGCATTCATCTAGTTCTTTATAAAGTTAATTTGCTCAGAAAATATGCACTGGATTATGAATACATATCCATTTTTGAAGTTGATATCCTAAATTTTATAACAGATGTTATTTTTTTCCAAATTTCTTTGATCCTTTTGCACACTTGGAAACTTTCTAATGATTTTGTAGACTAATTATATACTGCATGATGCTTGACTTTACCACAGGAAAGGCCACCTTGAAATTTCATGAGAAATCACCAGGGAGGTTGGAAAAATATGTATAATTTATTATAAAAGTTAAGCTATTAATACCTCCCTCCCTCTCTCTCTCTCCAAATAGTTATCACTGACAAAGCTCAGAAGTCTGAGATGTACTGCTGTGCATGTATGTTACTGACACAGTTCCGAGGTGATATTGTTATTTATAATAGGGAATATTTTCTTCATGGCTCACATCTGTCTTTTAAAAACATCTAATGCAGCCATTCTGGAATAGCATTTCAGCTTAACTTTTGTCTGAGTGTAATATGAGAGGTTGGAGTATAACATATGCTCAATATGGGTGAAAATCTTTGATTCGTCAATCCTACTTGATTCTAGCTCTGGTCCTCATCTACATATGCAGATTTTGAGAAATCTGAAGAATGCTTTCTGGCCATTTCAACATGATCATACCAGAAGTTTATTCTTATGGGCAGCACATGCCGCTAACTGCATTGATAAATCAAATATTGCAGAAGAAAGGTATTTTTGGTTTTCAATTAAACTGCAATGTGATCTGTTCTTAACTTTACACAAAATGTTTAGATCAGGTGTTAATATCATAATTTTTCTTCTGCAGTGGCTTTCAGCTTGCATCTGCTAAGGCTGCTCAACATAGGCTCGAACGTGGTGTTTGGACCAGTGTACGTTTTGGGGACATGAGGCGCGCATTATCTGGTATTTACCATGTGCAGTTTTTACTCCTAGTATCTAGAAGATGATGCTACATTTTAGTAGACTCTTTTCTTTTTGCTGCTGAGTCAATGCCAATAGAAACTAAAATGGACTTAAAGTGTGAGTTGCATTTGGTTAAATACAGAAATGCGTTTTCTTGTGGAGATGTTTTCATTCAAAACCATAGATCCTACAAGCTTGCAGTGCTATTTTCCTTCTATGCTAACAATCAGGGCAGAACAGATTGGGGAGGTCCTGAGTTTAAAAAAAAAGAAAAAAGAAATGGAATCTTCAAATACTGCTTATTGGTCTTGAATAGGAGTAAATCTGAAGATGTAGGAAAGTGAAAGAAGCTTTCCCAGGAGAAAGAAAATTTATGCATTTAAGAAAATAGAAGAGAAAAGAGGGGGAGAGTGAGGATTGGGGAAGGAAGATGTCTTTCATATGTTCATATTCAAACCTGATATTGATTCTCTATTAGAAATACCAATGAAATCTCTAAAATGTCTTAAGACAAATAGAGTTACAAATATGAATGGGATTAATACCTAGAGTTGTTTCACTGAACATATCCTGTCATCATCAATTTCAAATCATATACGATATAATAGAAGTTGTGTCCTACATGTTATGGTTGTGCCAAGTGAACCCTCCCCTTTTTTCTTTATATATATATATATTCATTTTTCTCCCAATATAAGTACGTAAAATTAAGTAGAACTCTGTTACCAAAGTTTCAAGAAATTTTAAAAACTACTTAAATTAAAACTTAATTACCAAAAATTTCAAAAATTAAAAGGAGTTTCGTTTTTTTATTTTAAATGATCTTAATATTTTATTCCATTTGATTTAAAATAATTTTATCATATGTCCCACAAGCACAGTGCTAGTTTATATTACCAATGTAAGGTCTTGAATATTAGACCACTCTATGCTTGGTTTTCTTCTTGATCATAGTTGTGATTAACCCCAAAAGATTTGCTTGGAGTTTTAAGACTACTTGAATTAGTAATTATAAACACATCAAGATATTAGGGTTTATGACATAACATGCTTTTGAGGTTTTACGTTGTCTAGAAAAATCATGAGGGGGAAATTGATGATGTTGGCAGTACCATACTTGGCAGTAACACACATTAAACCATTCTAGCCAGTATAAGAAAAATTGTGAGGGGGGAAAATTGATGATGTTGACAGGGCAATACTAGCCAGGATTAGAATGATGGTACCATTTTAAATTGTTTATAAGAGAAGAAGCCCTGGAGTCACCCACATCTATAAGTTACTCCTTTAGTTACATGTTGATAACATTAAAAGAATTAATGAGTTTCCTGGTTAGTGATTAGTGTTAGCCTTCAGTTACATGCTGATAGCATCAAGGTCACTGTAGTGTTGGAATTATTTTGGTTCATAACTGTAGTAACTGGAGGTTCGGTTTGTTGTATGTATGAATGTAATATGGAATACACCATTTAAGTTTGACGTCAATTTTCTAGGAAGAAGTGATCACTTACAGATAGGTTGTGACATTTGTTTTAAAATTTAATAGCTGCACTTTTATATGCTATTTATGCCTTTCAAGCATAAGTGACCAAAAATATCATTCTAAATTGCACAAGACTGCACCTTTTGGGTGTTAATGAAATGTTAGTTTGAGACTTTATTTTTTTCAATGGTTAAAATGGGGGTTAGGAATATGTTAGTTTGAGACTTATAAATCTCAGCTATGCATCTTATTAATATTTTCTATCTTCAAGAACTGCTTGAATTGAAGAGACCAATGACTTCTTATCTCCAATGTTATTCAGAAAGTATCAAGAAACTTCTAGTAAAGAGTTCAATTTCTTTCCAACAGTGGCAATGTTGGAATTTTACCTTAGTTGCTGGGCAATATGTTGTATGTCTTGTGATTTGTCAAGTTTGGATTGGTTGGTTGCTCCCAACTTTTAGGAATACCTGATCCAAGGGGTATTTAATATAGCAAGAATTGGAGTAGGATGAAAAGATATAAGCTTGCGGTAAATCATGCAGTGCCCCTCCACCTCCCCCCACCCCCACCCCCACCCCCACCCCCACCCCCCTTCTTTTTTTCTCTGGTTTGTTGGTTGAGATTTTATTCTTCAATAATTAATGACATACATTTTTCTTCCTTCTGGATTTTATTGCTCAACCTATCCCTGAATTGGAATTAGTCAAAAGTATATGATGGAGTTACTTTTGAGATAAATCTAACATAATAGTAGGCTTGGAGGGTGTATGGCGTATTTTCTATTGCACATTAAAAATTACATATGATGGAGTCATTTCAAGGAGTTTTCATAAAAATGATAACAGAAATGATGTCATTTCTAGATATACAAATTGATGACATACTTGGTGTGGAATATATAAGGCTATTTGAACCAAAAATAAATTCAATGCTGTGATGTGGGCTTCATCAATTCACTACCTTCACATTTTGTATTCCTCAACCCCACCAAAAAAGGGAAAAAAGAGAGTAAATAAGCATGTTTCAAAAATTTAGCATATAATTCCATTATAATTTTGATCTATACCTTATTTCACTAAAGTAATGGTTGAGGTTGTGGTGTGGACACCACGATGCACTGAGATTACTGCTAATTTGAATTTCAAAATTTGAAATTTCATTTATGTTATTTTCTTGATTGATAATTTTGTGAGATTATGTTTATGTTTGAATGGGTTTCCTTATTGTTCTTGATATACTCTCTGAAAGCCTTTTTAAAAAAGGCTCCAATAAACATGTTGGGGAGACTTTGATGAAATGAAAATTTGAATTGGAAAATTTCCAATTGTTGGGTGCTGATTCCTAGAAACTTAGGTGCTTATTCCTAGATTTTTTTTGCTTGGGGTTGATTCCAGGTAAACCCCTAGATGCTGATTAGGGTTTATCATTTTTTGTTTATTTAATCTTCCTGTTTATCCTTATTTGATATTGTTCAGCATTAGGTTGCCAAGTAGAATTTTTTTTTTTCTTCAATAATAATAGTTCTTTGATTACCTATCAATAAATAATAAATAAATAAATCAAACTATGATGCTTTTCCTTTCTTTTTCATTTATATTGTGAATGCCCTACCCACCAAATCATTGAATGAGTTAAATACTATCTTCGAAGGAAAAAGATCTTCTCAATTGTTTATGCACCTATTTATCTGGAAATGTTCTTCATTTTTGCAGCATGTGAACGGCTTATCCTTCTGGATACTGATGCAAAGGAATTAAGAGATTATAGCATTCTTCTCTACCATTGTGGATTCTTTGAGGAATCACTCCAGTATCTAAAGTTGTATCAGGACACCAAGGTACAATTCTCTATCTTTATGGCATAACATGTGATTTCACTTTTAATAAACTAAGGAGATTTCTTAAATGTTTCCAGGATTCTTCCTTAAAAAGCCAATCAGCTGATTCACTCAGCAGCCTAGAGGAAGATGCTGTGGAGAAATTGATGATACGCCTCAACCTCATTTTGATGGAGGAAGGTTGGAGTAAGCCCTCGCATGTTAGAAATTATATTGGTAATAACTCGGAACCATGGTAGTGTCTCTTGTATATTGTCTGACAGCCCTAAGAAACCTGATCTGAATTTGGTTCTTATAAAATTGGGTAGAGTCGTAGTTTATACAACTTAAATCTTTCACAGTAGTAGAATCCCAGGAGTTGCAATGCTTCTATTACAATATATAATAGCAGAAACAAACTGAGAGAACGTAAATACTAAAATCACTCCTGTTAAAACATGTGGCATTTGTTTTGTTCCAAACCAACGCAAAGTTCAAATCTCAAATACACTATAATACAACTCCCAAAAGACACTGCACCAACCCAATGTATCGGTTGGCTTAATACACCTGCCAAGCCTGAAAGATATAACCGTTCATTCAGACTTGTTTAAGAACAAAAACACTACATTCAACAGTTCGTACTTGGTACCGTATCAGTGTCATAAATACAATAAAATCTAAGACCGATGAAAAGCTAAATCTGGATCAAGAAAAGGATAGAGAGTTGGTAAGTCACAAGAGGGGAGAGAAATCTGAGAAATTAGCTCACTGTTTGGAATTTTCTTAAGAAGAAGAGAAGTATATGAAGAAAACCAACGTGGAGATTGAGAGTCCCGTTCTACAGAGACAGAGTCCGTAACCGCCAGGCCAGCCTCTTGCTTGAATCTTCATGCTATGTGAGAGATGTGTGGTAATGGTGACTTTAATTAGTGTTCTCTATCTTCAAACTTATTTTCTTTATATATATGCAGCTTATTATTAATAGCAGAAGGATAATTTTTCCTGTGTGATCTGTTCTGTTTTTCATATCTACGTTGCTTGACACCTTTTTTTTTTTTTTTTTTTTTTTTTTTTTTTGAGATACATTGGACACCATTTGGTTGTTGTGTTATGTGGTATCAACATTTTGTAAAAAAGTAAAAATAAAGGCAAGAACATA